>NC_086116.1:18928941-19538313 GCF_963921235.1 Mobula hypostoma | reverse complement strand
CGCCTTCCCTTCATCCACTTTCCTGGTAACCTCCTCGAAAAACTCCAATAGATTGGTCAAACATGACCTACCACGCACAAAGCCATGTTAACTCTCCCTAATATGTCCCTGTCTATCCAAATGCTTGTAGATTCTGTCTCTTAGTACTCCCTCCAATAACTTACCTACTACGGATGTTAAACTTACTGGCCTATAATTTCCCAGATTACTTTTTGATCCTTTTTTAAACAATGGAACAACATGAGCCACTCTCCAATCCTCCGGCACCTCACCTGTAGACAGCAATATTTTAAATATTTCTGCCAGGGCCCCTGCAATTTCAACACTAGTCTCCTTCAAGGTCCGAGGGAACACCCTGTCAAGTCCCAGGGATTTATCCACTTTAATTTTCCTCAAGACAGCAAGGACCTCCTCCTTTTGGATCTGTACAGTTTCCATGATCTCACTACTTGTTTCCCTTAATTCCATAGACTTCATGCCAGTTTCCTTAGTAAATACAGACGCAAAAAACCTATTTAAGATCTCCCCCCATTTCCTTTGGTTCCAGACACATAGCCGACTAGTCACTCTGATCTTCAAGAGGACCAATTTTATCCTTTACAATCCTTTTGCTCTTAATATACCTGTAAAAGCTCTTTGGATTATCCTTCACTTTGACTGCCAAGGCAACCTCATGTCCTCTTTCAGCCCTCCTGATTTCTTTCTTAAGTATTTTCTTGCACTTCTTATACTCCTCAAGCACCTTATTTACTCCCTGCTTCCTATACATGGCATACAACTCCCTCTTCTTCTTTATCAGAGTTGCAATATCCCTTGAGAAGCAAGGTTCCTTATTCCTATTCACTTTGCCTTTAATCCTGACAGGAACATATAAATTCTGCACTCTCAAAATTTCTCCTTTGTAGGCTTCTCACCTACCGATCACATCCTTGCCAGAGAACAACCTGTCCCAATCCACGCTTTTTAGATCCTTTCTCATTTCTTCAAATTTGGCCTCCTTCCAGTTAAGAACTTCAACCCTAGGACCAGATCTATCCTTGTCCATGATCAAGTTGAAACTAATGGTGTTATGATCACTGGAATCAAAGTGCTCCCCTACACAGAACTTCTGTCACTTGTCCTAACTCGTTTCCTAACAGGAGATCCAATATTGCATCCCCTCTAGTTGGTCCCTCTATATATTGATTTGGAAAACTTTCCTGAACACATTTTACAAACTTTAAACCATCTAGACCCCTAACAGTATGGGAGTCCCAATCAATATATGGAAAATTAAAATCCCCTACCACCACAACTTTATGTTTCCTGCAGTTGCCTGCTATCTCTCTGCAGATTTGCTCTTCCAATTCTCGTTGACTATTGGGTGGTCTGTAATACAATCCCACTAATGTGGCCATACCTTTCCTGTTTCTCAGCTCCACCCATAAGGACTCAGTAGACAACCCCTCTAATCTGTCCTGCCTGAGCACTGCTGTAATGTTTTCCCTAACAAGCAATGCTACTCCCCCACCTTTCACTCCTCTGCCTCGATCACATCTGAAACATCGGAACCCTGGAATATTAAGCTGCCAGTCCTGCCCCTCCTGTCGCCAAGTTTCACTAATTGCTATAACGTCATAATTCCACGTGTCAATCCACGCCCTCAACTCATCCGCCTTCCCCACAATACTCCTAGCATTGAAATATATACACCTCAGAAGATTTTTACCACCACTCACAACCTTTCTATTAGCGGATTTGCTTGAACTTTTAACATCATTTATTTTCACCCCAGCCACACTGTCGGCTCTGGCACTCTGGTTCCCATCCCCCTGCAAATCTAGTTTAAAGCCTCCCCAATAGCACTAACAAACCTCCCTGAAAAGGATATTGGTCCCCCTGTAGTTCAAGTGTAACCCGTCTCTCTTGTACAGGTCCCACCTGCCCCAGAAGAGGTCCCAATGATCCTGAAATCTGAAACCCTGCCCCCTACACCAACTTTCCCTTTCAGCCACTTGTTCATCCTCCAGAGCATCCTATTCCTACCCTCACTGGCACGTAGCACAGGTAGCAATCCTGAGATTACCACCCTCGAGGTCCTGCTTTTCAACTTCCTACCAAGCTCTCTATACTCACTCTCCTGGACATTCTCCCTCACTCTTCCTTGCTATGTCATTGGTACCGATGTGCACCACGACATCTGGCTGATCACCCTCCCACTTCAGAATGTCATGCAATCGATCGGAGACATCCTTGACCCTGGCACCCGGGAGGCAACAAACCATCCTGGATTCTCTGTCACGACCACAGAACCTCCTATCTGCACCTCTAACTATCAAGTCCCCTATCACTACCGCTCTCCGCATTTTCCACCTAGGAATTATACATCTAGGATTTATGCATAATTGACTGCACAGAAAGAATTTGAATTTCATTTTGTTTATAGATTCTAGTTTCTGTACCTGAGCTTATAAAGCATGTACTCTCAAAGCCTTTCAAACTCAATAGCCTCTGTACTGTTCATTTAAAAAATATAATCTATTCTCTTTCATTAGTAACCTGCAGCTTTGCTACAGGTCTTCTAGTCAATTCTTCTAATAAATAGCAAATGAAGCTGTGAATTCTCATTCTGAAAATACAGCTCCTGAACAGCTCTAGTTTAAAAACCTGGGATATCTATAGTTGCATACTGAAGAACATGGAAAAAAGAGTAATATGCAATTATGCCATCAAAAATTCATACTTAATTACCTGTATCTGTATTCTTTACTTTTATGCAGAGATATTGTCCAGTGACAATTTGGAAAGTAAATACATTCATTGTTTTTCCTTACATACTGTCATTACTGAAATAACTGAATGAATGATCATTATTAAAAACTGTTTAAAAATGTTAGTGTGCCACATTGTATTTCAATATGCTATTAGTTTTCTTTCTAGTCATTTCCTATAAGAATTTAAAGTCAAGATCAGAAGAAGTTTTTGAATATTAGACTACCAATACTTTGCACATTTCACCACAGTTATACCAACTTGCAGTTGGTATCATATTATATTGTGCTCATCCTACACACAATGAAAGACATGGAAATTGAGCGAGCAATGTAACACAAGTAAGTTCTATTTCTCTACATCCACCCACCTCCCAATTTTATGATGAAAAAGGAGCATTATGCCTGATTTGAAAGGGAGTAAATTTCCATATGAATTAACTAACAATCCTCCAGTAAAACTGAAAGAATTTGAAATTGCAAGAACATGTGAACACTGTAAATAGAAGAATTAGATGTTCTAATATGTTTCAATTAATATCAAGAAACACAGAGCTTGCCATTCGTTTATTTGTTACACCACAAATGCACGAAAAAATGCTCAAGGTAACTTCACCCAAGGTGTCAGTACCTCTCTCAGGTGGTGCATTGAATAACTTACTGATGTGACAACAATAATATAGACTTTGGGAAGATTTAGGCCAAAGTCACAGACATTTTAAAAACAGTTGTAGACGACTGTGACCCCACAAATTCATTCAGAACCTTCCCTAACCATTAGCTGATGTACCATGAGATCTGCAATTGGCTGAGGGCCAGATCAATGACGTTCAGGTCTGGTGACCAAGTAAAATACAAGACATCCAGATATGATCTCCAGAAATTCATCTCACATGCTAATTGGGAATTCCGGACCCAACTTGAATCACTGGAAGGGCTGTGGTAGGACTTGAATGCTACCACCTCTACAAAATGAAACCAAGTGACATTGGTGACAATAAGGTTTCATTCCTAGATGAGCTCATTGCCTTTTATGTTAGCTTCGACCATCATTGAGGCACCTTCAGAAACTCCCACAGCCCCCAATGACCCTGTGATTTCAGTCTCTGAGACTTGATGCAAGATCATCCTCTCAGGAGGGTTAACCCATGGAAAACATCTGGCCCAGATGGGGTACCTAGCTGAGTACTAAAGACCTAAGCTGATCAACTGGTTGGAGTGTTCACTGGTATTTTTAACCGCTTGCTTCAGTAGTCAGAGGTACCCAGCTGCTTCAAGCAAGCTTCAATTATACTGGTAACAAGAAAATGGTAACCTGCCTCAGAAACTATGGTCCAGTAGCACTTACATCCACTGTGATGAAGTGCCTTGAGAGGTTGGAGATGAAACATATCAACATTTGCCTGAAAAACAGCTTGAATCTGCTCCAAATTTGTCTACTGTCATAACAAGTCAACAACAGATGCCACTTCATTGGCACTTCACTCAACACCTGGATCATCTGGACAATGAAGATGCATGCATCAGGATGCTCTTCACTGACTACAGTTTGACATTTAACACTATCATTCACTCAAAACTAATCAATAAGCTTCTAGCTCTAGGCCTTAATACCTAAATGTGGAATTGGATCCTTGATCTCCTAACTTGCAGAGCCAGTCAGTTCGCATTGGCAACATCTCCTCCACAATCACCATCAGCACAGGTGCACCACAAGGCTGTGTGCTAAGCCCCCTGTTCTACTCATCTTATACTTATGACTACGAGGCTAAGCACAGCTCTATTTCCATATTTAAGTTTGCTGATGACACCACTGTTGTTGGCCGAATCAAAGATGGTGATGAATCAGCATTTAGGAGGGAAATTTGAAATCTGGCTGAGTAGTGCCATAACAACAACCTCTCACTCAATGTCAGCAAGACCAAGTAGATGATTATTGGCTTTAGGAGGAAGAAACTGGAGGTCCATGAGCCAGTCTTCACTGGGGGATCATAGTTGAAGAGGGTCAGGAACTTTAAATTCCTTGGTGCTATAATTTCAGAGGCTCTATCCGAAGTCCAGCACATAAGCGACATTATGCAAAAAGCACAGCAGCGCCTCTATTTTTTTTAGAAGTTTGCAAAGATTCAGCATGACATCCAAAGCTTTGATAAACTTTGATATGTGTAGTGGAAAGTATATTGACTTCCTGCATCACAGCTTGGTATAGAAACACTAAAGCTCTTGAATGGAATAGCCTACAAAATGTAGTGGATACAGCCCAGTCCATCATGGGTAAAGCCCTCCCCACCACTGAGTACATCTTATGGAACTCTGTTGCAGGAAAGCAGCATCAAGAGCCCACCACCCAGAACATGCTCTCTTCTTACTGCTGCAATCAGGAAGGAGGCACAGGGGCCTCAGGACACAAAGCAGCAGGTTCAGGAACAATTAGTACCCCTTAACAATCAGGCTCTTGGACCAGAGGGGATAACTTCACTCAAATTCATTCATCTCTTCACTGAACTGTTCCCATAACCTACAAACTCACTTTCAAGGACTCTTCATCTCAGGTTGTCGATATTTATTGCTATTTGTTTATTAAAATGTTTTTATTTCTTTCTGTAATTGCATGGTTTGTTATCTTTTACACATCAGTTGCTTGCTCTTCCTGTTGGGTGCGGTCTTTCTTTGATTCTATTGTATTTCTCATACGTACAGTGAATGCCCACAAGAAAATGAATCTCATGGTTGTACAAGTTGACATATATGTACTTTGATAATAAATTTACTTTGAACTTTGAAGTCAACTGAATTGATAGGATCAAATGAATAATTTACCAATCATTCTTCAGATTCTTTTCTGTCAGGAATTGGACATGTTCTCTTCTCCCTGCTGCCATCAGGAAGGTGGTACAGGAGCCTCAGGACTCACACTACCAGGTTCAGTAACATTACTATCCTTCAACCATCAGACTCTTGAACCAAAAAGGTTAACTTCACATGCCCCATCATTGAAATGTTCCCACAATGTATGGACTCACTTTCAATGAGTCTTCATCTCATGTTCTTGAGATATGCTTTTTCTTTCTTTTTGTATTTGCATAGTTTGTTGTCTTTTGCACACTGGTTGAATGTCCAAGTGGGTGTGGTCTTTCACTGATTCTGTTATGATTATTCTACGGATTTATTGAGTATGCCCGCAAGACAATGAATCTCAAGCTTGTGTATGGTGACATACATATACTTCGATAAAAAAATTAACTTTGAACTTTGTCCAAAAATGGAATATGAGATGTGTTGGTAGGCAAATTTTCCAGAACATTTTTGGCACAGGTCATCCCAGGTTATGATAGAGTTCTAATCCTGAACATTTGTTATTTGTCTCATCCATCTTTCCCTCACTATCTTTGCAAATTAAAACTTGTTCCTTTCTGTCCCATTGTTGACAAAGTGTCGTCAAACTGACTGGTTCTCTTTCCAGAAATATTGTCCACCCTGCTGAGGTAGAGAACTCATGAGGTGCTCTAAGAGTGGGTTGTAAACATGTCCTTATCCTTCTCTTCATTAAAAACTTAAGCCCACATGTTCAGTTACTGACATCTTGAACGGAAATGACGTGAATGTAATCTTTAATCTAGTTACAAGTTTTCCCAAACAGAAATGTTTTCTATTTGCCTATCAATGGCATAATAAGACCATAAGATATAGGAGCAAAAGTGTCATGCAGAAGCATCAAGTCTGCTCTGCCATTCAATCATGGGCTGATCTAATTCTTCCAGTCATCCCCACTGCCCTGCCTTCTCCCCATACCCTTTGATGCCCTGGCTAATCAATACACCCGATACACCTGATGACTTAGCCTCCACAGCTGCTCATGGCAACAAATTCCACAGGTTTACTGCCCTCTGACTAAAGTAATTTCTCCGCATCTCTGTTCTAAATGGACGCCCTTCAATCCTGAAGTCGTGCCCTCTTGTCCTGGACTCCTACTATTCCCCCCTCATTCCCCTGAAATCCAGGGAATACAGCTCAAGAGCTGCCAAAGGTTCCTCATACGGTAACCCTGGAATCATTCTCGTGAATCTTCTCTGAACCCTCTCCAACATCAATATATCATTTCTAAAATAAAGAGCCCAAAACTGCACACAATACTCCAAGTGTGGTCTCACGAGTGCCTTATAGAACCTCAACATCACATCCCCGATCTTATATTCTATACCTCTAGGATTGAATGCCAACATTGCATTTGCCTTCTTCACCACCTGGAGGTTAACCTTTAGGGTATCCTGCACTAGGTCTCCCAAGTCCCTTTCAATCTCTACATTTTGAATTCTCTCCCCATCTAAATAATAGTCTGCCCGTTTGTTTCTTCCAACAAAGTGCATGACCATACATTGTATTTCATTTGCCACTTCTTTGCCCGTTCCCCTAAACTATCTAAGTCTCTTTGCAGGCTCCCTTTTTCCTCAACACTACCCGCTCTTTAACCTGTCTTTGTATCATCGGCAAATTTAGCCACAAATCCATTAATCCCATTGTCCAGATCATTGACATACATCGTAAAAAGCAGCAGTCTCAAAAACCCTAACTAAATTACCCTTATTACAACTATATTTAATAAAAATAAGTTTTGGGGAAAAAACCTGTCATACACCATGGAAAGAGTTAACGTTTCGGCTCATGAATGTTGGCTCAATTCTCTTTCCACACAGATGCTGACTGACTGGCTGATTTCTTCCAGCACCCTGTTTCTGATTCCAGCACCTGCAGTTTGATCAGTTCTCCTCTCGTTACTGCAATCACTGACCATAATCTAACCCTGGTGGCAGTCCTGCCTGGACCACTGGATCTGAAGCGTGGTGCTCCCGAACCTTCAACGAGCTCCAGCTCCAGCTCCCCTCTTACCCCGCCAGGCGCCACGGCGGAATGCAGGAATGACAGCTTATAAATAAAAATAAATCCAGTCAGATAACGCCCACGATAGTTCCAAACCAGTTCGATCAGGAACCCAGTTCGCGCAGGCGCGCATCATTAGAGTCGAACGTCACTGGCCCCGGGTACATGAGGCCGAGCGTATGACGCGCCGGCCGTGTGACGTAAGACGCGCACGTGTGCCGCAAAACGGACGGCGGTGGCCCTGGTCTTGTGCACCATGACGTTCGGTGGCTCTTCCTCAGTTATTCCTGTTCGTCTTCTCGCTATCTTATCTTCCTGGGGCAGTTTGGACGGTTAAGTGTGCAAATGTCCCACCTCCTGCAAGTCGCGGCCGCTGTGAAGTGGTCGAAGTCGACGGCTGCTCGCAGAGCCATTTTCCTGGCCTTGGCCACTTACGGTGTCAAAAGGCTGTATCCTATCCTCCAGCATCACTTCCATGGCAAGCCTCGGCCTGGGGCATCGTCACCCCGTCACACACCCGGCCAGTGCTTTGCCAAGAAGTCTCCGGCTGTTGATGCTGATTTTTGTCAGCAGCTCCTCGGTCTCAGCAAAATCCTTTTCCCCAAACTGCTCACCAAGGAACTGGGTTTGCTCTGCCTGCATTCAGTGGCTTTGATTTCCAGGACGTTTCTCTCCATTTACGTGGCCGCATTGGATGGGAAGATCGTGAAGACAATCGTTGAAAAGAAACCCAAAAGCTTTGTGCTGAAACTGGTCAAATGGCTTTTAGTGGCCATCCCAGCCACTTTTGTCAATAGCGTGATTCGCTATCTGGAATGTAAATTGGCTCTGGCATTTCGCACTCGCCTGGTTGATCACGCGTATCGTACGTACTTCACCGACCAGACTTACTACAAGGTTAGCAACATGGACGGGAGGCTGGAAAATCCCGATCAGTCACTGACAGAAGATATCCTGATGTTTACTCAGTCCATTGCACATTTGTACTCCAATTTAACGAAGCCCATCTTTGATGTCATGTTGACCTCGTACACCTTAATCCAGACTGCAACTTCGCGGGGAGCAAACCCCATGGGACCCACTATTTTAGCCGGCTTTGTCGTCTATGCCACAGCAAGGGTATTACGAGCCTTCTCTCCAAGATTTGGCAAACTGGTGGCCGAAGAAGCCCAAAGGAAAGGATACTTAAGATATATCCATTCACGTATTATAGCCAATGCAGAGGAAATTGCTTTTTACAGGGGACATAGGGTAAGGATTTCCAAGTGAAACTAGAGCTCAAATTCGTTAAGATGATGGCTATCGTGACAGTGAGAGGTGGTTTCATGAAGCCATTAGCGTATTATTTTGGGTTACATCTGACACCTTGTAGTTTAATTTATACCTTGAGAACATATGTAAGATTGGTAGTAAATGCAAAAGCAACGTATTTGAGTTGCATAGTAAAATAGTGTATTTGCTCCTGCAGAAATTATTTTAGAAAAAAAGGATACATTTGTTTTTTTTAAATAAGATGTGATATATTTTCCTAAAATCCCTGATTTAAAAATTGGAGTCTTGTGTACAGCCTCTGAAGAAGATATTTTTGTGCCAATGTCCATTGAAACTGACTTTATATTGAAATATGCTATGATGCAATAAGGTCTATCTACAGGCATAAACTTGCATCTTGAAGTTCTCTTGCATTCCACCCCATGCAGATCAGCTCATCACAAATTGGCATTTATGTTTCCAAGTTTGTTTAAGTTAACATTTGAAAAAAAAATGACCTTGGCCTTAAAAATATTGTCACTCATTGTAGAAAATAGATACTTCTGAAAATGAATATTTTGGCACTTTTCGCATCATACTGTTAAGTACAGTGTGGTTAGATCAGGATTGGGCTGGTTATACACCTATGGCAATATACTGAGGTTGATCATTGTGTCTTTTCTACATAAGGCTTCTGTTTGTCCTTTTGTTTTCTTTCTGCTGGCATCTTATGAGAGCACAACACAATATTCCCAGTGCTACACCGCAAAAATATGTGTTTATGCTAACCTACCCCCAAGCCTCATGTTGTATGTGGATAGGTAGGTTCATTGTGGCCATTCCGTTTACATCAAACCAAAGTTTCTAAGGTATCTCGATCAAATCAGATAATTCATTCTCTTGTCACTCCACTTAATTTTTAAATATAGTAATTATATGGATTGAAGGTTGTATCTGTTGATGCAACTGAAGAAAATGCTGAATTTGAATTATGCATAAAACATGGAGTTGAATATCAAAATTCTAAATTGAGTTTTAGATACTCCCAAAACATCTCATTTTAAAGTTGAGCATGTAGCAAAAATTGTTTAAAAATTTATGATTCCTATAAAAACTTCCTGGAAGCCTGGTTTTGAAAAGTCAAAAGTTAAAACTATTGTGTAATTTTTAAAAAGATATTATAGATTTGGGAATCCAAAACAAAGATTAAACCTTAGAAGCATGCAGCAGTTTAGAAGCATCAAAGAAACAATGTACAAGTTAATGTTTGTGTGTGCGCTTCTTTTCAAAAGTATTTAACTCCTTTGTGAAAACTGCTAGTTTGTAAATCAACTTTACAAGCTTGGAATCTGCACTACCATCTTGGAAATATGGCAGGCTCTTCATAGAACAAGAAGTGTTAAGCTTTTGATTGGTTGTCATGATCTATTCCCATAGCCACCTCATGGGAAGATGGATAAGGGCTAGAGGCTGAATCAATGAAATTGACAGGGAAATTTGCTGGATTTAAAGCCTAGGACTTATCTGATGAACTGGAGACAGAAAACAAGAATATTTGGAGTTTGGAGATTTGGTGGAGTTGAGGCCAAGAACTAACAAGTGTCATGCTGTGGGAAATTATTCATGTGGTTAAAGCTTTGCTTTCATCAATGGTAAGCTTATTGTTAATTTCTATATAACAAAAAATCCTTTGTCCTTTATCCAAATAATTCCCCGAAATCCCACTTCAAAATACTGTATGGTACTTTGTTAGAATTAGATGGTATGAGGAAGTGAGTATTTTGAGCTGTAATGTTCTTGAAACATCAGCAACAAAACAGTACTTCCTGTATCATTATGCTTCGTGTGTAACCAGAGAAATTGGAGGTAACTGAATTATTCATTGCCATGAGCTGTTCTAAAGCGACAATAATTTTACAGTAAAATTCAGTAGTTGCAAACTGACTGTGATGTGCAGCATTAAGCAGTCTAACAGTGCCTGAGTTTTTCAAACTACGCAATTAAATGAATAATTATATTACTAAATAATCTGGTTTATTGGCTCTTCTGGAAATACTTTAAATTCAGTCTGTGTTTATGTAAGTTAAATTTGGAGTGGGACTTGTAGTCTTTTGTGTGATTTAGAGCCAAACAGATGAGATCAATAATAATAAGTCCTAAATCAAAGCATTTCAGCCATATCATCCTTTTGGTTTGGAAATTTAGTGTGATGATACCTAGAGCTGTAAGATTTAATCGTCGTTTTCATAGCATGTTTCTATCCTAATAAGCAAAAGCTCATGTTTTAGGTACTGAACTGATAAAAGTAGTGGTTTTCAAGCATTTTCCTGCTTAGTTAGCAAGTGAGAAATGTTTTTACTGAGGTAAAAACTTTTTGTCCTTGAGAAATTCAGCAAATCTTTAAATAATGTAGTCTGTATGTCTTTGTAAAAATCTACTTCATTAAACTTGGAAGTAAAGTTAATGAAGTGTCAAGAAAGAGGCAGCAAAAAATAAACAACTAAATAGATCGTCCAGAGACCACAAGTCATTTTGTTTAAAAGGGCAGTTTGGTACTTGGGGGAAGCAAACTTGTACTCAGTGCAGTTTTGGTTCCCTTATTCAAAAAATGGTACATTCGATTGCAGGCCATCCAGAAGAAATTCCCTAGCTAATTTCAAGGATGTAAGGGTTATTCCATCATGAATGGCTGAAGAAATTGACGTATTTTTTTCTGCAGTGTAGAAGAACAAGGAGTGATCTTACTGAAAACAAATGAGTTCCAAAGTGAACATGACAGACTAAATGTAGAGACATAAGATGCGACTGATGGGAAGTGGTTGTAAGACAAGTGGACTGTCATTTAATGGAATTATTTGCCCTTTAGGGTTTGGAGGTTAGAAATCTAGAGATGTTTAAAGAGACAATTTGTGAACTGAGAGCTAGAGCACTGAAGAGATGAAGACCAGGCAGACAGCCATGTTCATATTGAATATGGTTAGGCAAGCCGGAGGGCCTGGGTAGCCAACACATTCTCCCATCTTATTGTTTTGTGTTCTTGTGGAGATGTCAAAGTTTTACTGTAACCTTCCAAAGCATCCTGGAAGCAAAAGTGCTTCCTGAGGCCAGGAGGCCAGTGTTGTGCCTTGTTCACAAAGCTGGCGATAAACATTATAATTTCAGGCTGATTCAATCCATTACTTGGCCAAACCCCTACTTAAAGCTGTTAAGGTAGCTCTACCCAATATTTCAGATACAAAATAATATTTGCTTTTACAGAATTTGTGTTAAATGTAAATGACTCATTTATTTTAACTTGTGTTTCTTTAACTAACACACACACACACACACACACACACACACACACACACACACACACACACACACACTGCCCCCCCCCCCAATGGCTTCGCAGTTCAGAAATTTGTAATATGAACCATCTTTAGGGAATGCAAGCCCCTCACCACTATACAATAGGGGTTGCCTGTTGTAGGAAAGCTGCCACTGTGTGTTGTCAAGAAAAAAATAGAGCAGATTGGATCAATAAGACTTGATCAACAACAGAGACTTGGAAAAAGGCAAATGACATCAGACTAAACGATTTTATTAATAATTCAGTAAATTCTTATTATATAGTAGACGTTGATAAAAATTGTGATTAAGTATCATAGACTTGTTTAGAAAATAGAAAAGGACTGGATTGATGGCATGTTGGTAATCTGAGTATCACATTGACTCAAGGATAAAGAAAGAATGATGAACAGATATTTTTCTATCATGTCAGGCAGTCCCTTGGATTCAAGGACCATTTGCTTTCAGTCCCTTTCTGTGGTTTCTGAGTTGAAGATGGGATTAAGAGAGGCGTGAGGTGCTTCAAGGAGGATGGAAGTGTAGATTTTGTTTACGTTGAGCTCTAGTGTGCTCTTCAGGTATGTACTGTTCTCTTCTGAGCAGTCATATGCCAGAGCTTCCACTGACAATCTCTTCCTGTGGCAGTTCCGGATGGAGCATCTGTTTTGGGTGTCTTGTGTTATGCATCTGAACATTGTACTGTGCTCAGTGGTGCTGTTTGAATGTAGAGCCTTATTGGTGGAAATGTTGACCTGGGAGATGTTGTTGGTGTTCATTAATTATGCCGGTGAATTTGAAGGACTTTGAGGTCTTGATCTTCACTCATTGTTTCAGAGGTATAAAGGCTATGCTAGGGAACCAGATGTAATGTTGAATATCATGGATATATGCTTTTGCTGACAGGTAGTCGTAGAGATATTAAAAAGGATCTCCATTGCTAAGGATCTCATTGCAGGGTTTAATTGTCAGAGAGTGGTGGTGTACTGTGGAAGGCTTGTTGCTAAAGGTTTGTTTTGTAGATGTGTATAAAGCTCAAACTTTGCTTAGTCAATGTGTCAACAATGATGTGATAATGTAGACCTTGACCTCCAAATCTCCTGAGGTTTGGAAACAGGAGTTGATAGGGGGCTGAGGATGGGGCAGTTGGTACACAGGTGGATGCAGTGTGCAGTGAATCTGTGAGGAAGGACAGGCAGATGATAGGGCAAAATTGCAGTCAGAGGGATGAGGTGAAGTGTAACATGGGGGCAAATTTGAAATGGGTGATGGATACAGGACTGAAAGTATTATGTCAGAATGCAAACAGTATATGGAATAAGGTACTGTAGATCTTGTAGTGCAGTTAGAGCTTGGCAGATATGATGCTGTGGGCATTAATGAGATGTGACTGAAAGAAGATTGTGGTTAAGAGCTTAACATCCAAGGATATATCTTGTATCAAAAGGACAGGCAGGTAGACAGAGGAGGTGGGGTGGCTCTGTTGGGAAAAAAAAATGAAATCAAATCCTTAGAAAGAGGTGATAAGATTAGAAAATACAGAATCCTGGTGGATGGGGTTAAGAAACTGCAAGGGTAAAAAGACCTTGATGGGAAGTGTATACGTGTCCCAAACATTAGCCAGGATGTGGGGTATAAATTTCAGTGGGAAAGAGAAAAGGCATGTAATAAGGGCAATGTTATGATAATATACAGGTAGATTGAGAGAATGAGGTTGGTGTTAGATCCCAAGAGAGGGAAATTGTAGAATGCCTATGTGATGACTTTGCAGAGCAGCTTGTGGTTGAACCGAGTAGGGGAAAGGCAGTTCTGGATTGGGTGCTATGTGATGAAGTAGATTTGATTAGGGAGCTTTAGGTAATGAAACCCTTGGGAGGCAGTGATCATGAAATGATAAAATTCACCCTGCATTTTGAGAGGGAGAAGATAAATTCAGTTGTATCGGTATTGCAGTGGGGTAAAGGGAGAGATGCTGACCAAAATTGATTGGAAAGGAAACACTAGCAGGAATGATGACAGAGCAGCAATGGCTGGAGTTTCTGGGGGCAATTTGGAATGCACAGGATAGATACATCCCAAAGATGAAGAAGTATTCTAAAGGGAGGATGAGGCAACCAGGTCTGACAAGGAAAGTCAAAGACGGCAGAAAAGCAAGAGACATAATATAGCAAAAATTAGTGGGAAGTTAGAGGATTGGGAAGATTTTAAAAAGTAACAGAAGGCAACTAAAATAAAAATAAGGCGAGGATAGATGAAGTATGAAGATAAACTAACCAATAATATTAAAGAGGATACCAAAAGTTTTGCAGTTATGTAAAGAGTAGGAGGCGAGAGTGGATATTGGAGACTGGAAAATGATGTTGGAGAGGTAGCAGTGGGAGACAAAGAAATGGTGGGTGAAATTAATAAATATTTTATATTAGTTTTCACTGAGGGAAAAAAAGAGCAGTATCCCAGAAATTTGAGTGTACTGGGGGCATAAGTGAATGCTTGGGAAATTGAAAAGTCTGAAGTTGGATGAGCCACCTGGACCAAGTGGACCACACCCAGGGTTCTGAAAGAGGTGGCTGAAGAGATTGTGGATGCATTAGCAATGATCCTTCAAGAATCAGTAGATCTGGAATGGTTCTGGAGGACTGGAAACAATTCAGTTGATGGAATTGATGGTGTTGTTGCCAGGTTTATAGTCGATAGAAAGACAGATGGAGGGCCAGGTACTGTTGAGGAATCTGGGAGTCTGCAGAAGGACTGAGATTGGAAGAATGGGCAAAGAAATGGCAGACAATACAGTGTGGAGAAGTGAATAGTCACCTTGGAAGAAGGAATCAGGGTGTAATCTTTTCTAAATGGGGAGAAAATTCAAAACTTGGATGCAAAGGGACTTAGGAGTCCTTGAGCAGAATTCATTAAAGACTAACTTGCAGGTTGAGCCAGTGGTAAGATAGACAAATGCATTATTAGCATTCATTTTGAGAGATCGAGAATATAAAAGCGATAATCTGATGCTGAGTCTTTAGAAGATGTTGGTCAGACTGCACTTAAAGAATTGTAAGCAATTTTGGGGTTGGGCCCCTTATCTAAGAAAAGATGTGCTGGCATTGGACAGAATCCAAAGGAAGTTCGTGAGAATAATTCCTTGAATGAAAGGGTTAACGTACATCTGCTCTCACTCCATCCTCCCGCCACTCCACTAGGAATAGGGTTCCCCTGGTCCTCACCTACCACCCCACCAGCCTCCGGGTACAACATATTATTCTCCGTAACTTCCGCCACCTCCAACGGGATCCCACCACTAAGCACATCTTTCCCTTCCCCCTCTCTCTGCATTCCGCAGGGATCGCTCCCTACGCAACTCCCTTGTCCATTCGTCCACTCCCATCCCTCCCCACTGATCTCCTTCCTGGCACTTATCCGTGTAAGCAGAACAAGTGCTACACATCCCCCATCAGGAAGGTCTCAAAGCTCTACGCTTCTTTTTGGACTCCAGACCTAATCGGTTGCCCTCTATCACCACTCTGCTCCGTCTAGCGGAATTAGTCCTTACTCTTAATAATTTCTCCTTTGGCTCCTCCCACTTCCTCCAAACTAAAGGTGTAGCTATGGGCACCCGTATGGGTCCTAGCTATGCCTGCCTTTTTGTTGGCTTTGTGGAACAATCTATGTTCCGTGCCTATTCTGGTATCTGTCCCCCATTTTTCCTTCGCTACTTCGACGACTGCATTGGCGCTGCTTCCTGCACGCATGCAGAGCTCGTTGACTTTATTAACTTTGCCTCCAGCTTTCACCCTGCCCTCAAGTTTACCTGGTCCATTTCCAACACCTCCCTCCCCTTTCTAGATCTTTCTGTCTCTGTCTCTGGAGACAGCTTATCCACTGATGTCTACTATAAGCCTCCTGACTCTCACAGCTATCTGGACTATTCCTCTTCTCACCCTGTCTCTTGCAAAAACGCCATCCCCTTCTTGCAATTCCGTCGTCTCCGCCGCGTCTGCTCTCAGGATGAGGCTTTTCATTCTAGGACGAGGGAGATGTCTTCCTTTTTTAAAGAAAGAGGCTTCCCTTCCTCCACTATCAACTCTGCTCTTAAATGCATCTCCCCCATTTCACGTACATCTGCTCTCACTCCATCCTCCCGCCACCCCACTAGGAATAGGGTTCCCCTGGTCCTCACTTACCACCCCACCAGCCTCCGGGTCCAACATATTATTCTCCGTAACTTCCGCCACCTCCAACGGGATCCCACCACTAAGCACATCTTTCCCTCCCCCCCTCTCTCTGCATTCCGCAGGGATCGCTCCCTACGCAACTCCCTTGTCCATTCGTCCCCCCCATCCCTCCCCACTGATCTCCCTCCTGGCACTTATCCGTGTAAGTGGAACAAGTGCTACACATGCCCTTACACTTCCTCCCTTACCACCATTCAGGGCCCCAAACAGTCCTTCCAGGTGAGGCATCACTTCACCTGTGAGTCGGCTGGGGTGATATACTGCGTCCGGTGCTCCCGATGTGGCCTGTTATATATTGGCGAGACCCGACGCAGACTGGGAGACCGCTTTGCTGAACACCTACGCTCTGTCCGCCAGAGAAAACAGGATCTCCCAGTGGCCATACATTTTAATTCCACATCCCATTCCCATTCTGACATGTCTATCCATGGCCTCCTCTACTGTAAAGCTGAAGCCACACTCAGGTTGGAGGAACAACACCTTGTATTCCGTCTGGGTAGCCTCCAACCTGATGGCATGAACATCAACTTCTCTAACTTCCGCTAATGCCCCACCTCCCCCTCGTACCCCATCTGTTACTTATTTTTATACACACATTCTTTCACTCTCCTTTTTCTCCCTCTGTCCCTCTTAATATACCCCTTGCCCATCCTCTGGGTTCCCCCCCCCCTGTCTTTCTTCCCGGACCTCCTGTCCCATGATCCTCTCGTATCCCCTTTTGCCTATCACCTGTCCAGCTCTCGGCTCTATCCCTCCCCCTCCTGTCTTCTCCTATCATTTTGGATCCCCCCCTCCCCCTCCAACTTTCAAATCCCTTACTCACTCTTCCTTCAGTTCGTCCTGACGAAGGGTCTTGGCCTGAAACGTTGACTGCACCTCTTCCTAGAGATGCTGCCTGGCCTGCTGCGTTCACCAGCAACTTTTATGTGTGTTGGGTTAATGTATGAGGAGTGTTTGTTGGCTCTGGACCTATATTTGCTGGAGTTTAGAAGGTTGGGTGGGGGAGGGGGATTTCATTGAAACCTATCAAATACTGAAAGGCCCAGACAGAATGGATGTGGAGAGAATGTTTCCGAGAGACTAGGACCAAAGGATACAGCCTCAGAACAGATGAGAAGGAATTTCTATAGCCAGAGGGTGGTGAATCTTTGTAATTCATTGCCATGGATGACTATGGAGGCCAAGTCATTGAGTACACTTACAGAATGGGTTTATAGATTCTTGATTGGTTGGGCCATCGAATGTTATAGGGAGAAGGCGGGAGAATCGTATTGAGAGGGATAATAAATCAGCCGTGATGGAATTGCAGAGCAGACTCAATGGGTTGTGGCCTAATTCTGCTCCTATGTGTTATGGTCTTCAGTCTGTGTATTCAAGTGACTGTGCAGATAGTAAGGAAACTATATGGCAGGTTTTGCCTCCATTCTCAATGATCCTGATGCTGGCATGTCTGAAATCTCCCAGTTTCAGGAAATGAGTTTCAGAATTGATCACTGAATTTCCTCACTCCCGAGTTTTGGAACTGCAGCAGGAATCCTGATAGCTCCTGGTGCTTGTTTTTAATTTGTCAGTTTATCTTTGATTCCTTGTTTATCAAAACTGTTAAGGTTAGTTTGGATTCGGGGTGTTCACATCAAGGATGTGGGTGTGGTTGGTAAGATCTTTGAAGTTTTTCTTACAGTGGATGGTGATGATTTCCTTTGTCCTTTGGCTTCACTGCTGTCCTTTGCTTCCAGGTGCCTACAGTCTATTTATTTTCCCTTAATGCATAGAATTTATTCAGGAAGGTTTTTTTGGTAAATAATCTCTTTAAACCTGGTCATTGTTGACAAATGACTCCTGGTGAAGAAGTTGATAGTATCTTTGTAAGATGTCTCAGAAAGGCAGTGTCCATTATTAAGGACCTCCAGCACACAGGACATGCCCTTTTCTCACTGTTACCATCAGGTAGGAGGTACAGAAGCCTGAAGGCACACACTCAGCGGTTCAGGAACAGCTTCTTCCCTCTGCCACTTGATTCCTGAATGAACATTGAATCTTTGGACACTACTTCACTTTTTCTTAATATACAGTATTTCTGTTTTCGCACATTTTTAAAAATCTATTCAATATATATCGTAATTGATATACTTTTTTATTTTATTATTTTTTTTCTCTCTGCTAGATTATGTATTGCATTGAACTGCTGCTGCTGAGTTAACAGATTTCACAACACATGCCGGTGATAATAAACCTGATTCTGATTCTGAATGCTAATGAAGGTTGACTTGTAAACAATATGCTGTGGAGACTTGCATTGATTTAGCATAATCAATGCCTGTTAGCACATGTGTATGCATGCACATAGAAACACATGTTCCCTTTCCAATTTCTCTTCACTTTACCCGCCCCCCCCCTTATTTATCTGCCCCTTGATTCATCTCACCCATCCTTCAATCAGAGAATGTTCATTGGTGGTCTCTCCCCTCATTTCCTACTTAGCTGGCTCCCACTTCCAGCTACAGAGAAGTACACAATGATCTGGTGTATTAGAAATGTTTTTCCTGTGTATGTTATCTAAATTTGAGTGAATAGAGTTAAGTTTCAAAGTTGGCAGGTTATGCTATTCCTGACAAAGTAGTTGATAGATGACTATGACAGCCTACAGGGGCACATAGATTAGTGAAATTGGTAGATATGTGGCAACTAGAATTTACTGCGAGTGAGATGGATTTTAAGAAAAACAAGGCATAGAGGCATAAACTAAATGAAGGTAGGTCAGGAGCAGTTTCACTAATCATTGAGTGAGGTGGGAAAAAAATTGATAAAGACAATTTAAGAATATATTATATATACTTGGCCAGTAAAACAAAGCATTTACTACAAACACATTAAGAAGTTTTCCTAAACGTTTTAAAAGTTGTTGATTAGATAATGAACCACATACACTTCCGGGCAGTTCAGTTGAGGAAAGCTGACTTTATTTTGGAAACAAAACAAGATGTTTAATATGATGAAACCAGTGATGAGTTTCTTCATTTCTACATTGGAGATGCTGGGATAGTTTTCTTTGGAGTAGATTACCTTTGGCAGGTAGAAAACACAGATATTCAAAAATACAAAGGGGTTTGATAGAGCAAGTAAGGAGAAAATAATTCCTCTAACAGGTTGGTTAATATCCAAATAACTTGGAAGTAATTGGCAAATGTATGGGTGGGGTGATGATGGAATGAGAGGGTGATGAGAAATGATTTTGGAAACAGTTGTGAAGATCTGGCAAGTATTTTCTGAAAGTGTTTTACAAGTAGACATGAGGAGCAAGGGCTTGAAGGGCTATGGGGGAAAAGGTGAACTATGGGTCAAGGGCAAGGGTCTGGCACAAGTGGATCAAATGGCATCTCTAGACCTCACAGTTCTGCATTTTGAAGTTCAAATCTTCAGCCTAACATCAGTGCAAGGCAGATACTGGAATTGGTTCTGAAGAGCAGCATAAAGCAGAAGTAAAAGTTAATAACAATTGGGTTAATTGGGCAAGGTTGTGTTTGAAAATCTTGATTTTTTTTTTGTGCAGTAGCCACGAGGATTGATGAAGGTTATGTCATTTGGTATATCGGACGAGGTTTTATCAAGTCATTTCATTAAATCCCAGTTATCAGGTTAATCATAAAATGTAAAGCTCAAGAGGACCAAGGGACTGTCTTTTTTTGGGTAAACTGGTGGGTTTAATGATCGTACAGTTGATAATGACAGCCTTCCATTTTCTTTCCTTAGGTGGAAATGAATCAGCTACAGAAAAGTTACAAGTCGCTTGCTGCCCAGATGAATCTTATTTTGTCTAAAAGATTATGGTACATAATGTTGGAACAATTTCTAATGAAGTATGTGTGGAGTGGAAGTGGATTAGTGATGGTGGCGGTGCCCATTATTACGGCAACAGGTTTTGCAGACAATGGTAATGAGGCAGATTTTTGAATCTGATTTAAAGTTTTGAATTGTTATTATTAAACAATGACCTCTGACACTTTTAAAGTCCCAGCTGGAACTCAGCCATTAGAGTTGCTCTCAAGTACTTCATCTCTAATTATCATGATTTCTTTCAGTTTTGTTAGTTTCAAGAAATTAGTATAGAACAGGCGATTTCAGTTGTTTAAAGCTGCAAATAAAAAGGACTAAGAATGGGCTTGTGTAATTTGGAGATTTGCTCTGAATTACAAGGAGGTTTTATGTTTTTGCAGTGAAAAAATTAATTATTTTCTGATTAGTTCACAGTAGCCATTGTAGTTGGGCTTCCTCTCCTGTATATGGCATTTTTACATACTTGGTTCATATACACCTCTTTCTAACCTTACCAGATCAAGCATTCTGGTAATCTCAGTAAACTTCTGCTACTTCAGAATATTGTTTTATTGCATGCCAATGATTTCTTTTGCTAATATTTTTCAACTTGGTCCACGCAAATGCTTGAATGTATTTATTTATTTGAAATATTGTTTTTGGTATTAAAGAAGCTCTGGGACTGAACTGAAAATCAAAAAACTCAGCAGGTGAAGCAGCACTTTTGACCTGCTCTTTTGTGGAAAGAGGAACATTCAAAGACATTGAGTCTGTGATCATTCCTCAGAACAGGGAAATAGAGAGAAGCTAATTACAGTGGGAGAGGTGGAGGAAAATATGCAGAACAGAGAAAATTTGTGATGGGGAAAGTTGATGTAGCTTAATAATGGCAGTTACCACAACTTTAGGCTACGGTACTTTGTGTGTGTGAGTGTCTCATGGTAAGCTGATAAAAGAAGGTTAAGAAAAACTGAGATAACATGATATAAAAACAGAAAATGAAAAATGCTAGAAAGACTAATTAAATTGTTCTTCACTCCTACTGTGCTTTCAATAGAGAATAGCAGTACTGTGCGCAATGTCTGGTTTGTGTAATATCTAGAAGAGATGATCTTGATGTTTTCATGTTCAGTGTAATTTTAACTGCTATTTCAGAACCATAGAATCATACAGAGCCATCCTGTCAAACACACAATCTGCACTATACCAGTGATCTTCTTGACCTTCCTCCTTTCCCCACCACCCATTCTTCTACTCACCTACTGTATGAGCAGTTCACAACAGTCAGTTAACCTACTAAAGACTCAATGTATGTCTTTGGCTCATTGGAGGTAACCGGTGCACCCAGGCAAATAGCTGTATCACTGTGCTTCTGGTAGAGTATTTCAATATTATGATCCATATCCAATCCAGTCCAATCTTCCAGTGTGATTTTCAATGCTGATTTTTGGTACTTGCACAGGGTTCCTCCATGCACAAAAGAATTATTAACGATAAGGGCATTGAACCTTGCAGGAAAACTTTAATATGGAGTTGGAAATGTCTCAGTTGCCTGCTTCTGTTACTTATCAAACCTAAAGATGTTTGTGTGTACGGTTATTACCTATGAATTAGAAATATAGCAATTAGAAAGGGATAGATAGCAATAGAATCCTGCTTTCTAAATGTTAGGATTAGATGCCATGCTTTGGCCTGGAATCAGGTCAGTTTTACACCTAGGATTTACATGCATTGTTTCTCAACCAAAATGCTTTGTATCAACAACGGACTTGTTAGAACTGAACCCAAATC
Organism: Mobula hypostoma; assembly: GCF_963921235.1. NCBI lineage: Eukaryota > Metazoa > Chordata > Chondrichthyes > Myliobatiformes > Myliobatidae > Mobula > Mobula hypostoma. The sequence continues at coordinate 19,516,277 of NC_086116.1, read as the reverse complement.
CACCAAAGAGGTATTTATTTGAGGAACTGCTGTGTTAACATGAATAAGCATTTTTAGTGTTTTATAAATTTCATATTGCAACATTTTTTATTTATTATGATTAACACAAAAATGCTGGAAGAACTCAGCAGGTTAGGCAACATCTGTGGAAATGAAAAAAAAAGTCAATGTTTTGGGTTGAGGCCCTTCAATTTTTTTTTCCCCTCTTGTTGTTTTCACTTTAAATTGATGTCCTAAGTGCATTGCCTCAGATCAAGATGGTATATATTAAAATTCATTTTGGTAAACATGCATGTATCATAATGTTTAATAGAACATCTAATTTTGTGATACAAGTGTACCCCGCTTTTCGAATGTTTGCTTTACGAAACCTCACTGTTGCGAAAGACCTACATTAGTACCCTGTTTTCGCTAACAGAAGGTGTTTTCACTGTTACGAAAAAAATCAGCGCGCGCCCCGAGCAGCCGCTCTCCCCCCGGATTCGGAATGGCATTCTCGCCGGCATTGCTTAAACACGTGCCTGTGAGCAGCAGTTTGCAAGATGAGTTCTGAGGTATTGGAAAAGCCTGAAAGAGCTTGTAAGGGTGTTACACATAAACTAAGCGTTTTGATCGTGGTGAACGAAGTAAGGACAATGTGAGTTTGGCTTGTGGAAGCTGATGAAGATGATGTTGAAGAGGTTTTGACATCCCATGACCAAGAACTGATAGATGAACAGCTGATGCAATTGGAAGAGGAAAGGATAACAATTGAAACCGAATGCAGTAGTGAAATGAACATGAAGCAACTGCATGAGATTTTTGCTGCAATGATAAAGTACGACTTTAATTTTGAAAGGGTACGTCGGTTTAGGGGATATTTGCAGGATGGTTTGAGTGCTTACAAAGAACTGTATGATAGAAAAATGCACGAGGCTAAGCAGTCAAGCAAGCCTTCCACATCAGCCACAGCAGACGACGAACCTCGACCTTCGACATCGAGGCAGGCAGAGATAGAAGAAGATGACCTGCCTGCTCTAATGGAAACAGATGACGAGATGACACCCCAGTGTCCCACCACCCCAACTCCCGGGCCACGGACAGATACCGATTCGCGGAGAATGCAGCGGTAGCCGGGAGGCACACAGCACATCTTTAAGAAAAAAGCCGAACTAAACATGCTAATTAATTAGGTGCCACCCGACACGTAAATGTCGGCCCAGATCAGAGACGACGCAATGGGCAATAGGCACTGATCTGGACCGACAATTACGTGTCGGGCGGCACGTAATTAATTAGCATGTTTATTTCGGCTCTTTTCTTAAAGATGTGCTGTGTGCCTTCCGGCAACCGCTGGACCCCTGCATGCTTCGTGGCAATGTATTGGTTGGTGACCTGGAGGGTGGGGGCAACTGCACCACCCCAGCCTGCGATGACTCAGTCTAACACACCATCATCAGTGTGCTCTGCGCTGTCTTCTCGATTCCCATAAGTGATACTACACTGTACATACATTATTTCTACTTTATATAGGCTGTGTATTTTTACGTGTTATTTGGTATGATTTGGCAGCTTCATAGCTTAAAGGTTACTGGAGAGAGTTTTTGCCAACAGCACTTGCGTGATATTTTCTGCCGAGAGCGCTTGCGTGAGATTTTCGCTTCAGCGAGCAGTGCCGGCAATGATTGTGGAAAAGTATTTCTACTTTATATAAGCTGTGTATTTATCATATCATTCCTGCTTTTACTATATGTTACTGTTATTTTAGGTTTTATGTGTTATTTGGCATGATTTGGTAGGTTATTTTTGAGTCTGCGAACGCTCACAAATTTTTCCCATATTAAATAAATGGTAATTGCTTCTTCACTTTACAACATTTCGGCTTACGAACCGTTTCATAGGAACGCTCTACCTTCGGATGGCGGGGGAAACCTGTACTTGCCTTAGTTATTTAATTCACATCTATTGGTATTCTGTGAATGCAAACAACTATCAGCATTTATGACTTGAAAGTGAGAATTAATCTTCAGCTTGTTTAAGTTTGAGTTTTCTCTTTTCCGTATTTGAAATCAAATCATCCACAAGTTTCAAGACAACATGACCAGAAGCAAGATACGGTATCCAATTATAGTTACTACTTTTAGAATGAAGTATATGTGTGGAGCGTGTATGATTAAAATGACTTCGCTCCATTGAGTATGGTTTAATATATATTTTGTTTTTAAGAGTCAGAAGATGGTCACAAGCAAGTAAGTTTGGTTAGTGAACGAACAGAAGCTTTTACCACTGCACGCAATCTGTTGGCTTCTGGAGCAGATGCAATTGAAAGAATTATGTCATCATACAAAGAGGTATTGTGCAGCACAGAAGTAAAAATGGAATCTAATTCCATAATTTTTTAATTAAGTGCAGAGGATCACAGCAATGTGGCCCAGATTATTTTTAAGTTGAATTGTGCATTTGAAATATGAAGGCCGTTTGCTCTTCTGATTTCTTCACTCTGCAGTCTCCATATGTGATAACAATATTCAGCCATTTTTGGTTGGGTTGTGTGATGAAGCAATTTGTTAAAGCAAGGAAATAAATTCATAATAATTTGATGGTCATACCAGTTTAATAAAAAATGCAGGGCATTGATGCTATTTTTATTTTTTAACATTTAGTCTGTTTCCAGGAATTTTTCTTAGGAATTTTCCAGTAATATTCTATGTACAAGACTTGCTGTAATATTGGAGAATTCTTAAGGATGAGAATTTGTCACCAATATTGGTAGAAATTTTGTCCAGTGAAATACAGAAATATAAACCAGTATCTTGAGTTCCCAACATAAATTCCTTTTCCTAACCACTAACTTTATTTTATCCTTGCTAACTCACCAGCTAACTCATGTCCAAGTCTGCATTCTCTATCATATCTTTTCATGCTTTCCTGTCTTTCTGCTTGTGTAAGTAGGTTAGCAAATATCTTGATTTTGAATTTCTTGCCCTTTACTTACATTAATCTGTTTAACCAAAATCTCTGCATTGTTTGAATTCTAGCGTTTCTTGCATCTCTAATATTTTTAGCTGCTTCATTGATACTCCTGCCTGTAACATACTATTGCAAGAGCTCTTGAATGATTACCTTAATTCTACAGCTGCTCCTTTTAAGTCTTCTGCAAAGCTTGCTCTTTGGCCAAGCTTTTAATTATCTACCCTAATGAACGTAATGTGTCTTGGTGACAAATTTCATAAGCTCTCCTGTAAAGTAGTTTATAATTGGAAAATTTATTTATTAAGAATCAAGTGTGAAGATTGATTTATGGCTGATTATTTTGTTAATTATGCCCAAACTTTTCTCCATTTGATAGAACTACTGCATAAAAGTTAGAATTGGAAACATTGACATTAGTAAATATTCAAATACAATGTTTATTCACTAAGGTTTCTTTAGTTGTAACATTGCAGTATCCAAATTTTAAAATTGTTGACAGCTTGTTTCTTTTTGCTTGCTGGCAATTTAAATGTTTGTGGAAAAACAAAATGATTAAATGATTTTCTGCTTATAATGCTGTTATTGCCTTCTTAAATATTTGCCTGAACATACTGTATATACCTGTATAAACACTTAATACCACAAGACATAGGAGCAGAATTAGGCTATTCAGCCCTTTGAGTCTGCTGCATCATTCCATTATGGCTGATGTACTATTCCCCTTAACCCCATTTTCCTGCCTTCTCCCCATAACCTTTACACCCCTACCATCAAGAACCTATCAACTTTCGCTTTACATATACCCAGTGACTTGACCTCGACAGCCATCTGTGGCAGTGAATTCCACATATTCATCACTCTCTGGCAAAAGAAATTCGTCTCCATTTCTGTTCTCAAGGGACGTCTTTCTATTCGCAGGCTGTGCAATTTGGTGCTAGTCTCCCCCACTATAGGAAACATCCTCACCACAACCACTCTATCTGGGTCTTTCAATATTCGATAGGTTTCATTGAGATCCTCCCTCCTTCTTCTAAACTCTAGTGAGTACAGGCTCTGGGCTACCAGTACTTCTCATACCTTAATCCTTTCATTCCTGGGATTATTCCCATGAACCTCCTCTGGAATCTCTCCAATGCCAGCGCATCCTTTCTTAGATGAAGGCCCCAAAGCTACTCTCAATACTCCAAGTGTAATCTGATCACTTTTGGCTAAGACTGTTTCTGAGACTCAGAAATGCTAAATTTTGTGCCTAATAAAGTGCTCACTGAGTGTATGTTTGCAGTCTGTGCTTTAGCCTGTCCTCTTCAAGGTTCAACATGTCTTCAAATATGCTTTTCTGCACACCACTACTGTAGCATGAGATTATTTGCATTACTTTCACCTTCCTGTCAGCTTGAACCAGTCTGATCATTCTCCTCTCACCTCTCTCATTAACAAGGCATTTTCACCCATGGAAGTTTGAGGTACTCAAACTACCCCATCTGGCACCAGCAATGATTTCATGGTCAAAGTCACTAAGATCACATTTCTTCCCCATTCTGATGCTTGGGCTGAACCTTTTGACCATGTCTGCATACTTTTGTGCATTGAGTTGCTGCCACATGATTGACTGATAAGATATTTGCATTAATGAGCAGGTATATCTAGTGGCTACTGAATGTACAATGGTAACAGTGGTGTATGACCTAATGGTTGGAGTCTGTGGGTAATGCACAAGTTGAGTAGATGGGGCAGGGGAAGAAACTGTTATTATCATTTTTCTTTTATCCAACATATTACTGTGAAAATTGAGAGAAAAATATACATTCATTTATTTACGAACTCTACTTTAAGACCTATTGTTTTGTATCCAAACCAGAAAATACTCTGCTTAGTTGCTTTTTCTCTAACTTTCAGATCACTGAATTGGCTGGCTATACTGCTCGAGTGCACAACATGTTTTCGGTTTTTGATGAAGTTCAGAGGGGAATATATAAGAAGTCCACCATCAGTCAAGAATTTGAAATGGATTCCAGTAAAGTAACAAAATATGGCTTAAATATTGCAGGTTCTTTGGAACAGAAAGGTAATCAGTTGAGAATGTCTATAACATGCAGATAAAGCACTACAAACAAGAGAAAATCTGCAGATGCTGAAAATCCAAGCAGCACCCACAAAATGCTGAGGGAACTCAGCAGGTCAGGCAGCATCCATGGAAAAGAGAAAATAGTTGACATTTTAGGCCAAGACCCTTCATCAGAAAAGATAAAACATTAGTTATACTTGTGTTCATTGGAATTCTGAAAATAGTAAATAAGGGTATATTGCTGACAAGAAAAAGCATTAACAAATGAAGTCAACTATTTTTCTAAAATCTTAGGAATGCTAGCTATTATTATTCAAGGACTTAGCAGGGTATATTCAGAGGAAAATTCCCCAGACTGAAGTGTCTAAGACTAAAAATGAGAGATGAGATCAAGGATAGGATATGTAAGAATGAAATGAGGAAGTAGCTGTTTTTTTAAAAATGAAATGGCTCTTTGGAAATCTCTGCTTCAGAAGCTTGTGGTTTGGTCATTAATTTCATTTTTTTAAAAATCAGGTGAACAAATTTTTAGGTATTAGAGGAAGATTAGCCTTCATTTTGTTGAATGGTGGAGCAAATGGATGGCGTTCTTTTCCAGATTTCTTTTTGCTACTTAAATCTTTATTTTTTTGTTGAATGGCAATGTTCAGCTTGAATCTGCATAGGTAATATTTGGCATCTTCATTGCCGTTGTAATCTGAAATGTTTGTTCTCTCAGTAATTCCAGTTAAGTATTTCTCTTATTGAAAATTATACTATGTGTATTGATCTGTTGAATTTATGCATTTTTAATATAGTCAATTTTAATATGTTTGTGCTTTTATGCCTTATTGGACATATTTCACATTGCAGACTTCAACAAAGAATTTATTGAAAAAATGTAGTTTTATAACTCAATGTAAGTCAATAGCACTGGGCTGTCCAGTTGCACTTGACTAAAGTTTGGCTCTGTATTGCTGAATTTCCTCTTATAAATCATCATCGTCACCATCATCATCATCAGGTGCCATGCCCAGATTGAGCTGTGACTGCCATGGCCCACACACTTCTGTTTCAGGTCAAGTGGATCAATTCATTGGTATTCATTTCCAGTTCTCTGGCTGCTGTCTCCATCATCATTTGTCTTTGCCTTACTCTTGCTTGCATTCTAACTCCTCTTTCCTAATCACGTGTCCAGTGAAGTTACGTTGCCTTTTCATGATCTCATATATTATTTCTCTCTTTGTTCTTGCTCAATTCATGACATCCTCATTAGATATTCGTTTCGTCCATGATATTCTTTGCATCCTCCTCAAAAACCACGTCTCTGCTGCTTCAATTTGTTTCCTCATGTTACTAGATATTGTCCAACATTCTGATCCGTATAGCGTAACTGGATAAACGTAACATTTCAGTACTCTGAGGCGGGTTGTCATGCCTGGTTTAGTGTTAGTCATTATACTCATTCTCGTAAAGGTGTTTTTTGCCATCCCTGTTCTTCTTTTGATGCCCATGTCGCACCTGCCATCTGATGTCACCCAGCTTCCTAAGTAGTAAAAGTTCTGTACTTGTTTTATGTCTTCCCGGTTTATTTTCAGCCTGCTGATAGGATTCTCCTTCTTTTTGGATTTCTGTCTTTTTGCGATTGATAGACCCATTTTTGCACTTTCTTAACGACTATATCAATTAAGTTTTGTAGTTCTTCCTCCGTACTTGCAATTAACACAGTGTCATCCGCATATATGAAATTATTGATGTTTTCACCAACAAATTTGATTCCCAAGATGTTTCTTATTTTTTGTAACATTGTTTCACTGTACACATTAAATAAATCAGGGGAGAAAACACCACCCTTGTCTAACGCCTCTCTTGATTTTCGTAAACTGACTCACTTCTTCATCTATTCTTACAGCACCAGTTTGTTCCCAGTACGAATTTCTGATTAGGCGGAGGTCTTTCAAATCTAGATCTAGAGTTTCCTGTAATATTTCAAATAACTTTTTGTGCTTCACTTTATCAAATGCTTTTGTGTAGTCGATAAAATAAACAAATCTTTTTGCACTTGAGTAGTTCATTCTGATAGTATCCTTCACAACAATATCGCGTTTCTTGTACCTTTGTCTTTCACAAAACCACATTGTTCTTTACCTATTTTAGCTTGTATTTTACTTTTAGCTCTTGTCATCAAAATTCTTAGAAGTATCTTGGTGATATGACTGATTAAACTTATGGTCCTATGTAATTCACATTCTATTGCTCCAGCTTTCTTAGGAAGATTGATAAATATGGATTTTTTTCATCTCTTCTGGTATTATTCCAGTCTCATAAATGTCATTGATTAAATCAGTAAGTTTTTCAATTCCATTATCTTCAAGGGCGATAATTTGTTCTATTACTAGTTCATCAGGACCTGCTGCCTTTCCTTTCTTCATCTTATTTATTGCATTATGAATTTTGGATTTTAAAATACTTGGACCTTCAATGTTCTTCTTAATTTCTGTTTTTTTTTACCTCAATCGTCTCCAAACAATTCCTCAATATACTCAGTCCATCTGCTCATAATCTCATCTTTTTCCATGATAATGGTACCGTCCTTTGCTTTCAAACATCCACCTGAAGAACAGAGGAGCTTTTTACCAGTGATATTCCTGATTTGTTGATGTACCCTTTTTGGATCAGTAATAGAGATTCTTTCTAGTTGCTCACATTCCTGGTTTAACCATTCTTCTTTGGCTTTTTGACATAAGCTTTTAACTTTTTAATCTAAGGATTTATATTCTATTCTTATAGATACGACACTCAATTATACCTTTTTAAAAGAAACTAGTTCAAGAAGTTGAAAATCAGAAAATGCCTGCATTCAAAAGAGGGTACAATTGTAATTACAAAAGTGTTAAGCTTGGTTTATATGGTAAAATTACACAATTTGTCTGTTATCTCGGAATACGTTGCACATAGTAAGTTAAATCTGCATGTGAAGTAATCAAGACTGCTAAGGCAGACTATAATTTCCTTATTGGATGTCAGCTTTTGGTTAATAATCCTATATTATATGGATGAGAAGGTTATGAACTTAGGCTGCATTGTAGATTTGACCGCAGTTCAGCTTCATCCAGAATTATCTTTCCAAAAGGTTACATCATATTCCCATCTTTTTTATACAGTGCAACATTAAATCCTATGGTACTATTTGAAAAGTTGTTGAGTTGTTCCTAATCAAGTTTATATCTTAATCAAAATAGACAAAGTTCCATTAACTGATCAATTTCTCATCTGCCATGATTTTGTGGCGCCTTGAGATTCTGAGAGGCTGTGGTCGGGTGGTTGGTTAAATAATCTAAATTCATTTTTCAAATCAACCTGTTTAATCATTATGCAAGTATAGGCTGCACTGCCACATCTCAGAGTATTTGGGCATGGCTCCAAATGTGGCTTTACTAAGCTATTTATACCTCAAGGATATGCTTCTATAATTTTCTTCATTAAGATTCAAAATGAACTGGCAAAACTAATTTCTGGCATAATTTGCAACTAACTACACATGATCAGCTTCAACTCAACCAGAAAGGTAGAAGGCTTTTTCCTGAGATGCATTAAGTGTTAAGTAAATTAAAAGGAAGTTTTGAGAAGTGATTAGTTTACAGTTGAATTTAATGATAATAAATTGATCTACATTGATTTCTCCTATTTTGCTTTTCATGATGTGCCCAGGACTGCCAAGGCAGACTAATTTCACACTGTGCGCTCTGCCAAAAATCAGTAGTATTTTCTTAAAAAATCAGTTCCAACTCTGGTATTTGAAGTCAGGTTGAGAGCTGTTAATTTAGCATAATGTACAGCTATTTACTGGAGAGCATTTTTTTAAAATCATTGGCTGAAGTAAGATTCACTAGCTTAAGAAATAAACTTAACAAATATTCCATGTTGATAAAAAGATCACTTTTATCTCATATAGACTGACAGAATTTATCATTTTCAAACAAATTTGTTTTCAGAGAAATTCCAGTAAGCACACGGGAGCTGGTTTAATGAATAATATTTTCATTTAACAGGAAATTTGATGCACTATTCATTAAAATTGAACACTTACAGGAGCTTTAGTTACTTAATTAGTGGATCCTCAATGCTGTGTTTTGTGGGGAGCTGGAGAATATAGAATGTACTTTGTTATACCTTAGATGTGGTTAAAGATTAAGGCTTTGATATATAAAAGTAATGAAAGCTAAAAATAGTGAATTGATATTTATATATTCACTTTCAATTAATTCATTTGAAAGATCACTGCTTAAATGCTAAAAGCTTTTTATTTTTAAAGGTAATTTCATAATTTTTCTTAAAGCTGGAGCAGCAAGATAGGATTATTATTGGTCATCCATTAATACAGCAAAGTACCACGTATAATGACTTTCTGTAATGACAATTTTAATAATTTTGTTTTATCTATCAGGTCAAGTTATTGATGTTGATGTGGGAATTATATGTGAAAATGTTCCCATTATTACCCCAAATGGAGATGTTGTTGTTTCCAGATTAAACTTTAAGGTAGGAATTAAATACTTGAATATCGTAGATTTTTATGTATAGTTGTTCAGCTTTAACATTTTCATTGTGTATCATTTTAAAATTTCCAGTGCTACTTGAAGCTGATATGTTTCTTAATAATAAATTTGATTAGGATTGAACTTTTTGATGTTAATATATTTTCTAATCAATTAATCTTTGTGGATTTATTTTTAAGTAGGACGATAGGGAAAGTAGAATTATTTGAAAATGAGAATCTGGTCATAATTATTTTTTATGAATGGTACATTGGATCATCAGTGCTCTGGATTACCAAATGCTTATTGAACCAGAATCCAGTTTAATATCACTGGCATATGTTGCGGATTTGTTAACTTTGTAGCAGTATCACAATGCAGTACACAATAATAGGAAGAAAACTGTGAAATACCATTATTGTGTGGGTTAAATAAGTAGTGCAAAAATAGAAATAAAAAGTAGTGAGGTAGTGTTCATGGGTTCAATGTCCATTCAGAAATCAGATGGCAGAGGGGAAAAAGCTGTTTCTGGATCATTGTGTGTGCCTTCAGGCATCTCTGTACCTCCTTCCTGATGGTAACAATGAGAAGAGGGCATGTTTCATCCTTAATGTTTTTTATTATTCATCCTTTGCAATAAATTCCATTTCAGTAGCAATGTTGTGGGCAAAATCTCAGTGGCCAGGAGTGTTTCTCGTTGTTCTTGCTCTTGAAAGATGCAGTAGATGAAACTATAGCAAGGTGGGAGGTAATGCAAAGGAATGTCATTCCCTCAAATAAATATGTTAATCTGGAGTAGAATTATTTTCATATCAATCTGGGTGGAACTCCATAACTATGTTATTGCCCCAGATTAAATGCACCTCAAGATTGTGTTCTTCCAAATAAAGCTGTAAGCTCAGAATTAGTGCTCGATTTTTTTTTTCTCGTTGGCTTTGTGGAAATAGAGAAGGTTCGTGATAGTATTATCTGGAGAATGTCACTTTGGATAATATTTGGTAATATTGGCATGGAGTTGAGCAAAGAATAAAATAATGTACCAGGTTACTGTACAGACAGTGAGAAATGTATAGGAAATACATTACCCTAATGAATGATAATAATACAGTGGATTCTAGTTAACTGGGACACCGGGACCAGTACTTTTTGCCCAATTAGTCAAGTTTTATGGAAATAGTTAAAAAGGTATATAAAAAAAAAAGACGAACTACCATTTAACTGAGCAGCAAATTATGTATTTAAATGAAATACAGAACAAATTGGAACACAGTACTCTAAAACTGTATTAGTTCCTAATTGTTACCGACAAAGGAATTCATCCAGTATACCTGTATGCTGCCACATTCTTTTGCTTGACTGTAAATAGCAAAATCAGTGCAGATACCTGGTGCAGATAATGCCTTCCTACAATGTACTTGTAGAAAACTGATGCTAGTTTGAAACTGTTCAACAAGTCTTCTGTCCCAATTAAATGGCATAATGTCTCAAATACACATAGGAAACCTGGCTATTTTCTCGATCTGTTTTTGTTCTTTAAGAGATGTCCCAAATAAGCGGTAGCCCTGATTAACTGATGGCCCAATTAACCAACGTCCACTGTAGTACTAATCTAAGATGTACTGTAAAATAAGGCTTACTTTCAAATGCTGATGTTTAAACAGAATTGCGGGGATTGGATGGTAAACCTACCAGGAGAGCAATGACAATGTTTTCTCTGCTTTTGGTCTTAACCTTTCTGATGATGAATTGCTTTATTTTGATTATTGTCTGCTTTTGATACTCGGTGATACTTATGCTACTTGGAAAATTAAGTAAATTCGTTTAATTTGAAAGGCTGTAATCTGATGTGCACTGGTGTTGCTCATAGAGGTCAAGAATACTATGGACTTTGTGAGAAACAGTGAGGAGTGAACAGTGAAAACACTGCTGTCCTTTTGAAGCAGCCAGAAATTTCTGAGTTGCATCTGTTTATTTTTGTGGTCAAGTTTGATAGGGTTGTATGGGGAGAGGGGATTGTTGAGTAGAAATTGTGATTTTAACACATGGGCCATGTTTGAAAGGGATGGAATAAGGAAATAGGCACAAAATTTCAGGAATATCTTAAGTCAAGGAAAGGCAGAGTTAGGTGGTATTCAATGAGTGGGATTAAGTAGTCTTACTGATGGCACAGATGTGTTTTGTAAAGTTCATTTAGGATCAGATTTAATATCAAATAATCTGGTTGTTTTCCTACAGTTGCTGGGAAGAGAAATATAGCTGGTGGCATTGGAGCAAATAGAGATAATAGGTACAGATAACAGTTTAAAAGACCACATTTAGTTTATCCTTTGACCTCCCCATTTCTAGATAAACATTTATGCCATACATCATTGTTTCCATATTATCTCTTGTTAAGTAAGCAGCTTGCTTTTATCCACCTTAATTATTTATTTCATGGATTCACTTGCCTTTAAAGAATTGCAGTGGCCTTTGCTTCACCATGATAAGGAAAAAAGGGGTCATTTGATTGTAGATTTATGCCACATATAGCAAAGCAGTAACTTCAACTTCAGTTGTAGGTGCTGTATCACAGCATCCATTTTCTCCATGTTACTTCTTGTAAACTGTCATTTTCATTTTTATTTTATTGCCTTTTTTTGCTATTGTGTCTCACTAATGTGATGCCTCATTTATACCATTTGATCCTTAATGACCATACTGGCATGAAAAAATGAATGGTAATTGCTTTCTGCCTCTGTTTTTTCTTAATCTCTTTAAATAGCATGATTTGGTGACATCAGAAACAGTAACTTCATCAAGTTCATTAGCTGACACTGACCTGCTCAACATCAACCAAACAGCACTAGAGTGGCTGGCAAGCTATGATGATGACTTCATCAAATCAATATTAACTTGATAGAACATATTAATTTAATTTCAGGATGGAAGTTGCAGAAGTCGTAAAACCTCTGACGCTAGATTTATATCTGATTTTATTTTCAACATATTCATCATAAAGAAAAGCTCCTTGCATATTGAGTAATTTACTTATGAGCTTTGATTTGGAAAGCTAACTGATATTAGTTTTGAAACTATTTCTCTGAATTGTACAGAATTGTATAAAAGTGCATTTGTTAAAAAAAAATGAGCAATAATTTACAATTGCTCATCTGAATTTCACTTTGTAGGTTGATGAAGGTATGCATCTCCTTATTACTGGGCCTAATGGATGTGGAAAAAGTTCTTTATTCAGGATTTTGAGTGGTCTATGGCCAGTGTACGGAGGGGTATTGTATAAACCTCCTCCGCAGCATATGTTCTACATTCCCCAGAGGTGAGTGCTTTATTGTCATTGAAACACTTTACCTCTGGATTGAAGTCACCCTTCCAGTGTTTTTTTTTTAGGTTTTCTTCACTACAGTCTTGACAATTTGTCACACTTGAATAGGTTGGGAAGATTTTACCCAGTACAAGACTGTTGAATATCGATGTTTAATGCTTGAAATGTGTAAATGCAATAAAGCGCTCAACTAGTTCAGTCCGTAGAGTATTGTCTGAAATCCTTGGTATTATTCACCAGTGTAAGCAAGATAGATGATTTGTGTGGATGACATCACTCTTTGAGTGCATTTGCCCTGTACCATCTCCGCCATCTGAGTCTGAATCATGTTCCTTTGATAATAAACCTGGTCCACTAATGGGGAAGCTTTGTGCCTCATGGACAGCAGTTCTGCTCCTCTCAGCTCTGTTTTACTTGCTGTTCAGGGTGATCCACTGGAACTTTGAGGCCATCAAATGCGACGGGAGTGGAGAGAAAATAGCAAACATTACTCTGTAAATTGCTTTCCTTTCCTTTTCAAGCCTAAGTGCCTATGCTTGCAGAAGGCACAGTTATTACAGTGATCCAACATGTTATGACATTCATTGTCATAGAAAGCTTACTGATTCAGCCACAGCCAGTTGGAAATGTAGACCGAAGATGCAAGGAGTTTCGGATAATTACTGCATTGTTTCACTATTCAAAAGCCTTCCACATCTAATAATCCAGATTCTAAAATAAAACATTAGCAATGACGGTTTAATTTACAAATTAACCATTGACAATTGGTATTGTATTTTTGGTGCCACCTTTAAAGAGCTGACAGATTGGTTTGCTAAATCTACTTTTTCTACATAGTCCCTGCTGATGACTGAGATTGCAGAATTCTGTGAGTGAATGCAGGATAGATTGGCATGGGTGGGGTTGTAGCATCTTGGCATGAGTGGAACCTGTCTGAGCCAGTTGTTAGATTTGTACCAGAGAGCATATTAATGGTAGGAATGCAGCTGACATCCTTATGAAGAACTTGCAGCTGCAATCTGCTAATGATGTTCTGAAAACTGATTACGTATCCATTAACTGCCCCAAGATCCATGACAATGGGTAATTTGGAAGTTATATGATTCTGGATGTCTACTCCTGCAAAGCATTATACTGAGTTCTCATGAGATTTGACAGCTTTTACTAATGCTTGTAGATTTTAAGTGTTCTCTACCCATGTTTCCATAGAATTTGATAACTACTCATTCAGCGGATGAACCTTGAGAGTCGCAAACTGCTGATTTTTTTTTAAGTGTCCTTTGTTTCCTGACTTTACTTTCTCCTTATCAAATTTCAAGTTGAACTCAATCATACTGTGGTCATGGGTTCGACCACATTTGGACTATTCTGAGCAGCTTAGAGCCCTATATCTTCGAAAGTATGTGTTGGTATTGGAGAGGGTCCAAAGGAGTTTTACGAAAATTATCCCAGGTATGAAAGGGTTAACGTATGAGAAACATTAGGCTCTGAGTTTAGAAGACTGCGGATGGCAGGGAATTTCATTGAAACCAACCAAATATGAAAGGCCTGGAAAGAGTGGATGTGGGAAATAGTTTCCAGTAGTGCAGTGGTCCCCAACCTGTGGGCCGCGGACCGATACCGGGCCGCAAAGCATGCAGGGGTGCAGCGGTAGCTGGAGCGCACCCAGCAGATCTTTACGAAAAAAGCTGAAATAAACAAGCTACTTAATTAGGTGCCACCCACAAGCCAGTCTTCATTAGAGGAACTGAGGTGGAGCGGGTCAATAACTTTAAATTCTTCGGCATTAAGGATCGCCGTTTCTCTCTCTGAAAAGTGTCAGAGGATCTGTCCTGGGACCAGCGCGTAACTGTCATTACAAAGAAAGCACGGTAGCGCCTATACTTTATTAGAAGTTTGTGTAGATTCAGCATGTCACCTCGATCCTGACAGCCCTGTCTTTTCAGCCTGTCTGGGCTGGCGCTTAAATTGACCAAACAATGGAACAGGTAAAGGCTTCAGCGCCCTGGAAAGAGGAGTGAACATCGCGCAGAGCAAGTGAAATCGGCAATCGCCTCTGATCTGGGCCAACATTTATGTGCTGGGCACCACCTAATTAATCAGCTTGTTTATTTCGGCTTTTCTCTTAAAGGTGTGCTGGGTGCGCTCCAACTACCGCTGCACTCCTGCATGCTTCACGGCCTGGTATCAGTCCGCAGCCCGGAGATTGGGGACCACTGCAGTAGTGCGAAGTTTGTAACTAAGGAGCACAACATCAGAAGGATGTTCTATTAGAACAGAAATGAGGAGGAATTTGTTTAACTAGAAGGTAGTGAATCTGTGGGGAGGAGGACGCGCGCCCGCACTCTCACTGTCACTGTCACTGTCACTCTCCTCTTCGCTTGCAAAGATCAGGAGGGAAAACTCCATCACTGTAGGACTTTCCTTCCCACCTGCACTACGTAGGTTTATAGTGAGGATCAGTGTACATGGACCGATTCCACTCTTTAGGCTGTGGCATGTCCAATGATGGCACAGCGAGCTGCGATGACTGAAGTGAACACAAGGCTGTAGATTAAGTATCGGAGTTTTCCTTCTCCTCGACAGACTGCCTGGCAATGCTAATGAGTCCCATCTATCCAGGTTTGGAATTGGAGTGGCCTTCTAGGCTGGCCGCCAACCAAGGCTGATGAACCCAGCCTGCTGCCCAGTTATACCGCTGGATAACGGTCATGCCATGACATAGCCATCTCAATAAGACCAAGGATGCCACATGAAGACATTGCTACGGGCACAATATTGTAGGAGAGACCATATGCGAATGCCCTCCTGCATGGCAAGCCAAACAGTGGTCCTAGCTATCTACATTGTCGGTGCAGCACTGTCTGCAGCCGATGAGACCGAAGTGTGAGTGGCAGTGTCTGTTGCAGATAAATCTATAATTGGTCCCAGCTCTACTGGAGCTGCAGCTATCCTTTCTACTGTGTGTCTTCTACCGCTTTCAGGAATTTTTCTTCGCCTGACTTAAGGTGTTCTTTCAGGGTGCTTCTCCATCTGGTGCGGTCGGTTACAAGTTGTTCCTAGGACGCTATGTTGATGTCCAACACGGTTTTTGTCCCACTTGCAGACATCCTTGCACAGTTGCAGGTGGCCAGTGATTCTCTTGCCTGAAGCCAGCTCACCATAGATAACGTCTTTTGGGATGCTGGGATGCTGCCATGCTGCACATGGCAAGCATGGTCCAGCCAGCAGCCTGTGCTGCCTGAGCAGGGTGTACATGCTAGGGAAGCCAGCACGAAAGAGAACCACAGCATTGGGTTTCTCCGGGAGATGTAACGAAGGCATCTTAAATGAAAGGTGTTGAGTCTTCTCTCTTGCTTAGCGGGTGACGCAAGCGTTGTACACTGCCATTTTTGTTTTGTCTGAGAGTTTGGAGTTCTCCCAGACTCATGGTGAGGCATGCAAGAGTTGTCACAGTGATGCGCTTGTTGATTTCTTTATCTAAGAAGTGGTTGTCACTGATGATGGAGCCCATTATGTGAACTGATGAACAACATCCAGTTTGTAGTTATCAATGGTAGTGACTTTTGGTGTCTCCACATCTCGTCCCAAGATGTTTGCCTTTTTCAGCTGATAGACCAAATTCCTTTCAGGTCTGGGAGAAACAACTCGTCAAGCTCTGGAGATGCTGCAGAGTGTGGGTTGCAGCTGCTGCATCACCAGCAAACAGCATGTCTCTGATGACAGCCTCACACACTTTGATTTTGGCTCTTGGGCAGGCAAGATTAAAAAGCCTGCATCTGATCCAGTGTGGAGCTAGATCCCCTCGATTGTATTGCCAAATGCCTGCCTCGGGAGAAGGGAAAAGAAGATCCAGAAGCACTTTGGGGTGAGAACACAGTCTTACCTAATGCCACTGCTTATGCCAAAGGGCTCTGAAGAGCTGCCATTGTACTGCACAGTCCCCTTCATATTGTTGTGGAAGGATCTGATCATACTCTGTAGTCTTGGTATCAGCCTACCTTTAGAGGAGCTGAAGGTAATAAATCATAATTCATTAGTTCCTTGGTTGTATAGTGCAATATTTCTTCTTTTCACTTTATCTTCCCTCTAGTTTTAAGGCTAAAGCAACCCGTTTGTACTTTTGGTGTCATATTTGACCCTGAGATGTGTTGTCCAACATGGTTACACTGAAATTAAAGTTGCATTTTTAATATTGCCCAGATCTACACTTACCTCCACTCGATGGCTGAGACCATTTTTTCTTGTAATATCAGCATGTATACTATTTCAACAGACAGCTGCATCCCCCACGTACTCTCCCTTTCACATGGTTCTAAAGCCCACCTCTTTTGCTAATTCTTTGCACATCTTCTATTATGTTCTGTGTTTAGTTTTGAATGCAGAGACTCCCAACTGTTTTTTTATGAAATGGGCCCCTATCATTAACCGAGGGGTCTGTGGATCCCAGGTTGGGAACCCATGCTTTAAAGTGTTTTGCGACATTGCACCATGATGAAGAATTGATAGTAATATTGATTTTTTTTTAAAGAATACAGCGCTCCCTAGATTATGAACATTTGACTTGTGGGCACCCCTCATAGATGAACAAGTTCCCTCTAAATCATTAAATTCATAGGTCTGATGTATGCAAATATATTTGTTCCTGCAGACTGCAGAACTACTTTTCCTCTCTGTGCCCTCTTTGCGCTCTTTCCCCACCCCTCACGCTACCCACCACCATTCCCACCAGTTTAGGAATGTATGTCCTGTGTTTAGGAAGTCATGCTTATCCTTCAGTAGAAGATTTTTAATGTTCATGCCTGGATGGCTTTTTGTGGCAGGTCTAGATAGAGTGGCCCTTAGCTCTTGCATCTGGTTTCTCAGCAGGAATTATAGAAATCAATATTTCCTAATCTGCTGCACACTCTTCTGTTGGAGCGTCTAGAGAAGTTTCTATCTGAATGAAATAGAATTTATGCTGTCCATGTTCAATGATGTTGATTAAGGTAACAGGCTTTGCTGTTGTGCAGGTGCACATTATCTGTCGGAGTTCCAACAAGTAACCTGCTCAAACATTATTGAACTTGGGCCATTTCACTCTCCATGTGTTAATTATGGGTGGCCAGGCTTTGAAAATATTCTTATGAACAGAAGGCATCCAAAGGGATTTTCTTTTCCTTTACAGCTGTAGTAGTCTCCTGTACCTGGCACCACATTAAGTGATATGTCACCTCCTTGTACTAAGAGTATGCAGCCGGCAGAAATTGAATTGAGTGGCTCAACAATATTGCATTTCTGCATATGCAGAGAGGCTGTCTCATTTGCTTGTTATTTGTATGACTGGAATTATTGATAGATTTGTTCAGTGGGTTGGAGGGATCTGGCAGGAAAGCATTGTGAAAAAGATCAGATTAGATGATCCATGATCTCACTGAATGGAAGAGCAGGCTTGACGCAGTATATGTCCTGCTCCTGCTCCTATTTGTTCTTGTATCATTTCCACATTTCAGAATTATTAGAATTTAATTTTAAAATTTCTTTTAATGACATTGTATAATGGAAGATAAAATGGAGTGCTATTCATTATTGAAATTCAGATTGCACTTATAACTTGTACAGAATCAGACTATTCATTTCAGCCAACAGCCTATGTCTTCATTAAAAGAAAACTGTTTTTTAAAAAATGGTTCAAACTTGAACTACTGGTGAGTCAATGGAGCAGTTCTTGAAAAAGCTGTGCAATTTTAGTTACCACTGGCTCTTAAATGATAAGTTTCACAAGTTTGAGAACAAACGATACATTCATATTTTTTTAAATAGCACAGACTCTAGGCTTATACTTCTGTTCGGATTTAATCGTATCTGCACTATTCTGCTGAAAGCTTTTCCAGCTGTACAGTATAGTGAGAAAAATTAGGCTGACTAAAATATTACCATAAGCACAAGAGATTCTGTAGGTGCTGGAAATCCAGAGCAATACACAGAAAATGCTGGAGGAACTCAGCGGTCAAGTCAGGTGTATGGAAATGAACACACAATTGACGTTTCAGGCTAAGACCCTTCCTCAGGACCAGCTGATTTGTTTCTGTATATATTCTCTGCAATATTTGACCATGTTAAGGGAAGATTGGAAGTGTTTCTCAAAATAGTACCATTTTCAGGGGCATTATCTCCATGAACCTTTGAATTGTTCTTTGAAGATCTGAGCTGTAGTTTAAAATGGACTGAATTGCATTGTATACCATTGTAACTTGGATATTTCCTTTCTAATCCTGTTCCCTTCCAAATTTTTTGAAAATGGGTTTTTTTGTACAGATAATACATCTTTCATTTTTTTTTGCATGTTCATCCACATTTTTTAACACAAATGAAGTTAACAATGTATTTCTATCTGGGTTCACAGGCCTTACATGTCTGTTGGAACTCTAAGGGATCAGGTTATCTATCCGGATTCTGTGGAAGACATGCATGAGAAGGGATATACAGATCTCGATCTGGAGCATATTCTAGATATTGTTCACTTGAATCACATAGTACAGAGAGAGGGAGGTATGAGCTTTCCAAAAGTACATACATTAATAGCTCTGTGAAATATTTGTTAAAATGCATCATTGCAGTTCATTTCCAAATTTACACTTGGATAAAAAGATAAGAAGTTACTTATCTCTACAGTTCTTTTATGATATGATAATTTGTGATTTACTATGTGTTTGTATTAAGTTAACTATAACCAGCCAATAGAACTGAACATCTGGCTGGGTGGTAGTGAATTTTTACCTTGTGCAAAAATTTATTCTCCAAATTATCTTAAGTAATTCTGAAGCTACACAATGAAATGTCCCTGTCAATTAATAGAATCACATTACATGGATCTACATTTAATGAATTATATGACATTTCATAACAGTGTGCTTTTCAGCTCAATACTTTTAAAGCAATGCCAATAACTGCACATTGTGTTTCTGGGAATGATGCACTGCAAAGTGTATGAAGAGTATTAAACAAAAATATGACACAGTTACAGGGGGATAAAATGGAAAAGGTGACTAAAGAGTTTATCAGAGAATTGAATTTTAGTATCATCTTAAAGGAGAAAGGAAAAGCGTAAACCTTTAGGGAAAGAATTACAAAGCTTTCAACTTTCACAGCTGAAAAGAAGACAAGATAGTGAAGTGATTAAAAAAATAAGTAATGTGCTATAGGCCAAAATTGTATTATCACAGATTCAATAGGCTTGTAGGGCTGGAGGTGTTGAACACACAGGATCAGGCATTTTTCAGGAATGTGGTATGTGATGTTTTATTGTGTAAGAGGCAAGGATAGGAATGGATGAAAACAACTCTGTTAAAATTGAGGTTGCCAGAGCTGAAGCAGATGGAATGTAGTGTATGGTCATGCATTTTGGTAGTTGGAATAAAGGTGTAGACCATTTCCTAAACAGAAAATTCAGAATTCAGAGGTGCAAAGGGACTTGGGAATCCTCACACAGGATTCCCTAAAGGGTAACTTGCCTAAAGCTTGAATTGGTGGAGGCAAATGCAATGTTTGCATTCTTTTTGAGAGGACCAGAATACAAAAGCAAGGATGTAGTTCTGTGGAGATGGGACAAAGGCGCCTTAAAATGATTCAGTTCAGGCAGATGAGGCTTGTCAGCCATGGTTGGCAACTCATCCAGAAGGAAAACTCTGATATCAAACCAAAACTGCTTTGTGGCTGTACTTAATTAGGGGGAAGACTTCAAGAGTAAACCCCGAGAGGAAAAATTTGGAGTTGGAGTCCCTAAAGCATCCTGTGTTGAATTCATCCCTGACTGGCACCGCCTTCTACGCTGCTGGTGCCAAACTGTATCAGTCTCTGCCATTCGTTTGGGTTCATCAGATGTGTGGAGAGGGGGAGCTTGCTACTTGGGCGAAGACTTGCTCTCCCTATTGTACTGCCTTGGCTTTGTTTAGACAGCTAGGTCGCAATATCCATTAGTGCTGAGGATTTATAAGGTATTGGTCAGACCAGCCTTGGAATCTTGTGAGCAATATTAGATTCCTTATCCAAGAAAGAATGCATCGACATTGGGGAGAGTCCAGAGGAGGTTTCCAAGAATGAAATGGTTACTGTATGGGGAGCATTTGATGGCTCTGGATCTGCACTCACCAGAGTTTAAGAGAATGAGGGATGATCTCATTGAAACCTATCAAATATTGAAAGGCCCAGATAGAGGGCAAGTGGATAATGGGGGAATCTGGGACCTGAGGGCACAGTCTCAGAAGAGAAGGAAGTCCATTTCAAACAGATGAGGAGGAATTTCTTTAGCCAGAGGGTGGTGAATATTTGGAACTCATTTCCACAGATGGCTGTTAAAGCCAAGTCATTGGATATATTTGAAGCGGAAGTTGGATAGATTCTTGATTAGTAAAGGCGTCAAAGGTTACAGGCAGAAGGCAGGAGAATGGCATTGAGAGGGGTAGTAAATCAGCCATGATGGTATGGCGGAGCAGACTTGAGAGGCCAAATACTTTGATTCTGCTCCTATGTCTTATGGCCTTATGAAATTTTGCTCTCTGATATTGTAGGCTTAAGTTTAAGGAGTAAATTAGACTTGGACCAAATATGGGAAGTGGTGTCTTGATTGAGTGCTGTTTTAGGCAGGTTAAGGGTTGAGGGGTTCAGCAGAGATTACCTGAAGTTTAGATGTAACAAACAGATATGCAGCTGAGAGTTTTGTTTACAGTTTTGAGCTATGATAGAGGTGAAGCTGTGTTACAGATTGGGCAATTGGCAGTTTCAGTGATAGAATTGATATGTGGGCAAAGATATGGCTTTCCTTTGTAGAAAGGATCATGTCTGCAAATTAACTCAATTTTCTGGGATGATTGAGCAGTTAAGTTTATGATGGACTCAAAGATAATAGCTGCCATCTGCTTTCCTAATGTTTTAAGCTAGCTGAATAGGGTGATAGATATGAGGGAGTGGCATGATCCGGAGAAGCATTTCAGAAATCATGACATCATTACTGGCAAATACAGTAATTGCAGCTGAGAAAATAGAAAATTGTGAACTCCAGGGGTAACAGTACAAGAGGGGGGAGAGAAGCTGATGCAGCTAACTTTTCTGTTTTTACTTTATTTGGTGGTAATGTAAGAGCAAAATACCACTCAGCTGGACAAAGGGGGAGAGATGTGGAAGATGAGGGAATATTTAATTCTGCTTAATTCTGAACTTGGGCTGAGCTGAAAGTAGAGGAATAGTTTACCAAAGTTAGTTTCAAAAGGTTATGTTTTGTGACTTAATGGTGCTGTGGCAATGCAGGAAATCGAATGGATGAGTTTATTTATGGAAAAGGAGGACAAAAGGGCATGGATTCTGGGCACAATATTTTGTGGTGTGAGTAGGGATGATCTTTGGCAACAGAGATTGGTGGAACAAGATTGATACTGTTGTCAGTGGAGAAAACCATCTGGAAATTCATGCTCACTAAAGAACACGCGAGTCTTTGGAGCCCAGCTGGCAGCCTCAGTTATATCCCAGCTAAGTTCATAATGATAGTTCAGTAATTACAGGTTGTGGTGAAGCAAGTAGGTGGGTCAGGCATGAGTGTGCTATAATAGTGGGATTGTTGAAGAGGTGTGGATTGGATAATGGAGAGGGGATTCGGTGCAGTGCACTCAGACAAGTTCTTGCCTCATCTTGTAGATGTCCCAGTCTGATGCCTTACTGGAAAGATAATGTTATCCTGAGAATTCACAATACAGAGCTTTCCCAGAATAGTGTGATCTATATTCCCCACAATTCTCCAAAGGAAGCATTGCACAGAGAATGTCATCCATTGTGCCCCTTGGGTGGAAGTCACAGCCCAGTTAGATTTTTTACTGAAAGCACAAGACTCAAAAATGGTTATCATTTTTCATTCACTTGGAAATAGAAAGGATTTCCAATTGTTTAACTTGGGGTGAGGGGACAAGCATCTATATGCAGTTGCTTTTGTTTTCATCTGTTCCTCCAAGATGAGAATTCAGTCAACCTGGGGATGACTTGTAGAACCGCAATCAGTGGTACAATTATCCTCTGCTTTTAAGCATGATGTCCATGTAAGTTATTGAAAAGGGTTGTTTCATTGGCTAACAACTCTCCTAGTGCAGAATCAGGTGAAAGAGGGTCATTATTAGAATTCTATACAAAATAGAACATTTTACAACTTCTGTATCTTTATTCAAGGAAGAAAATGGGGATGATCAATGCAATTATAGGCCAAAGAATGTCTCATCAGTGAACGGGGGAACTACTGGAGAGGATACTGAGGGTTGGGATTTATGCACATTTGGAAAGGCACAGCCTGCCCAAGGATAGTCAGCATGGTTTTGTGCTGAGCAGTCATTCCTGTGCCATGGTAGGGTAGAGATTAGTGTAATGCCATTACAGTTTGGTTTGTTGGAGCTTGAAGTTCAATTCCAGCACCATCTGTAAGAAGATTTGTTCCATGACGACTCGGGTTTCCTCCTGGTGTTCTGGATTTCCTCCCACAGTCCAAAGATGTACTGGTTAGTAGGTTAATTGGTCGTTATAAATTGTCCTGTAATTAGGCGAGGGGTAAATACATGAGTTGCTGGATGGCATGCCTCATTGGGCCGGAAGGAACTTTTCAATGCTTTATCTCTAAATAAATTTTATTTCAGTTTGACAAAGTGACAAAGGAGCTTGATTAGATAAGACAGTGGATGTTACTATATCTATGTGGACTTTAGGACAACATGAGATAAAGTCCCTTCATGGTAGGTTGATTCAGAAGATAAAGTTGCATGGGATCCAGGGTGAATAGCAAGTTTGTATTCTGAACTGGCTTGCCCACAGAGGACAGTATAGGGGAGGAAGGATATTATTCTGACTGGATATCATGACCAGTGGAATTTTGGCTTTACAGGTGGATTAGCAAATTTTGCAGGTGACATGAAGATTGGTGGAGTTCTGGACAGTGTAAAAGACTATCACAGGGTATGGCGGGATGTAGCAGTTACAGATCAGGGCAGAGAATTGGCAGATGGAGTTTGTGGTGTGTGGTGTTGCCTTCTGGGAGGTCAAATGAAAGGAGAAGGAATACAGTTACGCAGAGGGAACTTGGGGTCCAAATCCATACTTCACTTAAGGTGGCTATGAAATGGGTATGATTTTAATGTCTATGACATGCTTGCCTTCAGATGGTATGTGCGTTGAGTATAGGATTAAGCAAGTCATGCAGCTGTATAAAGCTGTCAGGATGCACTTGTATTGCATGCAGTTCTGGTCATCCCATTTATGGAACAATTTGGAGAATAGGGAGAAGGTGCAGATGAGGTTTACCAGGATGCTTCCTGGATTAGAGGGTATGAGTTACAAGGAGAGGTTGAGCAAACTTGAATTGTTCTCCCTCAAGCACTGGAGGCTGGGGGGAGATCCGGGAGGACTTTTAAATTATAGGACGCATAGATCGGGTAAACAATTAGAATCTTATCCCCAGGATAGAAATGTTTTACGGTTAGAGGATATGCTTTTAAGGTGGGAGGGGGCAGTAATTTATAGGTAAATGAGGGGCAAGTTTTTTTTTACACATTGAGTTGTAGTTGCCTGGAATAGGGTAGTAGTGGAAGCAGGCAGACTAGTAGAGTTTGAGGCTTAGATAGACACATGTTATGAAGGAAATTGAGGGATATAAATTATATATAAGAGGAGCACATTTAGATTGACATCAAGTTTGGCACAACATCATGAATTAAATGATCTGTCTAGTGCGGTAGTGTACTATGATCTAAAGCTGATGGGATGGGAAAAAATATTGTTTTTTCAGTGCCACTGGAAATTTTGCTCTAGTACAAGTGACAGCATTTTTGTTTTCTTGCCATTAGAAATTCAGAGCCTAATATAAATGCCATGTGAAAGGGAATATGCCTGCTCTTACTGGATTGGATAGTACATAGCAAGACATTAAAATGAAAGTTGTACAATTATCCTTTTGTATTCTGTGTGGTACCAGAGTTGTGAGTTGAAGTTACCCAGGTCAATTATATAATGTGGAACTGCAGGAACTAACCATAGAAACTACAGCACAGAAACATCTAGACCCCTAAATCCCCTTCTGGGATTTCTATCACATAATCATTGGTTTTGCATTTAACATCAAAACTTGACACCTTGAGAGCTCCAGGGAAGGGGAAAGTAAAAAGTTCAATTAAAATAATTTTTATATCTACCAACATGTGAATTCTCATCTTTCTCTATTTTTATAAATTTATTTTAACCCGCATATTTATTTATGACAAGCTTCCCCCCCCCCACCCCAACTGATAGTAATTTAAAATTGTAAACTGGAGTAAGCATATGTTGATGGGCAGATGGTTAATGTTATTCCTGACCAATACGCCCAATGTTTGAGCAAGTTTAATATGATAATAAAAATATGAACAATACTAATACTGTTAATTTTACCAAATTTTGCTGCATCTACAGTGCTCATTATATTAACATACATCAAAGTTGCTGGTGAACGCAGCAGGCCAAGCAGCATCTATAGGAAGAGGTGCAGTCGACGTTTCAGACCGAGACCCTTCGTCAGGACTAACTGAAGGAAGAGTGAGTAAGGGATTTGAAAGTTGGAGGGGGAGGGGGAGATCCAAAATGATAGGAGAAGACAGGAGGGGGAGGGATAGAGCCGAGAGCTGGACAGGTGATAGGCAAAAGGGGATACGAGAGGATCATGGGACAGGTGGTCCGGGAAGAAAGACAAGGAGGGGGTGACCCAGAGGATGGGCAAGAGGTATATTCAGAGCGACAGAGGGAGGAAAAGGAGAGTGAGAGAAAGAATGTGTGCATAAAAATGAGTAACAGATGGGGTACGACGGGGAGGTGGGGCCTTAGCGGAAGTTAGAGAAGTCGATGTTCATGCCATCAGGTTGGAGGCTACCCAGACGGAATATAAGGTGTTGTTCCTCCAACCTGAGTGTGGCTTCATCTTTACAGTAGAGGAGGCCGTGGATAGACATGTCAGAATGGGAATGGGATGTGGAATTAAAATGTGTGGCCACTGGGAGATCCTGCTTTCTCTGGCGGACAGAGCGTAGATGTTCAGCAAAGCGGTCTCCCAGTCTGCGTCGGGTCTCACCAATATATAAAAGGCCACATCAGGAGCACCGGATGCAGTATATCACCCCAGTCGACTCTCAGGTGAAGTGATGCCTCACCTGGAAGGACTGTTTGGGGCCCTGAATGGTGGTAAGGGAGGAAGTGTAAGGGCATGTGTAGCACTTGTTCCGCTTACACGGATAAGTGCCAGGAGGGAGATCAGTGGGGAGGGATGGGGGGGACGAATGGACAAGGGAGTTGTGTAGGGAGCGATCCCTGCGGAATGCAGAGAGAGGGGGGGAGGGAAAGATGTGCTTAGTGGTGGGATCCCGTTGGAGGTGGCGGAAGTTACGGAGAATAATATGTTGTACCTGGAGGCTGGTGGGGTGGTAGGTGAGGACCAGGGGAACCCTATTCCTAGTGGGGTGGTGGGAGGATGGAGTGAGAGCAGATGTACGTGAAATGGGGGAGATGCGTTTAAGAGCAGAGTTGATGATGGAGGAAGGGAAGCCCCTTTCTTTAAAAAAGGAAGACATCTCCCTCGTCCTAGAATGAAAAGCCTCATCCTGAGAGCAGATGCGGCGGAGACGGAGGAATTGCGAGAAGGGGATGGCGTTTTTGCAAGAGACAGGGTGAGAAGAGGAATAGTCCAGATAGCTGTGAGAGTCAGTAGGCTTATAGTAGACATCAGTGGATAAGCTGTCTCCAGAGACAGAGACAGAAAGATCTAGAAAGGGGAGGGAGGTGTCGGAAATGGACCAGGGAAACTTGAGGGCAGGGTGAAAGTTGGAGGCAAAGTTAATAAAGTCAACGAGTTCTGCATGCGTGCAGGAAGCAGCGCCAATGCAGTTGTCGATGTAGCGAAGGAAAAGTGGGGGACAGATACCAGAAAAGGCACGGAACATAGATTGTTCCACAAACCCAACAAAAAGGCAGGCATAGCTAGGACCCATATGGGTGCCCATAGCTACACCTTTAGTTTGGAGGAAATGGGAGGAGCCAAAGGAGAAATTATTAAGAGTAAGGACTAATTCTGCTAGATGGAGCAGAGTGGTGGTAGAGGGGAACTGATTAGGTCTGGAATCCAAAAAGAAGCGTAGAGCTTTGAGACCTTCCTGATGGGGGATGGAAGTATATAAGGACTGGACATCCATGGTGAAAATAAAGCGGTGGGGGCCAGGGAACTTAAATCATCGAAAATAAAATCACCCAGCCTCCCCCCTCCCGCCTCTGATCCCAGCTCTCAAGATTCCAGCCTTGAACTCCAGGCCGGGTCTTTATGTGTTGCTATTGTGACTCCCGTCTCCCCTTCCCCCACCACCACTCCGCAGCCCCGTCTTCCTCAGATCCCACCGTCAACTCCTGGGCCCTCAGAGGCTCCATCTTCCTCTCACCCCAACCCTCCCCTCTCCACTGACACCACCAGCCTCCCCCCTCCCCCCTCTGATCCCAGCTCTCATCCGTGCTGGGTCTTTTCCATCCCCTCCGACCTTCAACTGTCGGAGGCTGAACGCTCTGTTCTCAGTAAGGGCCTCACGTTTGTCCCCCTTCGCCCACACCTCAGCGAGTTCCGTGTTCGCCACGATGCGGAACTTTTCTTTCTCCGTCTCCGAGCCTACTTCTTCGGCAAGGACTCTTCCACCCCCACCGATGACCCCTTCTCCCGTCTTCAACCCTCCTCTTCTTCATGGACGCCCCGCTCTGGTCTTCTGCCTGCTCTGGATCTCTTTATTGCTAACTGCCGACGGGACATCAACCGTCTCGACTTCACCGCACCTTGTCCCCATTCCAACCTCACTCCTTCGGAACACTCTGCTCTCTACTCCCTCCGCACTAATCCTAACCTTATTATTAAACCCACTGATAAGTGGGGTGCTGTTGTAGTCTGGCGTACTGACCTCTACCTTGCCGAGGCACAGCGACAACTCGCGGATACCTCCTCTTATTTACCCCTCGATCGTGACCCCACTAAGGAGCACCAGGCCATTGTCTCCGTCACCATCACCGACTTTATCCGCTCAGGGGATCTCCCATCCACTGCTACCAACCTTATATTTCCCACACCCCGCACTTCCCGTTTCTACCTCCTACCCAAGATCCACAAACCTGCCTGTCCTGGCCGACCTATTGTCTCAGCTTGCTCCTGCCCCACCGAACTCATTTCTGCATACCTCGACACTGTTTTATCACCCCTTGTTCAATCCCTTAAGACCTATATTCGTGACACTTCTCACGCTCTTAAACTTTTCGATGATTTTAAGTTCCCTGGCCCCCACCGCTTTATTTTCACCATGGATGTCCAGTCCTTATATGCTTCCATCCCCCATCAGGAAGGTCTCAAAGCTCTACGCTTCTTTTTGGATTCCAGACCTAATCAGTTCCCTTCTACCACCACTCTGCTCCGTCTAGCGGAATTAGTCCTTACTCTTAATAATTTCTCCTTTGGCTCCTCCCATTTCCTCCAAACTAAAGGTGTAGCTATGGGCACCCGTATGGGTCCTAGCTATGCCTGCCTTTTTGTTGGGTTTGTGGAACAATCTATGTTCCGTGCCTTTTCTGGTATCTGTCCCCCACTTTTCCTTCGCTACATCGACAACTGCATTGGCGCTGCTTCCTGCACGCATGCAGAACTCGTTGACTTTATTAACTTTGCCTCCAACTTTCACCCTGCCCTCAAATTTCCCTGGTCCATTTCCGACACCTCCCTCCCCTTTCTAGATCTTTCTGTCTCTGTCTCTGGAGACAGCTTATCCACTGATGTCTACTATAAGCCTACTGACTCTCACAGCTATCTGGACTATTCCTCTTCTCACCCTGTCTCTTGCAAAAACGCCATCCCCTTCTCGCAATTCCTCCGTCTCCGCCACATCTGCTCTCAGGATGAGGCTTTTCATTCTAGGACGAGGGAGATGTCTTCCTTTTTTAAAGAAAGGGGCTTCCCTTCCTCCACTATCAACTCTGCTCTTAAACGCATCTCCCCCATTTCACGTACATCTGCTCTCACTCCATCCTCCCACCACCCCACTAGGAATAGGGTTCCCCTGGTCCTCACCTACCACCCCACCAGCCTCCAGGTACAACACATTATTCTCCGTAACTTCCGCCACCTCCAACGGGATCCCACCACTAAGCACCTCTTTCCCTCCCCCCCTCTCTCTGCATTCCGCAGGGATCGCTCCCTACACAACTCCCTTGTCCATTCGTCCCCCCCATCCCTCCCCACTGATCTCCCTCCTGGCACTTATCCGTGTAAGCGAAACAAGTGCTACACATGCCCTTACACTTCCTCCCTTACCACCATTCAGGGCCCCAAACAGTCCTTCCAGGTGAGGCATCACTTCACCTGAGAGTCGACTGGGGTGATATACTGCATCCGGTGCTCCCGATGTGGCCTTTTATATATTGGTGAGACCCGACGCAGACTGGGAGACCGCTTTGCTGAACATCTACGCTCTGTCCGCCAGAGAAAGCAGGATCTCCCAGTGGCCACACATTTTAATTCCACATCCCATTCCCATTCTGACATGTCTATCCACGGCCTCCTCTACTGTAAAGATGAAGCCACACTCAGGTTGGAGGAACAACACCTTATATTCCGTCTGGGTAGCCTCCAACCTGATGGCATGAACATCGACTTCTCTAACTTCCGCTAAGGCCCCACCTCCCCGTCGTACTCCATCTGTTACTCATTTTTATGCACACATTCTTTCTCTCACTCTCCTTTTCCTCCCTCTGTCGCTCTGAATATACCTCTTGCCCATCCTCTGGGTCACCCCCTCCTTGTCTTTCTTCCCGGACCACCTGTCCCATGATCCTCTCGTATCCCCTTTTGCCTATCACCTGTCCAGCTCTCGGCTCTATTCCTCCCCCTCCTGTCTTCTCCTATCATTTTGGATCTCCCCCTCCCCCTCCAACTTTCAAATCCCTTACTCACTCTTCCTTCAGTTAGTCCTGACGAAGGGTCTCGGCCTGAAACGTCGACTGCACCTCTTCCTATAGATGCTGCTTGGCCTGCTGCGTTCACCAGCAACTTTGATTTATATTGCTTGAATTTCCAGCATCTGCAGAATTCCTGTTATTTGCTCATTATATCACTTCATTTCCTTTTGCTGCAGGATGGGATGCCTTTACTGACTGGAAGGATGTCTTGTCTGGTGGTGAGAAACAAAGAATGGGGATGGCACGAATGTTTTATCACAAGTGAGTGGGCTGTAAGGTTACTGCCAGACTAATTCAAGGAAAGTGGCCGCTTACTTAAAATGATAAGTAGGCCAAATTGTTTTTTCTGGTCATTCATGACACGTGGGTCATCACTGGTAATATAGTCTGTCCCTAGTTCCACACCATGTATATTTGCAGCAAATAGCAACATTTGAAGATGCTGGCCACCACTGACTTTCCTCAGATCTTTCACATAAAATTGTATTACCATTGTTGCATACTTGCTTTGTAAAGTGTTAAACAATTGATCCAGGAACCTAGCTACCAGATTGGGTATTAAATTTATATCTGTCAGTACTGCATAATCCAATTGAGACAGGTGATCAAGCTGTTTCCTTTCGAGGCAATGAATAATAATGCAAATATACCCTTATTTGGCCTCTGTCTAATGGATCCACTACTTTGTTGGAAGGAGATAACTGGAGGAATCTCATCTCTATCTCTTCAATGGACATGTTATTTAATACTGTAATCATCTATTTCCAAATTAAATAGCCTACTTGCAACTCAATTTTCAGCATTTTCAAGGCAGCGTGGTATTTTCATAACGTTATTTTGTGGAACCTTAGCAAATAGAAGCAGGCAATCTGGCCTTTGAGCCAGCACCACCATTCAATATAATCATGGCTAATCATACAAATTCAATATCTCTTTTCTGGTTTCTTCCAATACTCCTTGAACTCTTTAGCCTTTGGTATTATATATAATTACGACTTGAATGTTATTAGTTATTTGACCTTTACTGACTTCAGTGATAGAGAATTCAACAGGTTCATCACTTTTATAATAAAACTTCAAACACAACATTCGAGGGTTTGATCATTTGCTTAGCTTGTTATTGAATTCTATTCATCTTGCTTTTGTTAAACAGCTTCAGTGGTTGGATACTTGTGAATAGAGGATGACCATGCATTAGTTTTGATTTTAGCTCATCTGAATAAATGAAACATGACAAAAAGAGAAGACAAGGGGGGAAAAATGTTGTAAGGTTATTATGAGATTTTTTTTTTTAAATGACAAATTCCCAAATGAAATTAGAATAGAAACCCACTGGATTTAGTGAAGGATGTTGGAAGGGAGGAAGTGTGGAAATAAATACCATTTTAGGTTTAGTTGTACATTCCATCTAAGCAATCGAATAGAAATATTCCTATTAAACAAAGTCAAGCTCGTATACGTAATGGGATCCGAACGAAATTAAACATTATTTCATATTGCTGTACTGTCAATTTAAAACTTTCTCATTTTACATGTTACAAAGGATTTATTTTAACTTAACATCCCATTCTTGCTTTCCTTGATGCACTTTGACTTTAATGAAAATTATGGCTTTTAATTTTGAATATCATTAGTATTTTACAAAATTTGGTCTAAAGTAAGATCAGGTTAAATAAATACAAAATAGTTAATAAGAGTTTTATTGTTTACTAAGTTTATTTAATTCCACTTAGACCAAAATATGCATTGTTAGATGAATGCACAAGTGCTGTGAGTATTGATGTCGAAGGAAAGATATTTCAGACTGCAAAAAATTCAGGGATCTCATTGCTGTCAATTACACATAGGCCATCTCTCTGGTGAGTACTACTTTATAAATTTCTATTAGGAAATGTATGCTTGCTATTCTGTTTCATCCAAGTTAGAAACTATTATTGCAAAATGCCTTGGCTAAATTCTAGATTCTCCTCCATTGTAGTACACTAAACAAGAAAGGAATTGAAATCATCTTGATATGTTATTTCAGTTTAAGGCCTGGATAAATGTTTCTTAAGATTGTTAAGCATAATAAGAAGAATCATAATTTGTTCTTGGAACTTTTCAAATTTTGATGCTACATACAGTATTAATGTATTAAAAACTAATGCAAAAATGCAGCTTTGTGCCACCATTGATTTGATGGAGTTGAATCATTTGAGTTCTAAATTACTAAAAGTGAGTACTGTAAATGTAATGTTCAACATGCTTTTGAACTATAGCATAGGAGCAGAATTAGGTCATTTAGCCCACCAACTCTGCTCTGCTATTCTATCACAGTTGTTTTCTTTCAAAGTGTATCCTTAAACTTGTATATTTAAAAATACGTATTTTAATTAGTATTGCCAGGGATGCAACATCCTGCTCTCTGTTCTACAGACTGGACTAGATTATAGATGATAGTTATTTGCAATGTCTTAAAATGATTCTCTTCTATCTTTTTATACTCTAGTTATCTGCCTACTATGTAACATTCTTTACAATATTTTAACATGTTCCACAGATAAGGGAAAGCATAACAGTAGTGCTTTGAAAGGTTATTCCTGTGGAATAATCTAACAAGATCACTTGGGTAGAACTTAGAAATCAAAATGGATTGATACTTTGATAGGGCTATGATACTTTGAAGAAGGAATAGGGGAAAACAGCTGCCTATTACCTCCCTCATGGTTCCACTTCATTCTACTACCCATTGTGCTTTCCCCTATTCCTTCTTCACCTTTTCTGCCTATCCCCTCCCCCACCCCTTTATCTTTCCCCTTACTGGTTTTTCAACTGGAACCTACCAACTTTCTCCTTCCCACCCTCCCCCCACCTTCTTTATAGGGCCTCTGCCCCTTCCCTTTAAAGTTCTGACAAAGGGTTCCGGCCCGAAACGTTGACTGATCGTTTCCACGGATGCTGCCTGATCTGCTGAGTTCCTCCGGTGTGTTGTGAGTGTTGCTTTGACCCCAGCATCTGCAGAGTATTTTGTGTTTGTGAGACAGGTGATCAAGATTTTTCCTTTAGAGGCAATGACACTTGGGCTCTGCTTGATGTATCCACTACTCTGTTGCAAGTAGACAAAGTGGTGAAGAAGGCATTTAGTATGCTGGTCTTCATCAGTCATGACATTGAAGTTTGGAACAGGGACATTATTATGTTGCAGTTGTATGAACAACATCAGCAATTGTGTTTGCAAATTGGAAGGAGATCATGTAAGATTGATTTAATTAATTTTGCAGGAAATACCACACACACCTATTACAGTTTGATGGGGAGGGTGGTTGGCGATTTGAACAACTGGATACTGCCACCCGACTCTCATTGGCTGAGGAAAAGCAAAGACTTGAGTCTCAACTGGCTGGAGTCCCTCAGATGCAACAGAGATTGAATGAACTGTGCAAGATTTTGGGAGAAGACTCTGTGCTCAGAACTACTGGATCAGAAGAATGATAACAGACAATGGATGGTGAATAATAAGAGTTGCAAAAGAAATACATGACGCAAACAAAATTAAAATGAGATTTTCCAATTCATTTAGAATCATTAATCCTTTCAGCAAAACAAGTTTTAACTTTTGGATGTATAACCTCATCACTTCATTAGAATACTGGTAGGTAAAACTTTGGGAAGTTTACATTATTGAAATAACTTTTCATGAATTTGACCGCACATATTTGAAAAATAAAATCTTAAGAGGAAGCTAGAATTTACATATTCTGGATAATTGGTTCATGTTCTGTAAATGCGGTTCTATGCTTTAAGGTCTAACGAACCGCCTTTTCTGTTCACTTGGTATCAGCTATCATGTGGTACAAGTGACCAGGATAGATTTTTGATATTGCTGTTACCACACCACTATCTTTTTTAACCACTCTGCTCAAGAAGTTTATCTGCAATAAGCACAAACAGTATTTTGTCCTGTTTGTCAGGATCCATTGTTTTGAGGAAAGGGAGAGGAGTTTGTATATCAAAATATGATTTTATTATAGTGCAGTATGATTGAATCTCTCATAAGATTTAGCATGCCAGCCATGCTTTTTAAACTGTTATGTCCCTATTTGCTGCTGCTCAAGCAGTATATTTTATTCAGCACAGCTTCTGTATTTTTGTTAGGTATGAATTTGTTTACCCACATTCCATAGTACAAAGCATCTAAAATTGTGCTTTTTTTTGAAGGTAAGATGGTTTTCTATTTAATTACTGAAGCCCTCTGTTGGTTGAGACCAACCATAGATATTGGGTCCTAGCTGTCTACGTGTTAGGCAAGTCAGTGCAGTAAAATATGAAGCCCAGGCTTGTGCCCCGGAGAGGACACAATCCACCAGAGGTGCAAACCCACAATCCCCTGGGATCGATGGCTGTCTACTAAGATATGAAAAGCAAGCTGTCTCACCCTTTTCATGTGGCTGTTGAATCAAAAGGAATGGCAGAGACCAGTACAGATTGGCACCAGAAGTGTTGCATGAGTTGCCAGTCAGCGTTGAACTCGATGTAGGACTCTCTTAGGGACTCCAGCTCTGGATTTTTCCTCAGGGGTTTACTCACGAAGCCTTCCCTATGAGTAGGTATAGCCACAAGGCAGTGGAGGTTGAGAGTTTTCCTTCTAGATGAGGTGCCAGCTGTGCTTGGTGAGTGCCATCTGCCTGAAGCAACTGGCTTTAAGATGTCAATAACCTGTTTTGCCCCTTTAATTATTATAGTGTACATTAACACAATGCGCACATTTTCCTTCAACAAAAGGATTATCAGTTCCATTAATTACATCTATTTTTCCAATGAAAATCTTAGTACTTTGACTTCAAAGAAAAACCCAGGTGAGCTTTGAAAGCAAAATAACAGCAGATGCAGGAAATCTTAAAAACAAAGTGCAGGAAATGCTCTGCAGGATGGGCAGCATCTGTGGTGAGAGAAAGAGTTAATGCTTAAGATTTATGATTTTCATCGTAGCAGGTAAAATGTCATTGTCTGAAACAGCTGTTGGCTCGCCACAGTATTTTCAATTTTTATTTCTGGGTTTACTTTATTCTTTTCAAAGGTTTTTAAGCGTTTATTAGAACTGATTCATGCAGAGGCTTGTCTCTTCAAGAAAATGTTTACTCAATGTACTTGGCGTTCTTTACATCTGTACTACTGAGATGCCTAGTTTTATATACATTACTATTTTTAATTATAAGCCATCAGATTTTTTAATTTGTTCCTTTCCTGCCAGGAAGGTTAAGTCTGTGGATTTTGTAACTGTTGTTTGGCCATCTGGGGGTGTACTTCTTTGATGCAGAGCTGGTCCTGTATTCAGCACACTTCTCTCCATACATGAAATAAACATGGAATCTATGGAAACTTTGCAGTGGGGAATATTAGAATTCAAACCACAACTGAAGCCAGTATTTGAACTGAAAACTAAATGGCTGCCAGTACTCTTGAGTGTGCTCCCCATTAGCTTTTAGATTCTACTAAGTTGTTGAGTTTGAAGTCAGCTTTTTTAATTTATTGTATTAAATTGCAAGGGTCCATTATCATTCCTTGCTGTTCTGTGTAAATTTTACAAATGTACTGTTTGTATTCTTGAAACTCTTGTCTTTCATGATAAGTTGGTGATCTGCATGTACTTGCATGCCATTAAATATTCGCAAACACGAAGAAATCTGCAGATGCTGGAATTTCAAACAACACAAAAGTTGCTGGCAAACGCAGCAGGCCAGGCAGCACTTATAGGAAGAGGTACAGTCAACGTCTTGGGCTGAAACATCAACTGTACCTCTCCCTATAGATGCTGCCTGGCCTGCTGCATTCACCAGCAACTTTTATGTGTGTTGCCATTAAATATTTTGTTTAATTATCACACTCTTCTAACCAGTCCATACTACTGAACCTCACACTCAGCTTTGTGTTCTAAAATGTGTTTTGCATGATGTATGTAAACTTTAAGTAATATCATGCATTTCTGTGAAAATGCAATGTATAGTAGCTCCAACATTATTCATATGGCTGGACCAGGATGTGATGGAAAAATAGCATGTGCATGGGAATGAACACAGCTATTTAATTTGTGATTTGATAGATTTGTAACTAAAATGAATAACATTTTATATTGAAACTTTAAAATATTAACAATAAATTGCATGATTTGCAGGTCATTATTTTGTTGAGTTGGTAATTCTGGTACAGTTGACCAGCAAAATGGAAATTTTGCATAAATACCCCAAATATTTCACATTTTTCCATTGCTATCAAAAAAATCAGAAATGTTACAACATTTAATCAAGGCAAATCTGTTGTTGGCAGGTGTGGTCAATCTGAAATGAAAATAAATGATGTGATATACATTTGTAATCAAATGTATTCTCTATTCTGCTTCTGCCAACCAGTATTTACAAATATCTCTTATAGTGTTGGAGCTGAAAAGAGAATTGGATAACCATACATGAATACAGTATCAAAGTGCAGTAAAGTGCATATTTATTGTCACATCTATTACCAACCAAAGTAATACATATGCAAGGCCAAATTATGTTATATCTAAAGTACTGTTTGTATTAACTAATCTGAAGAGATCTTGGCTTGACTTAGAACGTAATTTGAGCAGTCCAAACACTGCAAGGAGTAAGTTGCATTTTCTGAAATGAATTTAAAAATTACCTCAATGAATGTGAAATTCTGTTTTGCATTTAAATGACTGTTTATTTAATCCGTATGTAAATGCACCGTGTGTATTGTAATTTGGAAAATACTTTTATTGTTATACACATTAAAAGTTTCTGAATCATCAGGAACTTTCATTTCTGTAGTTATTACTTTAAAAAGGCATACTAAGCTCTGAAGTGAAAAGGCAACAAAGACTTCAATTTAGGCACTACTATTTCTGATTCAAGATATCCATGGTTGGTGGCGTACTTTTGAAATAACCCTCATGAAACATGGCTTATTTGTGTGAAATGTTAAACATGACAACAAAGAGTTTTGAAGCATAAATAATAAACTAGTCACCAGATGAACATGAAGTTCAATGGATGCAATTCCTAATGCAGATACCCCTGGGGACTAATATCAAAGATGGTAGTTTTACTGGGCAACCCACTCAGTTAAGGATCAGAAGCACAATAACTGAGATTGATTATTGTTCTCCGTGCCTTGTGCTACTAATGTGCACACAGACGCCTGGTAGATCAGAAACAGGAAAATATCATTTTAAAAAAAGTGTACGACAAAAATGCACACACATTCAATTCAAGCATTGTGATACTGGCAGAGCTGTGTGCATTTTGCAGTGACACAACAATTCTTGCTATCTATAAATCTTGGGTATGTATTTAAGCTTTCAATTGCTGTGAGGTGTAACCTGGAGAATTTCCACTGCCCAAAAGCAGAGGTTATTAAGCCAATTGATGACAAACCAGGAAAGTGAAAGGAACATGATTTTTACCAATATTTTATTGTGTACATAATTTAAAGTGGATAATACAATTTGAATAAGAGGGGAGTTGAAAATGTGTTCTCTATCTTTTTAAAATGGTCTTTAAGACATTCTTTGAGCAGATTTTGGTCATTGACACTAATGGAGGTGGTTTTAAGGTTTTGTTGAATGTTCCATTGACATTGCTTGCATCATCTTATGCATAAAATGCATATTGCCATATTTGCTTTGAACTATTATGTCTCCTCCTGTCCTTCCTGTCTGAAATCCTAAATTTGTTTTGCCCTGCCTTTGATGATGTAATCGAACAGTTTCAGGACAAGGTATCTAAATTTCTATCAGATTCTGGATTCTCTGGCCTAATACCATAGTTAAAATGTCTGATTCTTGAACCTAAATTGATAAATTTTCTATGCATCCTCTCAAGGATCTTCATTTTCTTCCTAAAAAGTTGTGATCAGTATCAGAATAATATAATCAAGCCTAACTATAAGTTCCTTGCATTTGTCCTTAAAAATTAAGATGTCATATTGATAATTACTATTTTAAGGTGTCCTTCCACTTTCAATGATCTACACCTTTAATTCTCAGATCTCTTGTTGACATTTGTTATAACTCTGCCATTAAGTCCACATTGCCTCTCCCCAGCACCATAAGACAGAGGAGCAGAATTGGACCATTTGGCCCAATGCCTGCTCTTCCATTCCATCATGGCTGATTTATTATTCTTCTCCACAGGTTTTATCAGCCTTCTCCCCATAATTTTTGATGCCTTTATTAATCAAGAACCTCAGCTTCATGCTTAAGACCATAAGACCTAGGAAACTTAATTTTTTATTTATAAAGATACAGCATGGTAACTGGCTATCTGGCCCACAAGCACCTTGCTGCATGTCCCTTGGTAAGTTTTCTCTAAACCTGATAACTTGGTCAGTGTTCCAAGTTCACCCTATCAGAAACTTCTCCTTCATCCTATTTGTCCTTGCCTCAACCTCTTTGCAACTTGACATTGTTTCTTTTTCACTATGATCTGAAACATTAATTTGTTTTCTTTTTCCATAGATGCTGCTGGATCTACTGGATGTTTCCAGCATCTTGTGTTTCTATTTCAGATTTTCAGCACCGTTTTTTTTCATTGATTTTCTTGAACTCTCCTTATCTCTTTGGTGTGCACTGTAAACTGTTGCTAGACTGACTCTCAATGTCAGACAATCTTTGGCTGTATATTATATTTCTATTTTTCTCATGGATCTTATAGTATTTCCATTCAGTTGTTGAATATTTAAGTATTTGGGTATAAGGAGCAAATGATGTAGAGAATAGCTCCTATCCTCTTCAATCCATCTCTCTGAGTAGAGCTAGGAACTGAATGTGTTCAGTGTATTTTTCTGAAATGTGTTGTCACCATAATGAGCATGTTTTGATTTACAATGACCTTTAAATTGAGGGAATGGAAGCCTTTCCTGACTGATTTTCAATTTTTAAAGGGTGCCCTTAAGGTGTGCAGTTAATGGCTGCCAGCACTTGTGAGAAGTCCATGTTCTAGATGGCACCTGTTCACCGAAATCAAAGTAGTGGAGGACTAGGACATTCCCTAGAGAGGGGTGAATTGGTTGATATCTCTAATGAAGTAGTGAGCAGCAAGTTGAGAGACGATGGAGAGATCTGTTGCAGCCACTTGGATTGATCCTGTTGTGAAAGAGTTGAGGGTTAATATTACTTGACAGCTCTGGAGAGAATAGTTGAAACATGAGAGAATAGCCCATAAAATATCTTAATGATTACATATTTGGAAAACCTGAACCTGCCTTCAGGTTGCTCATCTCAGAGGTTCCAGTAGGGGATGAAGACTGTGAGTAGGGTCGTTGTTCGTGTTCAGGAGTCAAAGACAAGCCCTGTTGTCCTCGGGTTAAAAATGGTACCTCCTGTTAAAAAAAAAGTGCTGCACCTACAAAATCACTACTAAGGCACTAATTGATTCACTATCATAGAAGTTAAATACTGGAAAAAATGAACTCTCCCTGTTAGTTGCAGCATATTATGATCACCTAACTATAGGAAGGATATCAGTAAGATTGAAAGAGTGCAGAGAAGATTTACTAAGATGCTGCCGGGTCTTCAGGAGTTGAGTTACAGAGAAAGATTTAACAGGTTAGGACTTTATTCCTTGGAGCATAGAAGAATGAGAAGGTTTTTGATAGAGGTTTACAAAATTATGAGGGGTATAGACACAGTAAATGCGAGTAGGCTCTTTCCACTTAGATTAGGAGAGATAAATATGAGAGGACGTGGCTTTAGGGTGAAAGAGGAAAGGTTTAGGGAGAACTTCTTCACTCAGTCGTGGGAGTGTGGAACAAGCTGCCATCTGATGTGATAAATGCAGGCTCACTCTGAAGTTTTAAGAATAAATTGGATAGATACATGGATGGGAGAGGTCTGGAGGGTTATGGACTGAGTACAGAGCAGTGGGACTTGCGGAATAGAGTTTCGGCACAGACTAGAAGGGCCGAATGGCCTGTTTTCTATGCTGTAGTGTTCTATGGTTAGAGCATTGGCTAACTGGTAGGAGGCAGTAAGTGGGAATAAAGGATCCTTTTCTGGTTGGCTGCCAGTGACTAGTGTTCTGCAGGGGTCAGTGTTAGGACCACTTCTTCTGCCGTATGTAAATGATCTAGATGATGAAATAGATGGCTTTGTTGCCAAGTTTGCAGATGATATGAAGATTAGTGGAGGGGCAGGTAGTGTTGAGGAAACAGGTAGGATGCAGAAGGACTTAGACAGATTAGGAGAATGAGCAAGAAAGTGGCAAATTAAATACAAACCCCATTTTCAGAAAAGTTGGGATATTTTCCAAAATGCAATAAAAACAAAAATCTGTGATATGTTAATTCACGTGAACCTTTATTTAACTGACAAAAGTACAAAGAAAAGATTTTCAATAGTTTTACTGACCAACCTAATTGTATTTTGTAAACATACACAAATTTAGAATTTGATGGCTGCAACAGAACAAAAGTTGGGACAGAGTTAAAATAAGATTGAAAAGTGCACAGAATATTCAAGTAACACCGGTTTGGAGGACTCCTCATTAAGCAGGCTAATTGGTAGCAGGTGAGGTATCATGACTGGGTATAAAAGTAATGTCCATCAAAGGCTCAGTCTTTGCAAGCAAGGACAGGTCATGGCTCACCCCTTTGTGCCAAAATTCGTGAGAGAATTGTTAGTCAGTTCAAAAGGAACATTTCTCAACGCAAGATTGCAGAGAATTTAGGTCTTTCAACATCTACAGTGACATCTCAGTGCGTAAAGGGCAAGGTCGGAAACCACTGTTGAATGTGCGTGATCTTCGAGCCCTCAGGCGGCACTGCCTAAGAAACCGTCATGCTACTGTGACAATTATAGCCACCTGGGCTCGGGAGTACTTCGGAAAACCATTGTCACTCAACACAGTCCGTCGCTGCATCCAGAAATGCAACTTGGAACTGTATTACGCGTAAAATACATCTACAGAAAGCTAAGAGAGATGGAGGTTTCGCATTACCTAACTTTAGATTCTATTATTGGGCAATTAATATTCGACATATGAAATTTTGATTACTTGATCAAGATACACTATCCATTCCTAAATGGGTAGTATTGGAATTACAATCTGCTCAAGGTTATGCACTTGGCTCCATTTTAGGTTCTTCTTTTCCTTTTGATTTGAAATGCTGTAAACTGATTTGTAACCCGATAGTTAAATATACCTTACGTATTTGGTTTCAATTCTGAAAATTTTTCGATCTTCATCAATTTGGGCTTGCGATTCCTATTTTAGGTAACACATTCTTTCCTCCCTCTTCCACTGACCGTGCCTTTCAAATTTGGAAGACTAATGGTATTTCACGGTTTTCGGATTTATTTTTAGATGGTTCCCTTATGTCCTTTGAGCAATTATCTAACAAATATAGCTTACCAAGAATACATTTTTTTTAGATATCTCCAAGTTAGAAATTTCCTAAGTACTATACTCTCTTCCTTTCTGACGCTACCTCCTACATATATTTTAGATACTATAATTAACCTTAATCCATGTCAGAAAGGTGTAACGGCTATTATTTATAATACTATTAAGAAATTTAGGAAAGCTCCATTTGATAAGATTAGGTCAGATTGGGAAAAGGAATTGGGTCTTATTATTCCGGTGGATGACTGGGTGCATATTTTACAACTAGTTAATACTTCCTCTACCTGTTCTAAACACTCCCTAATTTAATTAAAATTGTCCATAGAGCACATATGTCTAAAGATAAATTAGCTCGTTTTTATTCTCATATTAACCCTTTGTGTGACGGATGTCATGGGGAGATAGCTTCCTTAACTCATATGTTTTGGGCCTGTCCTACTCTGGAAACTTTTTGGAAGGATATTTTTAATATTACTTCTAAGGTATTGAATATAGATATTTCTCCCCATCCTATTACTGCTATCTTTGGATTACCTAAAATTTCCAGTAATCTTTCCCCTTCAGCCCATAGATTGATTGCATTTCTTAGTTTAATGACGAAAAGATGTATTTTACAACATTGGAAGGAGATTAATGCTCCAACTACATTTTTTTGGTTTTCCCAGACGATACTATGTTTAAATCTGGAGAAAATTAGAAGTAATTTTTATGATTCTTCAGTTAAATTTGAACAGACTTGGAGACCTTTTATTCAACATTTTCATTTAATGTAACTTTTTTTTCTTTCTCTGGCCATTTACATTCCCTTCTTGCTTTTTAACTGTTTTTAATGGAGGTCGGGTTTGAGGATGTGATCGTTTTAAGTTGTTTAACTCTACTTGATACCTAGTTAGCCCATTGCTTTGCTTTACTTTTTAGTTTAGTTGCACGGTGGGTTTTTCTTGGGGGGGGGTTTCCTTATTGACATATTTGAAAATTAG
This sequence comes from Mobula hypostoma, assembly GCF_963921235.1. NCBI lineage: Eukaryota > Metazoa > Chordata > Chondrichthyes > Myliobatiformes > Myliobatidae > Mobula > Mobula hypostoma. Next base: position 19,474,062 of record NC_086116.1, on the reverse strand, counting down.
TATACTATTATATTACCTGGTTATTTTATATCTAAACTGCACTGTTTGTACTAACTTGTTTTTGTGTATTAATATCTCTTGTAAAGTTGTATTGCAACTGTGTATCGGTGCCTATATGGTTTACCTTTTGTGTACTAATTCAATAAAAAGATTTAAAAAGAAAGGAACTATATTACGCAAGGAGGAAGCCATACATCAACTCTATGCAGAAACGCCGGTGAGTTCTCTGGGCCCGAGCTCATCTCAGATGGACCAAAAGACTGTGGAACCGTGTGCTGTGGTCAGATGAGTCCACATTTCAGCTAGTTTTTGGAAAAAACGGGCGTCGAGTTCTCCGTGCCAAATATGAAAATGACCATCCAGATTGTTATCAGCGAAACGTGCAAAAGACAGCATCTGTGATGGTATGGGGGTGCATCAGTGCCCATGGCATGGGTGAGTTGCATGTATGTGAAGGTACCATTGACTCTGAGGCGTGTATTAGGATTTTAGAGAGACATGTTGCCATCAAGGTGACGTCTCTTCCCGGGACGTCCACGCTTATTTCAGCAGGACAATGCCAGACCAGATTCTGCACGGGCTACAACAGTGTGGCTTTGTAGACACAGAGTGCGTGTGCTTGACTGGCCTGCTGCAAGTCCAGATCTATCTCCCATTGAAAATGTATGGCGCATCATGAAGAGGCGAATCAGACAACGGAGACCACAGACTGTTGAGCGGCTGAAGTCTTATATCAAGCAAGAATGGACAAAATTTCCAATTGCAAATCTACTACAATTAGTATCCTCAGTTCCAAAACTATTAAAAAGTGTTATTAAAAGGAAAGGGGATGTAACACAATGGTAAACATGCCTCTGTCCCAACTTTTGTTGAGTGTGTTGCAGCCATCAAATTCTAAATTTGTGTATGTTTGCAAAATATAATTAAGTTGATCAGTAAAACTATTGAAAATCTTTTCTTTGTACTTTTGTCAGTTAAATAAAGATTCACATGAATTAACATATAACAGATTTTTGTTTTTATTGCATTTTGGAAAATATCCCAACTTTTCTGGAAATGGGGTTTGTACAATGTTGGAAAATGCATGGTCATGCACTTTGGTAGTAGAAATAAATGTGCGGACTATTTTCTAGATGGGGAGAAAATCCAAAAATCTGAGATGCAAAGGGACTTGGGATCCTTGTGCAGAACACCCTTAAGGTTAACTTGCAGGTTGAGTCAGTGGTGAGGAAGGCAAATGCCATGTTAGAATTCATCTCAAGAGGTCTAGAATACAAGAGCAAGGATGTGATGCTGAGGCTTTAGAAGGCACTAGTGAAGCCTCGCCTTGAGTGTTGTGAACAGTTTTGGGCCCTTCATCTTAGAAAAGATGTGCTGGCATTGGAGGGGGTCCAGAGGAGGCTCACAAGGATGATTCCAGGAATGAAACTGTTATCATTTGAGGAATGTTTGATAGCTCTGGGTCTGTACTCGCTGGAATTCAGAAGGATGAGGGGTGATCTCATTGAAACCTTTTGAATGTTGAAAAGCCTAGACAGAGTAGATGTGGAAAGCATGTTTCCCATGGTGGGAGAGTCTAGGCTAAGAGGGCACAGCCTCAGAACAGAGGGGTACCCTTTCAAAACAGATGCAGAGAAATTTCTTCAGCCAAAGGGTGGTGAATTTGTGGAATCTGTTGCCGGAGGCAGCTGTGGAGGCCAGCTCATTGGGTGTATATAAGGCAGAGATTGATAAATTCTTGATTGGACATGGCATCAAAGGTTACGGGGAGAAGGCCGGTAACTAGGGTTGAGGAGGGGAAAAAGAAGGATCAGTCATAATTGAATTACGGAGCAAACTCGATGGGCAGATGAATTCTGCTCCTCTGTCTATGTACGAAAATTTGAATGCGCAGAGACATAAGAAGCTGAAGAGAATCGGGATTTAGTTCAGTACGGCACGGTAGATCCCTCTCTACCATTAGCATAGGTGGCGCTGCTTCAAGAAGGCAACGTCTCTCATCAACGATTCCCACCAGATCCCATCTTCTTGCGGCTGCCATGGCAGGAAATTCATACCACCACTAGGTTCAAGGATAGTTACTTGCATCCAATGATTCAGTTCTTGCACCGACCGGCAAGACCCTAATTGCTAAATTTACTTTAATTACTTTTTAACCTAAAATGGACTTTTTGTTTTAATTGTTTTTTTAAAATGTTTGTTTAAAACAAAAATATTGTTGTTTAATGCTGCAAACAAGTTTTTCATTGCACCTGTCTACTACATGTACTTGTGCATCTAGCAATATATTAGGTTTTATTTATTTATGACTTTTAAACGAGCAGACCGAAATAAACCCACCGGATCAGTAAGCGCTTTCCCGACGGATACGATCCCATGCACGACTTGAAAGCAGAGGTGCTTCCTTGCATGACTGCCGTGCTACCCTTGTGATGGCACCTGTCAGGTTGGCGGCAGATCATGCCAAGGATGCCGAACAGCCGCGCCGCGCCACACTACCACCTGCCAGGTGCTTGATCAATTCCTGGCGGACGTCACGCAACAGCCAACCCTCTGATTGGACAACTTGCCATCCATCAAGGCGAAGTTGGCCCTTTCGGCCCCCCCTTTTTGCTTCAGGTTGGGGTTGTTTACTTTTTCCGCTTGCCCGGTTTAACATTAAAGGCGCTTCAGTCGTTCGTCCGTGGGGGTTTCTTTTTTAAAATCTTGCTCCGCAGCAGGAGGGTGGCCGCCATTGCCCTACGATACTGAGGTCGGGGCGGGGCTGGGCCGTAGCCGGCTCAGCCAATAGTGAGAGGCGGGGGGAGGGGCCGCGTCGGGCGGTTCGCGCCCCCCTGTGCGGCTCGGCTCGGCTCCGGCGGCGCATTGCGGATCGACGGCGGGGCTGAAACGGCGGCGTTGGCGGCGCTATCGTGGGGGTGGGAGGAGCTTTTGTAGACGGCGCCGACGGGGTGACCGGCGACCATTCCTTCACCTCCCGTTCTAGTGAGGGGATGAGAAGGACGTCGTCTGGCTCCGTCCAGCCTCAATCTTGCCCGGCTCCACATCGGATGGGCTCCCGGCAGAGCCTCCCATCCGCAGGGAGAAAGGCAGTGCGTTGAGTGGCTCTCATTCCCCCGCTCCAGGTTTTATTTTAAGAGGCTTGCTCTCTGAACCGAGTCGGTACAATGGCGGCGCCTGGTCAGGATGACTGCTCCGTCAGAGTGGCTGTCAGGTAAGGCCGTGTGGACAGGTTATCTATTTTTCCGCCGCGCATCGTGTTTTTTACATTGCTAGCTAAATCTTCGATTGCTTGTCATTCAAATACATAGCATTTTATGTCCTTCTGAAATATGCCGGTAGATTGGATTTTTTTTCAGCGATGAGCAAAGAAGGTCGGATGAAACTGTTATTTTTTAGCCTACACTTTCATGGGTTTGGAATAAAAAGGGAGGGGAGAGAGAAGCAAGGAGGTCTAGATTTCAAGTCATTGCTTGAAGGATTCGAGATGAGAAAACATTACATGCAGCGTTTTAGAACTGGCCGCCTTAAAGATGGCAGAGGTAAGAATCCTCATCATATTTAGGCAGTTCTTGAATGCACATTTGAAAAGCTAAGAGCCACAAAGCACCATATCCAGCATTGGACGCGGAGGTTAAGCTAGTTAGATTTCTTTTAAGGCTTAATAGACTGATCGGCTTTATGCTTAAATTATTTTCCATGCGTTGCATGTTACTGTACTAAGTAGTTTGTCTCATCTCAAAGTGAGCTATCTTTTATTTCTATGGTTTGATTTCAAATATTCCGAATGGTTGTTCTGTTACATCATTCTAGTTGCTTGTCAACTGTGGGTGCAAATTTTTTTTTAAAAAAGCAAGGCTGTTTAATGTATAAACACGGTTTTATGCAGGTTCATGCTGTTTTAGTGTTTATCTCTCCAATCACATGATATCAACTCCTCCACCCCCACTCCTCCCAGAAAACGATGGATGTTATTGTGCACAATGTAGTGATTTTTGGAGAGAAAATAAGATGTTGTCCATTGATGACGGCATCCTGTGAAGACACAGTATTAATTGTATGTGTTTTCTGATGACATCCAGCTCTACCTTACAGGACCTTCATTATCTCATGCTGCCTACTTCACAGCCTACGACTTGCCTGTTCTTTGTATAAATGCAGTACTGGAGTTTCCACTGACAAAATGTTGCTCTGACTGAAGCCATTATCTTTGAATCCCACACACATTCTGTTGCCTAGCTGAAAATTCCAACTCTGTCCCTAGCTGACAAATGTAGCCAAGCTGCCTGGCTTATCTAATACATGTATAATAGGATCATGTTTTGAGATGTCTATTGCAATGATTCGGGCACACAATTTTCTCTGTGTGCAAAATTAGGTGTTATGTTTTGTAATGGACTATTTAAGAGCTGATTCTGTAGGGTGAGGCTTGGGGGCTTTTTTTCAAATAGACATGATGGGCTGAATGGCCTTGTGGGCTATATTTACAGTGACATCTATGTTGTGCAGAATGCTATATGCCTTGTTTGCATCGAAAACTATTCTTCATTCCTGTGGTATAGTTTCAAATATGTCCAAGCTGTTTCTCTTGATTTCAACAAGAAATGGGAAAAAAATGCTTTCAGGAGAGCCATTGGTTCTGTAATTTCATTTACCTACCTCCACTATTAATGTAACATTGAGCCTAATTGACCTTTGCTCAAGCCTCCAATAATCTACTGGAAAACCACTGCCACACTTGCTCCCTTTTACAGTTTGCAATTCTAGAACATTCCTGGATAGGCTTTGCTCTTCATTAAATAAAGTGCATCCAAAACATTGCAGCATTTGTTCTCACTTGGACCAGGTCACCCTATCTTGCACCTTTGTTCTTGTTGATCTGCTAATTTTCCAATATCTGTGGTCCTTGAATTTTGGCCTCTTGAGTATATGTGTGTGTATATTATGTTGTATTTAAATAAAGTAACTTTTGCAAAGCCCTTTCTGCTGAAGATTTTCAATTATCTGTCTGACTTTCCGCAGCCCCTTGGTGCCTTTGACGTTGCTTAATCTAACCCTTTAACTGGGTATTTGATCACTTTTTGTATCTCCTTTTGTGGTTTGAAATCAGATTCCATTCATTAATGCTTTCTCAAATGTTTTGTTGCATTTGGTGCATTTAGGCCCATTTCAGAAGATGTGTGTGCTTGTGATCTTTCAAGTTATGCAGTCGAAAAAGCATTTTGAGACTACTTTTGTGTTCTTGTTTAGGGTTTGGTATTGCCAGCCTTTCCTCCGGCAGGTTTTGTGTCTTACTTTGAACAGCATGCCTTTACTTGTCCAATATTAAATTTTAGGAAAGGTCCGGCAATTTAAAAGGAAACTGCAGTCGCTTCAATACACTCTCAAATGAGCTCTTTGAACATAAAGTGTGAAACTACTTATTATAGACCAGTTATCTCCAAAGGCAGCGAAGAGTCATCCCTTGAATTAATTCTTCAATCATTTCTGCGTGCAGCTGATCTCCACCATGGAGTTCCAAATGTATTACATTTTGAGTTGTTATGTTGAATTTTGGAGAACCTAGTTAATGGTATTCATTTTCCAAAATTACTTAAATCCTTTAATTAGATTATTTGCGGTATTCTGTATACTAATAATCAAAATAGGTACAATCGACCTTCACTAATCTGACGACCTGTAATCTGGTTCCTTCGATAATCCGGCACTGATTATGCTTAAAGTGATCCTTCTGTAGTTCAGTATTTTCACTAATCCGGCACTCCTCAGGTCCCAATGGTGCCAGATTAGTGAAGGTCGACCTGTACTTGAAGTAAATAGAATAAATTGGTGTATTCATCTGTTCTTCATTGAATGATTGTTTTTAGAAGAAGAAGAAGAATCTGAACCATTTTAAAAAATATAATTGTCATGTCTATTTGCTTCATTCTGCAAAATAGTTTTGTCAGAAATTACAAAAGTGGAGTGGAATTTTTAAAAATTTATACTGGATAGATTTCACTCCACAGATGTGACTTGCTGATTCTTTTGCTGCAAACAGTCTGCTGGGAGAACTCAGCAGATCAAGCAGCATCTGTGGGAGAAAAGGAATTCTTGACATTTTATAGTTTGCTTCTGAATTTAACTTTTTTGTTTGGTTTAGAATATGGCACAAAAAATTTAAACTAGAAGTGGGACTTCATTGGCCATCTTCAAAGTTTTTTTAAAGATTAGTTTAATGTGTAATGTACATTGAAACCTACAGTGAAATCAGTTTGAAATCTGGGAGGAAACCCTTCTGGTCATGAGGAAAATGTACAGTGCTATAAAGTGATTGCACAAGCTGCTATGCAGCTGTGCAGTCCTCTTTGGTGTTTGGTGAGACTGAAAATATGACTGTTCAGGTCCTGTACAGCAAATAAAACCATTACTGTAGTTGTGCCTTAACTTAAAACGGTGTTGGCGAAAGTGATTGTAAGATATTGACAAGCAGCAGAAAGGGCATTGAACCTTCAAAGCCCATTCATTCATGTAAGAAACAAAAGCAGAAATAGACCTTTCAGCAACTTGCTCTCATTTCCTATCATTCGGTAAGATCATGACTGATACTTTGAGCCTCACTTTCCAGCTTAATCTTGTATCCCTTGATTTCTTAAATATCTCAAACATTATCAAAGTATCATGGTGAACTTTTCCATCAAAAAATTAAGCATCAGATATCTAATACCGCAGTACAAAAATTCTGTTGCTGCTATGATAATTGGTTTGCCCTGTGGCTTTCAATGGTGTTAGAATTTTGCTTGATTCGATATTTTCATGTTGAGTTTTAACATGCCATGGAAGAATGTTTGGAAAAATTATTTTGTACTTTGGAAGGCCCAAGTATCTTACTAATTGATAGATGAGAGCCTGCGACTAATTAGGGAAATCAGAATCTTGCCTTCTGTATCAATGACTGACACAAATGTGAGTTCTCAAAGAAACAATTGTGTAGTTTCATTTTATACTGTTGTTGGCACTGCAGCTCCTTGTACAGACTGATGCCTGTTTTACTGCTGAAGTATAGTTAGTGACTTGTGCTGATGAGGTAAATAGTATGCATTGTATTAATGTACTATTTTACCTCAGAAATCTAGTTTCCATAAATGTTTAGCGTTTTGTGTTAAATATCAAGCATATAGTATCTTATAAGGCACTCTTTGTTACGTTTAGACAGCCCATCTTCATTCAACTGTCTACCGAAAATACTTTCCTTACTTTCTGTTAATTTCTGATTTGTCTATGGCATTGTGCGTTAATAACCTTAACTCTGTTAAATCAGTTGTTTATTGTTAATGCATCAAATTAATAAAGTAAAAATGATGCTGGAAGTTCTCGAAGATTAAGCCACGTATTTGTGGAGAGGAAATGTTTATTTCAGTTGTGCAACAGCCTTGGTATGATGCCTTTGGAATTTATGATCCGTTGATCAACCTTTTCCAAAATATTCTTATTTCAGAGCAAATAGGTAATTCTGAAAACCATTCAGGATGCCTTTTTACTATAAATCCTGGTTTGTAATTAGCAATTTTAGTCAGTTATTTCACTCCAGTTCTTCCCAAACAGTAGGTTAGAATCTCTTAACAAAGGAACATTAATATGGAGTTTCCTTACTCACTCTTCCTTCAGTTAGTCCTGACGAAGGGTCTCGGCCTGAAACGTCGACTGCGCTTCTTCCTATAGATGCTGCTTGGCCTGCTGCGTTCACCAGCAACTTTGATGTATGTTGCTTGAATTTCCAGCATCTGCAGAATTCCTGTTGTTTAATATGGAGTTTACTCCCTTGGAGCTTTATCTGTTCTGCAGTGATGCGATGGCTGTTCTGTAACTTAATTCCATGTGGCTAACTTTTATTTCAGTATCACTGGTTAATAATTAAATTAGCATCATATTTCTTCAGTGCCTTGAGCTTCTGAAATGCGATGTACAAGTGCTTGCTATCTTTGCTTTTGAAAGTCTTGTTTTATCATTTTAGCTTATACTGTTTGCTCAGAATTCCTTATCTGGGTGAAAGTCAGCAGCTTCAACTAACTCACTTTCTACATTTTATCCGAACTGACCGGTTCTGTAGAATATCTACCTGTGATACCAACACATTTTTTCTCAGCTGATGCTCACTGATCTGACGGGCATTTCCCAGAACTCTAATATGTGCTTTGCAGTTTGTACGTGTCCATTTATTCCAGGTACCAGCTTCTGTCATAAATCTGTCAATCAAGTGGCTTCATCAACTGCTCATCAGCAAAGGACCCATTCTGTCATTGATACTCTGTTTGCTTTCTTACGTTCCCATTTCTGATTTAAAGGTTTTCAATCTGAAATAGCCCTCTGTTTCTCCTTTCACAAATGCTGTCTGATCTGCTGAGTTTATAGCAACTTTGTTTTGCAGGATCAGCAGATTTAGGATGAGCAGTTTGACCAACTACTCCTCTTTGTGTTTCAATGCTTTTTTCAACCACAATCAGACGCTGATGATTTTCTTTGGTTTTATATAAAGCACAGATTCTTCAGTTTATTATCGTCCGTGTTCAGTATCAATCTGAATAGAAACAATTAAGCAAAAGTGGCTTTCTAGTTTTTAAGTGCAGGGGATTGATTATACTTTTTGTCTGGCAGTGATAGAGAGGATAAAAATTGAAGTACAAGATTTGACTTGAGTTTAACATTTCTCTTCAGTACAGGAGCCTCCTTAATAGTTTGGGTGTTTGATCCAGTTATTTCAGCACCAACCTCCCTGTCCCAGGTCTGTGCCTTGATGTGCTTCAAAAACCAGCAACATGAAGCCTTTACTTGGCACTGAGCAGATATCAATTTTTTTTTAATAGGCAAAGCAGTCAAACCAAGAGATTTGGACACAATATTTGAATATGGTGTTGAAAGTAACAATGAAAAAGGGTTATTGTCAGTGCTTAACAGCAGTTGTTGTTAAACTGTTGCTAAGTGTGACTGTGTAGAGTAACAAAATCTTGACTTGTTAGGATTTGGAAGTTAATCAGTTCTTGTTCTACAGATATTGGTACAGACATCCTTCAGTCGAGCCCACAGTAGGTGGTGGAACTGGGCCAGCTGGCTTACACTCCCTGTGATTAATCATAGGAACATTAAGATCTGTTATCAGTAAACACAATGTTAAAGATGTGAAGAGGGTTTGGATAGATGAGTCGTTGGCTGTCACATTTTTGAGTTTTGTTGGAACATTGTTCCAGTTACAGCCTTAATACATTCCCATGAGGGAGACAGGTGGAGGGAGTTCAAGCAAGACCTTTCAGGAAAGTTAAGAAGAGCATTTCACAGATGATTGACACAAGATGACTAAGGAAAGTGGTGAGATGAGGATGGGTAGTAAAAATAAGGCTACTGGCTCTCAGCAGAGGAAGATGTTGTTCTAATTCTGGATGGGATAAAATTGATGAAGTTCAAAGAAGATTTAAGGTGGATAAATTGTCAAGTCCACATGCAATGCATCCTTGGTTGCTGACAGGAAGTATAGGTGATTAGAAATATTCAGATAAGGATGTAGAGATTAAAAACAGTAACTTCAGGCTGGTAAATGTGATTTTGGTGATGGAAAATGTTTAGGAAAGAGTGAGGATAGAACTGAGCAAGTTTTTGATAAATTACCATATAACAGGCTGTTCAATAAATGGGACTGTAACAGCATTGATGGAAAACTAAATGAAGTAATAGGAGGTGTAGGAGTGAAAGGTTACTTCAGACTGTAGGGAAGTATATTATTTTGAAAATGTACATTTTGAAAATTGATCTTTCATCTTACTGAGTCTGCACTGACCAACTTCCACCCATTTAATCTAATCCAATTTATATTCTCTCCACATTTCCAACTCCCCAGCTCCCTCCCAATTCTATAACTCGCTTACATACTAGTGGCAATTCTCAGTGGCCAGTTAACCTGCCAACTGGCATTTCTTTGGGATGTAGGAGAAAATGGCAACACTTGGAGAAAACTCTTAAGGTCATAGGCAGAACATGTAAACTACACAGAGCAACCAAGGTCAAGAATGTTCCTGGATTACTGGAATTGATTTCCCTGGAAGTTGGTACCAGGCAGGAAGAAAAAAGAATATGGGGGCAATAAAGTCAAGAGTACAGAACAATGGTTTGAGCAAGGAAAGGACTTTTGGTAAAAGAGAAACAAAAAAAACTTGATGCTACAAAACTGAAATAAAATGAAAATCATGGAAATGGTAAATCAGGCTATGTGTTAAGGACAAGAAAACTTCACATTTTAGGCCAATAATCTTTCATCAGATTTGAACATTAACTCAGGTGCTTTAACTCGGAACATTTCCAGCATTTTTATGTTCTTTTATCTTTGAATGAAACACAGACATTCCACCTCTCCCGGAAGTTCCGGAGTCTCCCGCGTATTGATAGCAGCTCCCTGACGTCCGCAAGTTATATACAATATCCCGGAAATTGATTTTTTTTGAGAGAGACAGAGAGAGCAAGTGACAGACGTAGTGAGAGAATGACAGAGAGAGCATCCTGATTGGTCTTTCTTTGTGCGAAGTGGATATCAGTTTTCTCTGAGGGCAGGCTTTATAGTCGACCTCTCTTTCTCTTTCATTGTCCATCAGTTCAGTTTACTGTCCTGCAGCGCCATGGCAGAGTGTTCCAAAAAGAGAAAATATAAAACGTACTTCACCCCAGACTACACTAAAGTGTACCCCTGCCTAATAGGGGTAAAAAATAATGACAGTTTTGCTCGATGCACTATTTGCAACAGTGACTTTTCTATTGCCCGTGTTAGGTTAGGACTGTAAAGGACATGTTGAGGTGAGTTTAACATGTGTCATTCATTCATTAGCATAGCTAATGTTATTTAAACTAGCTGGCAAGCTGCTAAGGAGCTACTCTATTGATGTCCTACGTGATGAGGCCAAACTCCCTGTAGATTTGCTTAAAGTTGTAATAGAATAAAAAAAGACTCCATGATAATATAATATAATTGTGAATCTGATGTCTTGCAAAACTAACAAATTCATTGACACAGATGAGGTTATGAGGTTGAGACTTCTGGCAAAATGTTCAAATCTGCCAAGCAAGCCACATCACAGTACAAGGAAAGTTTGCAAAAGAAATAGAAAAGCAATTTGCATGAGCATTTAGCTATTAGCATTGAGACTGCCAACAAAATACTCAACAAGGAATATATATATGTAAATAGTTTCAATATGAGATCAATTAAATTGTTGTGTTCTTTCATAATCAAATGTCCTATATACATACACCCTTGGAGGTCGACCAGGGTGGTGGGGGGGGGGAATATGGGGTTGTGGGTGGTGGGGGTGATGGTCCTACCTCCCTGAAATGAGTTTTTGCAGGGTGGGATGGTGCTTGTCAGAATTAGGCCTATTTCCCTATATTACACTGGAGGGGGAAAAGTGTAGAGGCTTCAGAGAATGCAGAATGACTTTCTGAAATGTGGATGAGGAAGCCAATGGAATGGAGAAGCTGAAGCTGTTTTTCATGGAAAAAAAGGAATTTGCGAGAGAATTGGGTAGGGGTACTTAAAGATATAGACTGAAGATAGATAAACTGTTATCAGTAGTTGGATCAAGTTAATATGAAGATTACACAAAATGACACAATATAAAATGACACAAGGAGTAATTCCTACTTGCCCTGTTTTTTTGTCTGTGGCCATCAACTTCTCAGAGGATATATCTGGGGTCAGTGTATCCGTGCAGTCACAAAGAAGACATGCTTACATCGCTGCTTTGTTGGGAAGTTTGAGGAGATTAGAACATCACCACAGACTCTTGAGAATTTCTATAGATGTACGATGAAGCGGCTTCTAATTGTTTGCATCACAGGATCACAAGAACCTGCAGAGGGATGTAGACTCAGTCAGCTCAATCATAAGCCCAACCCTCCCCAGCATTGAGGACATCTTCAAAAGGTGGTGCCTCAAGAAAGTGCTATCCATTACCTAGAGGCCTCATCATCTAGTCCTGCCACGTTCAAGAAGGAAGTCTGAAGACACACACTGAATGATCTAGGAGCAACTTGTTCCCCTCTGCAATCAGATTTCTGAATGATCCATGAATATTGTTGTTATTCCATTTTTGCCCTATTAATTACTTATTAATTTCTTTGTCTTTGGACTGTACTGCTGCTGTGAAACAACAAATGTTCGATCCTATAAGTCAGTGATTCTAATTCTGCAATAAAATTAGGCTGAGGAAGTCATAGAATTCATCTGTAGTATTCAGAGCTGGTTAAGGATCTGACAAGAAGGAATTTGCAAGGCATCTGGATCTAACTGGATTGTTCTTGTGTGTAGCCAGCACAGATCTGATGGGTGGAATGATTGCCTTCCGTGCTGAAAACATTTTGTAAGTTGTGTCAATGTGCGGAAACTGCTTTTGATTATACTAATGTTGGTATTATACTAAATATAATTTTGATTATACAAATAATTACCTTAAGCAATGCAACTAATATGCAGAAATTGAAAATAGTGCAAGAATTAAGTTACAGGAAATTTAAATTGGGTTGTGCAACATTTGTTCAAGTAACCATTTAAGTTGCAATGGGATGAAGACTACGGTAAATCTAAGAAATTGAACAGAAACATATTTATGACTAGCCGTGGGTCCCAAAGATCTCATTTCATAATTCGGACAAGAAACTATCTCAGATTTTGTTAGCTTTTTAGTTGGAATTAATTTGTATTTTGCAAAAAGCTGTGTCAGTTATAGGATGTCAGCAGTTATTTGAAACAAAAATGTCAGCATTTGTTTATCAAAGAATAATGTATGCACTGTTCTAAGCAGTTGAGGAATTGTGTGATTTTCTAAATAAATTTCAGCTGGAAAAACTGAAGTTTCCCTTGGCTGTTCTCTCCTGCTTGGTGGAAATTGCAGTTTTGCCATTTGAATGGAAATGTGGTTATAACTGGCAGAATTTTTTCTATGTTTAAATAAAATGTTGAGAAAACCAAAATAATTAGTATCCTGTTTCAATGACTATTGGCCTGTAGTTGTAACATTGACCACAATGAAGTGCTTTGAGAATTTGGTAATGGCCCACATCAGTGCCAATCCCCTGCTAATATAGATCCCCTGCAGCTTGGATACAGGAAAAAGGGGTCTATAGTAGGTACCATTTGCCTCTCACCACATTCAGCTCTGGATCACTTCCAACAATTAGAGTGCATATGTCAGGATACTATACCTTGACTGCAGCTCAGCCTTCAACAACATGATACTATATAAAGTCACCTCAATTCCTAGACCTTGTCATTATGCATCACCAAATGCTACTGACTTCTGACTTCCTGACTGGTACATTTGATTTAGTTACTCAGAATTGGTCATAAAATTTTACCCCGACTCTCAGCACAGGTGGTCCCCACGGTTGTGTGCTCAGTCCCCTGCTCAATGCCCTGTGTACCCATGACTGTGTGGTATCTTTGTAAGATACAATGCCAACTGATTATTCAAGTACCACTATTATTGGCCAGGTCAACAACAATGAGGAGACAGTAAAAGAAAGAGATCTGGAACTCCATCATGGTGTCAAAACAAAACAACCTACTGCTTAATGTCAACAAGATGAATGAGTTAATTGACCTAAGGAAGTGGGTGCCACAAACTCTACGCCGTCTTTATCACCCAGTCTGTTGTAGAAATGGTTGACAACTTCAAGTACTTTGGCATCCATATCATGAGTAACATCACCTATTCCCTTCATACGGTGGTGATCAAGAAAGCACATCTGCTTCATGTACTTTATCAGGCATACTCAAGAACAGCTTTCTCCCCACTGCTCATATTTTTCTGAACCAGTTATCTCTTTCTTACCCCTTCCCAGCAATGTTGTTGTGTTCTCATACTCTTAACTCTATCTCTGGTTATTCCATTCTTGACATTTAACATTTCGTTTTTGCACTACAGTTTTTGCATCATTTTGTTGTTTTCCACTTGTTATATTTATTATTACCATGTATGTTGTTTACTCTGTAAGATTCACGTGGATATGTTTTCATTACACACTTTTTGATGGGACAATTAACCTAAATCTATCTTGAAGATGAGAAGGGGGCACCTAATAATGGGAGCATACATTCTAAAGGGAAGTAAACATTGGGTACTTCTTGGGAGTAAATCGGTATTTGATGTCATCAGCTCTATCATAGAAGTGCTGGGGGTGGGTGGGTGATGGTAGGAGACTGTAACTAATGCTTTAGGGTGTAGGTACTGCAAGTGTACTATATACTCTGGAAATGTAATTTGGTTAACGTGCAATTAACATTGTTTTTGTTCCCCCAAAACCGCATAAAGTTAATTATTTCAATAATACATATTTCAAGATGTATTCCTCCTCCGTCTCTGACGAGGAATTTGCAGAATTTGCTGCCTCCCATTATTTTTCTCTCGTTGTCATGCTAGGTTTTGTTTTGTTACTAACACTGTTTTTTGTTCCTTATCTTTCCTGTTTCCTTGGTTGGACCTGCAGTACTAGTTTAAGTTATTGCTGTGGAAGCAGTGCATCTGTCTCTTTCCAGATGCATCTCTGGTGATCGGACTTTTAACAAGTGACCAATGCTTGACAGATCACAGTAGCATTCAGCAGGCTCTGAATCAAAGCATATCTACTGTACAGCTCTGCAGATAACTATTTCGTTTCATTCAATTAAAAAAATTCAAGCCACAAGTTTTCATTGAAAGGCCATTCTGCATGAGTGAAAATCTCTTTGGGATAGTTTCAACAAATGATACTTGTGCATGATACTGTCTTTTTTAAAAAAATATTTTTAATGGCATACCTAATTTTCTGAAATGACTAGTCAGTTTAGGTTTGTGAATATATTGTAATATGGTTTTAAGTGTTCCCTGTGGTTTCTGGTTGTTTAATCGCTTTAATTTGCACGATAAGTAAATTAAGTTTTATCCTATTTTGAACTTGTGGATGTTTCAGGCAATTAGCATGGTTTGCTTCCCAGATGAAGTTTGTTTTTTTTTTAAAAGGACTTTTTCTTTCCTGGAGTTGGAGGCCTGTGTGTGTGAAGGTGGGGAAGGAGCTTTTTTTTGCTTTTGTCTTGTTCTGCACCCAGCACATCCTTGGATATGTTGGTTGTTGATGCAAACTGCAGTTCATTGTATACACTGGAAATTGCAGCTGCTGGAAATCCAATGCAACAAACACAAAATGCTGGAGGAACTCAGCAAGTCAACATCTATGGAAATGAATTCAGTTGACATTTCAGGCTAAGACCCTTCTTTTGGACTGGAAAGGCAGGGGGAAGACGCCAGAATAAAAAGGTGCGGGGAGGGGAATAAGGATAGGATTTCATTGAGTGTTTGGATGTACATGTGATTAAATAAACCTGAATGCCTTTTGCCTTGGCCATTTGCTGTTGATTGCTACGGATTCAGTAATGTGATTCTCCCTATTGTTGATATGATGCTTTTGCATCTGTATGAAGAATATGAATTGAAGGAAACCCATACTTTAAATAAGAAAATTTCAGTTGCATTGATCTGAGCAGCGAAAATTCAAGTTCTGTGAATTATTTTGTTTTGTTTATGCATCAGTGCTGAAGGGGAAGGAAGAGTTGCTAGTATGTATGAATTGGAAAGGGTTCACGTGGCCTCAAAGGACCATGAAAATACTTCATCTGAATACGTGTGAATACTTCATTTCAGGCGAAATAATGCTACCACTGAGACAAGGTTGATTCATGTTTGTCATTTGCTATTCCATCTTTTTGGTAGTATAGGAACTCCTCTTAAAGATTAGCTTCATTTGTCACATGTACATTGAAATATACAGTGAAATGTGTCATTTGTGTCAAATCAAATCAAGAGTTGTGTTGGGCAGCAAGTGATGCCAAGCTTCCAGCATAGCATACTCCCCACAACTCACTAACCCTACAACATTGGAATGTGGGAAGAAACCGGAGCACCCAGAGGAAACAAACACGGTCACGAAAGAACATGCAGATAGTGGTGGGAATTGAATCCTGATCTTGCAGCCAGAGCCGTAAAGCATCATGCCAATCGCTGTGTTGATATTTCCATTTGTTGCACTCTTAATGGCAGAAATTCTTCATGCATGCTTAAGCTTCTGGGGTCAAATAGATTACGCAGTTAGCTTTTTCATGTTGTTTTTTTCGTTTAGCACTTGATTGTTGACTGATGGAGATGATTTGCAAAAATGTCCTGAAGATTACATATACTTAACGCATTTTTAAAGCAGGGTAAATAGTTGTATGCACTGTCTTCAGGGGCTGAGTTCTCATTGAAAAGTGATATGTTACATTAAAGATTGTCTTTGAAAGACAGAATCAAGTGTGTAAAAAAGCTTTCTCCCTCCACCCTTTCTAAATAAATTGAATTGCATTAAATCAGGATATGAGCCGCAAAACTGTATATATCACGCTACTCACTACTGATTGATTCCTTTCAATGTCTGAGCCCTAATTCAAACTCGGGATTCTGTTTTTTTAAAAAAAAGGTTCTTGTTTCTGAACAACTTCTTTGAAGTAGTCATTTTATTTAACAATACCATTATCACATTGGTGACATACCCTATTGTACTCCAGCAAGTTCATTTTGCTACTCAACTGGGCAATTCTGCTTAATCAAGGAATAGTAAAATATATTCCAAATTAGATTATCGCAGTAACAGGACACAACTGCAGGAGGTACTCAGAGCAGTATCCTAGCCTCAACTAACACCATCATTTCAGAAGTGAGAATGTGCAATCATTAGCAAAAAAATATTTAATTCTATTTAGCAAGACTGCAACAGTATTCCAGTGCTGGAATCAAGATTCATGTTTATTCATCATGAAATGCATTATTTATGTTAACAACCAATGTACCTGAGGGTGTGCTGGGGGAGCCTACAAGCATCCCTTGTTCAAAAAAGGGGGTTCAAGTGCACCTTCTTGAGGGTATGAAATGCCAGCCTTATATTATAAATTGTGGATTTATGGTAACTGGAGGCTAGAATTCAAATCAATAAAATGTTCAGGACCTGCAAAGGAGAATGAGCCAATGTTTTGGATTTGATCACAGTTCTAACAGAAGTCCGATGGGAATTAAAGCAGTCCTCGGTGGCTTGAATTCCTAATTTTGATTTAGTTAGCTTGTTACCCAACAGCAAGTTTCAAAATGTCAAATATGGGTGTGATTTTGATCTGGATGATTGTTTTGTCAAATTAATAGTTCAATCCAAAAGAAATTGGCAATCCCTCCTGTCTATTATTTACCCCTCCCTGATCTCATGTCATCAAATTTTTCTCTGCAGATTGAAACTTGTTCAAATCCTGTTTATTAAACTGAAATAAAACTTTTTCTCTCTACAGATGGTACCTGACATACTGAATATTTTCAGGGCTTTCTAGTTTTTTTTAAAAGTTTTCAGCACAAGATTAAAAGAAATAATAGAAGGTTTTGTGTAAGTTGCATTTGTGATGAGGGTTGTCTTTCAAGTCCTCAGTGAGTTGAACAATTTCCAGAATTGATATATTTTCCTCCTACAACAGTTTTAAGAAAGTTGAACCTTGAACATTTTGTTTGTTTGGGGTTTTGACTGACTTATCACTGCCATGAAGCAGGGAGCATTGAAAAACTTTAAGATAGGAAATCTAATCAAGATAATTTTAATCTTAAGCAGTAAACTGAGCAACACATAGGTTTTACTTTTTCATCCAAAATGCATTATCAAAAGTGTAATCTTTTATTTTGGACTCTGTGATGTCAACCATTTATAAACTGTAGCCCAGATAAGGATTAATCTAATGTCTTTGTATGTAGAGTTAAGCATATCTTAATCAGATTTAAGTGTCTGTTACAGTATAGAAAGAGTATGGCCAAAAGCTGTCATCTTACTGCCTCTTCTATTTAAATGTTACCCAGTTTTAAGTTATCCAACCCCTTAGTCTAACAAAATGATTTGTAGATTCCCCCCCCACCATCCATAGCCGTGCCTATTATGTCATTCATAGATGAGGTTATCTATTTTCTCTTGATTTCCTTACTCATCGTATTTGATATTCAATTGATTTTGTTTATTAGCTGTGGTCCCCTAAGCCTGTAATTATTTGGTCTAATTGAGGGTTGAACCGGCAGATTTTCCACACCAGAAAGTTATCTGATGGGGTGCGACAAGGCCTTGGTGGTGACCGAGACCCAGTCTGTGTAATCTGATAGTCATTGACAGGAGGCAACATTCACTTTGTATCCATGCTCATCTTTTGAACATTACCTCCATCAAAGATATATTTCCAACTCTGAAAGTGTTCAAGAGGCTTTTAGAACTGCATGTGAATATACCGGGAATGGAGACAGGTGAATCATATACGATCAAAGAAGGGCTAGTTTATTTTCCCTTCAAACTTGGCACAGTCACATTGGGCTATATGACCTGTTCCTGTGCTGTACTGTTCTATATCCTCTGCATCAAGGTCTGAAATATATTATTTATTCAATTACTGAATTTTTGAATGGCATCTTTGATTCTAAATCATGTCTTCCTTAACCCTAATTGATCTTTAAATGGTACTTGATGCGGTTTATCATGTCAACACTCTAATACACTCCTAAATAGCTTTAACTCTTTCTGCTTCAATTTAACAGAACTCTGCATTTCCAGCAATTACTCCTCTACTTTGATGTTGGCATTCACATCGCTGTAGTTTGATTTCTATTTATATGTGTCCTGCATGCCTGACTACCAAAGTGACAATATCCAATTTCATTTAATAGAATGCTGTTAGTTTCCATTGATTTAGGATGAAAAACATTTAAATCCTTTACATTGGGAAAACTGAATTTCATTTATAGCTTCTTAATGCATTTTTAGAAACTTTTAGTTCTCTTTTGGTTTTGGTGAGGTCATTGTAAAAAAATAAATAAATTGCACTTCATAGGGTTTTTCAGATTGTTAACAAAACTTCATAATACAAGCTTTTTGAAAATTCTATTAAACTGAGACTAGATGATGTTGTATTTTGAGAGAATAAATTGGAATTTGCTGTGTTCTTAAGAGTCTAACATGACAGAAGGAACAGGCGGAGGTGATGTTGTCTCTTAAGCCTCCTCTATTATTTGAGTAAGTCCATGCCTGATCTGCAATACCTGTCATGATACTGGTAGGTTTTGATTTTAAAGTAGATTGGGTGCAAATTGTTTTCTTAATATCATGCACTGTGGGGGGGGGTGGGGATGGCCAACCTAGGGGAGCAACATTGGCCGCGCCTCTGACACAGAGTCTGGCCCTGTGGCTCAGAAGGGTAGGGAAAAGAAGAGAATGGCATCAGTGACAGGGGACTCTGTAGTTAGGGGGTCAAACAGGAGATTCTGTGGACGCAGGAAAGAAACACAGATGGTAATTTGCCTCCCAGGTGCCAGGGTCCGGGATGTTTCTGATCGCGTCCATGATATCCTGAAGTGGGAAGGAAAACAGCCAGAGGTCGTGGTACATATTGTACCAATGATATAGGTGGAAAAAGGGAGGAGGTCCTGAAAACAGACTACAGGGAGTTAGGAAGGAAGATGAGAAGCAGGACCTCAAAGGCAGTAATCTCGAGATTACTACCTGTGCCATGTAACAGTGAGTATAGGAACAGAATGAGGTGGAGGATAAATGCGTGGCTGAGGGATTGGAGCAGGGGGCTGGGATTCAGATTTCTGGATCATTGAGACTTCTTTTAGGGCAGGTGTGACCTGTACCAAAAGGATGGGTTGCACTTGAATCCGAGGGGGAACAATATCTCAGCTGGAAGGTTTGCTAAGGCTATTGGGGAAGTTTAAACTAGAATTGCTGGGGGGTGGGAATCGAATAGAAGTGACAGGGGAAGGGGTGGTTGGCTCACAAATAGAGAAAGCTTGTAGACAGTGCGAGAGGGAAGATAGGCGGCTGATAGAGAAGGGATGCTCTCAGACTGGTGGTTTGAGATGTGTGTATTTTAATGTAAAGAGTATTATAAACAAAGCGGATGAGCTTAGAGCATGGATCAGTACTTGGAGCTCTGATGACTCTTATGTCAGAATGCTGTTCATTGACTTTAGTTCGGCATTCAATACTGTGATCCTCTCCAAGTTGATTGCCAAACTTTGCCAGCTTGGTATCAGCTCATCCCTCTGCAATTGGGCCTTGGACTTTCTGACCAACAGACCCCAATCAGTTAAGTTAGACAACCTCTCCTCCACTCTCACCCTCTCACTCACGTCCCCATCTACATCAGCGGAGCTGTAGTGGAGCGTGTATCAAGCTTCAAATTCCTTGGTGTCCACATTTCTGAGGATCTCACCTGGTCCCTGAACTCCTCCATCCTGATTTTTTTTTAAAAAAAGGTGCAACAGCGCCTTTATTTCCTGCGGAGCATCAAGAAAGCTCACCTCTGTCCCAGGATATGGATGGACTTTTACCACTGTACCATTGAGAGCATACTCACCAACTGCTTCTCAGTGTGGTATGGCAATTGTCCCGTATCGGACCGCAAAGCACTCCAGCATGTGGTGAAAACTGCCCAACGGATTATTGGCACCCAATTGCCCACCATTGAGGACATCTACCATAAACGCTGCCTGGGCAGGGCGAGAAAGCATCTCACCCTATCCATGGACTTTTTACTCTCCTCCCATCCGGTAGGCGCTACAGGATCCTCCGCTCCCGCACCAGCAGGCACAAGAAGAGCTTCTTCCCTGAGGCTGTGACCCTGCTGAACCTCACCTCACATAACAGCGCTAAGCAGTATTGCACCCATATTGTACTGTGTCAGTACTTTTATATTGGTGTGCTGTAGCACTTACTTTTTATTCACAGTTATTTTGTAAATAACACTTGTGACGAGAATACACATAGATTAAGATGTTAGCTGTCCTGTGCTGGCACCAGTGGGATCAGCAGTTGGTCTGCTACCTGTCTTCAGGGGAAAGAGAGATAAGGAAAACAATGGAGCAGCATTTGGAGATGTTAATGAAGGGACGGGAGAGTTTAACGGAAGGAGAGCTGTCAAGATCGGCTCCCCCTTTGAACCCTGAACTGTTTGAAGTGATGGACAGGCGATACCCCAGCAGGGGGATAAAAAGGGACAGGTTCGCTAAGGCAAGACACACACGACACCCCGAGGTAACAAGACCCTGGAAGCAGTGCATCTCCCACAAGTCGGTGGGAAGTTTTGGCAGGCTGGTCGCGGGACCAAGCCATAGACGCACAGGGTGGAAAGGCATGATCAGCGGGAACCTGGTGTGTGTCCGCCCTTGTCTGGGTGCCAGGTTCACCGCAGAGAGACGATCATATCTGGAAACTGAGGGGTCACAGTCGGTGACCTCAGAAGATATCACAAAGGGCTCGCCCGAAAGCTGACTGCGAAGAATATCGAAGGTCTGTGTGGAAGCCATTTGAATATTCATTCGTTTTGCTCTCTCTCTCCTTCCCCCCACTGTCCATCTCCCACGGCAGTGATTACTGCGAGCTGAACTGAATTCAATTGAACTGAACTTTGCGTCACTTTGAAACTGGTCATTTACCCCTAGACGACGATAGAGCTTGATTGATCCTGTTATCCTAATTCTGTGTACATGTGTGTTTATCATTGCTGAACTGTTGCATTTATTATCCTTTTGATTAGAGTACTGTGTTGCTTGTTTCTTTAATAAAACTTTCTTAGTTTTAGTAATCCAGACTCCAACTGAGTGATCCATTTCTGCTGGTTTGGCAACCCAGTTACGGGGTACGTAACACACTATTCTTTGCATTTCTGGTTAGATGCTAACTGCATTTCATTGGCTTTGTGTCTGTACTCGGCACAATGACAATAAGGTTGAATCTAATCTAAGTTGAATCTAATTACAGAGACTTGGATAGTTCAGGGCAGGAATGGTTACTTCGAGTGCCAGGCTTTAGATATTTCAGAACAGGGAGGGAGGGAGGCAAAAGAGGTGGGGCGTAGCACTGCTGATCAGAGTGTCACGTCTGCAAAAAAGGAGGAAGTCCTGGAGGGATTGTCGACTGAGTCTCTGTGGGTGGAAGTTAGAAACATGAAGGAGTCAGTAACTCTACTGGGTGTTTTTTTTTTATAGACCACCCAATAGCAACAAGGACATCAAGGAGCAGATAGGGAGGGAGATTCTGGTAAGATGTAATAATATCAGGGTTGTCGTGGTGGGAGATTTTAATTTCCCAAATATTGATTGGCATTTCCCGAGAGTGAGGGGTTTAGAAGGGGTGGAGTTTATTAGGTGTGTTCAGGAAGGTTTCTTGACACAATATGTAGATAAGCCTACAAGAGGAGAGGCTGTACTTGATCTGGTATTGGGAAATGAATCTGGTCAGGTGCCAGATCTCGCAATGGGAGAAAATTTTGGAGATAGTGATCACAATTCTATCTCCTTTATCATAGCATTGGAGAGGGATAGGAACAGACAAGTTTGGAAAGCGTTTAATTGGAGTAAGGGGAATTATGAGGCTATCAGGCAGGAACTTGGAAGCATAAACTGGGAACAGATGTTCTCAGGGAAATGTACAGCAGAAATGTGGCAAATGTTCTGGGCATATGTGTGTGGAATTCTGCATGGATACGTTCCAATGACACAGAAAGGATGGTAGGGTACAGGAAGCGTGGCGTACAAAGGCTATTGGAAAAAGAAGAAAAGAAAAGCTTACAAAAGGTTCAAAAAACTAGGTAATGATAGAGATCTAGAAGGTTATAAGTCCAGCAAGAAGGAGTTTAAGAATAAAATTAGGAGAGCCAGAAGGGGCTATGAGAAGGCCATGACGGACAGGATTAGGGAAAACCCCAAGGTATTCTACAAATATGTGAAGAGCAAGAGGATAAGATATGAGCGAATAGGACCAATCAAGTGTAACAGTGGAAAAGTGTGTATGGAACTGGAGGAGATAGCATAGGTACTTAATGAGTAATTTGCTTCAGTATTTACTATGGAAAAGGATCTTGGTGATAGTAGGCAAACACGAGGAAATCTGCAGATTCTGGAATTTCAAGCAGCATACATTAGAAATTGCTGGTGAACGCAGCAGGCCAGGCAGCATCTATAGGAAGAGGTACAGTCGACGTTTCGGGCCGAGACCCTTCGTCACGACTAATTGAAAGAAGAGATAGTAAGAAATTTGAGAGGGGGAGGGGGAGATCAGAAGTGAAAGGAGAAGACAGGAGGGGGAGGGATGAAGCTAAGAGCTGGAAAGTTAATTGGCAAAAGGGATATGAGAGGATCATGGGACGGGAGGCCTAGGGAGAAAGAAAGGGGGAGGGGGGAAACCCAGAGGATGGGCAAGGAGTATAGTGAGAGGGACAGAGGGAGAAAAAGAGAGAGAGAGAGAAAATATATAAAATAAAAAATAAATAACGGTTGGGGTATGAAGGGGAGGTGGGGCATTAACGGAAGTTAGAGAAGTCAGTGTTCATGCCATCAGGTTGGAGGCTACCAGACGGAATATAAGGTGGTGTTCCTCCAACCTGAGTGTGGCTTCATCTTTACAGTAGAGGAGGCCGTGGATAGACATATCAGAATGGGAATGGGACATGGAATTAAAATGTGTGGCCACTGGGAGATCCTGCTTTCTCTGGTGGTCAGAGCGTAGGTGTTCAGTGAAACGGTCTCCCAGCCTGCGTCGGATCTCGCCAATATATAGAAGGCCGCATCGGGAGCACCAGACGCAGTATATCACCCCAGCCGACTCAGAGGTGAAGTGTCACCTCACCTGGAAGGACTGTCTGGGGCCCTGAATGGTAGTAAGGGAGGAAGTGTAAGGGCATGTGTAGCACTTGTTCCGCTTACAAGGATAAGTGCCGGGAGGGAGATCAGTGGGAAGGGATGGGGGGGATGAATGACAAGGGAGTCGCGTAGGGAGTGATCCCTGCGGAAAGTGGGGGGGGTGGAGGGAAGGATGTGTTTGGTGGTGGGATCCACTTGGAGGTGGCGGAAGTTACGGAGAATTATATGTTGGACCCGGAGACTGGTGGGGTGGTAGGTGAGGACAAGGGGAACCCTATTCCTAGTGGGGTGGTGGGAGGATAGAGTGAGAGCAGATGTGCGTGAAATGGGGGAGATGCGTTTGAGAGCAGAGTTGATGGTGGAGGAAGGGAAGCCCCTTTCTTTAAAAAAGGAGGACATCTCCTTCGTCCTGGAATGAAAAGCCTCATCCTGAGAGCAGGTGCAGCAGAGACAGAGAAGGGGATAGCATTTTTGCAAGAGACAGGGTGAGAAGAGGAATAGTCCAAGTAGCTGTGAGAGTCCGTAGGCTCCTAGTAGACTCCCTACTGATCACCCTCCCGGCACTTATCCTTGTAAGCGGAACAAGTGCTACACATGCCCTTACACTTCCTCCCTCACCAACATTCAGGGACCCAGACAGTCCTTCCAGGCGAGACGACACTTCACCTGTGAGTCTGCTGGTGTGATATACTGCGTCCGGTGCTCCCAATGTGGCCTTCTGTATATTGGCGAGACGTGACGCAGGCTGGGAGACCATTTCGCTGAACACCTATGCTCTGACTGCCAGAGAAAGCAGGATCTCCCAGTGGCCACACATTTTAATTCCACGTCCCATTCCCATTCTGATATGTCTATCCACGGCCTCCTCTACTGTCAAGATGAAGCCACACTCAGGTTGGAGGAGCAACACCTTATATTTCGTCTGGGTAGCCTCCAACCTGATGGCATAAACATTGACTTCTCTAACTTCTGTTAATGCCCCACCTCCCCTTTGTACCCCATCCGTTATTTTTATCTATTTATTTATTTGTTTGTTTGTTTGTTTTGTTTATTTCTCTCTTTTTCTGCCTCTGTCCCTCTCACTATACTCCTTGCCCATCCTCTGGGATTTCCCCCCTCCCCCTTTCTTTCTCCCTAGACCTCCCATCCCATGATCCTCTCATATCCCTTTTGCCAATTAACTTTCCAGCTCTTAGCTTCATCCCTCCCCCTCCTGTCTTCTCCTTTCACTTCTGATCTCCCCCTCCCCCTCTCAAATCTCTTACTATCTCTTCTTTCAGTTAGTCCTGATGAAGGGTCTCAGCCTGAAACATCAACTGTACCTCTTCCTATAGATACTTTATACTTTATTGTCGCCAAACAGTTGATACCAGAACGTACAATCATCACGGCGATATTTGATTCTGCGCTTCCTGCTTCCTGGATTAAAAATATTAAAAATAGTAGAAATCAGTAAATATTAAAAATTTAAATTATAAATCATAAATAGAAAATAGAAAAATGGAAAGTAAGGTACTGCAAAAAAAACCGAGAGGCAGGTCCAGATATTTGGAGGATATGGCCCAGATCCGGGTCAGGATCCATTCAGCAGTCTTATCAAGGTTGGAAAGAAGCTGTTCCCAAATCTGGCCGTACGAGTCTTCAAGCTTCTGAGACTTCTCCCGGAGGGAAGAGGTACGAAAAGTGTGTTGGCTGGGTGGGTCATGTCCTTGATTATCCTGGCACCACTACTCCGTCAGCGTGCGGTGAGTCCAAGGACGGAAGATTGGTTTGTGTGATGTGCTGTGCTGTGTTCACGATCTTCAGCAGCTTCTTTCGGTCTTGGAGAGGACAACTTCCATAGCAGGTTGTGATGCACCCTAGAAGAATGCTTTCTAAATTTTTTTGGACTGAATCAATTTATTCTAACTAGCCCTGTTATATCCAACTTTCTTTTTCAACCCTCTTTTTTGGATCAAGCATATTTGGTCTGGAAAACATTTTTCTAATTTATTTTCAGATAATTGTTTTATGTCTTTTGAACAATTATCTAATAAGTATAATTTACCTTGATCACATTTTTTAGATATTTACAGATTAGAAACTTTTTAAGTACTGTTCTTACCACCTTTCCGATTTCATATTCCACTGATATATTGGAAAAAATTTTGGATTTAAACCTTTTTCAGAAAGGTTCAATAGCAATTATTTATAATATGATAAGGAAAATAAATCCAGATGTTTCCAATACAATTAAGAGTGACTGGGAAAGGGAACTTCAGCTTACCTCCTGAGAAGTGGCAAAAAATTTTTCAATTAGTTAATTCTTCCTCTATTTGTGCTAAACATGCGTTGATACAGTTTAAAGTTGTACACAGGGCTTATATATCTAAGGATAAACTAGCTTGTTGTTATTGTCATATAAACCCTATATGTGATAGATGTCATTCTGAGATAGCTTCATTAACTCATATGTTTTGGTCTTGCCCTTTATTGAAGAAATATTGGGACGATATTTTTGGTATTATTTCCACTGTCTTGAATATTGATTTACAACCTCATCCTATACTGCCATTTTTGGTTTACCAATGATAGAAAAACATTATTTGATCTCTTCAGTTTGTCGGATGATTGCTTTTGTTACTTCAATGACCAGAAGATCTATACTATTGAATTGGAAAGAAATTAATCCTCCTACTACATTTCATTGGTTTTCTCAAACTATATCTTGTTTAAATCTTGAAAAAATTAGAAGTGTCATTTTTGACCCATCTATTAAATTGGATGAGACTTGGAGACCGTTTATTCAATACTTCCACATGATGTAATTTGACCCTTGCCAAATCTACTTTGTGATTTTATTATATGGGGAGAGGAGCCGAAGTGGCGACACTGTTGGTTCTATCTGAGGTATCAAAATAGCCCTTCCTTTTTTTTTCTTTTTCTGTTTTTTTATGGTATTTTTATATTTTATGTATACAACTTATATATTTTGTTGCTAATCTGTGTGATTTTGGGATGTCTCTAACCATGTGTTACCTGACTGTAAATTCCAATAATTATTATCAATTAATATAATCCCAATTATTATGTACTTTTTGTAATCTGATATTGAAACTAATAAAAAGATTGAAAAAGAAAACGAAGAATGCTTTCTACGGTGCATCTATAAAAATTAGTGAGGGTTTTAGGGGACAGGCCAAATTTCTTTAGTTTTCTCAGGAAGTAAAGACGCTGGTGGGCCTTGTTGACAGTGGACTCTGCTTGGTTGGACCAAGTCAGGTCATTTGTGATATTGACCCCGAGGAACTCAAAGCTTTTGACCTGTTCCATTTGCGCACCACCAATGTAAATTGGGTCGTGCGGTCCACTACTCCTTCTGAAGTCAACAACCAATTCCTTCGTCTTGCTGACTTTGAGGGATAGGTTATTGTCTTCGCACCATGCCACCAGGTTCTTAATTTCCTCTCTGTACTCAAACTCATCATTACCCGAGATACAGCCTACATTTGTGTCATCAGCAAACTTATATATTGAGTTTGATGGAAACTTGGCTACATAATCATGGGTGTACAGTGAGTATAGCAGGGGGCTGAGTACACAGCCTTGTGGGGCACCGGTGCTTAGAGTGATTGTAGAGGAGAGCTTGTCCCCTATTTTTACAGACTGGGTCCTGTCTGTGAGGAAGTTGAAGATCCAGCTGCAGATCTGAGTGCTAAGGCCCAGGTTCTGGAGCTTAGGAATCAGTTTATTTGGAATGATGGTATTAAAGACAGAGCTGTAGTCAATGAAAAGGAGCCTTATGTATGCGTCTTTATTCTACGGGTGTTCTAAGGAAGAAAGTAGGGCCAGAGAGATGGCATCTGCCGTTGACTTGTTGCTCCGGTAGGCGAATTGCAAAGCGTCGAGGTTGGCTGGTAGGCTGTGGTTGATGTGTGCCATAACCAATCTCTCAAAGCACTTCATAGCAATTGATGTCAGAGCCACAGGTCGATAGTCATTCAGGCATGCCACCTTGCTCTTCTTTGGCACTGGGATTATCATTGCCTTCTTAAAACACGAGGGGATCTTAGACTGAAGCAAGGAGCAGTTGAAGATGAAGCTGTCAGCAAACACTCCAGCTAGCTCGCTTGCACAGGCCCGGAGAACCCGTCCCGGGATGCCATCTGGGCCCGTCGCCTTCCTTGGATTTATCTTCAGGAAGGCCCTTCTAACGTCCTCGGTGACGATAAATCTCGATGCCACCAGGTCCGGTTCATCTGGAGGGAGCATGACGCTCCTCTTCTGTTAGAATACGTTAAGTTCATCAGGAAGAGAAGCGCCGCAGTTATTGATATTCCCAGCCTTTTCTTTGCGCCTGGTGATCTCATTTAGACCCTGTCATAGTCTACTGGTATCCCTCTGATTAGCCTGAGCTTCCAACTTGGTTCGATATTGCCTCTTGGCGTCCTTAATGGCTTTCTGGAATTCACGCCTGGATTCCGTGTAACGGTTGGTATCCCCGGACCTAAAAGCCGCAGCTCTAGCCTTTAAAAGGGACTTGACCTCATAATTCATTCAAGGTTTCCAATTAGGGAATACCCGGGTCGTCTTGCGAGACACACAGTCCTCCGTGCATTTCCAAATAAAGTCCGTGACAGCTGAGGCCTGCTCATCAAGGTTAGCTGCCAAGTCCTTGAGTACTAACCAGTCCACCGATTCAAAGCAGTCACGGAGGATCTCATCCGTTTCCTCCGTCCAACGCGACACTATTTTTGACACCGTGACCTCCCGCTTCAGTTTCTGTGGGGCAGGAGACATGTTGGTATAACTTTGGCAGTGCCTTTTTTGAGGTTGCCCTGGTTAAAGTCCCCAGCTGTAATGAGCAAAGCCTCCTGATACCTGGTCTCAAGTTCACTGATGTTGGCATACAGTATGTTCAGAGCACACTCCACGTCCGCCTGAGGGGGAATGTAGACCGCTGTCAGTATGACCCAGGTGAATTCCTGTGGCAGATAGTAGGGAGGACACTTCACCGACAGGTGTTCCAAGTCCGGGCTGCAGGAGCTTGTCAGTGCTACTGTGTCCGAGCACCACGCAGTGTTGATCAGTAGGCAGACACCACCTCCCCTCGTCTTGCCTGAAGATGCCATGCAGTCCATCCGATGGATCGAAAATCCTTCCGGTCAGATGGCACAGTTGGAGTGGCAGAGGAGAGCCAGGTCTCAGTAAAACAGAATACACAGCAGTTCTGCATCTCCCTGTAGTAGGTGAGTCTCCCTTTAAGATCATCCACCTTGTTCTCTGTGGCTTGCACATTAGCTAGTAGGATGGTGGGCACAGGGACCCTGAAGCCCCTCAGCTTCAATCTGACCAGCAGCCCAGCTCTTTTCCCACGCTTCCTCAGTAAATAGTGCATCTTTTCAGGTTTCCATCGATGCAGTGTGTTGTTGTCAGCTCTTTGAGGTTGGTGGACGCATCCCGTGGGGATCGATCGGCGGGTCGCGCTGTTGGGCGCGCTGGGTCAGGCTGAGTGATAGGGGAGGCTCCACTGCCACTTCCAGCTGCCGGGGGCCTGGGCTGTCAATTGGGTCGGGCCCCGAGGCCGACACTTAATCCCGGATGGCCGGGCTCCTGGCTGAAAGAAGTCCGTAAGCCGAGTCACGGTTGCGGAGGCCTCCGCTCCAGCCAAGTCTTGGGCTCGATTTCTGAGATCGGCAGCGAAGACCTCACTTCCGACAGCTGTGGATGTCCACCAATGGGGTTTTACGGTGGTCACTCCAGGGAAGCGTCTGGGGCACCTTGAGGTCTCCGCCATCACTTCTGTGTGGTCGTCCGCTCCAGAGAGGTGCTGGTCGGAATTGGCCGTGTCTCCAAGCGCAACGGCACGGTAGCAGACCACGGGTCTCCGGGAGCGTGGTGGGCCTTGCTGGTCAGGTCCAGGTGCAGTCCGGAGTTTAAGAAGCAATTCTGGCGCGGTGGTCTCCAGCTGGGTCAGTAGCTTCACCAGGGTGTTGTTGATCTTGCTAGATGTAGCAGATTGGAGGTTTAGAAGGGTTTCTTGGGTATAGGATAGTGGAGAGGGCAGTTTGCTCGGGAGAGCACGCGCAAAGTCGCCAGTTACCGGTGCCATCTTTTTTGATGCTGCCTGGCTTGGTGATTATAGAGATAACTTACAGTGGACTGAAAAGCTTGAGCATATAGATATTAAGAAAAAGGATGTGCTGGAGCTTTTGGAAAGCATCAAGTTGGATAAGTCACCGGGACCGGACGAGATCTACCCCAGGCTACTCTAGGATGCGAGGGAGGAGTTTGCTGAGTCTCTGGCAATGATCTTTGCATCATCGCTGGAGACAAGAGAGGTTCCGGAGGATTGGAGGATTGCAGATGTTGTTCCCTTATTCAAAAAAGAGAGTAGAGATGGCCTAGGAAATTATAGACCAGTGAGTCTTACTTCAGTGGTTGTTAAGTTGATGGAAAAGATTCCGAGAGGCAGGATTTATGAACATTTGGAGAGGCATAATATGATTAGGAATAGTCAGCATGGCTTTGTCAAAGGCAGGTCGTGCCTTGCAAGCCTGATTGACTTTTTTTGAGGATGTGACTAAACGCATTGATGAAGGAAGAGAAGTAGATTTAGTGTATATGGATTTCAGCAAGGCATTTGATAAGGTCCCCAATGCAAAGCTTATTGAGAAAGTAAGGAGGCATGGGATCCAAAGGGACATTGCTTTGTGGATTCAGAATTGGCTTGCCCACAGAAGGCAAAGAGTGGTTGTAGATGGGTCATATTCTGCATGGAGGTCGGTGACCAGTGGTGTGCCGTAGAGATCTGTTCTGGGACCCCTTCTCTTCGTGATTTTTATAAATGACCTGGATGAGGAAGTGGAGGGATGGGTTAGTAAATTTGCTGATGACTCAAGGGTTGGAGTGTTGTGGATAGTGTGGAGGGTTGTCAGAGCTTACAGTGGGACATCGATAGGATACAAAACTGGGCTGAGAAGTCGCAGATGGAGTTCAACCCAGATAAGTGTGAGGTGGTTAATTTTGGTAGGTCAAATATGATGGCAGAATGTAAGACTGGTAGCATTAATGGTAATGGCAGTGTGGAGGATCAGAAAGATCTTAAGGTTCGAGTCCATAGTCATAGCTGCTATGCAGGTTGATTCTGTGGTTAAGAAGGCATACGGTGCATTGGCCTTCATCAGCCGTGGGATTGAGTTTAGGAGACGAGAAGTAATGTTGCAGCTATGTCGGACTGTGGTCAGACCCCACTTAGGAGTACTGTGCTCATTTCTGGTTGCCGCACTACTGGAAAGATGTGGATACCATAGAAAGGGTGCAGAAGAGATTTACAAGGATGTTGACTGGAATATGAACATGCCTTATGAGAATAGGTTGAGTGAACTCGGCCTTTTCTCCTTGGAGCGACGGAGGATGAGAGGTGTACAAGGTGATGAGAGGCATTGATCGTGTGGATAGTCAAAGGCTTTTTCCCAGGGCTGAAATGGCTAACACGAGAGGACACAGTTTTAAGGTGCTTGGAAGTAGGTACAGAGGAGATGTCAGGGGCAAGTTTTTTACGCAGAGAGTGGTGAGTTCGTGGAATGGGCTCGATACAATAGGGTCTTTTAAGAAACTCGTGGACAGGTACATGGAGCTCAGGAAAATAGAGGGCTATGGGTCATCCTAGGTAATTTCTAAATAAGGATGTGTTCGGCACAGCATTGTGGGTTGAAGGGCCTGTATTGTGCTGTAGGTTTTCTATGTAATTGACTATAGACTAACATCTGTGATAATGATCTCAGGAGAAAGCCAAAATGGATCATCCACTCAGCACTTCTGGGTAAACGTGTTTTCAAATGTTTCAGCCTTGTTTTAGTACTTGAAATCCATCACTGAGGCTAGTGATTGCCTTGGAGACACATCCCTCTTTTGGCTGTTTGGTTGTGGATCTCCATTGTCAATTAGATCAGGCGGGACTGCAAGACTTTGATCTGATCCATTAGTTATGGCATGTTACAGCTTTGTTCTTGCAGTTGAATAGGCATGTAGTTCAGTGTTAAAGCTGTAACAGGTTGGCATCTTGTTTTTTGGCTAGTTTAGGATGATGGTGAATGTTGGTAGCTCAGGCTGAAGCAGACTGATGTTGCAGTCTTAGCTAAGCTTGGCAATTAGCTTGTTACATTTGTTAGTATTCCTCGCTGGGAGGGCTCACGTTTATAACGGTGAGTCCTCCCAGAGGCATTTGCTTGCCTTGGTCCTGATTGGCTACCTCTTCAGTTAACCTTTGAATTCTGTTGGCTCGCATTTCTTTGGCTGTTTGGGGATCTTGGATGATGTCAATTTCAATATGTTTGTTTTCGGAGTTATCAGAACAGAACCAGACTTCTAAAAATTCTCATGAGTGCTTCATGTGCCAGTACATCCACTGTATCTCAGTTTAACTGTGCACCAAGAATGTCAACTCAAGTAGGCTGGTTCTATTCCCAACATGTCCTTCTGACTGAGCCGGATTTGATTATAGTGATATAGTTGAGATTATATATTGTACTTGGTAGAGACAAGGATTTAATGAGAATGAATATTTGGAGAAAGTACTCTAATTTCAACAACCAAAATATGATAAAACCCTGAACTTGATGGGGTATATCTTTAGATTCTTAAAAATTGGAATAGCTATGTTTGTGTTATTTTCCAAAATTCTCACCCTTCTGAAACAAGCAGATTAGAAAAAGTCTGAGGCCCCCGTCAGTCAGAGTTCACCATGGATAATGCATCCTAACTGTCTAGATATGCAAGCCTGGGCAGTATGATATGGAGGGGTAGTAAAACTAATATTACTTTTTAGAATAGGTAAGATACAAAATATGGAATGTTTTCTGAGAAGTCCCAGAACCCATTAGTCATAGTAACTACCCAGAGTAAACCATGTGAACTGGCTGAGCAGCATGTTTGTACTTGAGCATTTGTTTTTCAAATCTAATCAAATTTCTTTGAAGTGAAAGTAAATGGGAGAGCTGATTAATTTAAGATTGGATTTTCAACAGGCATTATCTACAACTTTCATATACCTTTTAGGATATCCCAAAGCAATGTTTCTCTGATTAGGTACTTTTGAAGTACAAGCAACATGCTTTTTGTCTTTGTAAAGTTCATGATAATACTGCCCCTCTGGAGTTACTTGCATAAGATTTGATCTTGGGCTTGGAGCTACAAATTGATGCAAGGCTGAAGTTTTAATTAACTTTTTTATTTCTATTACTTTGGAAATATCCTTCTGGTATTTGCTGCCTCTGACCTCCCCGGCAAACTTTTTTTTTCCCTTTTCTGGTTCACATGAAAGTCTGGAATCTAGTTTTGAGCACCTCAACGTAACCTTCAAGCCAGGCATCATGTTTGATTTTGAGGTTGTTTAGCACCTTGCCAAGTTGAGCCTTTTACTCAAGAAATGTTAATAAGCTATCAGACTAGTTCATTTTTGATTCCATTCCAGTGGAATACATATTATGAAGTTGCACGAAACCACTAATTTACTGCAAGTTAAAAAATGAAACAAAATAAGCAAATGACTTGGATGATGAGTAACACAATTAATTTGATTTCAGAGAATGAACAGGCTGTATTCTATATCTTTGCTATTCTGAAAAGTAATATTACATTTGCTACTTTCTAATTTGATTGTTTCAGAACTGAGAATTTTGGAAAATAACACAGGCATAATCACACTACCTTCATGGTGGAAACGTCTCCCATTTACAAATAGACCAAAGGGTTCAGCATATGCATAAACGGAAGATTAACAGAAAACATTAAGGATAAATTGGTCATTTTCTGATGTACAGCTGCTTTGGTGGTGGGATTGGAATGGACAGGATTGGTATTGAATTCCAGTGCACTGTTGCTAATAATCATTTTAGTGAAAAGATATCATGATGAAATATTATGTGAGAAAAGTGAGCTGACTGAAATTTTTTTAAAAGTTAGCAACTCTAAGGAATGTGACGAACGGGGGAATCCGCTAATCACGGATTATATGAGCGTCTGAACATCTTTGGAGTCTACTTTGGTTCAGGGATAGCATATACCTTTTTGTTTTTGATTTTTGAAATTGTAAGGTGAATTATAAGCTTATTAAATTATGAAATAGAAATACTGGAAACAATTCAAATTAATGCATTTATTTCTGATTTGTAACCCTAGCAGCATTCATTGAACCGTACAACTTGTAATGGAGTCTTTGACATTGAGCGCAACATTGTTCTGTTGTCAACAAGCAAATACTCAGTATTATTGAGATAAATAGTGATGTATTCTTGTCATAGTGTTAAACGATTTGCATTGTAATATTATTAAAACAATGATGGTGTTGCATCGGTGTCCAAGTAGAGGTATTATGAATGTTGTATTGCATTCCTATTATAGATTCCGGCTTCTAAAATATGTGCAATTTGTTTTGAACAATAAAAGATGTTTTGACACCTATATAACTTGAATATTGACTCTCAACAAGATCAGAATAATTAAAAGGCAAACCTCTGGCTCGTGTATTTTGTGATCATCCTTATGACCTATAGATGACAGTAATCTCAAGCCATCTTCTTTTATTTCTTGCTGACACCGATCTTGGAGCATCATCTCCTCAAATATGTAAGAGGTTGCATATAGACCAGCAGTTATCTTGAAATTAAATCATTAGCATTTTTGTGTGTTTAGGAAGAACGGAGGAAGGAGGTGTTAATGTGCTAATAGAAGTGGAATAAATTTAAATGTACAGTACATTTGAATGAGTTGTTGCCTTTTATAACTTAACAAATTCATCGGTTTTAATTTTGTTCACTGAAGTGGTCCAATTCTTACTGCAGAGCAAGTGTAACTCCAAGATGTGTTGTCTGGTTTGAGCAGGTTTTCATAGTTGCAACCATGAGAATTTTAAGAGCCACATGTTCATCAGGTGATAAAATTGGCCTGACTAGTACCTGGACTGTAGACGGAAGTGTGTATCCTCTGTTGCAGTTTGAAGCCC
Organism: Mobula hypostoma; assembly: GCF_963921235.1. Lineage (NCBI taxonomy): Eukaryota > Metazoa > Chordata > Chondrichthyes > Myliobatiformes > Myliobatidae > Mobula > Mobula hypostoma. Next base: position 19,439,343 of record NC_086116.1, on the reverse strand, counting down.
TGTTTAACATGGGTCAAAAACAAGTTGTTTTCTGTTCAAGCTCTTCTTCCAGTTTCTTAACAATTGGCCATTGTTCAGCACGCCAAGGGCTTGGCCTAAGAGCTCCGCTCACCTTCGGAGCCCGGGATCTCGTGGCTATGGAGATGGGAAGATTAGAGGTCAGTACCTCTGCAGGAGATCGGTGTGTCGTTGGAGACAGAAGATCTCTGGCTGTGTGCCCAGAGACCCGAGATCTTGGACACAGAGCTCGGAAAAGGCAACGCAACAGACTTTAAACATCATAAACCAGCAAGTTGTTATGTCTCCCCTCTTGCTGTGAAATGGAGACATATCTTTCTCCCTTTTTAGGAGGAGAGAGAGCCTGTGGTATGTCAAATGCCAGGTGAACAGTGTAGCCTTTGGAGTACTGCAAGTCTGTGTCTTTGCTGTTGCTTTGCTCATGCTTGAGTGCTTAGTGGCAGGTGCCGATGCTTTTTTTTTGGTGCAGGGAGGGGGGATTTTTGCTTGCTGCCACTTACGGGAGGGAGGGGAGCTGGGGGGGGAACTTTGGGGTTCTAATATTTAACTGTCCATTCTTTGGGGGCACTCTGTTTTCGTGGATGGTTACGAAGAAAAGCATTTCAGGATGTATATTGTACCTTTGAAACCTTTGAATATGTATAAAATGACAAGTAATCATGAAACAGTGATAGATTTTCTATAATTGAGAGGTGAAATGGGGTGTTGATAAGTTTGCCATAATTTTTTTTTCAAAATGGGAACACAGTATTCAGCTTTTGAGAAAACTTGAAGAGTTTGGTACACCAGGTTTTGCACCCAACATGTGTCAGTGAGTTGTTTACAAACCCCTTTGTTTTCAAGACCATTTTGGGCTACTGGCAGAGTAATGCTAGACAGAATGCCAGTAGCCATTATTGACTACATCTCCTAAATGCTGAGGATGATGGGGTTAAGAAAAGTGATAATTGTATCCACGCAGTGATTCTTTTTCCTCAAAGGGAAAAAGAAATAAAATTATCACATGCATAATGCTGGAGGGACTACGCAAGTCAGGCAGCATCCACAAAGGAAAATAAAGAGTTGACATTTTGGGCCAAGACCCTTCATCAAGATGAGAAAGAAGGGAGCAGAAGCCAAAATTACAAGGGTGGAAGGGAAGTAGTACAAGCTGGCAGGTGATAGGTAAAACCAGGATGGGAAAGGGGTGATATGAGAATGTGGGAGACGATAGGTGAAAGGGATAAAGGGCTAAAGGTGAACTATGCATGACAGGGATGGAGGAGGGTCACAGAGAGAGTTGATGGGCAGAAGAGGATAAGAGAAGGGGTGAGAGGGGAACCTTAATGAGTACTGGAAAAAGAGAGAAAGGGGAGGAGGAAAAATTATTGCAAGTTGAAGAAATTGATGTTCATGCCATCAGGTTGGCAGCAACTCAGATGGAATATGAGATCTTGTACCCCCAACCTGATTGTGACCTCATCATGTCAGTAGAGGAGGCCATGGACCAACATATGAGAATTGGAAGTTGAATTGCGATAGGTAGCCACTGGGAAATCCCACTTTTGTGGTGGATGAAGCAAAGGTATTTAATAAAGTAGTCCCCAGTCTACATCGGGTATCACTGATGTTGAGGGTGCTGCAGCAGATACAATAGATGACCCTGACAGATTCGCAGGTAAAGTGTCAACTCATGTGTAAAGACCTCTTTTGGACCCTGACTGGTGGCAAGGGAGGAGGTGTAGCACTTTTCATGTTTGCAGGAACAAGTTCCAAGGCAAGGGGAAATTAATCTCTGTTATAACTGTAGGAGGATAGGGTGAGTACAGATGTGTAGAAATTAGTAAGATGCAGGTGACAGCAGCATCAGTTATTGTAGAAGGGGGAAACCCTGTTCTTTGAAAAAGGAAGACATCTCCGATATTTCAGATTGAAAAGCCTCATCCCGAGAACAGATGCAGTAGAGACAGGGGAACTGAGAAAAAGGAATAGGACTTTTACAAGTGACAGAACGCGAGGATATACAGTCAAGAGAACGGAGAAGTATTTTTTGGTATGAAAAGCAATAGTGATATTCACAGTGGATTCCAGTTATTTGGATCATAGGTTAATCGAGGCAGCTGCTTATTTTGGACAACTCTTAAAGAACAAAAGCTAATCAAGAAACTATCCGGGATTTCCTTTGTTTATTTGGGACACTTTGCCACTTAATTGGGACAGGAAACTATTGTCGAACAGTGTCTAACCAATATCAGTTATGTGCACTTGTGTGGCTGTTAGACACTGCATCATGTTTAGATAGAGCAGTTTTTAAATACAGTGGACCTTCACTAATCCGACGACCTGTAATCCGGTTCCTTCGATAATCCAACACTGATTTCAAATTTTCCGCGCAATTGCAATTTCAAATTTCCCGGGCCACCATACTAATCTGCTGCGCATTGTTTTGGTTGCGCTAGATCTGTTCACGTGTTGGCGCACTCTTGTAAGCACAGACAGGCGATTCCTGCTTGTTTTCCTGCATTTATTAATATCACTTGCGTGAGGCACAGCCGCCCAGCACCCGCCCGTCTCGCCCGCCAGCAGCGGGGGAGCTGGTGCGTGCTGGGTCGGTCCGCCTTCTTGCCTGCCTGCTGGCAGTCGCGCACTGCCCTCTAGCGTCGCCTGGCTGGCGCTCTGTTCTCTTCTGCCTATGACCTCAGATCAGACGTGGTGACCCGCTGAATTTAAGCATATTACTAAGTGGAGAAAAAGAAACTAATGAGGATTCCCTCAGTAACTGCGAGTGAAGAGGGAAGAGCCCATTGCCGAATCCCTGACTGCCTGGTGGTCGTGTGAAATGTGGCGTATAGAAGACCTCCTTTCTCCAACTTCTGCTTCTGCTCACCCAGTTGTGCTGCCACCAACATCAACAGTTTTTGAAGAAACTGTTATGCCAGTTTCAGCACCAGTTCCTAATGCTTCACTCATTTTTCAAGATGAAGATGTTGATGATCCTGATAACCCCACACTTGCAGACACGTAACTTTGCCTGAAGGTATATTAAATGTCTCACTTTAGAAGTGGAAGTGCACAACTGTTCTGTATAAGTTAATTCCTGTACATTTACCTGTACCCTTTTATCTGTGCCTGTACAGTATATTACTTTATTAAAATTTCACTTGCTACTCATTTAATATTTCTGTTTCATTATTATCTAACTTGTACTGATTTACATGACATTTTAAAGTTATGATGAGGCGATTAGCTATTGCTTAATGTGATCCTTCTGTAATTTGGCCTTTTCACTAATCCAGCACTCCTCAGGTCCCAGTGGTGCCAGATTATAGAGGATCGACCTGTAGCATCAGTTGTGTGTGTTTCTGTTCAAATAGCAGTGATATTTGTCACTGATAGTTGCAAGAAATAAGCAGTTGGACAATTCAGAACTGTTTTGCGTGCTCCGATTTCAAACACTTAGTCTTGGAGATGCCAGAAACAACCAGGACTGAGAAAAACTATTTCACTACAAGTTAGGAACTACAAAGAATTTTATTGTATCAATAATCATCTTGGATATTACAGTAAAAATTTGGAGGATGTAATGATTGATATCGTTGTATCAAGGCAGCCCATTATCTACACAAGGTGCCAGTGCTCATTTTGTTCATTAACAGTCAATCAAAGGAACATGGCAGCGTAATTGATAACTATTAGGAACTAATACAGTTTTATCGTACTGTAGTAGCATTAGTGTTCTAATTGGTTCTGTGTTTCATCTAAATGCATAATTTGTTATTAAGTTAAGCGGCAGTTTGTCTTTTTTGTATCTTAACAATTTCCATAAAACTTCGGCCAAAATGGGCAGCTGCTTAATTGGGCCAAAATGTGCCTGGTCCCGATGTGCCCTAATTCAGCGGTCCTCAACCACCAGGCCGTTGACCGGTACCGGGCTGCAAAGCATGTGCTACTGGGCTGCGAGGAAACGATATGATTTGGCAATATGAGTCAGCTGCACCTTTCCTCATTCCCTGTGACGCCCACTGTTGAGCTTGAACGCACACGAGGTCATTTTCCGCGCGTCATCCATGACAGCGCGGGAAGAAGATCAACTCCTCGAGCTTGCAAATGACAGTGTGCTGAAAAGTATGTTTGACATAATATCTCTGCCGGCATTCTATATCAAAGTCAGGGCTAAATATCCTGAGACAGCCTTGAAAGCACTGAAAACATTGCTTCCATTTCCAACATCTCTCTGCAATTAATGCAACGAAAACTAAATTGCAGAATAGACTGGACATAAGGAACCCCCTTCGAGTATCGCTGTCTCCCATCAACCTTCGATGGAACCGTCTTGTTGCAGGGAAACAAGCCCAGGGCTCCCACTGATTCAGCGATATTGGTGTGTTGCAATGATTTTATATGTTCATATGGGGAAAATATGTGCTGTGTGTTTAATATCCAAACATTACTTAAAATGTTATGATGCTATTGATTTATAAGTGACTTATATAACCATATAACAATTACAGCACGGAAACAGGCCATCTCTACCCTTCTAATCCGTGCCGAACACTTACTCTCACCTAGTCCCACCGACCTGCACTCAGCACATAACCCTCCATTCCTTTCCTGTCCATATACCTACCCAATTTTTCTTTAAATGATAATTTCGAACTTGCCTCTACCACTTCTACTGGAAGTTCGTTCAACACTTACTTCAAGCTCCCCTGTCTTCCCCTGATAATTGACTTATCACTATATTCATGCAAGGAAAATATGCGCAGTGTGTTTAATATTAAATTCATTAGATAAACCCTTTTAGAAACAAAATTGAGTGTATTAGCCACTTATCACCTATATTCCAGTCGTGATTAACACCCGCCCCCGAACAGAATCGCCAAAAACAATTTGTAGAAAAAAATCGGCAAACCGTACACTGATGCGCGCTGGTGCCCGCGCAAGGCTTCATGGTCATTGTAGTCTTCCTCTGGGTAAACACAACGTATTTGACTGCTACTCTTGTCCGTTGGCAACCCTACCGCAACACCCTCCCCCGGGTCGGCCTGTCCACAAGAATATTGTCAATATTAAACCGGTCTGCAGTGCAAAAAAGGTTGGGGACCCCTGCCCTAATTAACCGGAATCTACTGTACTTTGTTTATTTCTGTTTAGTTCTTCTGGGGTTGTCTTTTCCTCTTGCTCCTTTTACATGGTTATGCTTTATTGACATCTGAATAAATACTATGATCAGCATGTGGGACATGAATAAACTAATAGGACAATACATAGTAAAGCAGCATTGATTTAGACAAGAATTCAAGAAAGATACCCAACGTTCAAAGTACTTGTATTTCACCGTATACAACCCTGAAATTCATTTTCTTGTGGGTATACACAGTAAATCCAAGAAACATGATAGAATAAATGAAAGAACTTGTTTTTTATTTCTCTCCCACCTGACTATCATTCATGTTCCAGAGTGTTAAAAATTAGTTTTTAAGCAACACACATCAAAGTTGCTGGTGAACGCAGCAGGCCAAGCAGCATCTATAGGAAGAGGTGCAGTCGACGTTTCAGGCCGAGACCCTTCGTGAGTCCTGACGAAGGGTCTCGGCCTGAAACGTCGACTGCACCTCTTCCTATAGATGCTGCTTGGCCTGCTGCGTTCACCAGCAACTTTGATGTATGTTGCTTGAATTTCCAGCATCTGCAGAATTCCTGTTGTTTGCGTTAAAATTAGTTTTTAATTAGTTTTTGCGCTGCATAAAATTTGTGCATGTTTTTAAGCTATTTGATGTTTGTGTTGTAATTTTTAAATGCAAAAAAAAGATTTTTTTTAAAGAGATGATGCTCCTTGGCAATCAGTAATAAAATTCTTGTTGGAACAGAGTCCTGCTTCCAAGTATGTGGATGAAAATGTGATTGTCTGCTAGTTGAATGACTATATCAGGATTATTATTTTGGTCTTTAGGCAGCACGAGGATCCAAGATTGTTATTTTGTGGTGTGCATACCTTGTTCCAAACCTAATCATTTGCAGGTTGTTAACACTTGCAAAATCATCTTGTCATTTTAGTTTTTCTACTGAGGAATGTGAAATATTAACATTACATTTATTGCATTGCGCAATCCTATTGAATTTTCTTTTGTTCTCCCTCCTTGTTTTTCATTTAAAATCCTGTCACATTTTCTCCAAATTCTTGGTCGGTCATTGAAGTTCCTGGAGTTCATTAGGTTTGTATCAGTTATCTAATTAATCTTAGTTCTTTTCCTTTGTTGTTTAGCTGTGTGTTTTAGTTACCATTTCTAAGATATTTTTGAACCTACCACTGTGGATGGCAATTGCATCAACACAATTTGCTGGAGATACTGAGTAGGTCAGCGTGTATCTGTGCACTTGATTATATTTGTAACATCAACTTTACAGCTGCTTCCTAACCTACTGTACATTGCTATAATTGTGTTTAAACTTGTGTTTGTAGCTGAATCCCAGTGCGGACATTTGGTCTTTACTTCATGCAATCCCAGGTAATTCATGTCAAGATAGACCTGCAGTTGCCATCTCTGAACTAAACCAACCCCATGAATTCTATAGCTACCAAACCAGATCAGAGGCTGGATCTTACAGGGCATAAATCAGGAGTCTGCTGGAATACTCCTGACTTGCATCCATTAGTGCAGCTCTACCAATACAAAGTTTAATACCACCTGATCAGAACTGTTTCCTTTTACATCTAGCACTATGTAAATGCCAAAACTCAGAGTATGACAAATATATAAATGAAAACAAGTTCGAGAAAACACCTCAGGAGCTCTGGAGGATGGGAGAGGAGAATGTTTATGCTTCTGACTCCCAAGCCATGAGAAGTGGGAAGAGTGAAAACAAGAGTATTTTAAGTGGTAAAGTTGACAGGAGAAGGATAATTAAGACAAATGAAATATTTGTTTAGGTGAGGTCGTGTTCCAATGCAATTGTACTTTTTATGGAGCTATCTGATAGATTTAATGTAGGCAATTAGTGAAAGAGTAACCAAAGAAATGTGTAAAAGCTGTTAAATGCAACTGATTGTTTGTGCTGAGACCTAAAACTGAATGAAGAATGCTGAAATACTCAGCAGATCAGATGCCATCTGTGGAGAGGAAATCTGATTTAATACTACAGATGGATAACCTTCATCAGTCGGCTTTACAAACAGAGGAATCAAGTTGGAGACACAAGAAAGACTTTTGGTCCTGAGGAAGGGTTTTGACCTGAAAGGTCAACTGTCCATTTTCTTCCATAGATGCTGCCTGACCTCCTTTGTCCTTGAGAATTTTGTTGCTTGAAAAATCATGTTGCTTGCATTTGAGCATTAAATGCAGTGCCCTCTGAGCAACTAGTTGGCAGCCACTTTAATTTACCATCCCTCTCCATACTGCATATTTTTTGTGAGCTTCTGTACAATTGTAGTAATTCAATGGCTTTTCTTATAGCTTTCCAGTCTTTCTCAAATTCTCCAGCTTTAGGTCACTCGCTCTTCTCACTGCATCAGTATAGGCAATTTTTATCTTGTCATAATTTTAGATCAGTTTTTATTTGTATCATTAAATAGATAATGTGGCAGACCACCCCACTAGCCTCTTCAATTTCAGTTCTGATGAAGGGTCTTGGCAAAATTAAAATACTTGTAGAAATGCTCCAGAAGTACATCATTTTGCAAAATTTATTCTTGGATCACTGGTTAAAAAGTTGAAGTCATCTTCCTTAATGCAGTCAAATTGTTTTTTGGAAGACGTGCTTGAAGCACCAATTGTGATATGATCTTGAAATTTTCATGTCCCTAAACCAATTGGATATCTTTCTTTCTTTTTGTGCAGAATTCGTCCACAGTTGGCTAAAGAGAAGATAGAGGGATGCCATATTTGTACATCGGTTATACCTGGAGAGCCCCAAGTTGTTCTTGGAAAGGATAAGGCATTTACTTTTGACTTTGTTTTTGACATGGACACTCAGCAAGAAGAGGTCTATCTGAAGTGTGTAGAAAAACTTATTGATGGCTGCTTGGAAGGTTATAATGCCACTGTTCTAGCCTATGGCCAAGTGAGTGTTATATTGTACTTTTTAAGAATGCTATTGTCCACAATAGTGCTGATGGTGGCAGTAAATCAATGTGACATTTAATAACTAAGTTGAGCAATCTTGCTGAAGAGCACAAATATTCAATCAGCCTTTGCCTCTTGAAATATCAAGGAAGTTACTTGGCACTGTTTACATTCTTCAAGGTGAAATTAACGTTGGGAGCATGGCATTCTGCCATAATGTATTCTTGTGAATAGTTTGAGAATCTGAACCATGGAGCTGATGATTTAGGGAGAGTTTATAACTATTGTTGCCAATAAAGCTAACTTGAATCCAGATGAAAACTGATTCTGCTTTTGTGAAGTATCAGATACTTTGTAATTAATTAAGGCAAATTGTTCCCTTTTATAGACAGGATCTGGGAAGACGTATACCATGGGGACTGGATTTGATGTTAACATCACGGATGCTGAGCATGGTATAATTCCACGTGCTGTCAAACACCTTTACTATGGTATTGAGGAAAAAAAGCGTACTGCTGTTGAACAAGGACTGCCACCACCAGAGTTTAAAGTCAGTGCTCAATTTCTTGAGGTATGTAATTAAGTAATTGAAGATAAGATCTGCTGCTCTTGGTTTCAGGGTTTGTAAATTAGAGAATTGTTTTGGAGGTTGTCCATGTTTTTGAAAGGTAAGCAACTGATATAATAAATTTCGATTCAATCAACGCTCTTTTTAAAAACAGAAGACTTAATGCATCCTCAAATAGTTGAGAAAATAATTGTTTTTAAAGTAAAAATCAGAAACCTAGAATATTTCTGGAAATGCCATCAAACATTAGGTTGGATTTGGGTAACTCAAAAGTGTTAAAGGAAGGTGAAAGATCAAGGAGTTAATACACCGGTCTGGATTAAATGAGGCTATGTTGCAACTTTGGACAAGACGACCAAAGAAGGAGCGTGAGAAGGGCATAGTATTTCAGAATTAGGAAGAAGACGAAACTCAAAGTACAGGTGGCCAAAAATAACCGTGAAGTTTGCAGTGGAAGTGAATAGTACAGTAGAAAAAATGTATGCAAGAAGCATCTGGCTGTTTTAAAAATGGGAATTCCTTGCTTATTGGTGTACTTTTTTTCTTAAACTACAGCCAAAACAAAACTGTTTTTAATCACTTGCAAGCCTCATCTTGTGTCACAGTCTTATCAGTTTTTTTAAGTACTTTATTTCTCAAGCTGATACATAGGCGTTTAAAAGCAAATTTTAAAGTTGTATTGTTTTTCATTTCTTCTAGCTTTATAATGAAGAAATTCTAGATCTGTTTGATTCAATTCGTGACCTTGAGGCAAGACACAAAAAGTCAAATATTAAAATCCATGAAGATGCAAGTGGAGGAATTTACGCTGTAGGAGTAACAACACGTATGATAAGCTCAGAAACAGAGGTGAGGTTGTTTTAAAATTCAAGGCATCAGTGGTAAGCAAAAATTGGTGTCCAGGAGGGCAATTTTATCTTGATTGGAGAATTGTATTTTGTATCATATGGACCAAATTTCAGACATCGAAATTAGTTGAAATGTTGCATTTAAGCTAATATGTTGAACAGAAGTAAATGGAATATCATTTTAAACATGACTCATTTACTTGTACATTTCCCTCAAGAGAAAAAGTACCTTTAAAACACCTTTTCTGTGTTTTTTATGGAAAATATTGCCATCCTTACTTGTTTCAAACAGATTCATTTGATAATTACTTTCATAAGAAGCATTATTAAATTACACAAACTAAAGTGCAGTAGCAGGCCTTCTGGCCCAGTGACCCCATACTACCCAATTACACCCATATGACCAATTAATCTATAATTGGAATGTGGAGGGAATCCAGAGTACCTCAAAAAAAACCCCATGCAGTCATGGGGAGAAAGTACAGCCTCCTTATTATATTCTGTCATTGTGTTATGCTAACCACTACATGACCATGACACCTCAATTCTGAAATGATTTTTTGAAGCAATATTAATAGACAAGGAATAGATTTTTAGGACATTGCCCTTGGCATTTTTGACCATAAGACACAGGAGCAGAATTAGGCCTCTCGGCTCATCAAGTCTGCTCTGCCATTTCATCATGGCTGATTTATTCCCCCCCCTCAACCCCATTCTCCTGTCTTCTCCCTGTAACCTTTGATACCCCTACTAATCAACAATCTATCAAGCTCCACTTTAAATATGCACCGTTATTTGGCCTCCACATCCGTCCAAGACAATGAATATCACAAATTCACTACCTCTAGCTAAAGAAATTCCTCCTTATCCCTGTTCTTCAGGGACATTCTTATTTTTTCAGGCCGTGACCTCTGGTCTTGGACCTTCCCACTTTCCATGACCAGTACTTTTCAATATTCAATACGTTTCAATGAGATTCTTCCCTTTATTTCAAAATTCCCAGCGAGTACAAACCAAAGCTGTCAAATGCTCATCATACGTTAACTCTTTCATTCCCGGGATTATTCTCATGAGCCTTCTCTGGTTGCTGTCCAGAGCCAGGGCATCTTTTCTTAGGTAAGGGACCCAAAACTGCTTACCATATTTCAAGTGCGGTCTTTTATACTCTAGTCCTCATGAAATGAATGTGAACATTGCATTTGTCTTCCTTACCACAGACTAAACCTGCAAGATGACCTTTATGGAATCCTGCATTAGGACTGCTAAGTCCCTTTACGCCTCTGATTTCTGATTTTGCTCCCCTATTTAGAAAACAGTCCACACATTTTGTACGTTTGTCAATTCTTTAAGGCAACATATATAAAATCCCATCAAGTGATTGGGCTATCCTTTGCTTGTTTGAAGGTTCTGATGGGTTGTGTTTATCTCATTCTTCAAGTTAATTCTGTTTAACTGAACTTGAATGCTGCTTTAAAATATTTATTCTGTCTCGTGGCACTCACTGGAAAATAATGGTGAACAGGAAGAGTGTCTTTAATGTTCTTGTGTGCAAACAATGAGACCAGTTATGCTTCACTGCTGCAGTTGGTATAATGTGCATACTCAGCAGAGACAACGGGTTGAGATCAATGGCTCAGTTTTTTGCATATAATGCCTTTACTTGGTTGAGGATTTGCAAAGAAAAAAATTGCAAAGAGATCCATTTATCCTATGCTGCCTATGCTATTCTATGCACCTATTCTGGAAAGAACGAAATTTTGCAGATGTTAGATGGCATAGTGGATGGTTAAACCTAACGTATTCTGGCTTGCTTAATCTGCAATTGAAGAAGGAGAAAGTATTTAACATGCTTTTCAGTATTAAGAAACGTGAAAGTAAAGGTTTCTACCACTTTTAATTCAGATTTGTTTCTCAATGATTTGGAAATGAGATTTCATGAAGTTTGAAGTGCTCACACAATTTAAGCTTTCAAGCTTTTTTCTTTTGCATATGCAGATGTGTGTTATCATTAATTGAAGAATTGAATTGAATTGACTTTATTACTTGCATCCTTCACACACGTCTCTGTCTAAATGTGCAATTTTTAGTAATTTGTAATAACTAGTATGTACAACAGGACAGTCACTATAACAGAAATACAATTGTATCAGCGTGAATTATTAATCAGTCTGATGGCCTGGTGGAAGAAGTTGTCCCGGAACCTGTTGGTCCTGGCTTTTATGCTGCGGTACCATTTCCTGGATGGTAGCAGCTGGAATGGTAGTCCAGCAGATGTAGTCCTTGACCAGCCTCTCAAAGCGTTTGCTTATTATTGAAGTGGGTGCAACAGGACTCCACTCATTCAGACTTGGTCTTGGTGGATGTTTTGAAGCAGAAGGGTACTTGACACTGGAGAGGGAGAGATTAAAAATGTCTGTAAACACACCTGCCGTTGTGCCGCGCATATCCTGAGTACCCACCCTGGGATGCCATCAGGTCCTGTAGCCTTGTGACTGTTCACTCATTGAAAATGCCCGCGTATTTCAGCCTCAGAGATGACTGAGGTACAGTTGCTTTGGCAGCTGTCTTCAGTGGCTCAGTGTTGGCAATATTGAACCAAGCGTAAAAAAGATTTTTCTCATCTGGGAGAGAGGCAGCAATGTTGGCAGCACCACTGCTCCTGGCTTTGAAGTCTGCAATGGTGTGCAGACATTGCTGTAAGCTGTGTGTGTGTTGTTGGTGAAGAGTTGTGTCTTGATCTTCTCCCTGAATTGTCGTTTCGCTGCCTTGATGACTTTACGCAGATCGTAGCGGCATTTCTTGAGCTCCTGCTGATTACCAGCAATATAAGCTCTGTGTCGCATGATATATGCTGCTTGCATGGAGCTGTTCATTGAGGGTTTCTGGTTTAGGTAGACCCTGACCAACTCATGGGGGACAACATCCTCGATGCACTTCTGGATGAAGGTCGGCAGACATCCTTATCATGGAAGACTTCATCAAAGCAGTCCTGCAGCATGGAAGACCAGCAGTTGACAGTTTTAAAAATGGCCGCCCTTCGTTTCAGCTTCTGCCTGTACATCGGCAGAAACAAGATGGAGGAGTGATCCGACTTTCCAACTGGGGGACAAAGGAGTGCTTTGTAAGTGTTGCAGAAGGGAGAGTAGCAGTGGTCGAGTATGCTGTCTCCCCTTGTGCTCACCTGGATGTGTTGACAAAACTTCAGAGAGACTTTATACAGTGGTGCTGGATTAAAGTCACTGGTGATGATGAAGGCAGCCTCTGGGTATGCAGTCTCCAGGGTGTTGATGGTCTCATACAGTTCCTTGAGAGCCAGGTCGGTATCATCCTGCGATAGAATATGCACAGCTGTGATAATAACTCCCTAGGCAGCCAGAAAGGTCTACACAGCAGCACAGGATACTCCAGATCTGGGGAACAAAAGGATTTGAGGGCATGCACGCACCAAGGGGTCACACCGAGCATTATTGACCATGAAGCATACCCACCTTTGATCTTCCCAGAGAGGTTCAACCCAGAACAGGGAGAACCCAGAGGGCTCAATGGCATGATCCGGTATCTTCTCCATCAGCCAGGTCTTTATGAAGCACAAAACATTACATTCTTTTGTTTCCTGTTGATAGGAGATTCTGCCTCTCAGTTCACACAGCTTATTGTCCAGGGACTGAACGTTAGCCAGGAGTATGCTAGTGAGCAGCGACCGATTAGCACACTGTCTCAACCTCAGCAGGACACCGGCCCTTCCCCCTTGCCTCTCGTGCCGCTTCTGAGGTAGAGGCATTGTAATAAATGAGCCTCCCATGTAAGCAGGAGTTCCCAGTGTAGAAAAGGGGCGCATAGTGGGTAAATGCTCTTCCCGATGTGCAGAAGGGTCAGTCTATCATATTTGATGTGACTATCAGCTGCTTGAACAAGAAATGTGAAGGAAATTGTACTGAAATACCAATATTGTTGATTTCAATATTAGTTTCTATTCATCATTCTAACAACTGGGGGGGAAGAAAAGGACATCACTCAGATAAGCAATGATGTACAACTCTAGAGTTTTGGTGTGCCATTATTTGCAATTTGGTGAATTCAGCTTAAGTTTTTTTCATTAGTAGTCAACAGCTGTGAATTAAAACAAGCTTCCCAACCTGATATTAACTTGATAAAGCAACGGAATAATAAGATGCATGCATACGCAGAACAAAAAAAAATTCAGGGATCAACCAAGAAAACTGAATGCAAAATCAAAATATGGTCGATGCTGGAATTCTAAAATTAAATACCAGGCTCTTGGACAGCTGCAGCTCGTGCAGAGACAGATGTGAGACACTTAAGCTGTAAAAAGTTAGGGATTTGAGTAACTGATATGAGGGAAGCAAGCAAAGGAAGAAATATCCAAAAGGGAAAGCCCTTAGTGGAAGACAAGAATGATGTAAATGACAGAAGAGTTGATGGTGGAAGAAAAATTGCTGATAATATTTGGTCTTTTAAAGGAAGCTGGGTTTAGAAGAGGAAAATGAGAATAAAACAATCATTACTTGATGTTGCTGAATAAAGTTTTGATTCTTTAAGGGTGTAATGTACCAGTTTTTAAGATAAGGTACAGTTCATTATGCTTGCTTTGAACATTATTGTAATGGTTTAGGAGATAGCGGCACGAATGGGAATATAATGGACAATTAAAGGTACGGGTAACTGGAAGCTGAATTTGACGAGTTGTTGATGTGTGGATGTTCATGGCAGAGGAGAATACGTTGTCTTGAATAACGAGAGCATAATGAATTTAATTAAATCCTTTCTACCTATTGGGTGTGTTTGCAACATATACATGAGAAATTAAGAGATAAAAATGCAAAGGAAATGAAAGGGGTGATTCAGAGTAAATCAAAATGTTGCAAATGGAATGGTCCCTTCAGATTGTGAAAAGCAAATTTACTTGACTTGTTTAGTGACGTCACAGGAGAGATTCATACACTACACCGGATAATTTTGAAAACGCCAGTTTAAAGTGAAAACGACAGGCGTCCACGCTAAGCGTTTTTCAAAATATCTCCGTCCACATTAGGCGGATATTTGGGCGAATCTCCTCCTACTGGGCATGCGCAGGACACACAGAAAACAAGCGAAGAGGAAATGGTATACTTAGTGCGCGTTTGTCCAGTTACAGAGTAGAAAAACTTTAAAGGAATTGCTCTTGGCTCTCGCGCAGGAGGACTTAAAACTAAAAAAAAACAAATACTGGAGCGTATGGAGGCAACCGACAGGGAGTTCATGGACAGTACGACCCAGCTGATGACGAACATTGAAAAACTGACTGACTCTGTTGCATTAATAAAGCACCTTGTTAAATGTATAAAATGTCTGCATCAGCGTTATCTTGTATTTCCATACAATGTTACATTAGGCTGTTACACATCTATTGTCACAGAAGTACTTGCATAAGTAGGTAAACCACCTTCATACAAGCAAGGACAGAAAACAGGACGGAGTGAGTATATTTATTTATTCAGTAAGCTATGGGTCAAAGTATTTGGTGAGTACATTTCTAACCCTTCTGGTTTCAGTCTCATCCGTCTGTTCTGAAATTGTTAGCCGGTGGCGTTCAAGAAAACAATGAACATCTGTTCTGGCACGTCATGACAGCGTTTTTAAATAGTCAAAAAAGCTCACTTTACAATTTAACTCTCACGCTGTTCACAACGACTGCGCGATATAACAGCTTGCGCAGTACCAAGCAGAAGCAGAAAAAAAGCATTGTTGTTATGGTGTTGTCATGACAACATTTTTAAATCTCTCCGGTTACCCTGTACACACTACGCCGGATAGTAAGTGTTCTCAGATTTATTCACTCTGGAGAGTGTTTTTGAAAATCTCCATTTTCAGGGGCTGAAAACACCGGCTCAGTGTGGACGGGAGGGCAAAACGAAGAGAAAAAGCTTTGTTTTCAAAATTATCTGGCGTAGTGTGGACGTACCCTTAGTTAGGAACAACATTCCATTCAACCTCAGTGAATTAAAACAAATATCTTAACCAAATATAATCTTAAATAAGACACTGAATTATAAGATATTTGCATCCACAATGCAAATGCCACCTCTTTTGCATTTGTTCTGACAGTGTCACCTTCTGTACATATTTCCTATTGTATCTTTCATTGAAGAAACTGTATTGCATAGCATCTGATTTGTGCTTTAACCTGCTCCATAAATGCAGAGTTTTGGGGCTATTCAGATTTGCTTGTTTACCATTAATGAATTTTTGAGGTGCATCGCTTTCTGGTTTTGCAACTTCTTGCATTCTTTTTGTTTTTCAGAGAAAATATTTGTTAAATGTTGTTAAATAATAATGTTTCTGGCATGTGTAACAGCATATGACAATTCCAATGTACAACAGCAAATTGGCAACGAAGAAGACTGAAAGCAAAATCAAAGTACTGTTGATGCTGGAAATCTGAAATAAAGTTCTGGGACAACTGCTGGTCATGCATCTTCAGGGAATTTAAACAAGGTTTTGTTGAGATCAAAGAGAAAAAAATCTCCAGGTTACCTCTGATGATGATTCTCAATCAATTGACAATCAGTTCTCAAAGGCAAATTACTGTATTTTTACTTCAAACACCAATTTGGATGCAGGCTTTGAGACTAATTGGGTAGTGATGAGCCCCATGTGGATCAGTGTTCATGTGACTGAGTGGATCCTTGGAAAAGTGAACTTGGAAGTGAAAGATCTTCAGGTGCTGCTTGTAGATGTGGATGTGAAATTCATGATGTCAATCTAAATTTTCAGACCCCTTGCAGATGCTAAGTTCTGATGCTGCTGAAAGTGTTAAAACTGAAGAAAGAGACAAAAGGGAGTGATCCTAATAAAATAAATGCACTGTACAGCAAATTTGTAAAACATTGACTATATACAAATAGACCTTGGGATGTTATTGATTTTTTCAAAGATTTTTGAATGCCCTCTCACTTGAATAAAATGTTTTGTAATTTTTTTAATTTTTGTGTATCATACAGTATGTATTGAAATACATTAAATGTTTTGAAGACCAACAGTATCTTGGACTTAACATGTAAACCATAACTCTTCATTTGTATTTTAGATATGGAATTAGTGTATGCTGTTGTATGCTGCATTTATCTCATAAACCTGCTTGACACACTATTTCAAAGTAAATTTATTTGCAAAGTCCATATATGTCACCTTGAGATTCTTTTTCTTGTGGGCATACTCAATAAATCATAATAGAATCAATGCAAGACCACGCCCAATAGGGTGGACAACCACTGTGCAAAAAAAATCTGAAAATACACAAAGAAAAAAAATATTATAGATAAGCATTGAGAACATGTGATTAAGAGTCCTTAAAAGTGAGTGCACAGGTTGTGAGAGCAGTTTCATGATGGGCCAAATGAGGTTGAGTGAAGTTATCCCCTCTCATTCAAGAACCTGATGGTTGAGGGGTAACAGTTGTTTCTGAACCTGGTGGTGTGACTCTTCAGGCTCCTAGTCCTCCTTTCTGGTGGTAACAGTGAGAAGAGAGCATAACCTGGAAGGTGGGTGTCCCTGATAATGCTGCTTTCCTGTGACAACGCACTGTATAGATGTGCTCCATCGAGAGGAGAGCTTTACCTGTGATGGATTGGGCCGTATCCATTACTTTTTGTAGGATTTGGCATTCAGGAACATTGGTGTTTCCATACAAAGCTATGATGCAGCCGGTCAATATTCTCTTCATTACACACCTATAGAATTTGTCAAAGTTTTAGATGTCATGCTGAATTTTTGCCAACTTCTAAGGAAGTAGAAGCATTGCTGTGCTTTCTTCATAATTGCACTTCTATGCTGGGCCCAGGACAGGTCTTCTGAAATGATAACACCGAAGAATTTAAATTGCTGACCCTCTCCACCTCTGATCACCCGATAGGGACTGGTAACAAAACATACAGCATTTTAGTAAATGGTCCAAATCACACTTTTCTATAGATATAGAAATTATATACAATTTTTAAGGGATTCATTTTTCATTGAACCTTAATACATATATTACCCCTTCACCACCAGTTGCTGAGTGCACTGGTAAAGAATGATCACAAAAGGGAAAATTATATTTTTAAATCAAAACATAAATTAGATATTGCTTTGTTTTTGGTAAAACAAATACCATGAGCACAGCAATGCTGAAAAGACTTGTTTGCAGATTTATGATCTGATATCTATTCTCCTTTGTTTTGTAGATGTTGCAATGCCTTAAACTGGGAGCTCTTTCTCGTACAACTGCTAGCACCCAGATGAATGTTCAGAGTTCTCGCTCCCATGCTATTTTCACAATACATATCTGTCAGATGCGAGTCTGCATCAAAATTGATAATGTAAGTTCCTAACATCTGTCAGTTATTAATATGATCAAATTTGTTGCTGTTTTTCTTCAACTTTATTTTTCTTCATTTCTCTATTTATCATTACAGTTTTGTTATTTAGGAAAATTAAATCTGTTCTGCGAATTGTATTTTACAAGTTTTTAGTAGAGACTAATAAGTAACTTGCTATCTTGTTCAGATAAAATTAAGGCTGCAATGAATTTTTAAAATTAGAGTTCTTTTTTTAGATAAAAGAAAATGGGCAGTACTGTTGTATGCCTTTGGAGCTTAAATGCTCTATAGATTAAAGAGAAGTGATTATGTACAATTTGGGGAAATATGGGATTATTTACATCAGTGACCACCTTATTAGTTACACCTGTGTACTTCATTAATGCAAATATCTAATCAGTCAATCATGTGGCAGCAACTCAATATATAAAAGCATGCAGACATGTTCAAGAAATTCATTTGTTGTTCAGACCAAACATCAGAATGGGGAAGAAATGTGATCTAAGTGACTTTGACCATCGAATGATTGTTGTTGCTAGACAGGGTATTTTGAGTACCTCAGATACTCCTGATCTTCTGGGATTTTCGCACACAACCGCCTCTAGAGTTTACAGAGAATGATGAGAAAAAAACAAAAAAAAACATCCAGCGCAGCACCTCTGTGGATGAAAATGACTAGTTAATGACAGAGGTCAAAGATGAATAGTCAGACTGGTTAATAGCCAAGCTGACAGGAAGGTGACAATAACTCAAATAATCAAGCATTACAACAGTGGTGTTTAGAAGAGCATCAATGAATGCACAGCATGTTGAACCTTGAAGTGGATGAGCTACAGCAACAGAAGACCATCCAAGACTGGGCTCATGTACCTAATAAAATGACCACTGTGCGTATGTTACCTTAAGGTAGATGGGAAAGATGGATGCACTTTAGAAAATCATAAGTCCACAGACTTTGAAATAATAACATAATGCTGGAAACACTCAGTAGTTTCAGAGTGACTGTGGAAAGAGAAATGTGGTTCATATATCAGGCTTAAGAGCCTTTGTCAAAACTGTGAAAGTGAGAAAGCAAGTTAAATTTATGTTGGAGAGGAGATTGGGGAAGGATGAAGGAAAATATTTCTGATGGAAGAGTCTAGGGTTGCCGTAGTAATTCTGTTAGTGCATCTGCCTGTTTGATTAAGAAGGACGATTAGAAGAGAAAATTACGTTTAAAAACTGGGTAATGCGAGTTCATTGCATTGCACTGAGTCCTGAAGGTTGTACAATGTCCTGGCTAAACATATATTAGCCTTGATAAAATTGGCAGCAATTAAAATAGAATTTGTATATTCTCTTTTAAATTTCTTATTTAATGTTTTAAGTGAACCAGAGGATCCTAAGAACATCTTTAATGTGGTCATTGAAAATGATGATTTCCAAATGAGGCTTCCTTTTTACTTGATTCTAAAAATATATAGTTGGGTTTGTGGGATGCAGGTGTTGGTAGTATAGAGAATCAAATCCACAAAATATGAGAAATGAATTTGCTGCGAGTATGCTGTCCAGTTAACTCCTGTAAATTGAAATTGATAACATTATAATTTAAGACAATTTACACAGTTCAATTTGAAGTTCTTAATTGTGCTACATTTCTTCATATTTCAAATTGACACAAATTAACTGTTTTGATTTTTTTCAGGATGAAATGATAGATAACAAAGTAATTAGTGAATCAAGAGAAATGAACGAGTTTGAAACCCTGACAGCCAAGTTCCATTTTGTTGACCTCGCAGGATCAGAACGACTGAAGCGTACAGGAGCAACTGGAGAACGAGCAAAGGAAGGAATTTCAATTAACTGTGGTCTAGTAAGTACATGTTGAATTATACTTTTGAAAATCGTACTGTCATATATGGTCACAGTTGAGAGTTGTAAGCTTGAACAGGCAATGTCTATTTTGTGTGCAAATTATGTCGAAACGTGGTTAAACAGTCAAAAGGTTTTATGGATGTTGGCAGCAGATATGATGTACAAATTAAATACATTTAGAAACACTTTTTTTTTAAGTGACAGTTATGTGACAAGGTTAGATGTTTGGCACCTGGATTCTTGTTGGTTCCTCACAGGTTCAGTTGACTCGGGTGAAATTCCCTTGTCCATTCGTCCTACCCCACTATTCTCCCTTCTGGCACTTAGCCATGAAAGCTGACAAAGCGCTACACCTGACTATTCACCACCTCCCTCACCTCCATTCAGTGCCTCACACAGTCTTTCCAGGTGAGGCAACGCATCACCTGCGAATCTGCTGGGGTCATCTATTGCAATTGGTACTTCCAATGCAGCCTCCACTATTTTGATGAGACCTGACATAAATTGGGGGACTGCATCGTCAAGCATTTCCGCACCATCCACCAAAAGCGGAGTTTCCCAGTGGCCAAACAAGACGGAGAAGAAGAAGAAGGCCAAACATTTTATTTCCGATTCAGATTCCCATTCTCGTTGGTCCATGCCCTCTTGTTGCACAATGGAGCACTCTCAGGATTGAAGAGAAACACCCTATATTCTGCCTGGGTAGCCTCCAACCAGATGGCATTAATATAAACTTCTCCCGGTTTAAAAAAAATCCTTCCCCTCGCCTATTCTATTCTCCACTCTAGCCTCGTACCTTTCCTTAATCTACCTATCACCTCCCCTTGGTGCCCACCCTCCTTCCCTTTCTCCTGTAGTCCACTCTCCTGTCCTATCAGATTCATTCCTCTCCTGCTTTTTACCTTTCCCGCTTTTTACCTTTCCCACCCACGTGGCTTCACCTAACACCTTCTAGCTAGCCTCCTTCTCCTTCCCCCAACTTTTTATTCTGACGTCTTCCCCCTTCTTTTCCAGTCCTGAAGAAGGGTCTCAACCCGACACCTTGACTGCTTGTTCATTTCCATGGATTCTACCTGACCTGCTGAGCTCCTCCAGCGTTTTGTCTATGTTGCTTTAGATTTCCAGCATCTGCAGAATTTCTTCTGTTTATATAAATTACCAGCTGTATAAATGGATCTGCGAGACAAAACTTGAAAAAACTGATGCTCTTCAGTATTGGGAAGACCATGTTGTAATTACATGCAAATTTATGAAAACTACACGGAATCCAAGATTTCAAATAAACGTGAATAACTGTTCAGGCATTATCTTCAAATTATAGTCACTGTTTTTACATGAGAAACTCAGCTATCAATTTGTGAACGAGTTTCTATAAGCAGTAATGTGTAGTTAATGTTAAACTTAGTTTAGTGGTATTGGCTATGAAAACCTTCCGAGCCCCTATAAGAGTGTCATAAAATTTGCTGACTCTGCCAATCTTTGCTCCAAGATGATGCTGACAGTGGAACAATCTTGAACAATATCATTGATATAGATGTTTTCATACCACTGCAGTGGAACCTTCAATCATGACTTGTTGTCTTGATGTTTCTGATATTCTCGTGTCTAGAAAGTCCTTGTATCTATCAAAATTTCAAGGGCTGAGTCTGCTTACTTCTTTGTCCAGTCAAGTTTGCTTACAGTAATTAATCCTGACCATGTAGTTTTAAATACTAACTGTATGCTTACTCATTTCCACTGCTATTTGTCTTGAGTTTAAAAAATGTTAACAGCTAACAAAATAATTTTTGGATAAAAATGCACCTTTGTAACTCTGTCCTTTTTTTTGAAAACATTAATTATTCAGTTATAAAACTTGTTTTTCAGCTGGCCCTTGGAAATGTCATTAGTGCACTTGGTGATAAAAGTAAGCGAGTAACTCATGTGCCTTATAGAGACTCGAAACTAACCCGATTGCTGCAAGATTCTTTGGGGGGTAATAGGTAGGTATTCACTGTAGATTGATTAGATCATTTTTAAGGTGGGTCTTGTTTATGTCTACTTTGTGTGATTCTTTTATGGGAGAAGGTTGGGCAATGGCAAGGTTGCATTTTTCTGGTTGCTGAAATTGAAGGGCCATCTGCTAATTTTAAACAATTGCTCTCAACCTTTCCAAAGTGCTTGAGCTTATAAACCAATCATCATTGAATCTTAATTTTGTGACCTGAACTATTCTCATGACCTTGTATTCAAAGTGATCATCCATTTGTATTAACACATACCCAATTGTACATTGTGGATATCTACCAAATAGGTAATGAATTGTGAAACTCTTGTCTCGGAGGACTTTAATCAAGTTGAAAATTATTGACGATGACAGGATATCCTGTTCATTATTCCTTTCCATGAAGGACCTTAACAAACAAACGATTAGTTAATTAAGGTTTTAGAAAGCAGACTGGCTATATAACAACATAGTAATGTTGAAAATTGAAAAGAAATTGTCATTCAAAAGAGATGATTTTCCTTCTTTTGTGTTTTCAGGAGGCTTAAAAATAGTACATGTTGAATTTCGGTACCTCGTTGCGTAGAAAATAAGCCATTTGGGTAAATAAAAACAGTTAAAATAATGACAGTATGTTATTAATGTTCATCTGAGTTGAATTAAAATCAAGTTCAATTAATATTTCTAAATTTGTTGAATTTTCTCTTTAAGAAAAACCTAATGAATGGGCACACTGTAACATTCCTGTATCAATGGAAAATTCAGCAGGTAGTTAATTTGGTTCCTAATAACGTGCTTTCTCAGTCTAGATATTTGGACTATTTCTAAAACTATAAAATTGATCTCATTTGGAATGTCATTGGTGCTGCATCTAGTGTAATGATTGAAGAAATAAAGGATAACGTGGCCCATTGTTAATGAATGATAAACAAGGGAAAATCTGCAGATGCTGTAAATTCAAGCAACACATACAGAATGCTGGAGGAACTCAGTAGGACGTCCTGCCAAAGGGTCTCAGCCCAAAACATCGACCGTACTTTGTTCTGTAGTACAGTCTGGCCTGCTGAGCTCCTCCAGCATTTTGTATGTGTTACATTAATGAATAATTCTGTTTTTCCTGCAAATGATACTTCTCAGCATAAATATTAATTTCTAAATCTAAGCAGAAACTTAATCCAGGCTCCTTAAACACTTGAAGAGAATACAGTCTGATAAAGCAAACAAAAATTTGGCTTTTTTCATTCACTTTTTCAGTCACTTCATGAAAACTTTAAGAAATGGGAAACACCTCAAAACATGTTTGCCAGCATTTTTGCAACAGATCGGTGTGATGGCTTGCCTGCTTCATGCAACATTTTATTGCTCATTGCTAAATCTGGAAAGCCCCATACAATTCGCGAAGAACTGATCCTGCCAAAAATAAGGGAGGTTCTGAGTTACGGTTTTCCATAATTCACCAGACCAGATAATTAAAGCAGTTCCGCTCAGTGACAATTCTGTTCAAATAAAATGTGTGAGAATGTGGAAGACACGTTGTGAACATACTTAGGACAACAGAATTTGCTCTGCAGTTGGATGAGTCAACTTTGCCAGACAATGAATCTTTGCTTCCTGATTATGTTTGCTTTGTAAAAGAGGAAAGCATAATTCAGAAGTTATTTGTAAGGGAACTAGAAATAGATACGAAGGTGAGTCAATATTTCGGGTTGTTGAGCAAGTTTGCAAAGAGAATGACATTCCACTCACCAACATTCATACTTGTACTGCAGATGGGACACCGTCAATGACAGGACGCTACCCAGAGGTTATTACTTTCTCAGAAAAACCTGTACTTACTTACCATGCGCTGTGTAATTCACAGACAAGATCTCGTTGAGAAAAACCTAAGTAATCCGCTGCACGAATCATTAAATACTGTTATCACAGAGGAAAATAAAATCAAGTCCCGTGCTCTCAATTCTTGACTATTTCAAGAGGTTTAGATGGCTCTCTAAAGGAAACTGCCTGAGACACTTTTATACACTCTTTGAGACTGTGATAAAATTCTTTGAAGACTCGAATGCTTCATTCAGTAATCAACTCAAGAATAATCAGATAAGACATTGCTGATTTGTCAGAATTATTTGCAAAGTTTATGAAACCAATCTTCAGTTGTAAGGAAGTGATATGAATCTTATCAAAGTCAGATCAGTGGTCTCCACGTTTCTGTTCAAGTTGATCTTATTTAAGTGCAACATTGGTGGTTGCGGCCTTTTTCTAATTTTCAAGTCTCTTTGATTTGAAAGAAAAAGAAAGAAAATCAGATAATAATCTTAAAGTATACTGTGCCCGTTTGGATAAGCTGCCTAAAGAAATGTCGAAGAGATTTCAGGATCTTCTCATGATCCAAATTTCAACTTGAGTAATAAATTCATTCCTGAACACTTGTAATGAGGAATTAACAGGAAGGAAGAGGGAAAAATTTAATTCACTACAAAAGGACTTTGAACTGAAGCTGAGGTTCAGAAATGAAATATCAAGACTTTGGTTGCAGAAAGAAGTCTCTGAACACCGCCCTGCACTATGGAAAAAGGTTTAGATGCTCTTTATCGCCTTTCGAATATCATTCTTAGTGGAACGTGGTCTCAGTGCATGCAGTCGGCCAACTTCTTTCAGAGTGATGAAACAGACTCCTTCTGAGTGACATTCAGCCTGATGTTGAGAAGGTGATAAGCACTGCACCAAGCCCATCCATCTCATTGAAAGGTGAAAAAGCAATGAAATAGTGAATAGTTGGACGACTAATGTACGCTCTTAAAATTGTCGATGAGAATTGTTTTCACTGTAACTGAATAAATAATTTTATTTGTAGCTTTAAGTAGATTTGAATAATTTTGTGATTATTTGTCACTGATCTGAATTTGCAATTATTTGTCACTGCTTTGGATCTGCAGTTCCGATTTTCTTTCACTGTGGATCGTAAATCAAAATTCTTTATAGTTTTTATATTATGGCTGGAGAAGGAGCATGGGTGCTGGGGATGTGGTCTGGAAACCAAGAGGCCATTAATCCAAAAATGTTTGGGAACCACTGTAATCAGATATTCTTTAATTAGTTCAGCACATCGTGGGTCAAAGAGCTTGTTCCTGTGCTGCAGTACTCTGTTCTATGCTTCAAAGGCTTTATTACAACTGGTGCATATTATTATGAAATCTCATAGTTAAAAGTGCCTCTGTTCCAATTGTATGTTTTGGTAAAATTTCTGAACTATAAACATAGAACAATGCAGCATCGGACAGACCCATCAGCCTATGAGATTGTGCTGAAAATAATTGTATATGCATTGGAAAGGGCGATAGGGATACCTGTTAGTTCCAAGAGAACTATCTGGAATGTTAAACTTGTATATTGCACTAAATGATCAAATAAAAATGCTAGGCAGATGATAAAGGGTTGCTATCAATAGCCAGGAACGGAGAATTCTACCAAAACTGATGTGCAATCAAGCAGCTTACAAATAGTGACATTGTGGTAAATAATTCCCCTCCATCTTTTCCTTGCTGTATAGTTTATTCTCAAATTATCTGGCTGTTTGGGATTTGTAGGAAGATCATTTATGGTGGAAGTATTTCTATAGCCTGCCAGTATTCTAAATCTGTAGGTGGTGTGTGTTCAAATAAGTTAAAAGGAAATGCATATTAACAGTTGTAAGATACTGAATCACTTGAGTGGAAATTATTTTTAATTTTTTTGTCCAATTACTATGATTTGATAAAGATATAGTAATGGCAAGTTGTGCTTTGATTAAATGGCATTGCTAAATTTATTGCATGGCTTTATTAGTTGGGTACTTAAATGGATGTGTACAAACATACTGCGTGAGATCCAGGAGATGTACTTCAATAGTAAATCGAGTTTTCTTTTGCAGCCAGACGGTTATGATCGCATGTGTTGGTCCATCAGATCGTGATTTCATGGAAACTTTGAACACATTGAAATATGCAAATCGTGCACGAAACATCAAAAATAAAGTGATGGTTAACCAAGACAGGGCAAGCCAACAAATCAATGCACTCCGAGGTGAAATAGCACGACTCCAGATGGAACTTACAGAGTATAAGACGGTAAGCAAATTTTAAGGAAAAACTGAAGGGAATCCTGAATGTCTCCTGGATATTTTTCATTCTGCACAGTATAGGAAGTCACCTCTTTGTAATTTCTATCAGAAACTTGAGTAACGGATTAACTCATTTTTGAGATCATGCAGGAACTTTACCAGGTGAGTTAATGGTTCTGCACAGTTAAAATTTCTGACTGCATAGTAATGTCCACATATTCTCAACTCCTTTCAGATGACCATTGCAATAAAACACCAATAATCCTTCATTCTCAGGCAGATTTTCCACAGTACTTACACTTTTTTGTTTATCCCAGCACACTTGATTCACAATTTTTAAAAAATGTTGCACAGTAAAGTTATACATTTTCGAGTGAGCTTGGTGATTTTAAAGAAAACATGGGGTCCAGATATCTTAAGCAGAGGGCGAGAAACTGAGACAGGCAGAGTTGTACTGTATTCAGTTCATGCAATTTTTGTTTAAGTAATTTTTGGTGTAATGATATCAACGCCGCTGACCATGCAAGTACTTATCATCCGTCTTAATTGTGCTTGAGCAGATGCTTCCGCAGCAGTCTGCTGCATTGAGCCTGTCCTCAGTGTTTTTCATCCTATGGCTGAAAAGAATGGATAAAATGGTATCATATTTGTGTAATCTCTGGTAGTGATTATACCAAGTTCTTTCTTGGCCTGGATGATTATATGCTTGGCAGCTGCTAGTGATATCGTGCTTTGGATAATAGGACACAAGTGGTGAAGGGACTTGATATTTTGACGGATAGCGTCCTAATTTGTTTAGCTGCTTTGTTTTCAATGGTGTTGAGCACTCCTGAGTTATTGTGATACTTGGCCATATCTACGAGAGTACTTTATTTTGCTCTTCATCCACTGTGCAAGAGATTAAGTCTCATGAGGACAAAACCATTCAAAGTGAGTTTCAGGTTACCTACTGCTGTTGTGAGGATAAAACACAGTACTTGCTATTCTCATTGGTCACATTGTGTCACTTGGACAGAGTGATGCAAAGATAATCACAGGTATCCTGTCTAATGCCTCATTTCAGACCACAGATCATCTTCTCATTGCTTGATCTTGCACACTTACAATCCTCCATGAACATCTCAACTCAGATTTTCACCCCAAACCTCAGCCACATCCAACTACTTTCCCAGCAGTGCCTTGGTCTCCAGTCTGATCCCTGTCCTGCTGTGGACCTTGACTTCTGAGCAAATCTGGCCCCATTTTTTTTCTGCTCCATCCACAGACCTGTGTGTGATTCTAGTTGTCTGCACATCTACGCACCTTCTCTGTCATGTTCTTGCCCTAAAATCTCATGGAGTTATCATGGTCTTGTGGGAATGGAAAGAGTTGGTTGCGAGTAGTGGTGAGCGAAACAGCAGCCTGAGAGATGCACTGAATAAGTTTGAGTCAAGTCAGTTTAATGTTGATGGTGGGTAGAGTACTGGAGAATAGATCCCGACTTTAGCTGAACTTAATATTTAGGCATGCTGTTTTAATCAAAGACAGTTGACTGAAGCAAATATCAATAGTGGGAATTTGGAGACTAGAAGCAGTGTTCCTACAATTCAAATAATGATTGTATAATATTATGTATTTGTGGTCTTTTTGAGGTGAGTAGGACCCATGTGTACTTAAAAAAAAAAAGTGGTATGGCCAGAAGAATCTTCTTCCTGACCAGGCTGGAACATAATGTCAGAGAAATCTGAGATGAGCTTGGATTTTTAAATCAAATCAACTGTTCTTTATTTTTGTTAGGGCAAGAGAATAATTGGAGATGATGGTGTGGAGAGTATTAATGATATGTTTCATGAAAATTCCATGCTACAAACTGAAAACAATAATCTGCGAATGAGGGTAAAGGCAATGCAAGAAACTATAGAATCACTGAGGGCAAGAGTAACACAACTTCTCAGTGATCAGGTCATTCAAGTACTTGCCAAATCAGGTAAACTCTTAACTTATTAAAATTCAAAATTTGGAAAAAATTATGCTGTTTGTTCCTGACAATTTTTCATTGTGATTTAATGGTATAAATCTATGATTACGTATTCCCAAATAATCTGGTCAAGAGCCAATTCCTCTTTTCCTGAGGTATTCTGAAAATCCACTGCAAAGATGACCAAACTCGTTATTAGCGAAAGCAAACTCGAACAAGTGAACCTTATGGAACTTTTATATTTAAACCCCCATATCATGGCCAATCCCCACGACCTCACACATCCTTTTCACGTTAGAGTTGAAGGGAGAGTGGGAGAGAAATATATACAATTGTTAAAGCTGGTGTGAGATTCTGAAATATTTCACATCCCCAGCTGATAATAATTTAATTGCATTTAAATTGTTCTGATATAAGTGTTCTATCATATCAAATTATAGGAGATGGAAATGAAGAAATTAGTGCAATGATCCAGAATTATATCAAAGAAGTTGAAGATCTCAGGTAACTGTAATTTCATTTTTAAGATGAAGATACATGCATATTGACACACACCATTTTTGAGAAAAGACAAAAATTTATGTAGAGGTAGGAAACTTGGATTGTCAAGTTTACACCATCATTTAGTAAGTTTGTGGCCTATCTGATTGTAATCTCAACTCCATATTCACATCTAGCTCGGGCATTGTTTTACCCTGTTGTTTTTCAAGAACCTATTTCTGTCTTCCTTAAGGAGTAGTAGAAGCATTGTCTGAATATTGTTAAAGTCAAGAGTTCTGAAGATCTAAAATGCTTGAAAAAGATTTCACCTTGTTCTTGTCTTAAATGGGTATCACTTTATTTTTAAGCAATAATCCCAAGTTCTAGATTCTCACTTAAGGAGAAACCTCTTCACAGCCACTCTATCAGGATCACTCATAATTTTGTGTGTTATTAATGTCTCTTATAATTCTAAACTGCAATGAGTGCAAACCTAGCCCTCTAAGTTTTCCTCTTAAGACCTCCTACCTGCTCCAAGTATTAGATTGAATTTTCTCTAACTGTTCCAAGTACATTACCACATTTAAATAAGCAGACAAGTGCTGTATAGTGTGGTGTTGCCAATGTTTCATATAACTGTGGTTTAACCTCTGAATTTATGATACCCTCTAAGATTATGTTAGAAAGTGAAAAATGTGTGGAATTTTCCCAAGAATGAGGATCACTGGCCTTTTGCTTTCAAGCAGATTGCACAATGAATTCAATATTACATTGCAAGATGCACCTTATATTAAAAAAAAATTCAGTTAGCAAGTAACTGCAAGATGGTCCTTGAAGTCTCCTCATAATACTATTTGCATTCTATATTGTTCATGCAACTTCCACGGAACATTTCTGTGGAGTATTTCATGCTATTCTAGTATTTATCTCTTAACCCATAGTTCCATTCTTAGCCTTGTACTGTTTTATTATTTTAGATCAAAACTATTTGAGAGTGAAGCTATGAATGAAAACCTTCGTCGTAACCTTTCAAGGGCTTCAGCAAGACCCCCATATCTTAATGGTACTTTTTCTGGTTCAGTCCTTGGTTCAGAAAAGGATACAATGGATGTCTTGGAAATGGCTAAAAAGGACTTGGAAAAGCTCAAGAAAAAGGAGAAAAAAAAGAAAAAAAGGTGTGCGTTGTTCCTGAATATCGCCTACAGTTATTAAATTGCTGTAATGCATTTTATTGTTAATGGGATGTGGATAGCAATGTTATGTTTCAATTGGATTTTTCCAAATATAGTTTGTTTCTTTGTGGGTCTCAGTTAATCGTGTGCATGAGGTAAATTCAACTTCTCATGTTAAATATTCTTTTATTTTAAATATTTGTATTAAATTTTATGTTTCAGATAGGGTTTTTATCTTAGCAAGTTTTTGTAGCTTTCTGTTCATTTTGTCATTTTACCATTTTACCAATGCACACCTTTTCCCCCATCAACTTGATATACAATCTAGTCTGTCATATTCTTTCTCTCTTGATTGGGTCTCCTCTTGTCACAAGGACAAGCTAGAGTGAGGACAACATTTGAACAGGTCTTAGCATCACTATTTAATTGGCTATTAGGCAAGAACTGGAAAAATTAGAGATGGACTACTATAAGAAATTTCCTCTTCAATATTTGAACCTGGACGGCATAGACTCATGTTTAGAAGTAGGAAGACAATGTAGAATATTTAAGTTTAACTTCTACAGAGAGTGACTGATTTGTGGAACAGAGTATCATGTTCAAAGTTCTAAAGAAGAATTGGAAATCTGAAGGAGGTGGGCAGTTGGCGGTTTATTGACATCTGGCCGGAGAAACTGTTGACTTTTTTCCTCAGTCTTAAACTTTCCCATGTTTTAAAATCCTGGTTTTGGATGTGGTTTTCTTGAGTTAAAAATTAACTTGCACACGTTTATATTAAGTTAATTTTTCACTCCTTTATTGCCTTGATATATTCTGGATTGAGAAATTTTTCTTTTTTTCATCTTTATTGCAGTTTCATATTGGCAAAAATAACATAGCTTGCATTTTAAGTGTGGTTTCTTTGTAACCATAGTTTAAAATTTCCTGTTGCAGTGTAATATTTTGTTAGTTTACCATCACAATGTAAGTCATTTCTGTTCCAAAGCACTTGGAATTCAGTTAAAGTCATGAAGCTTATTTTCAATCATTAAAAATGGTTTTGGAATATTAGTGGTTAAAAACATGTACTTCAGCTATATTTTATTACTATAACAGGATATGTATTTTAATACGGTGGTTCAAGATGTGATTTCTGTGCAAGTTTTTTTTTGTTTTGCAAACAGACAACTGCAACTGTTCACTTGAAGAAGCAAAGGTCCATGTAATACGTAGATAATTTGTATTTTGCTGATAACAAAACCTGTGACTCTTACTGTGCAGGGAAATAAAAAATCACCACCTCATATATACAACACACATAAAAGTTGCTGGTGAACACAGCAGGCCAGGCGGCATCTCTAGGAAGAGGTGCAGTCGACGTTTCAGGCCGAGACCCTTGCAGTCGACGTTTCAGGCCGAGACCCTTCGTCAGGACTGTTGCTTGAATTTCCAGCATCTGCAGAATTCCTGTTGTTTGCGTTTTTAACTTCATATATACATTCAGTTATTGCATTTATAACATACAGTGCTTTGTAAAAAGTATTCAGCCTCTCCTTTGTTCACATAAGTGAATATTCCATTAAGAGATTCTGATCAATTTAACCGACAATTTTTGTTTGTGAATCATGTGCTCCTTTTTCACAGTAGAGCCAAAAAACCATGGAAAATGGTAAAGCATGAAAAACTAGAAATACAGAAACTGAGATGTTAGCAATTCAAAAGTATTCATTCACCTTTGCTCAATACTTATTTGAACCAACTCTTGCAGGTCCTACAGCCAGTAGTCTTTTTGAGTAAGTCTCTATTAGATTTGCACAACATGATGGTGCAAGATTTGCCCATTCCTCCTTGCAAAGTTGCTCAAGCTGTGCTGGGTTTGTTAGATAGTGGTGGTGCTCAGCAATCTTGAAGTCATGCCAGAGATGTTCAATTAGGGTTAAGGTCAGGACTCTGATTAGGCCACTCCAGAACGTCAATTTTCTTCATTTGAAGCCACTCCATGGTTGCTCTGGCAGTGTGCGTTGGGTCATTGTCCTGTGAAAAATGAAGTTCCTCCCCAGTTTAAGCTTTCTGACAGACGCTAGCAAGTTTTTATCCAGAATCTCTCTGTATTTAGCAACATTCATTTTAAGAACATAGAACATAGAATAGTACAGCACATACAGGCCCTTCAGCCCACAATGTTGTGCCGACCCTCGGACCCTACCTGCCACACCTTAAATTCCTCCATATACCTGTCTAGTAATCTCTTAAACTTCACTAGTATATCTGTCTCCACCACTGACTCGGGCAGTGCATTCCATGCACCAACCACTCTCTGAGTAAAAAAACCTTCCTCTAATATCCCCCTTGAACTTCCCACCCCTTACCTTAAAGCCATGTCCTCTTGTATTGAGCAGCGGTACCCTGGGGAAGAGGCGCTGGCTGTCCACTCTATCTGTTCCTCTTATTATCTTGTATATCTCTATCATGTCTCCTCTCATCCTCCTTCTCTCCAAAGAGTAAAGCCCTAGCTCCCTTAATCTCTGATCATAATCCATACTTTCTAAACCAGGCAGCATCCTGGTAAATCTCCTCTGTACCCTTTCCAATGCTTCCACATCCTTCCTGCAGTGAGGCGACTAGAACTGGACACAGTACTCCAAGTGTGGCCTAACCAGAGTTTTATAGAGCTGCATCATTACCTCGTGACTCTTAAACTCCATCCCTCGACTTATGAAAGCTAACACCCCATAAGCTTTCTTAACTACCCTATCCACCTGTGAGACATCTTTCAGGGATCTGTGGACATGTACCCCCAGATCCCTCTGCCCCTCCACACTACCAAGTATCCTGCCATTTACTTTGTACTCTGCCTTGGAGTTTGTCCTTCCAAAGTGTACCACCTCACACTTCTCTGGGTTGAACTCCACCTGCCGCTTCTCAGCCCACTTCTGCATCCTATCAATGCCTCTCTGCAATCTTCAACAATCCTCTACACTATCTACAACACCACCAACCTTTGTGTCGTCTGCAAACTTGCCAACCCACCCTTCTACCCCCACATCCAGGTTGTTAATAAAAATCACGAAAAGTAGAGATCCCAGAACAGATCCTTGTGGGACACCACTAGTCACAATCCTCCAAACTGAATGTGCTCCCTCCATCATGACCCTCTGCTTTCTGCAGGCAAGCCAATTCTGAATCCACCTGGCCAAACTTCCCTGGATCCCATGCCTTCTGACTTTCTGAATAAGCCTACCAAGTGGAACCTTGTCAAATGCCTTACTAAAATCTATATAGATCACATCCACCGCACTACCCTCATCTATATGCTTGGTCACCTCCTCAAAGAACTCTATCAGGCTTGTTAGACACGATCTGCCCTTCACAAAGCCATGCTGACTGTCCCTGATCAGACCATGATTCTCTAAATGCCCATAGATCCTATCTCTAAGAATCGTTTCCAACAGCTTTCCCACCACAGACGTAAGGCTCACTAGTCTATAATTACCCAGACTATCCCTACTACCTTTTTTGAACAAGGGGACAACATTCGCCTCCCTCCAATCCTCTGGTACCATTCCCGTGGACAACGAGGACATAAAGATCCTAGCCAGAGGCTCAGCAATCTCTTCCCTCGCCTCGTGGAGCAGCCTGGGAAATATTCCGTCAGGCCCCGGGGACTTATCCGTCCTAATGTATTTTAACAACTCCAACACCTCCTCTCCCTTAATATCAACATGCTCCAGACCATCAACCTCACTCATATTGTCCTCACCATCATCAAGTTCCCTCTCATTGGTGGATACCGAAGAGAAGTATTCATTGAGGACCTTGCTCACTTCCACAGCCTCCAGGCATATCTTGCCACCTTTATCTCTAATCAGTCCTACCTTAAATTCTGTCATCCTTTTTTTCTTCACATAATTGAAGAATGCCTTGGGGTTTTCCTTTACCCTACTCTCCAAGGTCTTTTCATGCTCCCTTCTTGCTCTTCTCAGCCCCTTCTTAAGCTCCTTTCTTGCTTCCCTATATTCCTCAATAGACCCATCTGATCCTTGCTTCCTAAACTTCATGTATGCTGCCTTCTTCCACCTGACTAGATTTTCCACCTCACTTGTCACCCATGGTTCCTTCACCCTACCATTTTTTATCTTCCTCACCGGGACAAATTTATCCCTAACATCATGCAAGAGATCTCTAAACATCGACCACATGTCCATAGTACATTTCCCTGCAAAAACATGATCCTAATTCACACCCGCAAATTCTAGAGCCTTATAGCCTTATAATTTGCCCTTCCCCAATTAAAAATTTTCCTGTCCCCTCTGATTTTATCCTTTTCCGTGCTAATGCTAAAGGCCAGGGAGTGGTGGTCACTGTCCCCCAGATGCTCACCCACTGAGAGATCTGTGGCCTGACTCGGTTCATTACCTAGTACTAGATCTAGTATGGCATTACCCCTAGTCGGCCTGTCCACATACTGTGACAGGAATCCGTCCTGGACACACTTAAACTCTGCCCCATCTAAACCCTTGGAACTAATCAGGTGCCAATCTATATTAGGGAAGTTAAAGTCACCCATGGTAACAACCCTGTTATTTTTGCACCTTTCCAAAATCTGCCTCCCAATCTGCTCCTCTGTATCTCTGCTGCTACCAGGGGACCTATAGAATACCCCCAATAGAGTGACTGCTCCTTTCCTGTTCCTGACTTCCACCCATACTGACTCAAAAGAGGATCCTGATTCTCGTCTTATTTCCTAAGTGATTAAATGTGATTATGACTCTATAACCATTTCGGATCATGCTCCACTTAAGCTTTCTATTAAAATTCTGGCCAATATACAAAATAATAGACAATGGCGTTTTAATTCGCTGTTGCTTCAGGACTCGGACTTTGTTAACTTTATGAATGAACAGATTGATCTTTTTTTTTACAATTAACTATACAGAGGATATTTCTGTCAACATTCTTTGGGACACTTTTAAAGCTTATATTCGTGGTCAGATTATTTCGTATTCTGCTGCTTTGAGGAAGAAGCTGAAGCAGGAGGAGTTGGTAATTGTGGACAAGATTAAGGAAATTGATAAGAAATATGTTATAGCTCCTTCTGAGGAGTTATATAAACAAAGAACTGAACTTCAAATGGAACACAGTTTATTACTCTCGTCCTCGATTGTAAACCAATTAAAGAAAACAAAAAGTGAATTTTATGTACACAGTGACAAAATTGGCAAACTGTTGGCTAATCAATTGAAGTCTAATTATGCTAAATCTCAAATTAATCAGATTTATAACCAAAATGATCGACTGATACTTGATCATGTGGGGATTAATCAAACCTTCTGTGATTTTTAGTCTTCCTTATATCAATCAGAGTCTCCTCGAGATTCTAAATATATGAATGATTTTTTAGATAATTTAGACTTCCCTGTGATTTCACAGGATATGTCTTCTATGTTAGATACTCCCATTACCATGGATGAGATTAAGAATGTTATTTTCTCTATGAATTTGGGGAAAGCTCCTGGCCCTGATGGGTTTACCGTAGAATTTTATAAATGTTTTGCTCCTTCGTTAATCCCTTGGTTCTGTAGGGTTTTTGAGGCTTCATTGAAACTTGGTAAACTTCCTGAATCTTTCAATAGAGCATCAATTTCTCTAATATTAAAGAAGGATAAAGATCCTGCTCAATGTGCATCTTATAGACCAATATCTTTATTAAATGTTGATTCTAAAGTTTTTTTTCTAAGTTATTAGCAAACAGATTAGAAATAGTACTTGCTTCTATTATTTCGGAAGACCAAACGGGTTTTATTAAAGGTCGTTACTCTTTTTATAATATTCGTACACTGTTAAATATCGTTTATACTCCATCACAAAATGTTCCTGAGTGTGTTATCTCTTTAGATGCCGAGAAAGCTTTTGATAGAGTAGAATGGCCTTACTTATTTAAGGTGCTTGAAATGTTTAATTTTAGCTCGAAATTTATATCCTGGATTAAACTGTTATATCATTCTCCTGTGGCCTCGGTCCGTACTAACTCTTTAAGTTCACCTTTTTTCCCTCTTTTTCGAGGTACTCGACAAGGTTGTCCTCTTAGTCCCTTATTATTTGATATTGCATTAGAACCTCTTGCAATTGCCATTCGAGAATCTCCAAATATTACTGGGATAACTCGGGGCTTAAAGTCCCATAAATTATCACTCTATGCTGATGATTTACTTTTATATATTTCTAATCCTCAGAAATCCATCCCGGCTGTTTTAGAGCTATTAGCACAATTTGGACTTTTTTCAGGTTATAAATTAAATCTTAGTAAGAGTGAACTCTTTCCGATTAATAAACAACTTCCCTTATATTATAAATTTCCATTTAAATTGATTAATAATTATTTTTCATATTTTGGGATTAAAATTACTTGTAAATACAAAAATTTATTTAAGACTAACTTTTTACCATTAATAGACCATATTCAACTTTCATCTAAATGGTTTCCTTTATATTTAACTTTGATTGGTCGTATTAATGCAGTTAAGATGTTTTTTTTTCCAAAATTTTTATATATATTTCAGGCATTACCAATCTTTGTTTCAAAATCTTTTTTTGACAAAGTTAACCCTAAAATTTCTTCACTTATTTGGCAGAATAAAAACCCGAGACTGGGTAAAATACATTTACAGAAAGCTAAGAGAGATGGAGGCTTAACATTACCTAACTTTAGATTTTATTATTGAGCAATTAATATTCGACATATGAAATTCTGGTTACTTGACCAGGATATACTATCCATTCCTAAATGGGTAGCATTGGAATTACAATCTGTTCAGGGTTTTACACTTGGTTCTATTTTAGGTTCCTCTCTTCCTTTTGATTTGAAACGCCTTAAACAGGTTTCTAACCCGATAGTTAAATATACCTTACGTATTTGGTTTCAATTCAGAAAATTTTTTGATCTTAATCAATTTGGGTTAGCGATTCCTATTTTAGGTAACATTTTTTCCTCCCTCTTTTATGGATCGTGCTTTTCAAATTTGGAAGACTAAGGGTAGCTCACGGTTTTTGGATTTATTTTTAGATGGTTCCCTTATGTCTTTTGAACAATTATCTAATAAATATAACTTATCAAGAATACATTTTTTTAGATATCTACAAGTTAGAAATTTCCTAAGTACTATACTTTCTTCCTTTCCAATGCTTGCTCCTACGTACATTTTAGATACTATAATCAACCTTAATCCATGTCAGGAAGGTGCATCGGCTATGATTTATAATATTATTATGAAACTTAGAAAAGCTCCATTTGATAAAATTAGGGTAGATTGGGAACAGGAATTGGGGTTTACCATTTCCGTGGACGACTGGGGGCAGATTTTACAATTAGTCAATACTTCCTCTATCTGTGCTAAACATTCCCTAATTCAATTTAAAGTTGTTCATAGAGCTCATATGTCCAAAGATAAGTTAGCGCGCTTTTATTCTCATATTAATCCTTTTTGTGATAGATGTCCGGGGCAGATAGCCTCTTTAACTCATATGCTTTGGTCTTGCCCTACTTTGGAAACTTTTTGGAGAGACATTTTTAATATTATCTCCAAGGTATGGAATATAGATATCTCTCCTCACCCTATTACTGCTATCTTTGGACTACCTAAAATTTCCAGTAATCTTTCCCCTTCAGCCCGTAGAATGATTGCATTTCTTACTTTAATGGCGAAAAGATGTATCTTACAACATTGAAAAGAGCTTAATGCTCCAACTACCTTTTTTTGGTTTTCTCAGACGATATTATGCTTGAATCTGGAGAAAATTAGAAGCAATCTTTATGACTCCTCATTTAAATTTGAACAGACTTGGAGATCTTTTATTCAATATTTTCATTTAATGTAATATATACCCTTCTTGTTTTTTGTTACTGTTTTTAATGGAGGTCGGGATTGAGGATGTGATTTTAAGTTTAACTCTGTTTGGTTTCTAGTTAGCCCTTTGCTTTGCTTTTAGCTAGTTGCATGGTGGGTTTTTCTTTGGGGGGGGATCCTTTTCTCTATTGATATATATATAAAATTAGTATACTATTATGTTACCTTGGTATGTTATGTTTAAATTACATTGTTTGTAGTATTTTTTTTGCATTAATATCTTCTGTAATTTTATTATATTCTAACAGTGTATTAGTGTCTATATTGCTTACCTTTTTGTATACTTATTCAATAAAAAGATTTAAAAAGAAAGAAAGAAAAGAGGATCCTGCTACATTACCCACTCTTTCTGTAGCTGTATAGTATCCCTGACCAGTAATGCCACCCTTCCTCCCCTTCCCGCCCCCCCCCCCTATATCCAGGAATATTGGCACCTGCCCTGGTGCCAGCCAAGTCTTTGTAATGGCCACTGCATCATAATTCCGTGTATGTATCCAAGCTCTCAGTTCATCACCTTTGTTCCTGATGCTTCTTGCATTGAGGTGCACACACTTCAGCCCTTCTACCTTACTACCTTTACACCGTTTATTCTGCTTCTCTTTCCTCAAAGCTTCACTATATGTTAGATCCTACCAATCCTGACCAGATTTCCATTCCCTGCTGCTCAACGGCATCCCCATAGTATGATGCTATCTCCACCATACTTTACAGTAGGGATGGTGTTACCTGGCTGATGTGCAGTATTAGATTTACACCTCACATACCACTTAACTGTTGAGGCCAAAAAGTTCCACTGTAATCTCATCAGCCCATAAGACCTTCCACATCTTTACAGTATCTTAATGAAGCTTTACAATGTCTTTACAGGCAAGGATCTGTTTTTTTTTCCAAACCAGGGCTTCTCCTTTTGCACTCTTTCATAATACATTTTTTTTGTGTGCAAGACCTTAGAGATTGTGGAGGTATCAATTTCATCTCAAGTTACAGCCACTGATTTCTGGAGCTCACTCAGTGACTTCTGGTGTCACAGCCTCTCTTACACATACCATTATTGTCCGGTACTAAGTTTTGAGGGGTGGCCTGACCTAGGCAGTGTCACTGTGGTTTCCCAGTAGACCGCATTGTGCTCCAAGGTATGTTCAGTGCTTTTGAGATGGTTTTGTACCCTTCCCCAGATCTGTGCTTCTCTACTATCAATTCTGTGACGTGTTTTAAATGCTGATTTTGGTTTGGTCTTTTGAAAATCTACCATACTGTTGGACCCTACAGAGAGGGGTTGTATTCAGGTGATCCTCCATTTTCTACATCGACAAATCGGGCGTATTGGTAAGGTAATACGTATATGGCACCCGATGAAAGTTAGCGTAGTTATTACAAAGGGGATGGATTCTTTATCAGACTCAGAATTTTCAGTAAATTGTTGACAGGTTTTGAATTTTCCTTTTGATTTGACATGAGGCACAATGCTCAAAAATAATCCTTAAATATATTTAAAATGTAGAAAATGAAACTGTAAAATGTGGAAATAGTTGTGTGGGCTGAATACTCTCTTTCAAGGCATTGAATTTGTAAGAAGGTGACATATATATCTTAATATTTGTACTTTTATCACTTGCATGATTGGGGTGTGCAACCTCTTAATTTTAATTGATATCAGAAGAAGTGTAAATGTTGTAACTGATGTGACATCTTAAATAATAAATGTAATTCATATTATGTTTTGCACAGCCTAACTAAAGAGGAGATTTTTAATGAAGGGGAGAAATCAGAAGAGAAAGACATGGAAGAGAAAGAAAAGAATGACTTGGAGGAGGTATACCTAAGTTTAAATAGCCAAAAGTAATTTGACATTTTCATCAAATTAAAGTAAGTGACTCAGATATTGCTTTTGAAGGAGGAAGGTCAGGAATACAGCGATCATGAAGGGGATGAAGAAGATGCTGAAGAGGATGAAGTTGAAATAAGTGAAAGTTCGGATGAATCTGACTCTGAAATAGATGAAGAAGGTAATGCCTTAAACATTTCTATTGCCGCCTAGCCTTTATTTAGATTAATGATTAGCTGGCTTTGTTTATCTAAGATTTTGATTCGTGGGCTTTGCTTAAGTAAGTTTGAGCACACTGTTTGTAGAGGATTATGATGTTTTGAACAATAGAAGGTCTTGATTCTTGCCAATAACAACCTATTCATACCTGCTTTAATGCAAACATGAGAAATGTGACCAGCAAAAAGCCCTTTGAGCCTGTTCTGCCATATGTAAGGATTGTGACACCTCTTCTATCTCAGCTCCACTTTCCTGACATGTCCTTCTGCCTCTTGATAACTTTAATATCCAGAATGCTGCTGATCAATTTTCGATGAACTGGATAACCTTTAATGTTAAGAATTCCAAAAATTCTCCATCTATTGAGTGAAGAGGTTTGTCCTTCATTTAGTTCTGAATAGATTAGACCTTATTCTATGACTGAGTCCTGTAGAAATCTTGTAATTTTAATGAGATTTCTGATTCTTCTAAACTCTAATCTGATTAGATTTGTATTCTGTGAACTCTGCTCATATGGTAAATCTGCACTCTGAGGGACCAGGTTGATGAGTCTTTATCGCCCTCTCTCTGCAGCAAGTATGTCTGTATTTGCACACTATACAGAATACACCAGGTGTGGTCTTACCAATGCCCGAAGAACTGCAGGAAGACATCTGCTGTATTCAAATCCTCTCTTAATAAAGGCCAACTTACCATTTGCCTTCCTTATTGTTTGCTTCATCTGCATGGTAATTTTCTCTAAGAGCATCAGCATTTCCCATCCTGTTTCAGTTTAAAAACAAAAAATTAAAATAAAAACTGCAGATGCTGGAAATCTTAAATAGAAAGAATGCTGGGAAAGCTCAGCAGTTAAGACTGCCTCTGTGCTACTTGACCAGATGAGTTTTCCCAGAATTTTATTGTAGTCTCTTCCAGTACTCTATCTTTATCTATATACACCAAATCGGATGTTCTCATATTTTTGCACATTTTATCTTGTCTTCCAAGTTCTTGCCACTCACTTAGCTTGTCTCCATGTCTTTAGAAGTCTCTTTACATTTTCCACCACCCAAACTATACACTAAGTTGCCTTGTTTTGTATCATTCTAAACTTGAAAAAAGAACTTCTGGCTTTTGAAGCCATCGTTACAGTTTATGAATAACTGGAAACCAACCACTGATACCTGTAGAATGCCACTTGTCACAGGCTGTCAACCTGAGGAGGATATTGTCCACAATCTTTGCTTTGTCTGATAACGAGTTCTTATTCACTACTGGTACTTTGCTCCCATTTCCATGTGCTCCAGCCTGTGTGGGACCTTGGCAAGAGTCTTCTGAAAATCTAATGCACCATATTATCTGGTTTCCCTTTGCCTATTAAACCAAATTCATTCTCGAAGAACTTGAGAAGGTTTCTTGTACATGATTTCTCTTTTAATAAATCTGTGCTGTCTCTGTACAATTACATTAGTCTTTTACACATGTTCTTGGTGACTACAACCTTCACAATAGTTTCTGATGTGTTCCCTGATTCTGCTAGTAGGTAACATAAGATTTTGTTTCCTCTTTTTCTGCTTACAGTTCTCCTTTGTTAGTTCCTATGCTGGTAAAGAAATTGTTTTTTTTAACTTGCATGCAACAACCCATTCCTTTCTCCACCTTCTCAACCCACCCCTCTCTCCTCCTCCTCAAATGCATTCTTACTTATCCAATGTTTTGCTGCAGTTTGTGCTTTCAGCTGGATTCAGGCACTTGAGCCATTTTTCTTTCCTTCCTGGACATGGGGATTGTTGCAAGAGTCAATGTTTATCCTCAGGCTTTGATTCTAATGCAGAAGCAAAGAAATGGGTCTAATAAACATGTTTAAGATTATGAAAGAAAATAAAATAAAGCAAAATACTTCCAGAATGATGGGGATGAACATAATGTAAGTTGGTGAATGACTGGGGCTTGAGTGTGCTGTTGCCATGTTTGGTACACGTATGTATTGCAATAGACAATTTAATAGCCAATTATAATCCCTGTATTGGCAGAGAAGTACATAGGAGTACACAGCTCATTTTTAAAATATTGTTATTTTGGTGATAACAGTTGGATCAGTATTTGGGTTTGTCGTTGAATTTACTGGTTCGGGCAGGTAGACCAATACTTTGTGATAAATATTTGATCTTTGATCATTTGTGCAAAAGCAACAAAGGAATTCTGAGGTTTTTCTTTCCCATCTAATGATGCATAGATTTAAACAATATTTTAGTTTTTCATGCTTATGATATTCAATCACTCTTGTTACTCAAGCAATCTTCCTTATTTCCATAGCTAATTTCCAGGCAGATCTGGCTAACATTACCTGTGAAATAGAAATTAAGCAGAAGCTCATTGATGAACTGGAAAATAGCCAGCGACGACTTCAGACACTGAAACAACAGTATGAGGAAAAGTTAATGATGCTGCAAAATAAAATCCGGGACACCCAATTGGAGAGAGACCGTGTTCTTCAAAACCTGGGTAGGATAGAGAGCAAAAATGATTTTTTGACATCATGCTTTGATTACAAATTGACAGGTCAAATTGTCAATCCATTTTCTTTTCAACTTGTATTCTTTTCAGCATCTTATAAGGCATTTATAAAGCAATAAACAGTTTCTTGTGTTAATGCCTAATATAAAGAGTAATTGACTCTACAAACTTGAGACAATAGCCAATAGGTGCAGGAGTAGGCCATTTGGCCCTTCGACCCAGCACCGCCATTTACTGTGATCGTGGCTGATCATCCACGATCAGTATCCAGTTCCTGCCTTATCCCCATAACCTTTGATTCCGCTATCTTTAAGAGCTCTATCCATCTCTTTCTTGAAAGCATCCAGAGACTTGGCCTCCACAGCCTTCTGGGGCAGAGCATTCCATATATCCACCACTGTCTGGGTGAAAAGGTTTTTCCTCTCTATTCTAAATAGCCTACCCCTTATTCTTAAACTGTGGACTCTGGTTCTGGACTCGCCCATCAGCGGGAACATGCTTCCTGCCTCCAGCGTGTCCAATCCCTTAATAATCTTATATGTTTCAATAAGATCCCCTCTCAGCCTTCTAAATTCCAGAGTATACGAGCCCAGTCGCTCCAATCTTTCGCCATATGACAGTCCTGCCATCCCGGGAATTAACCTTGTGAACCTATGCTGCACTCCCTTAATAGCAAGAATGTCCTTCCTCAAATTTGGAGACCAAAACTGCACACAGTACTCCAGGTGTGGTCTCACCAGGGCCCTGTACAGCTGCAGAAGGACCTCTTTGCTCTTATACTCAATTCCCCTTGTTATGAAGGCCAGCATGCCATTAGCTTTCTTCACTGCCTGCTGTACTTGCATGCTTGCTTTCAGTGACTGATGTACAAGAACACCTAGATCTCGTTGTACTTCCCCTTTTCCTAACTTGACTCCATTTAGATAATAATCTGCCTTACCGATCTGACCACCAAGGTGGAAAACCTCACATTTATCCACATTAAACTGCATCTGCCATGCATCTGCCCACTCACCCAGCCTGTCCAAGTCACCCTGCATTCTCATAACATCCTCCTCACATTTCACACTGCCACCCAGCTTTGTGTCATCGGCAAATTTGCTAATGTTACTTTTAATTCCCTCATCTAAATCATTAATATATATTGTAAACAGCTACGGTCCCAGCACTGAACCCTGCGGTACCCCACTGGTCACCGCCTGCCATTCCGAAAGGGACCCGTTAATCGCTACTCTTTGTT
This sequence comes from Mobula hypostoma, assembly GCF_963921235.1. Taxonomy (NCBI): domain Eukaryota; kingdom Metazoa; phylum Chordata; class Chondrichthyes; order Myliobatiformes; family Myliobatidae; genus Mobula; species Mobula hypostoma. The sequence continues at coordinate 19,396,304 of NC_086116.1, read as the reverse complement.
TTCTGTCAGCCAGCCAATTTTCCGTCCATGTCAGTACTCTGCCCCCAATACCATGTGCCCTAATTTTGCCCACTAATCTCCTATGTGGGACTTTATCAACGGCTTTCTGAAAGTCCGGGTACACTACATCCACTGGCTCTCCCTTGTCCATTTTCATAGTTACATCCTCAAAAAACATAATAGATGCAGCAAATGATCAGAGTAGATAGGAAGTATCTGTCTTTAGGTTGAAGATAAACCTAAAACTTTGATTATTCTAGGTTCAATGGAAAGTTTTTCTGAAGAAAAAGCAAATAAAATTAAATCAGAATATGAGAAAAAGCTTCAAGTAATGAACAAAGAACTGCAGAAGTTGCATACTGCCCAAAAGGAACATGCACGTTTACTAAAAAATCAACTGCAGTATGAAAAACAGTTGAAGAAACTGCAGCAGGAAGTGGGAGAAATGAAGAAAACCAAGGTAGAGTTTATTTATTTCTGGTGGCTATAACACACTAAATTTATTTCTTTATTGGCTTGGAATTTTGCGGAGAAATAAAAATACACACAGGCAAAATGCTGGAATCACTCAGCAGCTCAGCAGTATCAATGAAAATGAATGAACAGTCTATGTTTCGGGCCAAGACCCTTCTTCAAGATTGGAAAGGAAGCGAAGATACCAGAAGAAAAAGGTGGGGGGAGAGGGTAGGGAAGATGGCTAGAAGGTGATAGGTGAAGCCAAGTGGGTGGGAAAAGTAAAGGGCTGAAGAGGAAGGAATCTGATGGGAGAAAGGGAAGGATGAGAGGATCCAGGAGGAGGTGATAGTCATGAACAAGAGAGAATCTGCAGATACTGGAAATCCAAGTTCCTCAGACCCATCCCTCCCCTCAATTCCTCCATTTCTGCCGCATCTGTTCTCAGGATGAGGCTCTTCATTCAAAGAAAGGGGCTTCCCTTCCTCCACCATCAACGCTGGCTTCAACCATATCTCTTCCATTTCACGTATATCTGCTCTTATCTCAAACTCCTGCCACCCTACCAGGGATAGGGTTCCTCTTGTCTTTACCTATCACCCCACCAGCCTCCGCGTCCAGCTCATAATTCTCCAGAACTTCCGCCGTCTCCAACAGGATCCCACCACTTAGCACATCTTTTCTCCCCCCCCCACCCCCGCCACTTTCTGCTTTTTGCAGGGATCCCTCCCTGCGTGACTCCCTTGTCCATTCATCCCTCCCCACTGATCTCCCTCCTGGCACTTCATCCTTGCAAGCGGAACAAGTGCTACAACTGCCCCTACACCACCTCCCCCACTACCATTTGGGCCCGCAAACAGTCCTTCCAGGTGAAGAGATACTTCACCTGTGAGTCTGTTGGGGTCATATACTCTGTCCAGTGCTCCTGGGGTGGCCTCCTGTATATCAGTGAGACCTGATGTAGTTTGGGAGACAGCTGCACCGAGCACCTACTCTCCGTCCACCAGAAGAAGCAGGATCTCCCTGTGACCACCTATTTTAATTCCATTTCCCATTCCCATTCCAATGTGTCTATCCATGGCCTCCTCTACTGGGTAGCCTCCAACCTGATGGCATGAACATCGATTTCTGGAATTTCTAGTCATGCCCCCGCCCTCTCCTTCACTAGTCCCCATCCCTCTCCCTCTCTCACCTTATCTCCTTGTCTGCTCATCGCCTCCCTCTGGTGCTCCTTCCCATTTTTCTTTCTTCCTTGGCCTATCCCCACCTATGTGACTCTCCCCTTCTTCGACCCTGTATCTCTTTCACCAATCTACTTCCCAGCTAATTACTTCATCCCTTCCCCTCCCAGTTTCACCTGTCACCTTGTGTTTCTCTCTCCCCTCCCCCACCTTTTAAATCTACTCCTCATCTTTTTTTATCCAGTCCTTTCTTGCCCCAAAATGTTGACTGTACTCTTTTCCATTGATGATGCCTGGAGGTGATAGGTGAGAGGAGGTAAGAGGCCAGAATGCAGATAGAAAAGAAGGGGAGGGGGAGGGAATTTTTTTTTTACCCAAAGGCGAAATCAGTATTCATGCCATCAGGTTGGAGGCTGCCCAGACAGAATACAAAGTGTTGCTCCTCCACCCTGAAGGTGGCCTCATTGTGGCACAAGAGGAAGCCATGTACCAACCTGTTAGAATGGGAATTAAAATGTTTAGCCGCTGTGAAGTTCCACTTTTGGCGATGGAGAAGTACTCAACAAAGCAGTCCCCCAATTTACAATAAGTCTCACCAATGTAAAGGAGCCTGCATCAAGAGCACCAGACAGAATAGACGACCCCAACAAATTCACAGATAAAGCGTTGCCTCACTTCACGTGAGGAGAAATAGTAGGAAAAAAAATCTTAAATATTAAAGCCTATTCCTTTCAGTCACCATAGTGTTGATCAGCTTGAAAATACAAATGTTAATTTCACCTCCTCACCACCCACCCTGTCGGCTGGTGGCGTAGTGGCATCGGCGCCAGACTTTGGAGCGAAGGTTCCTGAGTTTGAACCCAGCCGGCTCCCCAGGCACTCTTTCTATCTGTGCTGGGTTGAGCATCAAGCTAGCAACTCGACCTCGTGAAAAAGACATTGCCTGCTACAGAAACATCAACAGTAAAAAGTTGATGGCCTATGCTCTCTTGTGAGTTTTTAAAAGAAGGCAATTTCCTTTTTTTCATCACCCACCTAATGAAGCATGGCTTGTGTCTGAGGGAAATATGAAGACAGGTAAAGTTGATAGAAACAGTAAATGTGCTTCTGTTGTTAAGCTGTACACTTTTTGAATGTTGGCATGTAATTTAAGTACCACTAAAGCTGTGTCATGATTCCCTATAATATTACTAAATACTATTGTTAGTATTTTATGGAAATTGATATGCAAGGTGGGCAGAAGTTAGTCTTGATTGCACCTTAAATTTGTTTGCATCCTGCTGACCAAGTGAAAGTGTTAGAAACAATGACATTTTGAAGCTGGCTGCCAGAACTTAACGAAAGGTTGAGGACCTGGAAGTTTATTGTTTCTCTTTCTGCACATTCTGTCTGACTTGAGTGTTTCCAGCATTTTTTGTTATTTCAGATTTCCAGCAGCTAGTTTTGTATTGTTCGGTATTGTTCCTGTCGGTGCTTTATTAAAAAAAATTGCATCTTTGCCAATTCCTTTAAGAAATGGCTGACATGCTGTGTGGAACAAGCTTCCAGAGAAGTGGTTGAGGCGGGTTCGATGTTGTCATTTAAAGTTAAGTTGGATAGATATATGGACAGGAAAGGAATGGAGGGTTATAGGCTGAGTGCAGGTCGGTGGGACTAGGTGAGAGTAAGAGTTCGGCACAGACTAGAAGGGCCAAGATGGCCTGTTTCCATGCTGTAATTGTTATATGGTTATATGGACATTCTCTGTCTTGATGGATATGTTGGATGTCTCAGAGGAGGATGATTGTGGATAAGTTATTTATAATAGATGTTACAATGTTAAAATTGTGCATGCATTTTAAACTTTGATTTATCACATGTAAGGCAAACCAACGAAAAAGGAGAAAAGTATGATGGGAGGAAATCGTATGTGGGTCCATTAATAGTAACTTTTACAAGTTCATGGTCTTCTCAGTAACGACAAGTATGGCTGAGTTCAGCGATAGAATAAGAAGGGCTAATGCTTGGACCTGATACAAGTATTAAATTTCTTATTCTCAAACATTACCTAGCCCTAGATTGAAGAAGGTAATTAAGGATGATGGTGACATTCAGAAAACATGCATTCAGAAACAATGTCCATTCTTGCTGTTTTGAAGGTCCGTCTCATGAGACAAATGAAGGAAGAACAAGAACGTGCTCGAATGACAGAATCTAGAAGAAACCGAGAAATTGCTCAGTTGAAGAAAGATCATCGCAAGCAAGAAGTGAGTATTGAGTTGTTTGAAAATGTTCATTGTCAGAAGGATGAGATCAGTTCTAATACTCAAGAAATTGAAATTAATGTTTTGAACTTTGCATTTTTGTAATATATTTTTGCATTAGATCATTTTGTACCCTAGATTGAAAGATTCCCTACAGTATATCTAATTAAAATGTTATTGTGCTATCTTGTACTTTTCGCCATTTAAAAAAATCAGTAACTGGGAATTTGATTTTGTGTTATTGGTTGGAGATCCTGTAACACTGCCTATTTTTGTAAGAGAAGGTGGTCATTTTCACTGTTTTGGATGTTGTTTTATTGTATTTGCCTAAAATTTTCAATTGATATTTTTTTCTTTACAACCTGAAAGGTTAGAAATGCTAATCTGCCAGACATTATTGTTAATTTATCACTAGTCATTGAATTAACCAAAATCAAAATATATTTGCTGTTCATTAATCTGATGCTTCAAATTTGAAGTCCTCAAGCAACTAATCTCATAACTTGAGAGACTTCGGAAATGTCTGCCTATGGAATTCTATCTTCTTTGTGATATGTCGGGGAAAGCAATTTGCAAAATAAAAATCCTTGCAAACGTAACAAGTGCTACACCTGCCCCTACACCTTCTCCCTCACTACCATTCAGGGCTGCAGACAGTCTGTCCAGGTGAGGTGACGCTTCAGTTGTGAGTCTGTTAGGGTCATAGCTGTTCCCGGTGTGGCCCAACATAGATTGATAGAGCACTTAGCCGAGCACCTACGCTCCATCTGTTAGAAGAAGCGGGATCTCCCAGTGGCCATCCATTTTAATTCCACTTCCCATTCCCATTCCGATATGTGTATCCGTGGCCGCCTCTACTATCGCAATGAGGCCACACTCAGGTTGGAGGAACAACAGCTTATATTCCGCCTGAGTAACCTCCAACCTGATGACACGAACATCAATTTCTCGAACTTCTCGTCTTGTCTCTCTCCCCTCCCCCCCCCCAAACCACCATTCCTCACCCCCTTTTCCCTCTCTCACCTTATTTCATTGCCTGCCTATCTCTGGGCATCCTCTCATCCTCTCCCCTTTTCTTTCTTTCAGGGCCTTCTGTCCTCTCCTATTAGATTTCCCACTTCTCCAGCCTCTTTCACCAATCAACTTCACAGCTCTTTAATTCACCCTCCCCCTTCCAGTTTCACCTATCACCTTGTGTTTCACCTTGCCCTCCCCCCACCTTTTAATTCTACTCCTCATCTTTTTTTTCTCCCCAGCCCTGCTGAAGGGTCTCGGCCTGAAACATCGACTGTACTCTTTTTCATGGATGCTGTCTGACTTGCTGAGTTCTTCCAACATTTTGTGTGGGATACTTATTAATTGATTTATTGAGAAAAATGATCCAATATTATATGCATTTCTTAGAAAAGTATGTGTATCTTTGTTTTCAGTAACTGGTGCAACACACCCCCCAATTCTGACCAATAAGATATATTCAGCTTCAAATCCAGTTTAAAATACCACCCCACAACAAATGTGAAGCCAGTAAATCCCTTAACTTCAGTGTTCTCAGCCACTCTACTGTGGGGTTTGCAAATAGCTATGTTGAGAAGAATGTCAAATTTTATTCCCTTGATAGATTCTGTACATTACAAAGGCAAGTGGGATTAGTAGATAGACAAGATGATCAGCATAGACACAGTGCGATGAATAGCCATATTTCAATGCCATGTAACTCTGACTTAGTGCCTCAATCCGTCACACATTAAGGAACTTCACAAGTTTGCTGATTTTAGCAAATCTGTGAGTGAAATCATGCACTCCACACAGTCTTCCTCAATCTGAAGGTTATCATGATCAACAGCATGCTACTATTTATTATTCATTCTTTTTACTCTTTGAACAAATTTACGACTGTGACACAAATTTTTTAAAAGTAGAAGATGCTCAGCAGCATATTTTAATTTCTATGTTAGTTGGAACATAGTTATCACCATCATTACATGCTATGTTGTATGACCATGTTGTTCTTGGCAAATTTTTCAACAGAAGTGATTTGCCATTGCTTTCTTCTGGGCAGTGTCTTTACAAGACTGGTGACCCCAGCCATTATCAGTACTCTTCAGAGATTGCCTGGCATCAGTGGTCCCATAAACAGGACTTGTGTTGTACACTGGCTGCTCATACAACCATCCAGCATCTGCTTCCGTGGCTTCACTTGACCCTGATCGTGATGGGGAGGGGGAGGTGTTAAGCAGGTGCTACACCTTGCCCAAGGGTGACCTTTAGGCTAGTGGAGAGAAGAGCACCTTGCACCTCTTTTGGTAGAAATGTATCTCCACCCCATGTTAACACAGTACTGTGGTAAGAAGTATGTCTATTGTCATTCAACAGAGGTTGTGCAGAATTCTGAATGCTGCAATATTTGTGTATTCAAATTAGTTTTTGAACCTGAAAAAAATATGCACAACACTATGTATGGGCTTCTTAGAAATATAAAACTGCAAGTTTTCGTTCTTTTTATTTTGGCCTGCTTCAACTACAAAAGGCAAGTTTTTTGAGTTTCTGAACATATAACAGAGCACAGCCCTTCATATCCCTTCACTTTTATCCCCCTTCAGCATCAAATGAAAATTCTGGAAGCTAAGAAGCGGCAACAAGAAATAATTCTAAAGCGCAAAACTGAGGAGGTGAGCCATTTGTTCATCATTTTGTCTGTGTATATAATATTCTTTCAGATTAATGGAAGACATAGCTGAAATTTATATATGCTGAAAATTAGAATGTCATTGTCTATATGACTCCATGATCAGTATTGTTTATAGCAGTAAAATGATTCAACTAAATGAGAACATCACATTTGAGAAATTAATGCGCAAATTGTAGCAAAGGCTTTGTAAATTATAAGAATCGTGAAATTAAGGGGTCTTGTGAAGTAAATATGGATAAAGCTGTGTTATCAGTTTCAATGTTGTGAACAAAAATGCTGTAAAGAGTTGTTATTACAATTGGAGTTTACCAATGTGTTTTTTTTTCTGATTGAAAACTCTTGGAAAATGTTTTTTGAAATGGAAATCTCAAATGAGTTATCCCTGTCTTGTTTGCACAATGATCAGCTTAAATTGCAAGGTAAAATTGTGCAGCTCTCTTGATTCAGAATATACCTTAAATAATTGTGTTCTAGATCTTGATTATTTGTAGCTATTACAAAAGAGTGTTGAATGATAAATCCTGTATAAAGTTCAGAGCATGCTTCAGGTGTCTTCTTGAATTCCAATATCATTAACCAGGTACAAAATAATTTGTTTCTGTCCCTGTCAGTGACATCAGATGGGGCAAGTTTGGACATGAGAGTGAATGACAAAATAACAAATGTATGTTTGAGCATATTTAAGACAGGAAGTTTTTAAAATTTACCCATGGAATCTAGGGATGAAGTGTTGAGAAAGTAGTGGTGTAAAGTTAGAATACCAATAAAGCTTGGTGGAAAATGTGAATTTAAGTTGTATCACAATTTTTTTCATGCTTCAATCAAAAACGTTTGTATTTAAATAAATTTCAGATGCTCTAAAGCAGGGGTGGCCAACCTTTTACATTCCATGTGTCAATTTTTTCATGCACGAGTTCGGATGTGCCATACAATTCTTGTACCCTCATTCAATTCTTGCAAAAGTATGTTAATATAGACATATTTAGCATTTTTACATGATATATTGATTTAATATAAAAACAAGATAAACATTACTTACCTTAATGAGACTTCTAACAAATATATTTTGTCGTCTTCAGATTTCTTCCTTTTTCTTAATCACATGTTCTTTCCGTAACTCAGACCCAAGTACTAGCTTCAGTTTTTCTTCTATTTCAGTCTGATGTTGTGTTTTACAGTGTCTATTAAGATCATGTCTTCTATTATGTGAGAAAATGTTTTCACAAACAATGCACAACGGTTTTCCTGACAGACCTGCTATAAATAAGAACTCATTTTCCCACTGTTCATTGAATTCACGCATACTATCAACTTTCTGCTTTTCTTTTGCACTGTGATAAGTAACTGAATGTAAAAACAAGGCTTAATTTTTTAAAAAAGTACAAAACTGTAAATGTTCGCAAAGGACGAACAAAGCACAACTCTGTAGCGCACGAGTGTCAATAGACAATAGGTGCAGGAGTTGGCCTTTCAGCCCTTTGAGCCAGCACCACCATTCACTGTGATGGCTGATCAACCACAATCAGTACCCTTTTCCTGCCTTCTCCCCATATCCCTTGACTCCGCTATCTTTAAGAGCTCTATCTAACTATTTCTTGAAAGAATCCAGAGAATTGGCCTCCACTGCCTTCTGAGGCAGAGCATTCCACAGATCCACAACCCTCTGTGTGAAAAAGTTTTTCCTCAACTCTGTTCGAAATGGTCTACCCCTTATTCTTAAACTGTGGCCTCTGGTTCTGGACTCCCCAACATCGGGTACATGATTCCTGCCTCTAGCGTGTCGGATCCCTTAATAATCTTATATGTTTCAATCAGATCCCCTCTCATCCTTCTAAATTTCAGTGTATACCAATTGTAAACTGACTGGCAAAAACCTGCGACGCATCGCTGGTGCAGACGCCTGGCACCTCAGGATCAAACAAGTATCAAACGTATTGAACAGTTATGGAACGACTGCAGAACAAAAGTCCTTCTTTCGTAGTTTGACTCCTTGTACATTTTTTTTCAACTGAAAACAGATTAATGTGAAAGAAGATAACATTTGTCAAAAGATGTGCATGAAATAATAAAATCGTAAAAATAATTGCTAAGATTTAGATTTATTCTCAGTAAAACCCATTTCTAGCTCTAATCTACTTAAATTCCTGTTATAGATTTTTCTTTTCTACAAATCGGTTTTTGGTTAATACATTTTGCATGAGTAGGCTTTTTTTAATTATCACTGTGGTGCAATGCGCCATTTCTAATCATCCAATGTGCCACTTTCGGCGCATGCACCATAGGTTGGCCATCCCTGCTCTAAAGCAATTAGCTGAATGAGTACTTCTAAAAGTGTACTACTTTAGAAATACAGGGATTAAAAAGCCAGTTTGAGTATAGTAGCTTCACACAAATAGCAATATGATGCTAATAACCAGACAATCTGTTTAAATGTTATTCATTCAGATAGGAAAATATCAGAACTTCAAAATAAAAATTACTTATTTTAGTATTTGGATGATGCTGACATTTGTAGCATACTTCCAATGAGCTCTAAAAACTGTACAGGGAAAACTCAGCCTTTTTTAATGTAAATATACTCCTATGCCTTTGGGTAGGGAAATCTATTGGTGAATAAAATATATTGTATACATTCTCTGACATTAAATTGAAAATGAAGGATTGCTTGCAACTGAAATGGGATTGTGTAACTGATGTTCCTATGTATCCAGAGCGCTCGTCCTCAATGACAGTGGCATTTTCAGTTTGAGATGCTCTTGAAATAGCCAAGGAAAGATTGCCTAGTATTTTTCAGATGGAGGGCTGTGGTCCCGGTGCAGCTCGATGGGAGTGAACAGTTTAAATGGCTCGGCACATTTTGGTTGTTTGTAAGGACAAGTTTGAACTGTAAGTTCATTTTGTTATTGCCTTTTAGGTAACAGCACTTAGAAAGCTTTCAAAACCAATGTCGGATAAAGTAGCTGGGCGAGTGAGCCGTAAACTGAGCTTGCCAGATCCTGTTTCAGAGTCACAATCTCACGCCGGTTTCACCGATCATGACCGAACTACCAACTTCACTGGTGTGTACAAAGGGAGAAATCTTGCTTCCCGGACCATGGGTGCTCCAGCAGACAAGACAAATGGGGGCTTGAGGTATTTTTGACACTTTTTAATCCTTCGGAATTTTCAAATTGGAACAAAATTTGGATGTGATTTTTTTGGCCTTTATAATTGATTTAATATGACCCAAAATGTTCTAGAGTCTAAAATATTCTGACTTTAATCCCTTGGGTAATTGATTCATTTCACATTGGATAAATATTTAATACATTTCCTGTGATTTATAATCATTCTGAGCCCTTCCAGCAAATGACTATGTGATACCGCTGATAAACAGTCCTCATGAGAAAGCAGGAAGTTGGACATTTTTTACATCCACCTGATTACAGAACTAAAATTACATTGGCTAAAGGAGACTGAAAAATAGACTCCTGATGCCCTTAATACCACAGTTCCTCACAAATAATGGTCATCCTGGGAATATCTCTGAGGTTGCTCACAGTGAAGCTAAGGCTACAATGACATACTACACCCAACCCCTCCATGGATATAGAAATTTGTATGCAACTTGCAGCTTGAGTTTTGGCAAGTTGAAGCATACAAACACTCAGACCACAAACCTACCTACGTTCTTCACTCTGCTTCCCTCCCCTCTCCAACCCACCATATAGTAGGTTCCCAAACCTTTTGAAAGGTTACACTTGCATCTAAATTACCTCATCAAACCTCACTTGCCTCAACAAAACATCTCAAATTAACTACCACAGGCACTATTTAGCTATAACAAATCTTTGTTGACTTTCTCCTTCCACATTATCTCAATATATTAACTTTGTCCTGACAGTTCATAAATTATATAGAAGCAATGCTGGGGAATAACAGATTACTTCTGATCAATTACAGAAAGAAATACCAGAGAAAAATTGCAAGTACATATACTTCAAGAGCAGCAAGGCTGAAATGGCAGTCACTTGAACGTAGGGTTACTGAAATAATTATGCAAAGGATGACCATTGCCAACATGGAAGCTGATATGAATAGACTTCTCAAGGTAAGAGTTTTTTTTATTATTGTTTTTGCTCCATTTCCATTTTCGTTTGAATGTGAATATTAGAATTTGCAAGAAACTTCTTAAATTGCTGCTTGTGTTTTTGCTTTGCACTAATGATCAGTGGCATGGTAAATTGTTTCTTTTCTTTCCAGTTAAATAATGATCCCTCATTTTTCCTTTTTTTTCTCTACATTAATTTATCATGTATTGCTTTGTACGGCTGCTGTAACGTTTAACGAATTTCAATTTCATGACGTATGCAAGTGATATTAAACTTTATTCTGATTCTGTGTGTCATAAATTATATGGATAAAGTAAAATGCTGTAGATTGGTCATGGTTGCTTTCACAAATAACTCTTGGACGAATAACTATAATTTGTTGTATGATGTAAATGTTTCTCAAAGATGTTAATTTTGTGAATTTAAGTTGTAAGGCCTACTTCAGCATACTGCATTTTAATTACAAACAGCTGACAATCTTAACTTTGAATGTAAAATTATGTGCATTGACAATTTGAGATCTGTGAACAGCTTGCTTCGACAGGCTGAATATTTTTTTGAAAATGCCAAAGTTGCACACCTGGTTTGAGAGGATGTTTTAATTCTTCTATTTGATTTAATGAAGGAGAAAATATCTTGAATTTGCAGTATTATTCTTGTGCTGATAAGTTGTGTAAAATTCTTGTAATTATCTTGCTTTTCTCTAGCATGTTCTAATTATTTTTAATCTCTTCTTGATCTGATTAATACCTCTGAAATTTTATTTTGCCTTTATAAATTTTATTATTTATTTCCATTAGCAAATGGCTGATAAAAGTTATTGCAGGCAGCTAATTAGAATTCAACAGACCCTGATCATCATCCCTCCCACCTGACAATTTTGTTTATACTGTAGGTGACACTAGATCATATTGTTGCTGGCTGACTAGTAGAGTAAAGAATGCTGATGTATTTTTACACATCTCTTGTAATGTTAAGTTGTAAGCTTACAGGTACAGTGGATTCTGGTTAATTAGGATATATTGAGACCATTTTGGCCCAATTAAGTAGCTGCCCCAATTAGCTGAACTGTCATGGAAATAGTTAAAAGGGAGTAAAGAAGACATCTGAGTAACAAATTATGCATTTAAATGAAATACAGAACAAATTACAGCACTGCCAATTCTAGCACAGTACTATAAAACAGTGTATTAGTTCCTAATAGTTATCGATGGAGGAATTCATCCAGTGTACACAGTGAACAAAATCAATGCAGACACATTATGCGGAAAATGGACAGCTTTTATACAATGCTGTTGACAATTTCTTCCTCCAGATCTTCATTTTCATTGTAATATCCAAAATGATTATCAATGCCTTCAATTTTTTTGTAGTTTCTAACTTGTTGAAGTAGTGAAATTGTTTCATTTTCACTCCCGGCCATTTCTGGTATCCCCACGCCTGAATGCTTAAAACCACAGTGAGCAAAACAGTCTTACTGCTTATATCTCACAAGCTATCAGTGACAACACTCACACGCACACGCAACTGAAGCTATTTAAAAACTGCTTGCTCTAAGCACGGTGTTGAGTCTAACGGCTCAAATGAAAAAAAAATGTCCCAAATAAGTGGCTGCCCCCCAATTAACTGGTATCCAATGTATTTAGTGCGTCTTTGTATTAGCATCAAGCAATGCAGCAAGCATGAAGAGCAGTATTGTTATATTTCAGAATGTTATTGGTTCGCAACCTTCAAATGTTTCTCTTTCATTATTAAAATTACAGCAACGTGAAGATTTGACTAAAAGACGAGAGAAACTGAATAGAAGAAGAGAAAAGTTTGCACTGGACTGTGTAGATGATAAAGCAATTCATAGCATTAGTGAAGAAACAGAATCACTTAGTGCAAATATTGACTATGTTAATGATAGTATTTCTGAATGCCAAGCCAACATAATGCAGATGGAGGAAGCAAAGGTAAGGCAATTTACTATTTTTTCTTGGTGTTTCTGACAGAAAAATAACTTTTTGTATATATAATTTCCAGTGACTTCCTTAATTACGGTTCATCATTCTTCCACACCAAAGTATAAATGGAACAGAGTGAAGATTTTTAAAAATCTATTGTACCTCTTCAGAAACCATGTGGCTAATTCTTAGATTCAACTTAAGGGTGCACATTAGATGCCTATTGGCATTTGCCCTTAACTTTAGTATTTCTTGCCAATAGTTTAATGAATTCAATGCTTTCAGGAAAGAAGTCATCACTTGAACAAAGTTTCCCTTGCACTGTCGAACATGCAGTGGTCTAAAGATTAAAAAGATTTTGCACAATAATAGTTCCATTATAACTATGACTAAAACTATGTGGTGATCAAGGCATTTAACTGGACCCATAATTCCAAATTGTGGCATAAAATAGATCATTAGGGTCCTAGATCTTGAAGTTTCATTCTGTAAGTTAGTTATATGTGCACACTGTGTATGAACAAGGAAAGCAAGTAACTAACTAAACAAGTAGCAAATAACCACTAATCTCCCTCCTGGCACTTATCCCTGCAAGCGGCCAAGGTGCTAGACCTGTCCATTCACCTTCTTCCTCACCTCCATTCAGGACCCGAAACAGTCCTTCCAGGTGAGGAAGCACTTAATTTGCTGGTCTGTTGGAGTAATCTATTGTATCAGGTGCTCCTGATGCAGCCTCCACTACATTGGTGAGACCTGTGGTAAATTGGGGGACTGGTTCGTCGAGCACCTTCACACCATCTGCCAGAAGTGGAACTTCCCAGTGGCCAAGTATTTTAATTCCCATTGGTCCACGGCCTCCTCTCATGCCACAATGAGGCCATCCTCAGGGTGGAGGAACAACACCTTGTATTCTGTCTGGGTAGCCTCCAACCTGATGGCATGATTTCTCCTTCCGGTAAAAAAAATCCTCTCTCCCTCCCCTCTTCTTCTTTTCCCCCACTCTGGCCTCTTACCTCTTCTCACTTGACTATCACCTTCCGCGGGTCTCCTCCTTCTCCTCCCCTTTCATATTCCTTCCTCTCCAGCCCTTTACCTTTCCTACCCACCTTGCTTCACCTATCATCTTTTAGCTAAGCCCCATTACCCTCCCACCACCTTTTTATTCTGGCATCTTCCCCTTTTCAGTCCTGAAAGAGGGTCTCGGCCTAAAACAATGGCTCTTTGTTCATTTCCATAGATGCTGCCTGAACTGATGAGTTCCTCGGCTTTTTCTGTGTGCTTCAAGTAACAATATTTTCAATAATAGGGCTGGTGGGGGTGAGGTGTGATGGTCCATTAATAGGTTCATCTAGTTGATACAGAAAGCAGCTGTACTAACTTGTCTGCATATTCTAACACTGATATGCTTGAATGAACCTCTTCAGAACTACACAGCGTCAAGTGTAGATGCACTTAATTGGCAAAAACAAATACCAACAGTCTTTTGCTCTCTGTGCAGCTGATTCAATGGATTATTTTTCTTTCCTTTCTCTATTTTGTCAATATGTCTTCCCACACGGTGCGCATTCATAAAAATAGTAAATATTGTAACACTCAGCAGATCAAGCAGCATTTGTGAAAAGAAAGTTAATATTTTAGGTTGAATTTGCTTTGAGAACTATTCTTCATTCTCCAACACTGAAAACAGTAGGATTATTTTATTTCATTTTGCAGGAGGAAGGAAGAACAGTGGATGTTTCAGCAGTGATCAGTTCTTGTACTTTGACAGAAGCTCGTTACATGTTGGATCACTTTCTCACAATGGTTATTAATAAGGTAAATCTGTGATCAAAACTTGGCCCCATTAAATTAAGTCAGTTAGTCTTCATATAAGACTAAAATTAATAGGTCAGCAGTGGAAACCTCTGGTGGATAATGTAACCTCTGGTGCATCCATTATTCAGTACTGAAGTTCTTGAAGTTAAAGGTTGAGTGTGTAGCATAGCCACGTTAGACCATTTGTCTTTACTCCCTCATTCCCATGATTCGTATTGATTCCCCTGCTCTCCACTGACAGTATGCATAGTTTGCAACAGCCTGTTACCAGCATGTCTTTGGGACATAAGAAGCAGCAAACATCCAGGGAAATCCCACTTGGTCATGGGGAGAATTGCAAACTCCGTACAGACATCACTTGAGTTCAAATCCAATCTTAGATCGCTGGAACTATGCCACGGCAACAACAACTGTTGTGCTACTGTACCAACCGCAACTGAGAAATACCTGATCATGGAAATCCGGAACACTGATGTATACCAAAAAAAGCATTGACTTCAACTCACGCTGAACTTCACTTTAAGTTCTAGTCAACTTTTCCTAGCATCTTATGAACTTCAATTTCTCCGATCGATCCCCATGTTAGATATTGTGAAACTTCTTGGTAAAAGCCATGTAAACAACATTAAGTATGCCATTCATCAACTCTCTATCTGGTGATAATGAATTCACTGGATAATGACCTCCCTTCATAAATTGCTGCAATTCTTGATAAAATTATCTATCAATAAAATTATTTACTCTGTCCCTAGTTTTTCTAATAATTTGACTGCAACAGTATCTGAGAATGTGAATTGTTTGTTTTATGCATCACTGACTTCTGCTTATATAATTCAATTTTTTTTAATATAGATTGCTATTGGGGTGACTAAAACAAATAATTACTCAAAATAGCGACAAATATATTGGGGGTTATTTATACATACCTAATGAATGATTTGTGTTCTTTATCTGGAGCTCTATTAACTAAGTATATTTCTTCACTGCTGCTGAGGTTTCTAGATTTTAATCTAAAGTATCAGTTTTTGCTTCTGTTTGAGATTTGACTTCCAGCTAATGAATGCTTCAGGTTTATAATCTTTGACATCCTGAACAAAAATAGTCATTGAACAGTACTGGACTTCATGGAATTCCTCACTAAGTGGTTTGTGATGGATTTTTTTTTTGGCATTGAAGCCTGAAATTTTAGAGTTTTTCAAGTTGTGGGTTTTTAAAAGTATACAGTTTGAGATGTTTTTCCCCACCAGAGGAGAACTTTGACCCTAGCTTTACTTCTTGTAATAGAAATGGTACATTTTAGGATGAAAAAGATTAGTTTTAATATTAGTCTTGATGGTTTTGGACAACCTTCTTCAAGAACAAATTAAGATTTGGAATAACTTTTCAATCCTTATTGAGGTTGAGGAAGACTATAACCCGTGATTTGATTATGTGCTTTAACTATGTTAAAGAATAGACCTCAGAATATATTTTGTTTGGTCTTAGGGTCTTCAAGCTGCTCAAAAGGAATCTCAGATTAAAGTTCTAGAAGGCAGAGTAAAGCAAATAGAAATTAACAGTTCAACTCAAAATCAACTGCTACTCCATATGTTGAAAGAGAAAGCTGAATTTAATCCAGAGCTTGAAGCTTTACTTGGAAATGCTTTACAAGGTAAATGTTCTGTACTCATCTTCATATTTGCATGCATTTTTTGTTTCCAGTGCATGACATTAAGATTTAATTGCACAGTTGCTGGCATCTTTAATTAATATGTTTGGAATTAAATTTTGTATTTTTGGTATATGTTGAGATAAATCCAGTCAATAAATTTGCTTTGGAAAAATAACTCAAAATAATTATAAATCAAATTTATCTGGTTATGTAAGTTAAACTTTTCAGATGCATCCCTCAGGGTTAATGTAACAAAGGCATTTTAATTAAGTTCAAAATACTTAACTTTTAGGTCATGTTGAAATAGCATATTGTCAGGCATTAGTTCCCTTAAAACTAATGACTTCAAACAATCCAAGACTATGAGCTTTTTGGATCAGCTGAAGGTCACGAAGAAAGGGACTTTGTCCTGGATTTCCAGTCAGTGATGAAGTAGTACTTGTTATCCTATTGGAAAGTTACCCCAAAAAGGAGCACGAGGCTCTGACATACAAATTCTCCTTTTTCCATTGTGATTTGTAATTGCTGTACCATCTCAACAGATCCTGTGCAAACCAACAACTATGCCGTTATTAAACTGGTTGACTACATGGTTTGGCTGCAAAGGCTCTTGATGTGCTTTTTTGAACAGGACAGTATTAACATCATAACAAGAAAGAAGAGCAGGAGTAGACATAAGTCCTCCAACCTTGCTACATACTAATTTGATCTTGGCATTCATTTTCCATCCAATTTGCCTAAACCCTTGATTCCCTCTTGGAACAAAAATATATTAATTTTACCTCTTATATACCTTTTATATATTGGCGAGACCCGACGCAGACTGGGAGACCGCTTTGCTGAACATCTACGCTCTGTCCGCCAGAGAAAGCAGGATCTCCCAGTGGCCACACATTTTAATTCCACATCCCATTCCCATTCTGACATGTCTATCCAGGGCCTCCTCTACTGTAAAGATGAAGCCACACTCAGGTTGGAGTAACAACACCTTATATTCCGTCTGGGTAGCCTCCAACCTGATGGTATGAACATCGACTTCTCTAACTTCCGTTAAGGCCCCACCTCCCCCTCGTACCCCATCTGTTACTTATTTTTATGCACACATTCTTTCTCTCGCTCTCCTTTTTCTCCCTCAGTCCCTCTGAATATACCTCATGCCCATCCTCTGGGTCCCCCCCCCCCTTGTCTTTCTTCCCAGACCTCCTGTCCCATGATCCTCTCGTATCCCCTTTTGCCTATCACCTGTCCAGCTCTTGGCTCTATCTCTCCCCCTCCTGTCTTCTCCTATCATTTTGGATCTCCCCCTCCTCCTCCAACTTTCAAATCCCTTACTCACTCTTCCTTCAGTTAGTCCTGACAAAGGGTCTCGGCCTGAAACGTCGACTGCACCTCTTCCTACAGATGCTGCCTGGCCTGCTGCATTTACCAGCAACTTTGATGTGTGTTGCTTGAATTTCCAGCATCTGCAGAATTCCTGTTTTTGTTTTTAATTTTACCTCATTCATCTCTCTTGAGGAGTGGTCTTCAAAGATTCATGATCCCCTGAGATAAGGAATTCCATCGGAACCCCTTGTTCTGGAAAAAATACATTCAAATTTTCATACCAGTACCCAACCAAACTCACTCAAATACTGACAAAACTAGAATTTTAGGTCTTTCATTCTTAATGCCAATGAATATGGACTCACTCCGCTCCATTTTCTTAAAAAAAACCAAATAAGCCTTTGTCTGAACGCCCTCCATTGCAAGTATATTCCTCAAATGAAGAGATCATAAGAGTGTTCTCATCAATGCCATATTGTACCGAGGCATTTCTATTTCTATCCTCCTTGTAAAAGAAGCCAGTATACCATTATATGATAACTTTGTTTCATATGCAAGAACATAGGGGTCCTAGTGAATAGCTGCATTCTGTGCTGTTTCCATACTTAAATAATATTTGGCTTCTGTCTTGCAACTGAATGACCTCAGTTGAGTTGCAGATACCAAATTTTTGTCCACTCAAATGACCTATTGCTACTTTTATTTTTTTCGCCATCTTTGTACTGCTAGCACAATTGGTAGCAATATATTCAATCCTTCCTTCAGGGAATCATTAATAACTCTAGAAACATAGAAAATAGGTGCAGGAATAGGCCGTTCGGCCCTTTGAGCCTGCACCGCCATTTATTATGATCATGGCTGATCGTCCAACTCAGAACCCTGCCCCAGCCTTCCCTCCATACCCCCTGATCCCCGTAGCCACAAGTGCCATATCTAACTCCCTCTTAAATATAGCCAATGAACTGGCCTCAACTGTTTCCTGTGGCAGAGAATTCCACAGATTCACCACTCTCTGTGTGAAGAAGTTTTTCCTCATCTCGGTCCTAAAAGGCTTCCCCTTTATCCTTAAACTGTGACCCCTCGTTCTGGACTTCCCCAACATCGGGAACAATCTTCCTGCATCTAGCCTGTCCAATCCCTTTAGGATTTTATACGTTTCAATCAGATCCCCCCTCAATCTTCTAAATTCCAACGAGTACAAGCCCAGTTCATCCAGTCTTTCTTCATATGAAAGTCCTGCCATCCCAGGAATCAATCTGATGAACCTTCTTTGTACTCCCTCTATGGCAAGGATGTCTTTCCTCAGATTAAGGGACCAAAACTGCACACAATACTCCAGGTGTGGTCTCACCAAGGCCTTGTACAACTGCAGTAGTACCTCCCTGCTCCTGTACTCGAATCCTCTCGCTATAAATACCAGCATACCATTCGCCTTTTTCACCGCCTGCTGTATTTGCATGCCCGCTTTCAATGACTGGTGTATAATGACACCCAGGTCTTGTTGCACCTCCCCTTTTCCTAATCGGCCACCATTCAGATAATAATCTGTTTTCCTATTTTTGCCACCAAAGTGGATAACTTCACATTTATCCACATTAAATTGCATCTGCCATGAATTTGCCCACTCACCCAACCTATCCAAGTCACTCTGCATCCTCTTAGCATCCTCCTCACAGCTAACACTGCCACCCAGTTTCTTGTCATCCGCAAACTTGGAGATGCTGCACTTAATTCCCTCATCCAAGTCATTAATATATATTGTAAACAACTGGGGTCCCAGCACTGAGCCTTGCGGTACCCCACTAGTCACTGCCTGCCATTCTGAAAAGGTTCTGTTTATTCCCACTCTTTACTTCCTGTCTGCTAACCAATTCTCTATCCACATCAATACCTTACCCCCAATACCGTGTGCTTTAAGTTTGCACACTAATCTCCTGTGTGGGACCTTGACAAAAGCCTTTTGAAAATCCAAATATACCACATCCACTGGTTCTCCCCTATCCACTCTACTAGTTACATCCTCAAAAAATTCTATGAGATTCGTCAGACATGGTTTTCCTTTCACAAATCCATGCTGACTTTGTCCAATGATTTCACCACTTTCCAAATGTGCTGTTATCAGATCTTTGATAACTGACTCCAGCAGTTTCCCCACCACCGACGTTAGGCTAACTGGTCTATAATTCCCCGGTTTCTCTCTCCCTCCTTTTTTAAAAAGTGGGGTTACATTAGCCACCCTCCAATCCTCAGGAACTAGTCCAGAATCTAACGAGTTTTGTAAAATTATCACTAATGCATCCACTATTTCTTGAGCACTCTGGGATGCAGATCATCTGGCCCTGGGGATTTATCTGCCTTTAATCCCTTCAATTTACCTAACACCACTTCCCTACTAACATGTATTTCGCTCAGTTCCTCCATCTCACTGGACCCTCTGTCCCCTACTGTTTCTGGAAGATTATTTAGCTAAATAGCTAAATAGCTATGACCTCAATGTTGATCCCTGCGGTGCTTCGCCAGCTACAGTTTGCCTAACCTAAATTGAATTTTATTAATTCTGACTCTTTCTGTTAGCCATTTCTCTCCATGCTGTTATGTTCCCCCTAGGGCTAATGTCCTGGACTCTTAATTTTGGTAACATTTCATATGGCACTTTATTAAATGTCTTTTGGAACGCCAAATGTACGTATTAATGGGGTTCACTTTATCTATCCAGCTGGTTGCATCCTCAAAGAAGTTAACCAATTTATCAAACACAGTTCACATTTTCTAAATCAGGAGTCACATTTGTTTTATGATTGTTAAGATTTCTATAATTACCTAATTATGTATTACAACAATTTCCAATGGGCAGTTACTAGGTCAACTAATTCTTGTTACCTGTGTTTCACCTGTCTTTAATATTGGCTTTATATTTGTAGTTTTCCAATCTGCCAGGATCTTTCTCACTCTTTGGACATGTTATATTGGCAAAATAAATGTTTTGGAGGTTCATCGTTTAAATTAGTAAGCAGGTACCTTCCAGGAGTCAAATGATAAGATTTAACTCGTTTGTTGCACAAATGTATGGACAAGGGACTACAAGGGCAAAATTATGGATGGCAATGAAAGAAGATTGGGTTTGAAATTGTGAGCCAGAAACTTCTGATTTTAGGTTTTGGAAAATGGAAATCAATGACCATTGGAGAAACTAACCAACATTTCAAGTTTCTACTCTTAATAGCTTTCTTCAAGTTGAGAGTAAATCTAATAGACTTGTGACTGCTGGTAAGAGCTCAAGAAGAAAGATTTTTCTGGGACCATTTTGTTGAAGAATTTTGTGGTTCCCCCAACATCATGCAGTGAAGAGTTTATGTAAGAAGTCTTTGGGAAAAGAGTTATTTTTGTTTTTGCAGGTCAGACTTTTTGGATTAACATTTTATGCAGCTAGATGATCATTGCCACTATGCATAGCAATCAGTTTCTAACCGTCTTTACATCTCACGTTTGTAAAATGATTTGTGGAGATAAAGGAGGCTAGTCCCAGTGCAATAGATTATCTTGCTCTTATAGTTTGGTTTCACAAACTTTCTCTTACATAATAATGGGCTTTACCAATTACATTTTTTCCATCTTGAATGGTCCTTAATTCTGGGGCTGTCATAATTTGCTTAATTTAATCTCTTGGAAAGGCTGCCACAGATCTGGTATACATTAGTAAACCTGATGTTTATATGACCTACTGCAGTACCCTCAAGTATAATTCACTGAGGATTCATACTACAAGAATTTTTCTCGGGACGTGAAATTGTTACTATGGAAGATTTAGTCTTTAACATGTTAATCTGATTTTTGTTTACTGACAGTTGATTGGTAAACTCTAATCTACATACTAGTCATCCATGCAAATTTTGACAGTCATATCAATGGTCTTTGGGTTGTAATTTGTAGTACTGCCAAATTAATCATTGGAGTAATCTGGAACTAAAACTTTGCAATGTAGATGCTTAAACTCATCTCAAATACAGATATCTCTGTATTTTCCCAAACTAGTGGTTAGTATAAAGCTGAGTGATCACTAGTAAAATAATTGAAGTCTTTATCAAGGAGTAATTAATAAGGTATCAAATTGTGAATTGTTTACTTTTACTTGTTCTAAAATAAGCTCATATAATGCTGAAGATCTTAATGTATCCATGAAGGTACTCAACGCACAAGAATAAAGTTCCACCTACATATGCTTTCACAGTTGGTTAAGCTGTATGCCAGCCTTACCAGCTGTTATAACTATCTTTTGGTTTAAATTCAAAAACTTTAAAATAAATTTTTTATTGCATTTTGAAATAAAATTTTGAAATATTTGTCATTTAAACAATTGAGTTATTTGTGATTCAACATTAATTAAAATTGGAAATTATCTGAAACTCACTGCACTCATCCCAAGATGTTCCTGTCCTGTTGTTGAATCCGCACTAGACTGATTTCCCAGCTTAACAGCTAGAACTCCATGAGTAGTCCATAATGACTGGAGTGCAATTAGACTGGCAGCAACAGTGACCTTGAAGTTTGGTGCTTCCACAGAAACAGAAGTGCTGGGTTGTCTGATTGCTAAGTGGAGAAATGCTGAAAGTTTTGCAGGATTTCACAAGAAAATCCAGATCAGCATCTTGTCTCCAAAATTTTGCCTGACCTGAGTATTTTCAGCATTGATTTTCAACCTCAGAATTCAATCTTTTATTAATTTTAATGATTTTTGCCAGACATTACAGCTTCAACCTTGTTGATCAGTTCCTACAGTATGTAGTTTAAATTGTGACTTCACATTGGCAAAGTTAAAAAAAAAATGAGTGAATATAAAGGATAAAATTTCAGTGTGAGCTCCTGCAATAATACTAATTCGTATTTCTCAGTTTGTCAACACAAGTACTTCTATGCATAGAAATAAAATTAATAATCCAGTATTGTTCACCAAATATAATGCATCAATCTATTTTAAGTTGTTATTTTTGGGCACAGATGATATTTTCACCCATGGCATTTCTGTCAAGGCAGACAATAAATGTTATTTCAGATGTAATTTTATTTCAACATTGGTTCATTCTTGTTGACAATAGGATATTGTTCATATATAGTGGACTCCTTTTGATTGGTTTGTTGCTCTTCTTTTTCCCGGTTACTATTATTTACACAGAGCTAGATAGCATACCTATGGGTAAGTTAATTGCGGCAACTGTTTTGTGTAACTGCATGTCTTACTAAATATGCTTGTATGCTAACAATGCTGCATCCATCATAACACCTGTTAATGTTCAAAGTCTGCATGCAACATTTAATGGGATATGAATGCAGATTATTATTTTCCCAGACTCACTCACCTTTTGCATCATGTACCATTGAATCCTTGTATACACATGCTCCAGAAGTTAACAACTGACCAATGTGGCAAAATGTTGACTCCATTCACATTGAATGTTCAACACACTGTTGCCCTGGATCCTTTCATCTGTTCATTTTTATTTAACTTCATTCTTTCTTAAGATTTATTGTGAAAGTACAATTGATATAAATGTATCATTTTGGAGGTATCTTACACTAAACCAAAACACACAAATTGATGCATACAAACTGGAAATTGTAGTCATTATCTCTTGTTTAAAATTAAGATGAATAATTTTCATAAACGTCTTGCAACTTGGAGAAAGGTTTCCCAAACCACGAAGCAACATGGGTTATGTTTAGCAATCCGTAGAGTTAAATTCAACAGTAATTCATTGTCTTGTTCTTGATCACTATCAATACTTTGGTCTTTGTCTCCTGAATTATTATGTTTTGTTTTTACTCGGGATTGTAAAGTTAATTACAATCATGTGTATTGTATTTGTGTAACTGATGTTTAGATTATTAAATGTCAAAATTTGAATAATAAGTTTGCTTTATATTTAAAATGCATTGTAGACTTAAGTAAACTAAATCCTTGTTCCAAAAGAATTCCCTTCTAGATCTTCCATCAAAGAAAGCAGTGGAACTTTGTCTGATTTTTCAAATAATGTCAGATATTTTTGATTATTAGCTTTATTACATCCAGTAATGGAAATGTGAAACTTGTCTGTAAAACAGTTCTCTAACACTCCCTTATGGTGTGAGATTAATATCTTCCAAAGGGAACAGAATTCAGCTATTGGGAAACTTTAGACTTGAATTGGGCATTGTTTAGAAGATACTCAGTGATCATTTTATGAGAAACATTGTTGGAAAAACAAGCAATGCAGAAAATCTAGAAACCTAAAAAAGGCTGACTTCAGAGGGAATTAATTTCTGGTCTTTTCATCTGGAACATGTCAAGTAGAAATTACTTCCTTTTGGAATCAAAGAGCAACGCAGCATGGATACAAGCTCTTCAGCCCAATGATGCCCTTGGTGCCCAGCCAGTTTGCCCCAATTTTCTGTGCCCCTCGAAGCTCTGCCTTTCCACGTGCCTATCCAAATACTTCTTAAATGATACTATTGTACTTGCCTCAACTACTTCCTCTGGCAGCTCATTAGATGTACTCACCACTCTCTGGATAAAAATGTTGACTCTCAGCTAACATTAATTTTTTCCCCCTCTCACCCAACCTATGCCTCTAGTTTTGGACTCTTGTACCCTGTGGAGAAGATTCTTACTATCCTCCTTTGCTATATCTCTCATAACTTTAGACACTTAATGTAAGGTCACTGCTCATTTTCCCATGTTCCAGGGAATAAAGACCTGAACTGACCAACTTCACCCTACAGCTCAGGCCTTCAAGCCTTAGAAATGGATCGATCAATTTGTATGTTATGCTTCAATTGTCTGTTTACTCTTATGTTGCAGCCCATGCACATTCCAGTGTGTATCATGTAATCTTGAACCAGTTATCCACCAGCACTAATAGAGAGTACTTTGGCAGAAAATAAGTGATTGTTATTACAGGGCAAACACGCAAGTGTCTTTTATTTTGAGCTAATACAAGGGGTGATTGATAAGTTCATGGCCTAAGGTAGAACGAGTCCATTTTAGAAAACCTACCACATTTATTTTTCAACATAGTCCCCTCCTACATGTGCACACACTTAGTCCAGCGGTCATGGAGCATACAGATCCCTTCTTTGTTGAAATGGTTCACAGCAGGGGTGATTGATAAGTTCGATAAGTTTGTGACCTAAGGTAGAAGAGATGATTTATTAACTTCAAATTTTCTGCATTATCTCTCAGAGTTGAACTGCACGTGCATGTAATGAGAGCATCTTGGACCTCCAGGTGGTCCACAGCAAGGGTGATTGATAAGTTTGTGGCCTAAGGAAGAAGGAAATGAGTTATACAGCTCTCGTTGCATGCACGTGCAGTTCAACTCTTTGAGTGAAAATGCAGAAAGTTTGAAGTTAATAACTCATCTCCTTCTACCTTAGGCCACAAACTTATCAATCACCCCTGCTGTGGACCACTTCTACAAAGAAGGGATCTGTATGCTCCACTACTGCTGGACTAAGTGTGTACATGTAGGAGGGGAGTTCTTTTGAAAAATAAATGTGCTAGGTTTTCTAAAATTGACCCCTTCTACCTTAGGCCATGAACTTATCAATCACCCCTCGTACTTTTTTTTGTAAGTCATATACTAACTTCTGTGTAATGTTGATTGATACACAAGACCCCATTTAAAGTATTCCGCTTGGAGAGTGAAAACATAGTGAGGGAAGAGCAGTTCCAGTAGAGTTTGGACCAGTCTACTGGAATTCTTGCAGAGTGATTGAATTTCAGGCCAAAATAACTGGCAGATTCCTTGTGCATGAAGACAATTGCATTTATTTTTGTTTCAAATTTACAAGTTGAAAATGAGCAGCAGATGTTTTGTTTGTAAATCCATGGCAAATAGTAATTATAAGCATCTTTCTTTTTGTTTCAGCCGTTCTATTTGTGGTATAAAAGTTAATGCCAGGACCTGCCTTTATTGTCTAAATTGTACTTTAAACTCCTGTATATAATGGGATCTGAAGAATGTGTTCCCATTTTGGTTATGCTATAAACAACAGTTGACATTAATCTTTCAGTGCTGCTCGAAGGAATGTTTTGGGGGTTGGATGGAATTACCATAAAGAAGTAGTGAAGTGTATCCAAGTCAAGGTGATATGATGTTGATGTAAACTTGTTCAGAAAGTCTTTTGTACCTGTTGTCCTTTTGTATTTCCAAGTATAGTAATATTGATGGTGTTATTTAGCTGGGAAATTAAAATTACTTCATAAATACACTTGAGAAAAGGTCATGTGGAGTTCATGGACTTTGTAATGCCTGGACTACAAAATGTGTAGTATGCTGGTATGAGGCATACGTTTTGCTTATTTCTCATGCACCTTGATTACTGTCGTAAACCTCACCAATGTATCTCTGACCTTCTGCACAGATGTTATGAAATGCACAGTGATTGTAACTATAGATGTATTTTAAGTTCGTAAACATTTACAATTTCTGTGAATTATCGTATAATTGTAAAGCAAATTGAAAGGGTAACGTATGTGTTTTCTACCAAATTATAGAAGATGGAGCTGAAAGCAGTGAAGAAGAAAATATAACCAGTCCTGGAATGGAAGGCAGGTGAGATGATGTACTAAGCATTAAAGCATATTGCAAGTTTATTGCAAGCTAGTAAGTTATTATTGTTTAATTTAAAAATTGTATAAGTACTTGGCTGTACAAGAAGTAAAAATGTCGTTTTAAGGATGTAAATTGACTTGGAGACACCAAATTGCTTTTAATGTTGACTAAATTTGGGGGAACAAATTTGAGAGCTGGTGAAATTATATCATTGCTAATGTGACAACATCTTTCTATCAGTTAATTCTATTGTAATACATTGTTGACACGTGCAGTATTCTCAACAGGGTAGTGTTAACATAAGAACCTGTCACTTTTTCAACTTTCCTTACTCTATTTAAGAATTGATAGTAGTAACTCAGTATAGTCACTCTTCCCTACCTAGAATTCAGCTTTTTGGTTTATGTTTGGAGCAAGGCTGTGGGGAAGGGAGCAGAATAAACCAAGCAAAACTTAAATTCTGCATTTGTTTAACAGGTTGTTGGTTATCATGTTCTCTGATAGGCCTGCAGATGACATCTTTCATTACCTTGAGAGTGGACTGTCTGGTAACCAGTCTGTCTTTTGTGAACAGGAAAAGATAGATCTGGGAAGATGCCTGTACTGAATTCAAACTACAACAGCTTGGTTAATGGTTTTGCAGCTTCTGGGGTCTCTTTTTTCTCAGAAAATGTTTGAAATGTTATCTGAATTCCATGCTTTAACCAGTGCTCTTAACCCTTTAGTGCATGGAGTGAATCAAGTTGTCAGTGGCTGACTTCTATCATGATGGCGTCTCAGGGAGAGGGGAGCTAAGATGGATAATACACTCAGCAGCACTGGTGGCTAAACATCAAGCTTGTCTTAAGCAATCACATGTTGAACTTGACCATTACTCAATGTTTTTTCTTTTCTCTTCATAACTGATAAGAGGAGAGTTGCTGTTTTCATTTTTTATTATATATTTTATACTAGTTTAAGAATATCTATGATTTTGACAATGTCTATCTTAATCTCGGTTTGTATTGTTACTGAGATATATATATATATATATATATATATTTGAGATAATTCTCCTCTTGATTGTTTTTATGCTCCTTTTAAATCAATAAAAAGATTAATAAAGAAAGAGCCTTACCATATACTGTACATGTCCTATCTATTTTACTTTCCAAAAGCATCACCTTGCATTTATTGGAAATAAATTCCACCTGCCAGTGTCCTATATAACATTCTATCAGATCTACATTCTGTTGTTACCTTAAACAACCTTCTTGGGTATTCATGTTTTGCTCGAGCCTGAGAGACTATCCCTTGCTATATTTTGTCTTTAAAATTATATATCAGCATGGACTGAAGCCCAAGCTCCTCTATGCAACCTTGATTAGTGAGTGAGTCAGTCAGTCTGGGAAAAGAGCCTCAGCACAACGTCAGCATTCTGGTCCAAGTCACCATTTAGATTTTGCCACCCACTGATTTGGGCAGTCTGAATTGAGTATTTTGCATCTTGCCCAAGTGGTTGTGGGAAGGTGGTGGACCTGATCCAGGATAATTTGGTGCAGGGTGATTTTAAGGTTGTTAAATTATTTAGGATTAATGAGTATGGATTTTATATTACCATTTTTAGTTGAAACTGCAAAGCACTTAAATTTGTGGAGACAGGAATTTGTTAAATGATCTAGTTAAATCTTTGTTCTTCAAATGCAGCAAATAGGTAACTTGGGTACTAGTAGTTTTGATGATCATTTAATTGGTTAAATCCTATTTAAGTTAATAGAGTAAGTTATTGAATGCACAGTTACAACATCAGCTCAATTAAAATCATGATCTAATGAGGAATTTTATTAATTTCTTTGTGTTTTTATGTTTTGTATTTTCGCAGTTCATCGAGTTCTGACCTTATGAAGTTAACAGGTGACCTAAAACCAAAGGATAAGGTATTTGAGTCTTTTGTCACTTTCCAGCTTGGGCCTAGTATGAATTACCAGCAAGAGGGTATTACTACAGCAACTACTACAGAGACCATCTGAATGTTATTTTTAAAATCAGATTATTATTACAGTGCTGTCTAATTTAAGATTCACATACAGATTTAAAATAGTATTTGCTGTAAGATCAGTTGTTGCTTCATAAGTTGCTCTAGACATTGACCAGTGGAATCCATTCTGCTGAACTGGTTGAAAATTACACTTTAATTCATTCTAATTATTATTTATTATGGTTATTTAAATGTCATTGTAAATCAATTTAACTACGCTCTTCTGAAATTTAACCTGTAATAATACATTGAAATTTAAATGTTTCTGCACATTATTGTACAGGCACGAAGAAGAACAGCAACACAAATGGAATTGCTTTATGCAGACAGTAGTGATTCTGCCTCAGACATAGTTGCAGGAGATCTTGCTATGCCTGTGCCATTAATGCCTGTCGCAGAGGTGCAAGAACTTGAGAAGGACGGGACTTTACAGGCTGATGCTGCTTCAGCTAGGGAAAAAGAGATATTGCCATCACCATCTGGCTTGCCCCTTAGACTTGGCAGTAGCATGTAAGTTCTGCCTGGCATACACTAATTACTTCAGCATGTTGCATGGTGCTGCGTTGGTTTACTGTGGCATTTCTATCTTTTTCTTAATTGTTATTAAAACTATATACTTCGCATTCCTTATTTTGCATGAATGCCATGCTAAAGTAAAAATAATTGATTTATAAAAGCTTCACAACTCTAGAAACATACCCAGAAATGGAGGTTCTGTAAGGGTTGTCCTTATCCAAAGTTCCCCTTGAATATTAAAATAAATTTAATCACCAAACATAAAATCTGATGGTAATTTATTAATTTATCTCTAATAAAAATATGGCTGTTGGGAATTTTGAGAGAGAAATTATATACAGTGCCCTTTACTATTGAATTTATTAAGTAAGATGTGAATGATTGCTATGAGTGTTCGAATATTTGCTGTTTTTGGTAACCCCTGCGCCCCTCCCGACACACACATTGGTCTAAATCAGTGCTTTTATTGCCACAAGTTCTCCAAATTATAAAGTATAATTCTCTTGCTTATGGTTGTTAACTAACTGCATCATTTTCTCCTCGTGCCTTTTATCTCAATGCAATTTTGTATGGGGTGGGGGGGGACAGATGCTTTGCTCAAGTATTTTGGTGTCCTCTCATAAAGTCGTAGAATAATACAGCATAGAAGAAGGCCCTTGGACTCAGAGATGCCCAACTAAGCTAGTTGAATTTGCCTGCATCTGGCATGTACCTCTCTAAACTTTACCTGTCCATATATTTATTCAATTCAATTATCTTTTAAATGGTATTGTGTCTGCCTCAAATACTCTTATCCTGCAATAGTTTTTCATGTTATTTCACCTTGCCCTTAATTTCATTCATTCATTATTCATTACGTGCTGTGTCGTATGATGTGGGCGATGATGGTCTTCTGTCTGTCTTTAATCTGATTCTTTTCTCTATCCATAACCATGATTATTCTTGGCAAGTTTTTCTACAGAAGTGGTTTTCCATTGCTGCCTTGGCAGTGTCTTTACAAGACAGGTGACCCCAGCTATTATCAATACTCTTCAGAGATTGTCTGCCTGGAATAACCGGGACTTGTGTTATGTACCAGCTACTCATATGACCATCCTCCACCTGCTCCCATTGCTTTTCACGTAACCCTGATCTGGGGTTGGGGCGGTGGGGGAGGGTGCTAAGCAGGTGCATTGTCCAAGGGTGACCTGCAGGCTCACAGAGGAAAGGAGCGCTTTACACTTCCACACTTCCTTTGGTAGAGACATACCTCCACCCATCACCCATTAATTTATTCACTTAAGTTAAAAAAAATTGGAATTAAAACTTTTTTCATGATTTTATCAAACCTTGGGACTGCCATTTTTTCTATATTCTGCTTTACCACCTTTTGTGTTATTATACTCTCTTAAAATCCATCATATCAACCTTTACACCCAATTTTCTTGTGGCACACTAGTTAATGAGAGAAAACAAGAGCTCTTAAAGAAGTATCATGATGTCCAAAAGACAGAGACATCTTATGGTCCTGAAAGCAAAGTTTTAATACATATTAAAGATCCAATTATTTTGCTCTTATTTCTTTCTTTAACTTATCTATATTTCTACTCCACTTCCTTCAGTGGTATAAATTGCGTTCATAAAAATTTGTTTTCAGGATATGTTTAATGCTAGTCAGCCAACAATTAGCTCAGGAAAATGATAGAATGTTTGCAGTTATAATCAACAAACTCCAAAATCCGGGCCTCTGTATCTTCCTCTGTAACTGGTTCCTGGACTTAATCATTGGGAGACCACAGTCAGTGCAGATTGAAGATAACATCTCCTTCTCAATGACAGTCAACACATGCGCACCTCAAAGATGCGTGCTTAGCCCACTGCTCGATTCTCTCTGCTCCCACAACTGTGTGGAGAGGCACAGCTGAAACGCATCTATAAATTATACCGATGACAAAACTATTGTTGGCAGAATTTCAGATGGTGATGAGGAGGCGTACAGGAGTGAGATTGATCAGCTGGTTGAGTGGTGTCATAATAACAACTGTGCTTTCAACATCATTAAGACCAAGGAATGGATTGTGGACTTCATGAAGAGGAAGTTAGGGGAACACACAGCAGTCTCCATCAAGGAATCAGCAGTGGAACAGTGAGCAGTTTCAAGTTCCTGGGTGTCAACATCGCTGAAGAACTATCCTGGCCCAAAACATTGATGCAATTACAAAGGGGACATGACAGCAGCTATAGTTCATTGAATTTGAAGAGACTTGGTATTTCACCAAAGACTCTCACAAATTCTACAGATATACCATGGAGAGCATTCGAACTGGTTGCATCACCATCTGGTACGGAGGTGCCACTGCACAGACTCGGAAAAGGCTGCAAAAAGTTATAAACTTACCCAGCTCTGTTATGGCCACTAGCATTGAGGCCAGCTTCAAAAGGTGATGCATCCATCATTAAGGAATCCCATCACCCAGGACATGCCCTCTTCTCATTGCTGCCATCAAGGAGAAGGTACAGGAACATGAAGACACAGACTCAATGTTTTAGGAATAGCTTCTCCCCACCACCTTTGGATTTCTGAATGGACAATAAACCCACATACATACAGTGCCTCACTTTTTCTTATTCTCTCTTTAATTTTATTTTTACAAATTTTCACCATTCTTCTTTACATAGTTGCTCAAGCTCTGTCAGATCGCATGGGGATCACAGAGAACGGTCCTTTTCAAGTCCAGCCACAAATTTTCAATTGGATTAAGGTCTGGACTCTGACTTGGCCACTCTGGGACACTAACTTTGTTGCTTTTAAGCCATTTCTGTTTAGCTTTGGCTTTTGCTTGGGGTCATTGTCTCGCTGGAAAACAGATCTTCTCCCAAGTTGCAGTTCTCTTGCAGACTACATCAGGTTTTCCTCCAGGATTTTCCTGCATTCATTTTACCCTGTACGTTCACAAGCCTTCTAGGGCCTGGAGCAGTGAAGCAACCCCACGGCATCATGCAGCCACCACCATGCTTCACGGTAGGGATGGTGTGTTTTGATGATGTGCATAGTGTTTAGTCTGATGGCCAAAAAACTCAATTTTGGTTTCAACAGACCATAGACCTTCTTCCAACTGACTTCAGAGTCTCCCACATGCCTTCTGGCAAACTCTACCCGCGACTTCATGTCAGTTTTTTTTTCAACAGTGGCTTTTTCTTTGCCATTCTCCCATTAAGCCGTGACTGGTGAAGCACTCGGGCAACAGTTGTATGTGTAGTCTATCCCATCTCAGCCACTGAAGCTTACAACTCCTCCAGAGTTGTCATAGGTCTCTTGGTGGCCTCCCTCACTAGACCCCTTCTTGCGTGGTCACTCAGTTTTTGAGGATGGTCTGCTCAAGGCAGATTTACAACTGGGCCGTATTTTTTACATTTATTGATGATTGACTTAACTGTACTCCAAGGGATATTCAGTTTCTTGGAAATTTTCTTGTATCCATTTTCTGACTTGTGCTTTTAAATAACCTTTTTGCGTGTTTTTTTGTCTTTGTGGTGTAGTTTTTGCCAGAAACTGACTCACCAGCAGTTGGACCTTCCCAGACACAGGTGTATTTTTACTACAATCAATTGAAATGCACTTGGTGATCTCCATTTAACTAATTATGTGACTTCTAAAACAATTGGCTGCACCAATGATTGGTGTGTCATATTAAAGGGGTGGGGGAATACTTATGCAATCATTTATGTCTTGTATTTGTAATTAGATCACTTTGTAGAGATCTGTTTTCACTTTGACACAGAAGTCTTTTTCTGTTAACATACATCAAAGTTGCTGGTGAACGCAGCAGGCCAGGCAGCATCTATAGGAAGAGGCGCAGTCGACGTTTCAGGCCGAGACCCTTCGTCAGGGGTCTCGGCCTGAAACGTCGACTGCGCCTCTTCCGATAGATGCTGCCTGGCCTGCTGCGTTCACCAGCAACTTTGATGTATGTTGCTTGAATTTCCAGCATCTGCAGAATTCCTGTTGTTTTAGTCTTTTTCTGTTGATCAGTGTCCAAAAAAAGCCAAATTAAATCCACTACGATTCAATGTTGTAAAACAATAAAACATGAAAATTTCCAAGGAGGTACAGACTTTTTATAGGCACTGTATATTTCTTATTGTAATTTATAGTTCTTTGTAATGCACTGCTGCGCAAAACAGCGTATTTCACAACATTTGCCAGTGATAACTGATTCTTATTCTGATCAGTCTTGCCTCAATTCCCATCCACAATACCTAACTCATTCAACATGGTATTATGGCTACTTCAGATAAAATTCTGTTGAACAGTGACCCTCTCATCTACAAGTCGACATATTAATGCTTTTCATGCTAGCGGGATAGACTGTGTGGACTCTGAATCTCTATTTTCTTCTGGTACTTGGAGGAACAATTAGAATTTGTTTTTTCCAGTTTTCTTTTTCTTGTGAATATTTTACCATATCTGTTTTGTTTTTGGCTTGCTTTTTTTCATTCCAAACTTCTCTTATTTCTTTTTCCTTCCATCCCTGTTACTTCAATTTAAATCCCTCTCATCAGGACAGTGATCTCCTACCTCACACAAGTTAAACCACTTCACGTGGAAGCACCTTGCATTCCAGTGTTATTGGAAGTGAAACCTTGTACTTCAAGTTTTACAAACTCGTTGTTTTTGTATCTAATAAAAACTAGGTGTCATGAAGTTTTTTCTCCAATCGTTCCTTCAATTGTTTCAATTTCCTTTGTGAAACTTTTTTTTTCTTCCTCCTATGCCAGTGTTTCTATCAAGGAGTTTTTTGAAATTACCCACACTTAAAGGTTAATCTCAGGAAAATGGCTAACAAAGCTTTTTTTTTGGTTCATTTCATTTCAACTGGATTTCTAAACAAGAAGCTGATAAATCTTCAAGTTATACGAAGACCATTGTGCTTATGCACTTCAATCAGTACGAGCCTATCCTCAGTAGGAGTAGTTTCTGACCTTTTATTTGTAGGGATTTGAGGATGGGGTGAGAAATTGTGATCTGAAACCTTGAAAATGCACTCAAGCCAGAGGTGGCAAACCCAGTTCCAATATTAGCCATGACTTCTGCTCTCTTTTACCTTCTATATCTGCAGGGATTATTTTAATTGTAATTTTTTTTTATCAACTAATTAGTTAGAAAGGAGATAGGATAACTTAGTTTAAATTTCAAGGTTTTAAACAAGAATACATTTAGATTCCATTTATTGGGAATTTAAGATGTGGTGTTAATTCTAAGAAATTCATGCTGTATTTGCCGCATACTCAAACACAGATCCTCTCCTTAATTTGTTCTGCACAAAATAGAAAACTTGTTAAATAAATCGTGACATAAATATTGGTATCATCTGGCACAATTCATTTATAGGCTGTATTACAATTAGATTTAAAAAATTCAACTGCCAGTTAAGTTCATCCTTGTATGTTCTCTGGGTTATCTTTTTGGGCATACTATTTCCTTTTTTTTTACCTGTAATTTATACAGAAGCCCTCATTTAAGAATGAAAAGGGTCTTGTGGGGAAGGGGTGCACCTTTGACTTAAAAAGCCCTTTAAAACAGAAACGTGAGCTTTCATATGAGAGAGCCTGGAACATTATTTGGCCTCTAAAGATCAGTTTACTATTACGCTCACAGCCGTTATACCTAGACACCATAAACTGAAAAGATTTATATATATATGATGTATTCCTTCTTGTTTAATGAAATGTTGTACAAAGCCAATCCATTATGAAATGACGTTAACTTTATTCCCGTAAACTTTATTCCCAATGTTGCGACTCATATTCTTGATCTATTTACTTGCCTTTGATTCATTTATACTGAATCTTTTTTTTTGTTTGCTACAATTCGTCCCAAAGATGCTAGTTCATAGTTTTAAAATTGTTGTACGAATATGGAAAGTTGCTTTCTGCTTTTACTTTTTCTTGTCTGGGGTTGGTTGCTAATTCTTGCTGAATTCACAAATAATCTAAGAAGTATTTGCTACTCTGCTCTAGAGTAAATTTAATTGGATCCAGCCATTTATCTGCTCAGGGTACTTGACACATGGCTAAGTCTGCTTCAACAGTAACTTATCAAAAGAATCCAATTGATTTTAAATGAACTAAATGCAGCATTATTTAGGATGTGAAAAGCTATACCAAGTATTCAAGTTCATCTTTTCCATTAATTCTATTGTCCTCTGGTCCTTTTATTTATTTTCAGACTTTTTAAGAGATATTTCTTCAAATATGGTTCTGCACCACAGCCAAATTCTTATGTGTTTTTGCTATTCAATATTATACTTCGAAGGATCCATGTCAGCTTTTCCTTTTGCCATTGTACATATTACCAGTGCAATGAAATAACTTTGGGAAGTTAAGGGAAAATAAGATTGTAGCCTTTTGTACAACTTGAATAAGTTTAAGACCAAAATCTCTTCAGATCATTTCATCACCACATAAAAATGAGACTTACCAACAAGGGCATTCACTTGCTCAAATTTCACTGATACAAGATTATCATCAGTGGAATTTGTACAAGTGAGTGCCCTTGTTGACATAAGTCTCATTTTTATGTGGTAATAAAATTATTTTTGAGAAATTTGGCCTTAAATTTATTAAGTGTAGAAAGAGAACTTTTGTATTCACTTTATTTTTCTTAACCTCTCGATTATGAGATTATTACTTTTCATCAAAACATGATAGTAAAATGGATGTTTGAGCAGCTAAGTATTAAAAATTTAAATCTACCAGCATAAGCAGCATACTCAGATTGAAAATATAATTTAGAATGTAACTGATGTTTCAAGAGTTGGTCATATTTTAGACATAAATTAATTTTCATGTTATTTATTTAGAAACCTGATATGAATATTCTTTTTCTGCTACTGAGGCCTAAATTAATTTTTATAGCTTTCTAATTATTTCCTATTCCTTAATTTTGAAATGAATATATTCTAGAACGTTTAATAGAGACAAATTTTATACCCTGGTAGGTTTGAATGGATATGTTAATTAACAGTTTTTTCAATTTTGATAATTTATAGGAAGCTACACTGCGTTTTCTGCATTGAAAAAGTTTAGGCCAAGAAAATTAATTGCAATTAAAATGCATTAGGTTTACATAAAATATTAGAATAGGCATTTATAAAATGAACTATTTTACCTGTTATGTTTGTAGTTGTTATCTTTCCTACTGGAAACTTACTGCGTTTAGCTTAGAATATGCAGAGCTACTTGCATGTATTACTGCAATAATTAACTTTGGCTTTATCATGGTCGCTTTGGATATTGTGCTGTTTTAAGAGGCAGACAATGGTGGTGAAGGGCAGAGGGCAGCTATATGTAATATTTTAGGTCCAAGAAGCTGGTTTGTAGAATAAGTAAACAGAATGATCCCCAGTCCTCGGAGCATCAAGTGCAGATTTTGACTTGGAACCAAGTTGAAGGTAAAACAAAATACATTTTTCCATCAGATTTTTATTTAATTTGAAACATAATTTTTTTTATGAAGTTCATTAATAGCCTGTTGAAGACATGAAGAAAATGACCCACAGAAAGTATTACTTAACTTTGTTGTGCATTCATTTTGTAAGCATTTTAGAAGCTGGATTGGGCGCTAATATACAACTAAAGCATCCAAATTAATTTGTGTTCTGGCTATTAAGTATTAGAATTTTGCAGTTTGGATGTTATACCCAAGGATCAATGATGTTATAATTTATAACGTTTGGTCTTATTTTAGTTCACGACCAACATCAGGAACAGAAAGAAAAATACCTGAACCTTCACCATTATCAAGGAGGAAGTTGTATGACAGAGGGAACTTAGCTGGAGATAAATTGAAGGTTAAAGAGCAAAAACTGTGAGTAACATGATGAAGCACTTATGAATTTTGTAGCTTATACATGTCACTTCTTTTTTACCATTTGCAATTTTTCTTTTTCTTTACATTTTTAAGAACACAGCTGTTTAGTATTTCACTTTTTATTTAAGCAACAGTGTAAAATTGCTGCTTAAGTAAAATTTGCTTCTCTGGATGTAACTTAAATTTTGTGAGCACAAGAGATTCTGCAGATGCTTGATTTTTTGAATGCACACAAAGTGCTGGAGGAACTCAAAATGTCAGGCAGCATCTGTGGAGGAGAATAAACAGTTGCCTTCTCCTTTCCAGTCCCGATGAAGCGTCTCAGCCCAAAACGTCAATTTTATTTCCCTCCGCAGATGCTGACCTGTTAAATGTTGTGAGATTACTTGACTGCTCTGTTCCTTCAGGCAGTACATTCTGGATTTCGGTACTCCCAATCCCCCTTTGAATTTCTTACCTATTAAACTCAAACCCTCTTGATGTAGACACATCACAAGCATGGTCTGCCACATTTATTTTGTACACTTCAATTTACTTTTTACATCCTTTAAGTGGAAATAATGTTTCATTTATGTGATATTATTAAATGTTCTCCCATTTATTTTGGTGCAAATACTATCAGTAATACCAATCACCAGTAACTTACTCCTCAAAGTCCAATTTCTTGAGTGCTTTCAAACAGAGAAGAAAACTGAATTCCAGAGGTAAGATGAGGGTAATAGTCTTAACTATTGATGGGCAGCACTGCTTTCACAAAACAGTTTTCCCACTATGTCTTGATGGTTTACATTGAAAGCAAAGTTAGTTGGACCAACAGCACTCATCCTGCAGTATGACTCGATATCTTTTTGTTGTTTACAATTCTGAAGTGCCACTCCAACGAAACTTGAACTGTAATGCCAACTAAGTCGAAGTAGCCTGTTTGACTGGTGATCTGTCTACTTCCATACATATTGAGTCACTCCACCACCAGTAGCTGCCATGGGCATCATCTACAAGATGCTTCAGCAAAACTTTTAAAATCCATGACCTCCATCACTAAAAAGACGAAGGCAGCAGGAATGCCACCAAGAATGTTTTCCTTCTTCTAAGCTACGTGCCGTAAATGTTACCTTTATTGCAGGGATTTGCTACACATTAACACTGGGAGCAAGAATTGCAGTGATTCAAAGAGCTAGCCCTCCTGTACCATGTCAAAGAAAGGGATAAAAAATGATGCCACATTCCATCAATAAATGAAAATAAATTATTCATTTTTCTAAGTCCAGTTTTGTGAATATTTTAGTTTTCTAAATTAATCACCGATCTCAATTGGATTTGTCCCCACTGTTGTTGTTGGAGTTCAAATGTTGCTGTAAAAGTTAACTGCCAAAATAGGGCAGGAAAATTAAAAGCACAGTATGACATATAACCAGGAGTAGGTCAATGAGCCCCTGAAGCCTAGCATAGCAGTTAGTGCAGCAGTATTACAGCTTGTGGTAATGGAGTTCAGAGTTTAATTGACTGTCCTCTGTAAGAAGTTCGTATACCCTTCCTGTGAGCACATGAGTTTCCTCTGGGTGCTCCCACAGTCCAAAGATACCGGTTAGTAGGTAATTGGTCACTGTAAATTGGCCTGTGATTAGGCTAGGATTAAATAGGTGGATTGCTGGGTGGTGATGTGTGTGTGTGTCTGTATGTATAGACAGACACACACACACACACACTTTGGTCTATTTTCTAAACTCCGGATGAGTCAAAGCCCTACCTATGCAAAGCTTTCCTCATCCAACAACCTGACCATTCCATGTATCTGAACAGCTTCCATGCATTAACAACTTTGGAGCAAAATACCATACACAGTACTTCAGGTTTGGTCTCCCAGTGACCTATAATTGAAGTTAACATAATTCTCTCTTTTCAAATGTTACACACAATATTTTACCCGCGTTCTGTACGTGAAACAGTTTCTGCAGGTTGGTCAGCCCTTTCTATGAAGTGAAGTCTGAACTTATGGAAAATTTCTGTATGGTATTTGTCCTAAGCAAATTATTGATCTCTTCCTGGATTTAGTCAGAAATAAAACTTTTGCTGTTCATCTACTTTTTACCTGTGATTCGGTCTAATAAAATTTTCAAAGTACTAAACTATATAACTAGTTATTGAAGTTAATAATTTGTTGTTTAAAATTAGTTCAAATGTGACAATGCTTTTTGAAGTAGTTCCTTAAAAGAACACTTCCGTTGCATAGTTCAGAGCCCTTTTTGTAATCATTAAGGATATCTCCAAAAAGATGTACAGAAGTACTTATTAGCTCAATCTCTATGCATTTTACTAGAAATTGTGCAGCTTTTCTTGCATTTATTTATTTGGTTAATGCATTAATATTCTGATCATTGCAATCAAATAAAACGTTCAGTAAGCAGTAATTCACTTGAGTGATCCTTTGAAGGGAGACAGGAATGTGACAAGTGTTGCCTATTGAGATGTATCCAAAATATTGAACTAAAAGAGTTGATTTTTATGATATTATTTCCACAATGTAAAGTACGTTTCTATTCATTTTTCCAGTTTTCTTCTAATAATAGTCTCCACTTGGTTGCAATTTCCGCAACAATTGTTTTCTGTAGATTGACATAATTATACACTAATGTACCTGGTTCTTCAATTTATAGCTGCTTTAGTTACAATTAACTTGAGAAAGACACAACTGTACAAAGAGCTTAAGATTTGTACAGTGTCATATTTCTTCCCCTGATGCAGTTTATGTAACCTTAAATGAGGAAAGTGTTTAATCCCTTTGTGGGACTATCCTGTTTTCCCCCACTGAATACAGTCGAATCTGTTATGTTATGGAAATCATTTAACACTAGTTAAATATTTTGCCAATATACAGTATGCCAAATTCCATTCCTTTATACATAATCTCCAATGACAAACTGATTTTTATTTTTGTATATTGGAGCTCTGAGGACATGAGTGCACTCGAGAGCACAGTGCTGGCATTTTTCTGATTTCAGAAACTGCTGAATTGATGACCTGGCCCCAAGCTGACTGATGTTCTTATACACTTGTATTAATATTACCACCTTTGGTTGCAATCAATTAATAAGCTCTAATCAGGTTTGTAGTTTCTAGCAAGCACACTTTTCTGCTTTTAAAAATTGCATCTCAGTGCGGGAATCACTGAATATTTAATATTTTTAATGTTAGATTCTTAGTTTTATATCTCATTTTCAATTGTTACTTTAATAACTCAAGTACTTATAGTGAGCAAAGTATGTTGCTGCCAGCCTCATGAATTTCAGTTTTAAGTTTTGCCATTAGGTGTCAGCCTTGACCCAGTGGCAGCACTTCAGTGACAATTTGCAGGTTTACCTGTGTTTCAGGACATTCATGTGAAATGGAACAAGGTAATATCTTTAGAAAATGGAAATTGGAGCCTATTTGAAATGTGAAGCATATCTGTACAATTTTTGGTCAATCTTTTACCTGAGCCAATATCACTGATGGTTTGATTGGAAAGGGAAGGGAAGTACTAACTGTTACTTCAATTTCTGTTTGTGATCTTCCTCCCAAATCAAGCATTTCTCCACTTTATACTTGAGGGCAAAAGCTTAGAGAATGGTTGATTTGTAGATTGAGTCCCAGCAAAGTTTAAGAAGGTAGTTAGCCTTGCGAACTGTCATAGGCATATTACTATGCTAATCTACTTTTTTAAAAGCCACCAAAGTGGATTGCAGATCAGGACGTTGTGTTAAGTTGTCTTTTGTTGTTCTTAACCCATCTTTTTGAACATTAGTAAGGACCCCCTTTAGCCTTTTTACTCAATTAAATTAGAAGAGTGCAGCAATTGTGGTATAATGCAATTTCATCAAATCTCAGTATCTCAGAGAATTGCCAGTGTTAATATTAAACTTATTGTTTATAATCAGTTCATAAATTGATTTTTTTTTTGGAAATTCTATAAGCAAATCCTATTCTGGTGTCTCATTCTTTTTTTCCCTTCTGAACATAGTCCTATTGATGTGTCCCTTCACTTGGTTTCCTTTCTTTCTGCTCTTAATTTCTTTTCCTTGCTCTTGGATTTGTAGGTTTTGGACTCTGCAACACTTGAAGTGTAATAAATTAAAATGATGTGTAGTTTGTTTTCCAAAATAATTTTATATACCAAAATAGAAAACTGAGGGCTACTTTTCAGTCATTATGCAGAGCTTAATTTCCTGATATTTCCTCTTCTATATCTTTCCACAATTCCCTCACTGTTTTATTGTAGGTCAGACGAAAGCGACTCCTCTCTTTCGGAGGTACAAAGGTACACCATTTATTTGTCACTCAAAGTT
Source organism: Mobula hypostoma (assembly GCF_963921235.1). Classification (NCBI taxonomy): domain Eukaryota; kingdom Metazoa; phylum Chordata; class Chondrichthyes; order Myliobatiformes; family Myliobatidae; genus Mobula; species Mobula hypostoma. The sequence goes on along the minus strand of NC_086116.1, from coordinate 19,355,617 downwards.
CAGCAGATTTTGCTGTGATGTTCATTGCTTTTAATATTTCTTGCATGCTAATGGTGCCATCAGCTTCTTGAGGCTACTGAAATGTTTGTGGGTGGTCTTTGCAAATTGGCTGTTTTTGTGTTGAGCATAAAATTGGTTTTCTAGCTTTTTCAGATGATTTACCCTGCTTTTGGGTTTGCTTGCAGAATTTAGTTTTATTTTGCTTTTTGCACTAAATAAATTTTGAAATGCTTTGCTGAAGGATAATGTTGACTTTTCCCATTCACAGGTGCTCAAGCTTTACCTCTTATTAAAAGTGTAATGGTGTGACGTGCATGTTTTTGTTTCAATGAACTTACAAGATAATTAAGGCCCAAGAGGGAGAAACAAAAATGTTGGCTTTCAGTCAAAATTAAGAATTGGTGAAATGAGCTGCATGATGTTATTTCTGAAAACTAAAAAATTTGTTTACTTACACAAGTTAACTTGCCTGCAACAAGAAATTTGACTGATATTCTGATTATACAACCTTCAAGTTGTACTGTATAATTTTATGATATTAATGTTTTTGTCCTAACTAATTAATTTGAAGGTACAACACTTATTTCGTTATTACTGTTCTATTGCAGAATAATTAAAAATAACGTAGGAGAACTGATGAACGCTTGCCTTCTTCCATGAAATTCTAACTTGGCATAAGCCGTGGTTTTAATGAGAAGAGGCACGGGGGATGGGGGAGAAACATTAGAAAGAGAATGTGCCCTAAATCTTCAAAAAGATCTGTCAGGCACATCTTAGCTCATCAGTCACTTTGATAAAATGGTAATAAATAATAAATCATGCTCATATGCTCATTTTAAAATTCAACCCTGCTGACACAAAACTTGCAAATATTGATAAATAATTTCCAAAAATAGGGAATTGCTTTACTCTTCACTAAAGCAGAACAATCATTCACTTATTTTTATATTTAGTGTGTGCATAAAGTGCATTGAATTATAAAAAATAAAGTAAGTAAAATTAGTGTGCAAGCCAACATGTCATTAATTAAAAATGCAAGTAATGGAAGTATTTTACTGTCCTTAATATTTGTGATTCTGTAACATAGCATTTTACTGTATGACTCAATCTTTTTTCTTATCATTCTTTTCCCAGGGGTATAATTAACCTGTATCCTAGCTCCAAAGCCAACAGGGGTACACCTCTTTACTGTACTCATGTAGCTGAAGGCCACAGCAAAGCAGTATTGTGTCTAGATGCTACAGATGATCTTCTATTCACAGGAGCAAAAGGTATGGGAAAAACCTGTTTGAACAGGAAATAATAGGTTATATTAAAGTCATAGACCTTGGTAGCACCACAATGTTGACCCTCTCGCAATTTCTCCTCCTCTTCATCCATAGGCCAAACGTCGATGGCTTTGAAATTCAAAGGGTTTTGTGACCCCACCCTGTATACTGAGGCAGACATCTTTGCCCAGTTCTTTCTGGTACAGGGGAGCCTGCTGAGAGAATGCCTTTCCCTTGCAGATAGGACACATCAATAATAAAGAAGTCAGGCTCTCTCTTGAAGCTTGCTCCAGATTATGCAGTTGCCAACCAGAACTTCTGTACTTTGGAAAACCCAACGTGATAGAATCAAGAAGAATCCACTTTTAATGTTCTTTGTGACTGGTTGAGAAGAATAGGAGTGTCTTTCTCTCACTTCCTGTCATGTTCAGAGGGGCCCTCTGCTCTGTTGATTTTCAGGGAGCATTACTCAAGTTTTGATGACTTGTGGCCCCTTTCTGCGGAACATTCTGCCTACTATACACCAGCCTATTAACTTGTTCATTTGCTGGGGAGGCAAAGGAAATAAACATGTATTGTTCTGCCATTAAATTTTGAAGGGTACCCATTGCCTGATATCATCAAGATTTCCTTGTTCTCCCCACCCCCTTACAGTTCCCAAGTAAGTCAGGTCCATAAATTCTATATGAGATTGTCTTGGCTGTTGCACCAGGGATTGCTAGTTAAATTTGAATAATTTTGACAACAAAAATTGTAGCAGTTTTACTGTAATAGTTTAAAAATTAGTTCTCAGAGGGAAATGCCACAGTTTTCTGTATCAAGTAGAGTAATTGTAATTGCTATATATGCAAACAGTTCTCCACAGGCCATCTGGTCAGTTATTCAACTTTGACCATCCCTTTGAAAACCTTTTAAAGCTCACCTGTCCTAATTGAGGCAAAGCTTCTGGAATTGTTTTCTGCTCTCCATTCTACAGCCATTTAGTGCATCATTAGTGTTTTCGTATGTCAACCAAAGTTTTTATATCTGTTTATTCTATTTGTCTTGGTGTATTATTTAGTAGAATTTCAAATACTGGTCCTGATTCCAACAATCAAGTTACAGTTAGTAAGAATATTATGTATTCCACTTCCAATCAGTCTGCAACATTGACTCTGAATTTCAAAGCTACATCATATTCCACCTTGATTTCCTGCACTGTCCCAATGAAGTTCATTGTTAGCTTAAGGCATAACATGTCATCTTCTTTCTTGGGACATTGCACCCTAGGAATCTCAAAAATTAATTTAGCAACTTCATATAATCATCTATTTCAGTGTTGTCTCCCACATTTCCAGCAATTGTTCTTGCACTTCAGATATACTGCAATTCATTGTCTCCATTCATAGCTTAGCCTGTGCAATCACCAGTGCTTGGTGTTCCATCTCCTTAGTCTGCATGTTATCAGAGATCTTTCCTCTTGTTCTCTCTGACCCTCTTGACATTAGTTTTATTTTAAATCTGAGTATCTGGTGTATGTTGATATGCAATAATGGATGGCAAGCTGACTGCATTTTTATTTGTAAATTTTTGACAGATCGGACATGTAAAGTATGGAATCTTGTAACAGGACAAGAGATTATGTCACTTGGTGGACATCCTAATAATGTGGTATCAGTCAAATACTGCAGCTATTCGAGTTTGGTGTTTACTGCTTCTACATCTTATATTAAGGTGTGGGACATCCGAGATTCTGCCAAATGTATTCGAACACTGACGTAAGTATCCATTCTGACCATAATTTTAAAGTTAGTAGGCTTTTTGAAAAGGATATTTTGTTTGGATGTACAAGTTTAAACTTATTTATAAATTGCTGTATTAAATCTAAGTTTTGAGGTACTAATGATACGCATCTTCGAGGGTTCTGAACTATGGTTCTATTCCTGTCTGAGATGATGGACAAATATAGGCTTGTCCAGGTTAATGCAGCTAATGGTTTGATGTTAGACCCCATCTCTTCACCGCCCCCCAGAGAAACTAGAAGTATTGTATTGATAGGAGAGGGGAGGGTGATAGAAGACCACAAAAGCTCTGTCTTTTAGATGGTTGGAGTGCCAAATGGTAGGCCCTGGCTCTATCTCCTCATATGGCATAGGATACAGAAGCAATATTTTGACATTTGAGAAATGTTGTTACTGATACTATGCAGTGCCCCACCCAACAACAGCTTTGGCAGAGCTTTGCTTAGCAGATGTTTTCTGTCATATTTTTAAAAGATGTTATTTTTCATGTAAGATGCTTTTAAAAAGTATTAAAGGAAGTGTTATTATCACAAGCCCACTGACTCTCTACATCTTCTACAAGCCCACTGACTCTCATAACTACCTCAACTATACCTCTTCCCACCCCGCCACATGCAAAAATGCCATTCCCTATTCCCAGTTCCTCCGTCTCCCTCGCATCTGCTCCGAGGATGAGACTTTCCGTTCCAGGACATCTCAAATGTCCTCTTTCTTTAAGGATCGTGGTTTCCCTTCTGCTGTCATCAATGATGCCCTCACCCGCATCTCCTCCACTTCCCGCACTTCGGCCCTCACCCCATCCTCCCGCCACCACAACAGGGACAGAGTTCCCCTTGTCCTCACCTACCACCCCACTAGCCTCCGGATCCAACACATTATCCTCTGCAACTTCCGCCCCCTTCAACAGGACCCTACCACTAAGCACATCTTTCCCTCTCCACCCCTCTCCGCCTTCTGCAGGGATCGACCCCTCCGCGTCTCAGTGGTCCTCACGTCCCTCCCCACGGATCTCCCACCTGGCACTTATCCCTGTAAGCGCAAGGGCTACACCTGTCCCTACACCTCCTCTCTTGCCACCATTCAGGGCCCCAAACAGTACTTCCAAGTGAGGCAACACTTCACTTGTGAGTCTGTTGGGGTCATCTATTGCATCTGGTGCTCCGGTGCGGCCTCCTCTACATCGGTGAAACCCGACGCAGATTGAGGGACCGTTTCGTCGAGCACCTCCACTCCATCCACCACAACAGACAGGATCTCCCAGTGGCCACCCACTTCAACTCTGCTTCCCGTTCCCATTCAGATATGTCCATGCATGGCCTCCTCTACTGCCATGATGAGGCTAAACTCAGGTTGGAGGAGCAACACCTCATATACTGTCTAGGTAGTCTCCAGCCCCTTGGTATGAACATAGAATTCTCCAACTTCCGGTAATTCCCTCCCCCTCCCTTCCCCTATCCCTATGTCACTCTGCCCCCTCCCCTAGCTGCCTACCACCTCCCTCATGGTCCCACTTCCTTCCACTACCTATTCTTTCTTCACCTTTCCTGCCTATCACCTCCCTGCCTCCCTTCCCCCACCCTTTTATCTTTCCCCTTACTGGTTTTTCACCTGGAACCTACCAGCCTTCTCCTTCCCACCCTCCCCCACCTTCTTTATAGGGCCTCTGCCCCTTCCCCCTACAGTCCTGACGAAGGGTTCCGGCCCGAAACGTCGACTCATTGTTTCCACGGATGCTGCCCAACCTGCTGAGTTCCTCCAGCATGTTGTGAGTGTTATTATGTCATATGTAAAATCTAATTTTTGTGTTTTTCAGGTCATCAGGCCAGGTGTCAATGGGGGATGCTTGTGCAAGCACAAAAAACAGAGCAGTTACTATCCCACCTGGAGAAAATCAGATTAATCAAATTGCACTTAATTCCACGGGCATGTTCCTCTACGCTGCTTCTGGTAACTCGGTGCGAATGTGGGATCTCAAAAGGTATTCTTGAGATTTATTTTGAATATTCATTCCAATTTTGTGGTCCAAAGCTTGTTCTACTTTTTGAACAGCAAGTTAACCTCAGCATCTTCATATTCATTGAAAATGAGCTGTAAGGAATTTTAAAACCATAGAACTGCAGATGATGGTAATCTGGAGTGAGAATAGAAAATGCTGGAAACACTCAGTAGGTCAAGCAGAATCCATTGGAAGAGAAGTAGAGTTAACATTTTGGGTCCCTTGATCTAACGTTACCTCTGGTCCTTACAGTTGCTGTCTGAGCAGTCGAGTGTTTCTACCAACTTCTGTCTTTTATTTATACATCATGCCTCCAAATAAAAAAGATGTAAACACAAGGAAATCTGCAGATGCTGGAATTTCAAGCAACACACATAAAAGTTGCTCGTGAACGCAGCAGGCCAGGCAGCATCTATAGGAAGATGTTTCGGGCCGAGACCCTTCATTCAGGACTAACTGAAAGAAGAGCTAGTAAGAGATTTGAAAGGGGGAGGGGGAGATCCAAAATAATAGGAGAAGACAAGGGGGGGGGGGGGATGGAGCCAAGAGCTGGACAGTTGATTGGCAAAAGGGATATGAGCGGATCATGGGACGGGAGGCCTAGGGAGAAAGAAAGGGGGAGGGGGGAAGCCCAGAGGATGGGCAATAACGGATGGGGTACGAGGGGGAGGTGAGTCATTAACAGAAGTTAGAGAAGTCCAATGTTCATGCCATCAGGTTGGAGGCTACCCAGACGGAATATAAGGTGTTGTTCCTCCAACCTGACTGTGGCTTCATCTTGACAGTAGAGGAGTCTGTGGATAGACATATCAGAATGGGAATGGGACTGGGACATGGAATTAAAATGTGTGGCCACTGGGAGATCCTGCTTTCTCTGGCGGACAGAGCATAGGTGTTCAGCGAAACGGTCTCCCAGTCTGCGTCGGGTCTCGCCAATATATAGAAGGCTGCCTCGGGAGCACCAGACGCAGTATATCACCCCAGCCAACTCACAGGTGAAGTGTCGCCTCACCTGGAAGGACTGTCTGGGGCCCTGAATGGTAGTGAGGGAAGAAGTATAAGAGCATGTGTTGCACTTGCTCGGCTTACAAGGGTAAGTTCCAGGAGGGAGATCAGTGGGGAGGGATGGGGGGTGACAAATGGACAAGGGAGTCGCATAGGGAGCGATCTCTGTGGAAAGCAGAGGGGGGGGAGGGAAAGACGTGCTTTGTGGTGGGATCCTGTTGGAGGTGGCGGAAGTTACAGAGAATTATATGTTGGACCCGGAGGCTGGTGGGGTGGTAGGTGAGGACAAGGGGAACTCTATTCCAAGTGGGGTGGCGGGAGGATGGGGTGAGTGCAGATGTGCATGAAATGGGAGAGATGCGTTTGAGAGCAGAGTTGATGATGGAGGAAGGGAAGCCCCTTTCTTTAAAAAAGGAGGACATCTCCTTCGTCCTGGAATGAAAAGCCTCATCCTGAGAGCAGATGCGGCGGAGACGGAGGAATTGCAAGAAGGGGATGGCATTTTTGCAAGAGACAGGTTGAGAAGGGGAATAGTCCAGATAGCTGTGAGAGTCAATAGGCTTATAGTAGCCTTCAGTGAATAAGCTGTCTCCAGAGATAGAGACAGAAAGATCCAGAAAGGGGAGGGAGGTGTCGGAAATGGACCAGGTAAACTTGAGGACAGGGTGAAAGTTGGAGGTAAAGTTAATGAAGTCAACGAGCTCAGCATGCGTGCAGGAAGCAGCGCCAATGCAGTCGTCGATGTAGCGAAGGAAAAGTGGGGGACAGATACCAGTATAGGTTTGGAACATGGATTGTTCCGCCATCTCCAACGGGATCCCGCCACTAAGCACATTTTCCCTCCCCTCTCTCTCTGCTTTCCACAGAGATCGCTCCCTACGTGACTCTCTTGTCCATTTGTGCCCCCCCATCCCTCCCCACTGATCTCCCTCCCGGCACTTATCCTTATAAGCGGAACAAGTGCTACACATGCCCTTACACCTCCTCCCTCACTACCATTCAGGGCCCCAGACAGTCCTTCCAGGTGAGGCAACACTTCACCTGTGAGTCGGTTGGGGTGATATACTGCGTCCGGTGCTCCCGATGCAGCCTTCTATATATTGGCGGAACCCGACGCAGACTGGGAGACAGATTCGCTGAATACTTACGCTCTGTTTGCCAGAGAAATCAGAATCTCCCAGTGGCCACACATTTTAATTCCGCGTCCCATTCCCATTCTGATATGTCTATCCACGACCTCCTCTACTGTAAAGATGAAGCCACATTCAGGTTGGAGGAACAACACCTTATATTCCGTCTGGGTAGCCTCCAACCTGATGGCATGAACATTGACTTCTCTAACTTCTGTTAACGCCCCACCTCCCCCTCATACCCCATTCGTTATTGCCCGTCCTCTGGGCTTCCCCCCTCCCCCTTTCTTTCTCCCTAGACCTCCCGTCCCATGATCCTCTCATATGGTGCCAATCCGTTATAATGGGTGACTTCAACCTACATATAGATTGGGTGAACTAAATTGGTAAGGGTGCTGAGGAAGAGGATTTCTTGGAATGTATGCAGGATGGTTTTTTGGACCAACATGTCGAGGAACCAACTGGAGAGCAGGCTATTCTAGACTGGGTATTGAGCAATGAGGAAGGGTTAATTACCGCAATCTTGTCGTGAGAGGCCCCTTGGGTAAGAGTGACCATAATGTGGTGGAATTCTTCATTAAGATGGAGAGTGACATAGTTAATTCAGAAACAAAGGTTCTGAACTTAAAGAAGGGTAACTTTGAAGGTGTGAGACGTGAATTAGCTAAGATAGACCGGCAAATAACACTTAAAGGGTTGACGGTGGATATGCAATGGCAAGCATTTAAAGATCGCATGGATGAACTACCACAATTGTTCATCCCAGTTTGGCAAAAGAATAAATCAGTTAAGGTAGTGCACCCGTGGCTGACAAGAGAAATTAGGGATAGTATCAATTCCAAAGAAGAAGCATACAAATTAGCCAGAAAAAGTGGCTCACCTGAGGACTGGGAGAAATTCAGAGTCCAGCAGAGGAGGACAAAGGGCTTAATTAGGAAAGGGAGAAAAGATTATGAGAGAAAACTGGCAGGGAACATAAAAACTGACTGTAAAAGCTTTTATAGATATGTGAAAAGAAAAAGATTTGTTAAGACAAATGTAGGTCCCCTACAGACAGAAACAGGTGAATTGATTATGGGGAGCAAGGACATGGCAGACCAATTGAATAACTACTTTGGTTCTGTCTTCACTAAGGAAGGCATAAATAATCTTCCGGAAATAGTAGGGGACAGAAGGTCCAGTGAGATGGAGGAACTGAGGGAAATACATGTTAGTAGGGAGGGCAGATAAATCCCCAGGGCCAGATGGCCTGCATCCCAGAGTGCTTAAGGGGGTAGCCCAAGAAATAGTGGATGCATTAGTGATAATTTTTTCAAAACTCTTTAGATTCTGGACTAGTTCCTGAGGATTGGAGGGTGGCTAATGTAACCCCACTTTTTAAAAAAGGAGGGAGAGAGAAACCAGGGAATTATAGACCGGTTAGCCTAACATCGGTGGTGGGGAAAATGCTAGAGTCCGTTATCAAAGATGTGATAACAGCACATTTGGAAAGCGGTAAAATCATCAGACAAAGTCAGCGTGGATTTGTGAAAGGAAAATCATGTCTGACGAATCTCATAGAATTTTTTGAGGATATAACTAGTAGAGTGGATGGGGAGAACCAGTGGATGTGGTATATTTGGATTTTCAGAAGGCTTTTGACAAGGTCCCACACAGGAGATTAGTGTGCAAACTTAAAGCACATGGTATTGGGGGTAAGGATGTGGATAGAGAATTGGTTGGCAGACAGGAAGCAAAGAGTGGGAATAAACAGGACCTTTTCAGAATGGCAGGCGGTGACTCGTGGGGTACCGCAAGGCTCAGTGCTGGGACCCCAGTTGTTTACAATATATATTAATGACTTAGATGAGGGAATTAATGCAGCATCTCCAAGTTTGAGGATGACACGAAGCTGGGCGGCAGTGTTAGCTGTGAGGAGGATGCAGGGTGACTTGGATAGGTTAGGTGAGTGGGCAAGTTCATGGCAGATGCAATTGAATGTGGATAAATGTGAGGTTATCCACTTTGGTGGCAAAAACAGGAAAACAGATTATTATCTGAATGGTGGCCGATTAAGAAAAGGGGAGGTGCAATGAGACCTGGGTGTCATTATACACCGGTCATTGAAGGTGGGCATGCAGGTACAGCAGGTGGTGAAAAAGGCGAATGGTATGCTGGCATTCATAGCAAGAGGATTCGAGTACAGGAGCAGGGAGGTACTACTGCAGTTGTACAAGGCCTTGGTGAGACCACACCTGGAGTATTGTATGCAGTTTTGGTCTCCTAATCTGAGGAAAGACATGCTTGCCATAGAGGGAGTACAAAGAAGGTTCACCAGATTGATTCCTGGGATGGCAGGACTTTCATATGATGAAAGACTGGATCGACTAGGCTTATATTCGTTGCAATTTGGAAGATTGAGGGGGGATCTTATTGAAACGTATAAAATCCTAAAGGGATTGGACAGGCTAGATGCAGGAAGATTGTTCCCGGTGTTGGGGAAGTCCAGAATGAGGGGTCACAGTTTGAGGATAAAGGGGAAGCATTTTAGTGCCGAGATTAGGAAAAACTTCTTTTCACACAGAGAGTGGTGAATCTGTGGAATTCTCTGCCACAGGAAACAGTTGAGGCCAGTTCATTGGCTATATTTAAGAGGGAGTTAGATATGGTCCTTGTGGCTAAAGGGATCAGGGGGTATGGAGGGAAGGCTGGTACAGGGTTCTGAGTTGGATGATCAGCCATGATCATACTGAATGGTGGTGCAGGCTCGAAGGGCCGAATGGCCTACTCCTGCATCTATTTTCTATGTTTCTATGTTTCTAATGAACTGCTCAGCTCTGGGCTCCATCCCTCCCCCTCCTGTCTTCTCCTATCATTTTGGATCTCCCCCTCCCCCCTCCCCCCTCCCACTTTCAAATCTCTTACTATCTCTTCTTTCAGTTAGTCCTGGCGAAGGGTCTCGGCCGGAAACATGGACTGTACGTCTTCCTATAGATGCTGCCTGGCCTGCTGCGTTCACCTGCAACTTTTGTGTGTGTTGTTAGATGTAAAACAGTATGGCTTGATACAGCCCTTTCGTGGAATTGGACAATCTACACCAGGGGTGTCTGAAAAGAGCTACTTTTTAATCAGGGCAGCAATCGAGATTTCAAAAGCAGAGTTTCGCGGCACTTCCTCTGAGTTGAGAAATGACCAGTCCGCAAGAGGCTTTCATTAGAAAGGGAGAATACAAGTAATGCAGGTGCAAGCAGAGCAGCCATTCTTTTGGAGTGTGCCAGTCTTTAGAGTGGCTTTGGTTCAGCAGGTTTGGGTGAGGTAAATTACTCTGTATTCTTATTTGTTCATTCCTCATCTGTTAGTGCATAGTATAGTCAGAATGGCTCTGGGGCAGCATTTTGTACTGCATGTGGGATATGGGAAGTTGGCAGACCTGCAGTCCCAGATAAACACATCTGCACCAGGTGTACTGAGCTACAGGTCTCCTGAGAGAACGTATTAAGGAACTGGAGCTGCGGCTTGATGACCTTCGACTCATACGGGATAATGAGGAGGTGATAAGGCAGGAGATACAGGGAGGTAATCACCCCTAGGTTGCAAAAGACAGATAACTGGGTGGCTGTCAAGAGAAGCAGGGGAAATGCATAGCCAGTGCAGAGTATTCCTGTGGCCATTCTCCTCAATAATGAGTATATAACTTTAGATACTGTTGGTGGGGAGGGCGACCTACCAGGAGGGAGCCACGGTGACTGGGTCTCTGGCAATGGAGTTTGGTGCTGTGGCTCAGAAGAGTAGAGAGGTGAAGAGGACCTGAGTGTTGATAGGAGATTTCCTTTTCAGAGAAACAAAGACAAAGTTCTCTGGGGAAAAAAGATACACCCGGGTGGTATGTTGCCTCCCTGGTGCCAGCATCAGGGGTGTCTCGGATCATGAACATAGCAATTTCAAGGGTGAGGGTGAGTAGCCAGAAGTCTTGGTACATATTGGCACCAATGACATAGGTAGACAAGGTGAGGATGTCCTGAAGAGAGATTTTAGGCAGCGAAGTAGAAGGGTGAGAAACGGACCTCCAGGATAGTAATCTCTGGATTGCTACCTGTGCCAAGTGCCAGTGAAGGTAAGAATAGGATGATTTGACAGGTGAATGCACGGCTGAGGAACTGGTGCAGGGGCAGCAGTTTAGATTTGTGGAGCATTGGGACCTCGTCTGATGAAGCTAGACCTGTACAAAAGAATGGGTTACACCTAAACTGGAGGTGGTCCAATATCCTTGCAGGCAGGATGGCTAGAGTTGTTTGGGAGGGTTTAAACTAATTTGGCAGCGGTGTGGGAACTAGAATGATAGCGCTGAAGATAAGGTAGTTGTGTTACAGAGACTTAGCAAGGAGAGACTGATGATAGGGCAAAATTGCAGTCAACAGGATGAGTTGCAACATAAAAGGGACAAAATCAAAAAGGGTGAATACAGGAATAAAGGTGTTATTTGTGAATGCACACAGTATACAGAATAAGATCGATGAACTTGTAGCACAGTTACAGATTGGTAAGTACGATGTTTTAGGCATTACTGAATCATGGCTGAAAAAAGATTATAGCTGGGAGCTTAATGTCCAAGAATACACATTGTATTGAAAAGGATAGGCAGGAAGGCAGAGGGGGTGGTGTGGCTCTGTTGGTAAAAAATTAAATAAACTTATTAGAAAGAGCTGACATAGAGTTGGAAGATGTTGAATCGCTGTGGATAATGCCAAAGAACTGCAATGGTAAAAAGACCCTGATGGGAGTTGTATACAAACCCATGCCCCCAAACAGTAGTAAGGATGTGGTCTACAAGTTAAAACAGGAGATAGAAAATACATACCATAAGGGCAATGTGACAATAGTCATGGGGGATTTCAATATGCAAATAGATTGGGAAAATCAGATTGGTGCAGGATTCCAAGGGGGGGAATTTCTAGAATACATATAAGATGGCTTTTTAGAACAGCTCCTGTTTGAGCCCACGAGGGGATCAGCTATTCTGGATTGGGTGTTGTGCAGTGAACCAGAATTGATTAGAGAGAAGATAAAAGAACCCTTAAGGGAAAGTGGTCATAATATGATCGCCTTCACCCTGAAATTTAAGAAGAAGTCAGATGTCTCAGTAATACACTGGAGAAAAGGAAATTAGAGGCATGAGAGAGGATTTGGCCAGAATTGATTGGAAAAGAATACTGGCAGGGATGACGACAGAGCAGCAGTCGCTGGAATTTCTGGAGGGAATTCAGAAGGCACAGGGCATGTACATCCCAAAGAGGAAGAGGTATTTTAAATGCAACATTTCACAACCATGGCTAACAAGGGATGTCAACGCCAAAATAAGAGCGAAAGAGAGGGCATATTATAGAGCAGAGGCTAGTGGGAAGTTAGAGGATTGGGAAGCTTTTAAATAGCAGTAGAAGGCAACTTAAAAAAGTCATTGAGAAGGTAAAGATGGAATATGAAAGTAAGCTTCTTCAGTTACATAAAGTGTAAAAGAGGTGTCAGAGTTGCTATCGGACCACTGGAGAGGTCGTAATGGGGGACAAGGAAATGGTGGAAAAACTGGATAAGTATTTTGCATCACTCCTCTTCACTGTGGAAGACTAGATGTATAGAGGAGTTCCAGGTGTCAGTGGTCATGAAGTGTGAGAAGTTACCATTACTAGGAAGAAGGTTCTTGGGACATTGAAAGCTCTGAAGCTAGATAAGTCACCTGGACCAGATGTTGTACACACCAGAGTTCTGAAAGAGGTGGCTGAAGAGATTGTGGAGGCATTAGTAATGATCTTTCCAGAATCACAAGATTTTGAAATGGTTCCGGAAGACGGGAAAATTGCAAATGTCACTCCATTCTTCAAGAAAGGAGATGGGCAGAAGAAAGGAAATTATAGGCAAGTTAATCTGACCTCAGAGGTTGGGAAGATGAATAGAGGAGCATCCTTTTTGAATGGAGGTAATGGAGCAATGGGTATTGGGCTATAATTTGCAGGATTATGCCTATTAACGTTCTTTAACCAAGGAATAACATTTGCCACCCTCCAGTCTTCTGGTACAATTCCTGTGCCTAGTGAGGACGCAAAGATCATCACAAAGGCACAACAGTCTCTTCTCTCATGTCCCATATTAACATGGGGTATAAACTCTCCAGTCCCGGGTACTTGTCTATCCTAACATTTTTCAAAAGTTCCAGCACATCCTTTTTCTTGACATAGATATTTTCCAGCATATTAACCTTTTCTACACTATCATCACATTCATCAAGATCCCCCTCACTGTTGAATTCTGAAGCAAAGTGGTTATTAAGGACTTCTCCTACTTCCTCTGACTCCAGGCGCGTATCAACCATCCTATTTTTCTTCAAATATGTGTAGAGTGCCTTAGGGTTTTGCTTAATCCTACACAGCAAGGTCTTCTCATGTCCCCTTCTAGCTCTCTCAAGTCCATTCTTGAGCTCCTTCCTCGCTATCTTATAATACTGTAGAGCCCAGTCTGATCCTTCCTAAACATCAAGTATGCTTCTTTTTTTTCTCTTGACTAGATATTCAGCATCTCTTTTCAACCATTGTTGTTTCATCTTACTATCCTTTCCCTGCTTCAATAAGACAAATCTATCCAGAACCCCATGCAAGTGATCCCTAAACAGCCACCACATTTCCACTGTGCATTTTCTTGAATATATCTGTTCCCAATTTACACTCCTTGTAGTGTCAAAATTTACTCTCAACCAATTAAATACTTCCCATACTGTCTGCTTCTTTACCTGTCCAAGACTATGGTAAAGGTCAGGGAGTTGTGATCATTGTCTCCGAAATACTCACCCACTGAAAGACATATCATCTGACTAGATTCATTGTCTGGTACCAGATCAGGTGTGGCGTCTCCTCTGGTCAGCCTGTCTTCATATGTCATAAATCCTTAGGAATGTTGAAGTCACTCATGACAGCAACCCTGTTATTTTTGCACCTTTCCAAAATCTGCCTTCCGATGTGTTCTTAGTGCCTCTATTGCTATTATGGTGGGGAGAGGCCTGTAGAATACTTCCAATAGAGTGATTGCTCCCTTCCTGTTTCTGATTTCTACCCACGCTGGCTCAGTAATGATCCCTCCATGATTTCCTCCTCTCTGCAGCTGTGATTTTATTCCCCACTCCTCCTTTTACCACTTTTCCCTATCCATTTTGAAACATAAGCCCCAGAACATTTTAGCCCAGTGACAGCCAACTCTCTGTAATGGCCACAATATCGTATGTCCATGCACTAACCCAAACTTAATTTCATCACCCTTGTTTCTGATAATTCTTTTGTTAAAATAGACACACATCAACCCATCCACCTGACTGTAATTATACCCTGTCCACTGCCTATTCTTCCTCACAGTCTCTCCACATGTTGCACCTACATTTATGCCAACTGCTCAATCTTCTGACCTATCATTTTGGTTTCCATTACTATGATGCTGGATTTAAAATGTACTTGAAATTGAGCACTGAATCAAGACCAGTATTCCAGGGCAGTAACAAAGGGAATTCTGCATTATCCTTCAGCTGAGATGTTCACTGAAGAACAATTGTGCTGTCACATGGATGTAAAAGATCTATTGGTACTTTTTGGTGGTGGGGAGAGAAATATAATTACCACTTTCTCTTGGGTGTTAATATTAAAAGCTGATCATCTGCTCATTATCCGTTGCTGATTGGTCGATTTTTATCTATGCAAGTTAGCTGCTCATATTTGCTAATTAGAAGTTGATTTATGCTTTACGATATTAATGACAACAGGTTTTTCCGTGGCTGTTGCTTTGCTTAACAGTGGGATTTATTTTGTGGTATAATTATCAATTTTTTGTTAACAGTCAACCACTCATAATCCTCCAGCAAAACTGTAACCTGCTCCTTCCTAGACTTGTGCAAATGTTGCTGTAAAGAAGTAATTAGGTTTCTTAAAACAACACAGAATTGGGACCCTGTATTTTGACCACTTCTGTATTTTGTTCCAGCTTTTATAGAGAAAGCTTTCCATTCTGATTGACTTTTAATATACCATCACACAGTTACGTGGATAGGAATGGTAGTGGGATGTGGGCCAAATCCAGGTAAATGGATTGCTCAGATAGGCAAATTGGCAAGTTCTGCCCAGGGATCTGTTTCCATGCTGTATAACTCTATTAAAACTTGCAGGGACAACGGTAAGTTGCTATCACCCTCCAATGTCTCCTCCCACCCCCATCCAGGTATTGTTAATGTGTTTACAGTGATTAAAGAGCTTTTTCTGTTTTGAAGGTTTCAATCAACTGGAAAGTTGACTGGTCATTTGGGTCCAGTTATGTGCCTTACTGTTGACCAAACTGCAAATGGACAAGATTTAATTATCACTGGGTCCAAAGATCACTACATAAAGGTAAAATTCACAATTTTACACCATTTTTAAAAATGAGTTCTTCTGCAAGACTTTACATTAAAAATAAGCGACCAGATTGTGCAGCCTGCTATCCAGCAGTTCCAGAGAGAATCACTGGCTAACTGCAATGCATGAGTCACCACAAATCTGTCTCTGAATATGCACATTGCAGTCTGGTGATTTGGAGCAAACTAGATCCTAGCAGACTCTAAAGTTGGGTCCAGGAGATGACAGGTGGTGGGTGCAGTGATTAGGTTCAGATTTTCTAAATTTTGGGGCAGGGTACAATTTGCATGGTCCAATTCAAGGCTGTGATTTTTTTTTTCCTTATCCTTTATGCTTAACATTTTTAACACAGTCTTACGTATCTTTTAATATATTTATATCACTTTAACTGTTTAAATATTTGATTATCAGAGACATTTAAAAGCAGTTGAAATCTTGGCAGCAGCAAATATGCAAATTAACTAGATGTTTGCCTAAAATTAACTATTTTAAAGCAAAATTGTTAATGTATATCACATTAAAATTCAGCGGTGTTTGTTTATTAAATCTTTCTTTCTTTCTTTTTAAATCTTTTTATTGAGTAAGTATACAAAAAAGGTAAGCCATATAAACATTAATACAATGTTAAAGTATAATAAAATTCCAAAAGATAACAATACCAAAAAGAAAATACTACAAACAATGTAATTTAAGCATAAGAAACCAAGATAACATAATAGTATACTAGATTTTATATATATCAATGGAAAAAAAAAGAAAAAAAAACCCCAAAAAAAAAACCCACCGTGCAACTAACTAAAAGCAAAGCAAAGCAATGGGCTAACTTGAAACCAAACAGAGTTAAACTTAAAATCACGTCCTCAATCCCGACCTCCATTAAAACAGTGAAGAAAAAACAAGAAGGGTAAATATTACATTAAATGAAAATATCGAATAAAAGGTCCCCAAATCTGTTCAAATTTAAATGAAGAATCATAAAGGTTACTTCTAATTTTCTCCAGATTCAAACATAAAATCGTCTGAGAAAACCAAAAAAAGGTAGTTGGAGCATTAAGCTCTTTCCAATGTTGTAAAATACATCTTTTCGCCATTAAAGTAAGAAATGCAATCATTCTACGGGCTGAAGGGGAAAGATTACTAGAAATTTTAGGTAGTCCAAAGATAGCAGTAATAGGGTGAGGAGAGATATCTATATTTAATACCTTAGAAATAATATTGAAAATATCTCTCCAAAAAGTTTCCAAAGTAGGGCAAGACCAAAACATATGAGTTAAAGAGGCTATCTGCCCCGAACATCTATCACAGAAAGGATTAATATGCGAGTAAAAACGCGCTAACTTATCTTTGGACATATGTGCTCTATGAACCACTTTAAATTGAATTAGGGAATGTTTAGCACAAATAGAGGAAGTATTAACTAATTGTAAAATCTGCCCCCAATCATCCACAGAAATGGTAAGCCCCAATTCCTGTTCCCAATCTACCCTAATCTTATCAAATGGAGCTTTCCTAAGTTTCATAATAATATTATAAATCATAGCCGATGCACCTTTCTGACATGGATTAAGGTTAATTATCGAATCTAAAATATATATAGGAGGAAGCATTGGAAAGGAAGTAAGTATAGTACTTAGGAAATTTCTAACTTGTAAATATCTAAAAAAATGTATTCTTGATAAGTTATATTTATTAGATAATTGTTCAAAAGACATAAGGGAACCATCTAAAAATAAATCCAAAAACCGTAAAATACCCTTAGTCTTCCAAGTTTGAAAAGCGCGATCCGTAAAAGAGGGAGGAAAAAATATGTTACCTAAAATAGGAATCGCTAACCCGAATTGATTAAGATCAAAAAATTTTCTGAATTGAAACCAAATGCGCAAAGCATATTTAACTATCGGGTTAGAGACCTGCTTAAGACGTTTCGAATCAAAAGGAAGAGAGGAACCTAAAATAGAACCAAGTGTATAACCCTGAACAGATTGTAATTCCAATGCTACCCATTTAGGAATAAATAGTATGTCCCGGTCAAGTAACCAAAATTTCATATGTCGAATATTAATAGCCCAATAATAAAATCTAAAGTTAGGTAATGCTAAACCTCCATCTCTCTTAGCTTTCTGTAAATGTATTTTACCCAGTCTCGGATTCTTGTTCTGCCAAATAAATGAAGAAATTTTAGAGTCAACTTTATCAAAAAAAGATTTAGGAACGAAAATTGGTAATGCCTGAAACACATATAAAAATTTTGGCAAAAAAAACATCTTAACTGCATTAATACGACCAATCAAAGTTAAATATAAGGGAAACCATTTAGATGAAAGTTGAGTAATATGGTCTATTAATGGTAAAAAGTTAGTCTTAAATAAATCTTTATGTTTACAAGTAATTTTAATCCCAAGATATGAAAAGTAATTATTAATCAATTTAAATGGAAATTTATAATATAAGGGAAGATGTTTATTAATCGGAAAAAGTTCACTCTTACTAAGATTTAATTTATAACCTGAGAAAAGACCAAATTGTGCTAATAACTCTAAAACAGCAGGAATGGATCTCTCAGGATTAGAAATATATAAAAGTAAATCATCAGCATAGAGTGATAATTTATGGGACTTTAATCCCCGAGTTATCCCAGTAATATTTAAAGATTCTCGAATAGCAATTGCAAGAGGTTCTAATGCAATATCAAATAATAGGGGACTAAGAGGACAGCCTTGTCGAGTACCACGAAAGAGAGGAAAAAAAGGTGAGTTTAAGGAGTTAGTACGAACCGAGGCTACAGGGGAGTAATATAACAGTTTAATCCAGGATATAAATTTCAAGCTAAAATTAAACATTTCAAGCACCTTAAATAAATAAGGCCATTCTACTCTATCAAAAGCTTTCTCGGCATCTAAAGAAATAACACACTCAGGAACATTTTGTGAGGGAGTATAAACGATATTTAACAATGTACGAATATTATAAAAAGAGTAACGACCTTTAATAAAACCCGTTTGGTCTTCCGAAATAATAGAAGGAAGTACTTTTTCTAGTCTATTTGCTAATAACTTAGAAAAAACTTTAGAATCAACATTTAATAAAGATATTGGTCTATAAGATGCACATTGAGCAGGGTCTTTATCCTTCTTTAGTATTAAAGAAATTGATGCTCTATTAAAAGATTCCGGAAGTTTACCAAGTTTCAAAGAAGCCTCAAAAACCTTATAGAGCCAAGGAATCAATAAAGAAGCAAAACATTTATAAAATTCAACGGTAAACCCATCAGGGCCAGGAGCTTTCCCCAGATTCATAGAAAAAATAACATTCTTAATCTCATCCATTGTAATGGAAGTATCTAATAAAGAAGACATATCCTGTGAAATCAGAGGGAAGTCTAACTTATCTAAAAAATCATTCATATATTTAGAATCTCGAGGAGACTCTGATTGGTATAAAGAAGAATAAAAATCACAAAAGGTTTGATTAATCCCCACATGATCCAATATCAATCGATCATTTTGGTTATAAATCTGATTGATTTGAGATTTAACATAATTAGATTTCAATTGATTAGCCAGCAGCTTGCCAATTTTATCACTGTGAACATAAAAATCACTTCTTGTTTTCTTTAATTGGTTTACAATCGAGGACGAGAGTAGTAAACTGTGTTCCATTTGAAGTTCAGTTCTTTGTTTGTATAGCTCCTCAGAAGGAGCCATAACATATTTCTTATCAATTTCTTTAATCTTGTCCACAATTACCATCTCCTCCTGCTTCTGTTTCTTCCTCAAAGCAACGGAATACGAAATAATCTGACCCCGAATATAGGCTTTAAAAGTGTCCCAAAGAGTGTTAACCGAAATATCTTCTGTATGGTTAATTGTAAAAAAAAGCTCAATCTGTTCATTCATAAAATTAACAAAGTCCGAGTCCTGAAGCAACAGCGAATTAAAACGCCATTGTCTATTGTTTGGTATATTGGCCATAATTTTAATAGAAAGCTTAAGTGGAGCATGATCCGAAATGGTTATAGAATCATAATCACATTTAATCACTGAAGGAATGAGACGAGAATCAATGAAAAAATAATCAATTCTTGAATAGGAATGATGAACATGTGAAAAGAAGGAAAAATCTTTTTCCTGAGGATGCAGAAAACGCCAAATGTCCGTCGACCCAGAATCAGAAAGGAAAAAATTAATCAAATTTGCAGATTTATTAGGTAAAGTCCGTAAAGGAGCCGAACGGTCCAAAGCTGGAGATAAACAGGTATTAAGATCTCCGCCCCAAATCAATGAAAACTCGTTCAAATTCGGAAACTGATCAAACAATGATTTATAAAATTCCGGACAATCCATATTAGGAGCATAAACATTAACCAAAACTACTTTTTTATTAAATAATAAACCACTAACCAATAAAAATCTACCATTCGGATCAGAGATAATATCCTGTTGTATAAAAGTAACTGAGGAGTCTATAAAAATAGAGACGCCTCGAATCTTAGCATTGGAGTTCGAATGAAATTGTTGTCCCTTCCAAAATTTGAAAAAACGTAGTCTGTCCCCCCTCCGTACATGGGTCTCTTGTAAAAATAAAATTTGTGCTTTAAGTCTCCGGAACACTTTAAAAACTTTTTTCCTTTTAACAGGATGATTAAGACCATTAGTATTCCAGGAGACAAAATTAATAATAGACTCCATAAATCCTAAAGTCAACCCATAACAAGGAGGATTGACAATAGGCGCGACCCACAGACCCGGAGAGGAAACAGAACATACAAAAGATACCGGGGAAAAGGACGTAACCAATACTTCAATAATGTATATAGCCCAAAGAGAAACAAACTAAAACGTGAAGCCCCTCCCACCGCCCCCCACCCCAGGACCCCAAGGCGAAATCTAAAGCAGACCCGCCAGAAAGAAGCAAGCGCTAAAACTACCCCCATGACTTCCGGTATACGCTCCCTAAAAAAAAGGTATAAATATGAAAAGGATCAGCTAATTGTAAAACAGTAAAAAATAAGTAAAAAAAAGTTAGCTCAATTAAAATACACACAGAACAGAACAAAAGCCGGAAAGTATATATTAAAAAAAAACCACAATAAACCTCAAACTCATGAATAGACACAGCAACAAAAAAAATAGGATTATTAACATAAAATGATTATAAAAAGCAAAACAGAATAAAATTTAAAAAAAACTACAAAATTTAAGGCCGCACAGGAAATACGTAAGATGACAAAAGGGAAGTAACCACCCAGAATCCCCTGGGAAAAGAAAGAAATGACGCAGTTAAAAAGAAAGTTTAGCAGCCATATTAAGAAATCAAAAGTAAACTTTTCTGCCCAAATAGGGCACAGAAAAGTTAAAACCAACCAATTCACAGCCTCCGATCAACGGAGAAAATTAAAAAAAAGGCAATTAAGATGTTGAAGATGAAAGTTGATCCAGATAACTCTGGGCATCCGATGGAAAATCAAAAAAACGAAGAGCTCCATCTAACATGCGAATCCTTAGACGTGCAGGGTACAGCAGCGCTGGTCTTAAATCCATCTTATAGAATTCCGACATCACGGATCTGTAACGGACCCGTTGGTCCCAGATTGGTTTACTGAAATCTTCCACGAATCGGAACTTAAGATCCGAAAAATCAATGAAACCTTTAGATCGAGCGAATCGAAACAGTCTCTCCTTGTCTTGAAAGTAATGAAAACGTAAGATAACATGCCTAGGTCTATCTGACCTAGACGAGTATGATGGGATTCTGTGAACACGATCCAGTAGCGGTGGTTGGTCAGGAAATACAGTAGGGAATGCATCTTTTAAAAGTTGGGAGAAATATTTCATAGGGTTGTTAGCTTCCACGGCTTCCCTGACGCCAATCATTCGTAAATTCTGCCGTCGCATTCTAGATTCCAAGTCAGAGTTTTTAAAAGTCAAAAAGTCAAGTTTCTTCTTCATTACATTAATTGTTTCTTCGACTTTCCCCATCTTAAGCTCACTTTGTTGCGCGGATTTTTGAAGACCAGATATAGCCGACTGATGTTCCGCAATACATGTTTGCATCTTATCAATTAAATCGGCAATTTTCTGGAACTTAGTTGAGATTTCCATATGAATCAGGTCTTTAACAGAGCCCATAATTTCTGTACGAATCATCTCCCTAACAGAGGTTGAAATTTCCCTCTGAATTAACTCCGATATAGCTTCCAAAGTCACCGGTGATTCAGTCGGAGGGAGATCCGTAGCTTTCGGTTTAACCGGAGGTTTACCATCCTTGCCGTCTTTCCCGTTCTTAGACATAGCCGATCTCAGTATCATCCAATTGTCAGAGAATTCAGTTTAATTCAAAGTATTGTAAAAATTGATGCCTTAATAGTTAATTAAAGTATAGCTGACCATAGAGAGAAAAAACTCAGAGGTAATGGAGCGAGTCAAGAACGCGACTTCACTCCATGAGCGCTACCGGAAGTCTCCATTAAATCTTGATAATGGCAACTGCATAACATTGGAAGTTTTATCTGCAGGGAAGCAGCAGAATATCATCTTTCAACCTTTCATAGTAGCACATAATGCCTGACGAGAGGAATGGGACTAGATTACGGAATTCAAAATTAGGCCACTATGAAGTTTGGATTAGTAGCAGCAGAACTGTATTCCACCATATTTGTAAACATGATTCAGCATTTCCCTCAGGCTGTCATGAGAGATGTAACGCTCCCCTTCAAGGACAAGTGAAGTCAAGAACCCAAACAACAGAACATCCTGACCTAGCAACTTGCCAATGTTCCTGCAATGTTGTTGGATCTAAACTTTGAGCTTCTGACCCAGGTTGTGCCATGGCCTGGATGATGGGGATCTTTGATGATGGATGTTGCCTTCTTGAGGCAATGCCTCATAGAAATACTATCGATGGTAGGGAGGGATATACCCTTTATGTATTAGGCAGAGTCCATTACTCTCTCCAGCTTCCTGTGCAAATGAATTGCTGTACTGGACCAGTCAGGACACTTTCAACTGTGCAGCTATAGAAGCTTTTTACATTGGTTAATTGTAGAATCCTCTTTATTGAAATGTATTCACAGTGTTCAGCCATAGCAATCACTAACCTTCCTTAGTTAATTTGACACTTGTGAACTAAGTAATATATATAGATATTATTTTGTACCCCTTTGTAGATGTTTGAAGTAACAGAAGGTGCCATTGGGACTGTAAGCCCTACACACAATTTTGAACCACCACATTATGACGGGATTGAATCTCTCACGATCTTGGGTGACAGCTTGTTTAGTGGATCAAGAGATAATGGAATAAAAAAGTGGGACATGGCCCAGCAGGAACTGTTCCAGGTATGAATACACAACAGTTTTAATGTAAGGTTGCATGTTGACAAGTAGGTCCTAACAAAAGGAAATCTTGTTTTTGCTCAATATGGTTTGGGAAATGCCCCCATATTCAGGAAGATAGAATTTTTCACCTTTATTTAAGTTTACGTGACCTTGTCTTACCTACCATATCACGAGCCTCTGTATCAAGCACATCATGCTTCATAACCTCTGTCATCTTTAATGGGATTCTACCACTTAAGCGCATCTACCCCTCCCCCACTACTCTCCAATTTCTACAGGGATCATTCTCTACGTGACATTCTTATCTGTTTATTCCTCCCCTGTGATCTCTCCCCTGATACTTACCCCTACAAGCAGGATAAGTGCTACACCTACCCCACACCACCTCCTTCACCACCATTCAGGATCCCAAACTGTCCTTCCAGATGAAATGCTTCATCTAGAAGTCTGTTGGGGCCATCTACTTTACCTGTTGCTCGCAGTGCGATCTCCTCTATATTGGTGAGACCCAACATAGATCAGAATCAGAATCAAGTTTAATATCATTGGCATATGTTGTAACATTTAGGGGATCGCTTTGTTGAGCACATTCACTCCATTCGCCATGAAAAAAAGGATTGTTTGGTGGCCACCTATTTCAACCCTTTGTAATGGTTTATTCTCTTCTTGATTCTAAACCGTGATATTTAGCTTGACTCAAGATCTTGGCATAATTCTGTTTTTAGCAAGTTCCAAATGCTCACAAGGATTGGGTGTGCGCCTTGGGAATTGTACCAGGCCGGCCGTTTCTCCTCAGTGGCTGCAGGGGTGGCATCCTTAAGCTTTGGACTGTAGACAGCTTTTCACCACTTGGGGAGATGAGAGGCCATGACAGTCCTATAAATGCCATTTGCACCAACTCGACCCACATCTTTACTGCTTCAGAGTAAGTACAAAGATTGTCCCTGAAGATTTCAGAACCAGTCAATATGTATACATTTCTAACTTTAAAGTATCTTTAATAAAACATTTGCAAAAAAATTTCTTCCAGTGACCAAACTGTGAGAATTTGGAGTACTCGAAGACAATCAGATGGACAGATGTTGGAAACTGCAGACTTAAATGATGATATCAACAGCAGCTGAACACTGCAAAAGGCAAAGGAACATTGGCCATTGGTGTATAGATTTTTTTGTGATTGAGGAAGCAGTTCTAACTGGGCTGAATGCAGCTGGAAGTTGCAGAGTTTCATCGGTTCTGATCAGTCAAATTCATACATGTATCGCATTTGCATCAGATAAAAGAGCAACTCCATAAGATAACATACCAAAAGCTTGACTGTTGTGTGAATAGAAATTGTGAAAAGGCTTTTCACTCTGCAGAGCTATTTTAATGTATTCAGTCTACAGTAGCTTTCAGAGCAGTAAGACTTGCAGCAAAAAGCATGTGTCGCAAATAATTCTATGCAGTTAATGGGAATTGCTATCTACTTAGTCTGTGATATTGCCCTAGAAAATTGTGTCGGTTTTATTGATGCTGCAGCCATGGACCTAAATGTCTGTACTTGTGTATGGAGTTCATTTCTAGTTGGAATTATTGCTGTTGCATTACATTTAAAGACAGGATTTGGCGATATCTGTTTATGCAGCAGTATTCTCATTCTGTCACTAAATTTTCGTTGCAGAATTTGTCTTACGATGTTTAAGTTGCATACTCCCATTTATATCATTACGATGTTGTCACTCACTGTTGAGACAATACTGTTAGTACTATCAGCCTGTTTTCTTCCAAGTAAGTGGAAATGGCCTTTGCAGTTGAGTGGATAAAATGCTGCTATATTAATGGTGAGAAATGTGTGCGTACTTGCATTAACAGCAGGTAACTGGACAGTTTCACCTTGAGTGGAAATGCACTGTACATAGTGAGTTTGAGACAAATGTGTTAAATTGTACCTGGTTTGTTTCCAGAGGTTGTAGAAAGTAGACAACTAAATGGGATATATTTTATTTAGCTTTAGATTTTGAATGATTGTGATTTTACTAATTCTTTGAAAATTTTATGTAAATAACCACTTTCAATCAGATTTAGGTTTTATTTGCTGTCTATCAAGGCTGCTTGTAAACAAATGGTCAAATAAAGAAATGTGTGCTCAATTTGAAAATGTTACATGATATGTCAACATAACCTATAGAATCAAAACAAGTCATACAATGGGTTGACTGAACACAGCATCTTAATGTTTTTTATCACAATGTTTCCTGATTTATAGTGTAAATTAGTTAAAGTTATTAATATATTACAACATATTATAAATAATATTGTAAAATACTTTTATGTAATTTCAGATTACAACACTTATGGTCTCTTATGTTAAGGCTGAGTAATGGAAGTTACAGGCCTTCATCCTAATAACCAAAAGAATCTGCATACATAAATTTTTGCTTCCATTTCCACATCTTGGTGTCAAAATTAGTGCTTTACTACAAGCAATTTTGTATGATCAACGTGTTCTCATCTTAGATGGATTTATGCTTTAAACACCCTTCAAAGTCGACTCCTTCAGCTATTAAGGAACTGGTAGTTCATTCACCTCTGAATTTGAGTTGAAAAGTTACTTTGAGCTTCTGAAAACCAGAATGTTGACCTACCGTATGAAGCTTGTAACACTGACATATTTAAAATGTTAATTTCCTTGTTGCAGAAATCATATTTGGTATTTTTTTAAATAAAGGGTTTATCATTTTCTATTGAACAGACTCTCTGGCTTAAAATAACTATTGAAAGGAACAGAAGTACTGTACTCTAAAAATTGAGATTGTATTGGATATTTTATGTAATTATATTTTGAATTGAGACCCAAGTAATTGAGTTCAAAGTACATTTTAAGCATTGTGCATGTTACTAAAATACATTTTGAAGAGGGTGGTCTTTTCATAGATTAAATTGTAACAAAATATGGTAGATTTAAAAAGTAAAAAAATGTTCCAAGGTAGAAAGCATCTTCTTTAACTGCTGAAGTAAGGATTTCTGCCAAATTATAGTAAATCCAATTAATTTTGACCATAGCTCAAAGCTGATTAACATTTACATTTTCATAATTGCTGGTAGATGTTAAATATATAACTGTAGTACCGTGGGCATTTCTGCTGTCCCTGCCCAAGAAAGGATCTACTTGCCAAAGAGGAAATGGGGGACTGAACTGTTCCGGGACTGGTAGGTTTCCAATGAATCGTCTCTGCAGTCCTGCTCTCTGTAGAGGTACCCTTTTTCTCCTGAGCCACCAATCTCAATTGTAGAAGAGTAATTATGCACTTGGGAATATTTTTAATTTTTAATCAATTTATCCAGTCTCCTTAGTTATTATAATCACACATTAATATGTACAGGATCTTACATTTGACCCTTCAAGAATGATACATTGAACAGATATGCATGAGTCCTTTAACATGTTTGAAGATTAGTAGTGGGGTGCATATCACTGCCTGAATACCTAGTCCGTCTCCACATACACCCCCCCCCCCCCGATTCTCCTTAATTCCCCTGTAAGCATATCAATAGCATCTTGTTAAAATATCAAAACAGAATATACAATATAAAAATCAGCAGGTAATCTGCTTACAGAAACAAAGCTAACATGTCAGGTGAGGACCGTTGATCTTTACAAAATTTACTGTAGTGAAGTACCATGCCTTTTACTCCTGGAAGACAACCAATAAATCTTTAAAGGTTATTGTAATAACAGTTTGAGATAGTACTTTTTTGATCTATGTGTTTTCTTGGTAAACTTTATTTTGAACTGTTTTAAGACACTAATTTTCTTCCCAGCAAAGATGCTATCATTTATTATTACAAAACAATTCCACCAACCTTATGATGGTTGGACAAAGAAGCTATTCTGAACAGATTACATGTTGTAACTGAAGAATGCTTGGGGGGGGGGGGAGATAAAATTTATCATTCTTGTAATTTTAGGGAAGTTAGGCACATTTTATACTTATCTGCAGTGTGTTATGTTCTATTTTTGTTCAAGGTAATTCTATGTAAAATAGTCATTTATCACTGAATAAGTTGTTCCCTCACTGCTTAAGTTCTCCCCCTTCTATCTGGAAAAGAAAATAACAGCTGATAGTGCCAGCTGTTTGGTTTTTCAAGGCAGCTGTTTGCATTATGTATGAAATATTTTCATGACAAATAGCCTCAAGGTTTGTATGGTCTATAGAAACTTCAGTGAAATAGATATTTTGTGTGGCACAATACAAACAAAACCTCATATTTTTCGTTATTCAAGAGTGGAAATTCAGATTTGTATTCAGCTTGCATATGGCAGTGCTTTAGGAATAATTTCAGCATTCATGCTTCTGAAACAATATCAAAAGAATTAAACTAGTTTCATATGAAGAGATAATTTAAAATTTATCCCATCTGGTGCATACTGTGTGAATGAATGGAACAGCTGAAGCATTTAAATGTTCCAATCAACTTGCCTCTTAACTTTCCCTTTGAAGACAGATGGCCATGGGTTTAATAACCATTCTGGAATTTCAAATATAATTAAGATTGACATTTCAGTGTACTACTAAAGGAAAGATGCAGCTTTCAGATGCCTTCTTTCTGTTGTCAACCATATTTCCAAAAAAAATGTCATAGCATTTTTTTAAAGAACAGAAAGTTTCACCTTTACCTGATTAATCTTTAGTTAATAGCAAAACTGAAATACTACACAGTCATTGCGCTTTGCATCCATAAGCTTAACTTCTGCTTTGATTTTGAGGAAACTTGATTTCACAATTACATTGTAATACCAGATTCCTCAGAGATGGAATCCAGCCGTGAGAGTGAAGCTGAAGCAGTTCCCAAGCAATTATGCAAGGGATTCTGCTCAATATATAATAAATCTGAATTTGCTGATGATACAAAAGTAGGTGGTTGTGTGGGCTTGGCAGTTGCAGAGAGGATGCAATAGAGGTAGTACAGCGAAATTCTTATGCTTGTCAGTTAAGTGATTAAGCAGGCTGGGTATATTTTGATACAGAGTTTAGAAAAATAAGTGGTAATATTACATGCCTGGATGAAATTCTGATAAAGCTCAATAGGATAGTTGCAGGTCTGATGTTCAACCATCCTTTTCTATCCGATTCCACCATTTTTGTGTCCCACCTATCGCATCCCTTGTTTCTGATGTAATTCGAATTCCCCTCGCCCCCTTTTTCATCTGACTAACACCCCTCTGCCTTACCTGGATTTCTTAACACCTGCCAGCTCTTGGTCCATCCATTCCTCTGCCTTTCTGTGCTGGCATATCTCCCCTCTTTTTATTTTCCAGTCTAGATGAAGGGTCTTGACCTGAAATGTCAACAATCCATTTCCCTTTACAGATGCTGCCTGAAATTCCTCCAGCACCTTTTGTGAAGTTCAGCCTCAAACGGTTTCATTGTTAGCTGTGAAAATAATTAAGGTTTTAAAAAAAAGCAACATACATCAAAGTTGCTGGTGAACGCAGCAGGCCAGGCAGCATCTATAGGAAGAGGCGCAGTCGACGTTTCAGACCGAGACCCTTCGTCAGGACTAACTGAAGGAAGAGAACTCTTCCTTCAGTTAGTCCTGACGAAGGGTCTCGGCCTGAAACGTCGACTGCGCCTCTTCCTATAGATGCTGCCTGGCCTGCTGCGTTCACCAGCAACTTTGATGTATGTTGCTTGAATTTCCAGCATCTGCAGAATTCCTGTTGTTAAGGTTTTAAAAAGCTTGTTTTCCATAAATAATATATTTAGCCTGAGAATAAATGTAAACCTTATGCAGTGGGGATAACCTATCAATATGAAAGCAATATGTCAAGTAAGAATTTAAAAAACTAATCACTTCTTAGAAAATTCTTCAACCATATTGCATATTTGTCATAATGAACTTGAACTAGTTTTGCATTTAGACTGGTGAAGCTGGAGACTTGGCATTCATGAAACATTGTGGACTATTAGCAGCAGCAGAAAAGTCTACCATAACCTATAACCTCATAGCCTGGCATTTCCCTCTTGTCATTACTTTCAAGCTATGCAACAATGCTTCAATTATTGCTCAAAACTATTCTTTAAGTATGGAGATGCATTTGTTTTTCTACTCTATATGCAAAGCCTACAAGCTATCTTTTGCTAACCGTGTCACTGATTTGTCTTGAGCAAAGTCTCCATTATTGCAATGTGCATTTTTTTAAACTTTGTTCTTTTTCAGAATGGATCAGTATCCAGTGTAAGGTACATCTACTTGTGCCTTGTCTGATGGTCGAACAGGGAATCGTCTGCTCTGATGTGGTAGACTGAGTTGGTAGAAATCAATTAGCTAGTAGAAACCAGTTCTTGTCAGAATTTTTTTTTGTTCATCCTGAGCATTTTTCTATCTAGTTTTTAATTTAATGGACAGGTTGTAAGTATCACTGGCAATGCCAACATTTATTGTTCTTTCCCATTTTAGACTTGACAAAATGGTGGCCGTTTGGTGAAACTGCTACACTTGACTTGATACTCTGAATTTTAGACCCTGTTGCAATAAATGAATGGCAAGATCTTTTCAAGTTGGGATGGTGTGTTATTTGGACGAAAACCTGCAGATGATCATGTGCCATCCACTTGCTTTGCTTGTATCCTAGGTCAGGGGTTCCTATCTTTTTTTATGCCATGGGCCCCTACCATTAACCGAGGGGTCTGTTGACCCCAGGTTGGGAACCCCTGCTCTAGATAGTAGAGCTGACTGGTTCAGGAAGTTCTATCAAAGGTGAATTGTATAGATGGTATACTTTGCCATGAGATATGCTAAAGAAGTAGTGGGTAAATGTTTAGGATGCTGGATAATGTGCCAGTCAAGTTGCCTTCCTTGTCCCATCAATGCCAGACTTTTTGAGTGTTGCTTGATGCACTCACACTAAAATGTGTATATTCCATCTGCTGTCTCTCTTCTGTCATGCCTTGTTTATGCTATAGGAGGATGGGGTAACTCACTCACTACAGAACACCCAGCCTCTGACTTGCCTTGTAGCTTCACTTATTTATATGGCCAATCCTATAAGTTTATAGTCAGCGAAGATGACCAAGATGTTAATGGGAGGGAATTCAGAAATGATAATGCTTTGAATGTTAAGGATAGGCGATGAAACTCGTCTTGGTAGGGCTTAGATGTTACTTAGCAATATTGTTCATAGTTTCCCTATGACTTGTCGTCCTGCATGTTGTTTACACCTAACTGCAAGCAGTAATGGACTGTAAAATTTTCTGAGAAATGGAATAGAAATACCTTCATGGCTTCAGTGAACTGGGTTTAATGCTGGTGTTGGGTTTTTGTCTAGAATTTTCAAGTTCCTGTGATAGCATGGATTTCTTCTAGGTGCACTTGTTTCCTCCCATGGACCCGAAGATATGCTAGTACATTGACTGACTGCAGAAAATTACCCCTAGTGTGGGTAATTGGCAAAATAATCAAAAAGGGCTTGAGGGATATACATAAGAGAAAGGGTTACAGGGTTAAAGAAAAGTAAGAGAAGGAATGAAGTGTATAGAAATGTTATGGGATTGCTTCCCTTGAAGTTAGCATGAAACTGATGGGCCTGATTACCTCTTTTAGTGGTTGCAGTAGTCAGTCAGTCATTTGCTGGAATCATCAGCATTTGTATTTTTTTTAGTTCTGTTTTATTTTTCCTCACTGTCTGGTTTTCCTTCGTCTCTGTCTAGTTGCCCCATTAACCCATCAACTTGACCTCAATAGCTTATCCTTGTGACACTGTCTGCACCCTATAGATATTAGCTTTTTCCTATCCATCCATTTCCTTGCCATCTTAGTAACCTATAACTACTTGTTTTCTCATTTTCCCAGTTCTGATGAAGAATCTTCAACATGCAATGTTAACACTCTGTCTCTCTATTTACAGGTACTGTCTGATATGCTGACTGTTTTGCAGCATTGCTGTTCTTATTTTAGATTTCTGGTATTTATTTTCAGAAACATTTAAGCCCAGTTGGATGTTGTTGAATTACACTAACTGCAGATTTACAGATGTGTGCTATCTTCTAAGAGCAAGATTACTTATGACAGCCAAGGTCACCATCATCCCAAAATTTTCAAGCTTTAGATTCTTCAAAATTGCCAAGGAGACAATCATTGGGCTTCAATTTCACCATAGATTATCAGTTCTTGAACTCAATTTATTTATGATCAAGCATGATCAATTCCATCTCAGCAACATTTCTTCCACTTGTCCTTGCCTTCCTCCCCATGTCACTAACATCACATCCACACTTCTATCAGATCTAAACTTATTTATATCAAGCACATTTCTTCCCACCAGTATCCAGTCCACAGTCTCCAAATGTTACAAGTAGTCCATAACTCTTACTTCCCATCTATACCTATTTCTATTTGCATTTCTTACTGTCTTGCATCAGCTCCCCCTTCCTCCAGTAAGTAGAATTTAAAATTCCAGCCTTAACCGTAATCATCTGCAAGCTCGGCCTTGCAACTCTGCAACCTTCTCTAGTCTTGCGTTCACTCTTGTATTCTATTGAATATTCTTAGCCATTCATCCTTGCATGGAATAGCCTGCAATCTTTTCTCAAATTTTTTTACTGCCTTACTACTTTTAAGACTTTTTGGATCATAATATTGACCTTTTACAAAAGCTCATTTGTAAAGCAGCTATTCTTTACAAACTTACATGGGACCTTTGTTTTATAAAATCGTTTTTACCATAACTAAAATAATGTAGAGAAAATCCTAAAAGCTCTTGGTTAAACTAGGCAGCAAATAAATGAATAATCAACAATTGACATTCTGGATGAGGATCTATTTTCAAATCAGAGTTCTTGTTAAATTGAAGCATGTGAATCAGTATGTTGGGAAAAAAAAAGCATTATACTACAATCAGTGGCTGCTTTATTAGGTAGACCTGTACACCTGCTCATTAATGCAAATATCTAATTAACCAATCATGTGGTAGCAACTCGATGTACAAAAAGCATGTATAGTCAAGAGGTTTAGTAGTTAACAACAGGAATTCTGCAGATGCAGGAAATTCAAGCAACACACATCAAAGTTGCTGGTGAACGCAGCAGGCCAGGCAGCATCTGTAGGAAGAGGTGCAGTTGATGTTTCAGGCCGAGACCCTTCGTCAGGACTAACTGAAGGAAGAGTGAGTAAGGGATTTGAAAGTTGGAGGGGGAGGGTGAGATCCAAAATGATAGGAGAAGACAGGAGGGGGAGGGATAGAGCCAAGAGCTGGACAGGTGATAGGCAAAAGGGGATACGAGAGGATCGTGGGACAGGAGGTCCGGGAAGAAAGACGGGGGGGGGGAACCCAGAGGATGGGCAAGAGGTATATTCAGAGGGACAGAGGGAGAAAAAGGAGAGTGAAAGAATGTGTGTATAAAAATAAGCAACAGATGGGGTACGAGGGGGAGGTGGGGCCTTAGCGGAAGTTAGAGAAGTCGATGTTCATGCCATCAGGTTGGAGGCTACCCAGACAGAATATAAGGTGTTGTTCCTCCAACCTGAGTGTGGCTTCATCTTTACAGTAGAGGAGGCCGTGGATAGACATGTCAGAATGGGAATGGGATGTGGAATTAAAATGTGTGGCCACTGGGAGATCCTGCTTTCTCTGGCGGACAGAGCATAGATGTTCAGCAAAGCGGTCTCCCAGTCTGCGTCGGGTCTCGCCAATATATAAAAGGCCACATCGGGAGCACCGGACTCAGTATATCACCCCAGTCGACTCACAGGTGAAGTGTTGCCTCACCTGGAAGGACTGTTTGGGGCCCTGAATGGTGGTAAGGGCATGTGTAGCACTTGTTCCGCTTACACGGATAAGTGCCAGGAGGGAGATCAGTGGGGAGGGATGGGGGGGACGAATGGACAAGGGAGTTGTGTAGGGAGCGATCCCTGCGGAATGCAGGGGGGGGGAGGGAAAGATGTGCTTAGTGGTGGGATCCCGTTGGAGGTGGCGGAAGTTACGGAGAATAATATGTTGGACCTGGAGGCTGGTGGGGTGGTAGGTGAGGACCAGGGGAACCCTATTCCTAGTGGGGTGGCGGGAGGATGGAGTGAGAGCAGATGTACGTGAAATGGGGGAGATGCGTTTAAGAGCAGAGTTGATAGTGGAGGAAGGGAACCCCTTTTCTTTAAAAAAGGAAGACATCTCCCTCGTCCTAGAGTGAAAAGCCTCATCCTGAGAGCAGATGCGGCGGAGACGGAGGAATTGCGAGAAGGGGATGGCGTTTTTGCAAGAGACAGGGTGAGAAGAGGAATAGTCCACATAGCTGTGAGAGTCAGTAGGTTTATAGTAGACATCAGTGGATAAGCTGTCTCCAGAGACAGAGACAGAAAGATCTAGAAAGGGGAGGGAGGTGTCAGAAATGGACCAGGTAAACTTGAGGGCAGGGTGAAAGTTGGAGGCAAAGTTAATAAAGTCAACGAGCTCTGCATGCGTGCAGGAAGCAGCACCAATGCAGTCGTCGATGTAGCGAAGGAAAAGTGGGGGACAGATACCAGAATAGGCACGGAACATAGATTGTTCCACAAACCCAACAAAAAGGCAGGCATAGCTGGAACCCATACGGGTGCCCATAGCTACACCTTTAGTTTGGAGGACGTGGGAGGAGCCAAAGGAGAAATTATTAGGAGTAAGGACTAATTCCGCTAGTCGGAGCAGAGTGGTGGTAGAGGGGAACTGATTAGGTCTGGAATCCAAAAAGAAGCGTAGAGCTTTGAGACCATCCTGATGGGGGAATGGAAGTATATAAGGACTGGACATCCATGGTGAAAATAAAGCGGTGGGGGCCAGGGAACTTAAAATCATCGAAAAGTTTAAGAGGTTTAGTAGTTGTTCAGACCAAAAATCAGAACAGAGAAGAGATGTGATCGAAATGAATTGGACCATGGCATGATTGTTGGTGGCAGATGGGGTGGTTTGAGTATCTCAGAAACTGCTGATCACCCAGGATTTTCACACATAGTCTCTACAGTTTGCAAAGCATGATATGAAAAACAATAAAACATCCAGGTGAGCAGCAGTTCTGTGGGCAAAAATGCCTAATTAATGAGAGAGATTACAGAAGAATGACCAGAATGGTTCAAACTGCCAGGAAGGCTACTAGTTTAAATAGCCACGTGTTATTACAGTGCTCTGCAGAAGAGTATCTTTGCGCACCACAACAAATCTTGAAGTAGGTGGCAGGAGCAGCTGAAGACCACTGATGTACACACAATGAACACTTTATTAGGTACAAGTGGTACCTTTATTAGGTAAAGTGTTCATTGTGTGTACATCAGTGGTCTTCAGCTGCTCCTGCCACCTACTTCAAGATTTGTTGTGGTGCGCAAAGATACTCTTCTGCAGAGCACTGTAATAACACGTGGCTATTTAAACTAGTAGCCTTCCTGGCAGTTTGAACCATTCTGGTCAAACTGCTATTAAGTGGCCATTAAGTATGTGTCTCAGCTTGGAGGAACCTCTAGTCTAATCTCCCCTTTCCCTAAAGTCCAGTCAATATTTATACTGCAGTTTAAATCAAGGCCCTACCATACAGCATTGGAAGCCATGCATAAAGACTGACTACAGTTACTTTCTGGGACAGTGAACCTGGCTGACAAACTATGGCACTTAGGAAGAATCCAGATTAGAGTTTAAGGTGAGCACATTTTCCAGCTAAACAAAACTGCCCTAGTTTTTGTTGGATCTGTTCAAATATATATACTTACTGGGAGATTGGAACAGACTCCGCAGGGTAGTATTTTGGCTTTAATCCAGATACTTGTATCCAGTTTCTTTTTGTTTCCATGTGGTCCTCAGAAGCTGCAAAATTTCCTGCTGTTGATTTCTTCAGTGAAAGCTATCCCCGATGTTCCCTTCACATCAATTAAACAATATTAAGCAAACATTGTCATTGAACAAGAAAGTAAAACATTCAGTCCCTCTATGACCTTGGGGTGTTTGAGTGATTCACAGGTATCTGAGCACATAAAATCACACTGAGCAAGCTGCCACAAACTATACTATGGCAATGACAGATTGTCTTTTGCTTAAGTAATGTTTGATGGTTCAATATTGGCTAAGACATCAGAAATTATGACTTCATTGAAATTGTATGTGGGTTCTTCCTCAATCATCAAAGAAAGCAGATGGTGGTGTTATTTAATGCTAATGTGTTAGCAAGTTCAACAGACAGTGTGTCCTCAGACAAACACAGAGTTAAAGATTCCTGGCTTTATGTAAATAATGGGCATCTCTGAACCAGGTTTACATAGATTTTAGCAGATGTGATATAATGTAGAATAGGAGCTTAAGAACTGCCAGGGTGCACCTGGGGTATTCAAAAACAACCTTCTGAATACACAATGATTCACAGTAATGGGGATATCATCATGCTACACTCTAACATCCCAAAGCAATTACTGTTTACATTTCAAAATACAAACTGAGTTGTTGCTTAATGGCTAAAGTGCCCATGCAAAAGAAAGATGACTGTAGTGTAGGTCAGCACCATAACCAGTGGAGGTGCTGAAGTGTAAGACAGCAAAGGTATTAGCTATGCCCAAGGATGCATTTGTGGATTTAATACACATTTAAAGTGTCCATCCAAAAGTGATCAAATTTAAATTCTTGCACAACCCCTGAAAATAAGTTGTGTAGGGATTGGCAAAGTGTGATGTAATATTGGAGCACACAGTTTATGAGAATAACTGTCAGAATCTTAGTTTATTATCACCACTGGGACAAAAAAAAACAAGAGCTTGCAGTATTTCCTGCCTCAGAAAATAAGGTTACAGCCATGATGAAATAAAGATCTAATTAATTCAGAAACTACTTTGATTCTTCAAGCTCTTTATAGCTGTTCAAGGGAAATCTTAATGTCTGATTTTTTTTCTTGATTTTCTTGCACCTGGATATGAGGCCTAAAATATGAATATATCGTCTTTATTAAATGATCACTTAAAGATATTTGCAGATCCATGAAATTTAAATTATTTTCCTCACCCGTTTGTTCATCTTGATTTTTTTTTTAACCTCAAAATGGTACACTTGTAATATTACACAACTATAACTTTACATTGCATCCCATAACTTATTAACTTAGTTCTTAGACTACATGTCTGGTATTCATCCTTGAATGAGTTGCAACTTCCTTAGACAAAAAACACCAGTTCTATACCTCTGGTTTTCCACTCTTGTCACTGTCTCAGGTTAAAATTACACTACTTGCAACTAGCATCCGCTTGAATAATAATTTCCGATCCTAAATCCTATCATAAGTAGGTAGCTCATAACCTTAGCCATCTCTGGCCATACTAACGTTCCAGTGTTAATTAAACCTTTCTACATGTCCTTGTAATATCTGGACTCAAATGTTGCACTTCTTTAAGAACAACTACTCTCCTCTGTATTTTAGATAGTATATTATCCAATACTGTACTCCAATGCAATATCATAGTCTGTGCTCTGTATTGTTCACTCAGATTCTGATTGACCACCAATCCTTGTCTTTAAACCCCAAATCCTAAATCTGATTAACAATCTAATAAGATTTTCCCAAGCAAGAAAGTCTATCCCACATAAAAGTCATCCGCTTGCAATCATCACACTTTCAACTTGTCTTATAGGATCTACTTGTCTCATTTGTACTACCATTTCCAGTTCTAACTGATCAAAAAAGAACATATTATCTTAATTATATAATGTATTTCATTCCATGGATTCTGGAGTAGAACAGAAGTTGAGTTATTTAATCAAAACTGCAGATTTCTGAGGGTCTTTTGCCCTTCTGTGTGTTGAAAATGAAATTACAATGTTGGAACAAGCCACTAGTTGATCCTTCCTTTTCTATACTCCATAGCACACTTGAACCATTGGGTGGCACTCAAAACCTGTATTGATGACAACTCAGAAAAATCTCAGCAAGAATATTTACTCCAACGTCAGTACCTTGCAATTCTCTTGCTGTTTGAGGCAATCTTATATATTTGGTTTGATGTACACTGCAACATCAGAGCAGGAAGAAAGTAAGGAAACAAATGTAGCTGTGCCATCGTATATTCCACTTTGACAAATTCACTTGTAAATCTTGCTTCATACAAAAAGGGGAAGTATTAATCACATTTAAAATTTTAAAAAAACATTGCAGTGAAATAATGCAGAGTTGAATATTAACTTTCTGAGGCTTTCTACCACTTACTTTTTAAAAAACCTAAATATTCAGTTACAAAAATCAAAAATTGTGGTAATACCCATTCAACACCTGTGCCAAGAACTGAGAAATTTACATTATGGGTTCCTTGGTGATGGAATCAAGAATGAAGGAGAAATATTTAAAGTTAAGACATTCGAATGTAAAAGCAGAAGCCATATCTGCATAAAAAGAAAAATGTGAATCTGAAATTAAATAGTCTAAGTAAACTGTCAAGGTTCAAGCCATAGATGGATAAAATTTTCGTTACTGTCGAGCCGGTGAAGAAATGTACGAAGAAAATCCATGGAACTACGACAATTTTTATTTTTAAAAAAATTATGGAATCTCTGCACTAAACATAACCTGAGATTAATATTTTTGAAAAGCCACTTAAAGAATTCCCACCAATTGCAACTTCTGAGTGCCACAGTTAATGCAAACACCTTACTTCTAAATGTTTGGAAATAAAACCTTGTATTTAAGAAGTTTCATCATGAGAACATGGAGAAAGAAATAATTGGCCCTGAATTCTGATGCAGATTTTTTTCCCCCTTTTAAACTCAATGGTACCAAGGAACAATAACGTTACCAGTCATAATGAGGGAAGTTGGAAGAGAATCTTTTGATGGTGATGTTACAAAACACATCCTCTCCTTGTCTACCTTGGTAGGAGAGGCTGTGAGCTTGGGAGGTGCTACTCGAGTAGCATAGATGAATTACTGGATGCTGAATGCACTGCAATGTGCCCCATTGGAACAGGGGATTAATGTTAAGGATGATGGATGATAGGACAATCAAAGGATTACTTATCTTAGATGATGCTGAGATTTTTGAATGTTGTTGAAACTGCATTCGTCTCAGCACTTGGAGACAATTCTATCACATTCCCAATTTTTGTTCGTAGAAGCAGAAAGAACTGTGGAAGTTCAGGAGGTGAGTCATTGAAGAATACCCAGTCAATGGAGACCAATATTACCCAGTAACAAGGATGTAAAAAGAGATACTGAAAGAATGCAGAGCAAAATACTGGAACAGAGAAGCTATTTTCTAATATGACTAGAGTAACATGTTTCAGATGGAAACATAATATCATTCAGACACAAACAAGTTTCAGAATAATCAAGGAACCACAGCTGGATGCAAACAGATAAACCAATCAGAAACATTGGAATGGGGGGGGGGGGAGAGAGAGAGAGAAACAAAAGCTTGTGTTTACATAGTTCCTCACACAGTTTCTGGATATCACATGCTGATTTATCACTAGTCAGGTTTTATTCAGGAATGTAGTCAGTGTTGTAGAACAGGAAATGTAGCGAATTTGTGCGTTGTGCACCCACCCAAATGTCAGGAATACAAAACCAAATTATCTAATAACACTGATCATCAGATAAATATTGGTCAGGCTGACTGGAATAACATCCTTGTTCTCCAATATTTTTCCATGGTATTTTTTCCCCCCAGTTGTGTCAAGTGCTACAGGCCCTCAGCATTGTACTAGACTGTTTCTAAGTAGAAAAGGACTCACAACTTTTTGACTCAGCGGAGAATATTGCCATAATCTAAAGGAAATGACACTCAGGAAGGAGAAGAGTAATGAACAATGCAGACAGAAACAGAACTCTAAATCAAAACAATACTCATAAGGAAGCAGAGAACATGCTGGTGTGAACAGATACATGTTTTAGAGTAGTATGAGAATGGAACAAGTAGAGGAATAATATTTGCATAAAAAGGGACAATCCTCTGGCAAAACTGAGTTAATAGTACCTACTTTTATCCTCCCTCCATACACTTCAAAGCGGCTCTGTCATCATAACTCAATTCTTCTCTACTCTCTTAACTCCATTTCAAATACATCTTCAGTATTCACCCCAAAGGCACTGTTCCAGTTCATTCTATATTCACTCATCTCTCGGGATAAGAATTATTTCCAAATTATCTATCTTAATTTTTGATGACTACCTTTTATTCTTTGCCTTTACTTTTTTTTCTCACAAGTGGAAAGGCTCTTGTTTGTTCTAAAGTTTAAAGAACTCTTTGGCTACCTTTCAGTATTATTTTAACAAAAGAAAATTGAGTAAGTGCATGCTTTCCCGATCAGTATAACCTCAGCCTGATTTAACAAATTTGTTTTGTTCCCTCTCCAGACCCTCAGTTATTTTAACATTATAGTAACAATAATGATACATAGTATTTCAAAAGTGATGTAATCAATTTTTGTTACAAGATTTTATAACTTTTAATTTTGTTCCTATTGCTTTATCTTTCATTATGTCCTTATTGACTGTTGTTGCAACCCGTATTGTTTTGTGTATTTGTGCTCCACCCCACTCAGCTCTTATTTTCCAACTAAAGTTTCATACTTCTTTAAATATACTCCTGTGTATTTTGCAAATCATTTCCCAACTATATACCCATTCTGAAAGTTATTAGTGACTTGCAATATGTTATAGTTCTCCTCAGTGTAGTGACTTGTAATATGTTCCAGTTGCTTTCAGTGTTGATAACTAACCTAATTTGCTGTTGGCTAGAAACTGAGAAACTCTGTTGTGTTTTTATTTTGATATGTTGCTAGTACAAATTGTAAACAGCAGCAATCTTAGGCCTAATTCTTATTTGTTACCTTCTGACACACTCAACAGCTAACCTTTACACCTACTCAAAAGTTCAAAGTAAAACTTATTATCAGAGTACATACATGTCACTGTATACAACTCTGAGATGTACCTTCTCATTAGTAACAGGCAGAAGTAAAGGGCACGTACGTAGCTAAGAATAAAATAACCAGCATTCAGGCAAGCACATAGCACAGGGACAACGGGGTTGTGTCTACTCATGACCATTTAGTAATAGCAAAAACTTCCACCAGCATCATATCAGGCAGGAAAAGGATAAAAATGTTGGTCTCATTTCCAAACAGATGATATTGGAAAAGAAAGGAAAATAAAAACATTAATTAAGAAGAACAGATAGCAATATTCAAAAAGAAAGGTTAGCTGCATTCATGAGGAACCACAGAATTGTACTTCGGCGCAAAGTGGTGAAAAGACAGAAATGGGGAAAATACCCATACAGGAAACAACACAAACTGCTGGATGGAACTCAACAGGTCAAGCCGGGATCTTTCATCAGGACTGAGAAGGAAGGGAGAAGACGCCAGAAATAAAAAGTGAGGGAGAGGAAGTAGTCTAGCTGAAAGGTGACAAGTGAAGACAGGTAGGTGAGAAAGGTAAAGGGCTAGAGAAGAAGGAATCTGATAGGAGAAGTGAGTGGACCATAGGAGGAAGGGAGGGAGGAGGGACCCACAGGGGAGAGATAGACAGGTGAGAAG
Source organism: Mobula hypostoma (assembly GCF_963921235.1). Taxonomy (NCBI): domain Eukaryota; kingdom Metazoa; phylum Chordata; class Chondrichthyes; order Myliobatiformes; family Myliobatidae; genus Mobula; species Mobula hypostoma. The sequence continues at coordinate 19,315,194 of NC_086116.1, read as the reverse complement.
AGATAAAAGGCCAGAGTGGGGAAGAGGGGAGGGGGAGGAAATTTTACTTACCAAAAGGAGAATTTGATCTTCATGCCATCAGATTGCAGGTTCTCCAGATGGAATAAAAGATGCTGCTCCTCCACCCTGGGGTTGGCCTTATCTTGGAACAAGAGGAGGCCTTGGACCAAGATGTTGGAACGGAATTGAGAATCAGAATTAAAATGTTTGGCCTCATATAGCAAAATGGCACTCATCTGCTAATATTCATGCAAATAAATTCTTTATTCATATAGTTTTAGAAAAGAAATATAATTGTCCAATTCAGTCATTCAGGCTCAATGCTCTTGGTGTGACAGCACGGCTATCTTTGAAGCTACTTGCAGATATATTGATAATAAGCTGCAGACAGAAAGTAACACCAACAAGTAAGAGTGACTGGAAGCAGAATGCGACAGAAAAAGATGAACAGTAGCAATGCTGTAACTTAATCACAAGAAATTCTGCAGATGTTGGAAATCCAAAGCAGCACACACAAAATGCTAGAGGAACTCAGAAGGTCAGATAGCATCTAAGGAAATGAATAAACAGTCGAAGATGCAGGCCCGGACCCAACTTCAGGACTGGAGAGGAAGGTGGAAGATGCCAGAATAAGACAGTGAGGAGAGGGGAAGGAGAATAGCCAGAAGGTGATAGGTGAAGCCAGGTTGGTAGGAAAAGTGAAGGGCTGGAGCAAAAGGAATCTGAAGGGAGAGGAGAGTGGACCATAGGAGAAAGGGAAGGAGGAGGGGACCCAAGGGGAGGTGATAGACAGATGAGAAGAGGCCAAAGTGAGGAATAGAAGAAGAGGGGAGGGGGATAATATTTTAAAGGGAACAGAAATTCAATATCCATACCATCAGGTTGGAGGATACCCAGACATAATAGAAGGTGTTGCTCCTCCACCCTGAGGGTGGCCTCATCATGGCGCAAGAGGAGGCCATGGGCCAATTTAATGCCTACGGCTGGACAACCTGTGCAGTGTTCTGGTAAATAGAAACAATACATAATCCCCCCCCTACTTTAGACCAGAAAGTGAAAATAGATGTTCTGCCTGTGCCACGCGACAGTGAGAGTAGGAATGCAAAGAGGTGGAGGATAAATGCGTGGCTGAGGGATTGGAGCAGGGGGCAGGGATTCAAGTTTTTGGATCATTGGGACCTCTTTTGGCGCAGGCGTGACCTGTACAAAAAGGACGGGTTACACTTGAATCCTAGGGGGACCAATATCCTGCCAGGGAGATTAGCGAGGGCTACTGAGGTGACTTTAAACTAGAATGGTTGGGGGGTGGGAATCAAATTAAAGAGGCTAGGCGTGAGGAGGTTAGTTCACAACAGGGGGATGGGAACCAGTGCAGAGAGACAGAGGGGTGTAAAGTGAGGGTAGAAGCAAAAAGTAGTAAGGAGAAAAGTAAAAGTGGCAGGCCAACAAATCCAGGGCAAGCATCAAAAAGGGCCACTTTTCAACATAATTGTATAAGGGCTAAGAGAGTTGTAAAAGAGCGCCTGAAGGCTTGTGTGTCAATGCAAGGAGCATTCGAAACAAGGTGGATGAATTGAAAGTGCAGATTGTTATTAATGATTATGATATAGTTGGGATCACAGAGACATGGCTCCAGGGTGACCAGGGATGGGAGCTCAACGTTCAGGGATATTCAATATTCAGGAGGGATAGACATGAAGGAAGGGGAGGTGGGGTGGCGTTGCTGGTTAAAGATGAGATTAACGCAATAGAAAGGAAGGACATAAGCCGGGAAGATGTGGAATCGATATGGGTAGAGCTGCATAACACTAAGGGGCAGAAAACGCTGGTGGGAGTTGTGTACAGGCCACCTAACAGTAGTAGTGAGGTCGGAGATGGTATTAAACAGGAAATTAGAAATGTGTGCAATAAAGGAACAGCAGTTATAATGGGTGACTTCAATCTATATGTAGATTGTGTGAACCAAATTGGTAAAGGTGCTGAGGAAGAGGATTTCTTGGAACGTATGCGGGATGGTTTTTTGAACCAACATGTCGAGGAACCAACTAGAGAGCGGGCTATTCTAGACTGGGTTTTGAGCAATGAGGAAGGGTTAATTAGCAATCTTGTCGTGAGAGGCCCCTTGGGTAAGAGTGACCATAATATGGTGGATTTCTTCATTAAGATGGAGAGTGACATAGTTAATTCAGAAACAAAGGTTCTGAACTTAAAGAGGGGTAACTTTGAAGATATGAGACGTGAATTAGCGAAGACAGACTGGCAAATGACACTTAAAGGATTGACGGTGGATATGCAATGGCAAGCATTTAAAGATTGCATGGATGAACTACAATAATTGTTCATCCCAGTTTGGCAAAAGAATAAATCAAGGAAGGTAGTGCACCCGTGGCTGACAAGAGAAATCAGGGATAGTATCAATTCCAAAGAAGAAGCATACAAATTAGCCAGAAAAAGTGGCTCACCTAAGGACTGGGAGAAATTCAGAGTTCAGCAGAGGAGGACAAAGGGCTTAATTAGGAAGGGGAAAAAAGATTATGAGAGAAAACTGGCAGGGAACATAAAAACTGACTGTAAAAGCTTTTATAGATATATAAAAAGGAAAAGACTGGTAAAGACAAATGTAGGTCCCCTACAGACAGAAACAGGTAAATTGATTATGGGGAGCAAGGATATGGCAGACCAATTGAATAATTACTTTGGTTCTGTCTTCACTAAGGAGGACATAAATAATCTTCCAGAAATAGTAGGGGACAGAGGGTCCAGTGAGATGGAGGAACGGAGCGAAATACATGTTAGTAGGGAAGTGGTGTTAGGTAAATTGAAGGGATTAAAGGCAGGTAAATCCCCAGGGCCAGATGGTCTGCATCCCAGAGTGCTTAAGGAAGTAGCCCAAGAAAAGTAGCCCAAGAAATAGTGGATGCATTAGTGATAATTTTTCAAAACTCGTTAGATTCTGGACTAGTTCCTGAGGATTGGAGGGTGGCTAATGTAACCCCACTTTTTAAAAAAGGAGGGAGAGAGAAACCGGGGAATTATAGACCGGTTAGCCTAACGTCGGTGGTGGGGAAACTGCTGAGTCAGTTATCAAAGATGTGATAACAATTTGGAAAGCGGTGAAATTATCGGACAAAGTCAGCATGGATTTGTGAAAGGAAAATCATGTCTGACGAATCTCATAGAATTTTTTGAGGATGTAACTAGTAGAGTGGATAGGGGAGAACCAGTGGATGTGGTATATTTGGATTTTCAAAAGGCTTTTGACAAGGTCCCACACAGGAGATTAGTGTGCAAACTTAAAGCACACGGTATTGGGGGTAAAGTATTGATGTGGATAGAGAATTGGTTAGCAGACAGGAAGCAAAGAGTGGGAATAAATGGGACCTTTTCAGAATGGCAGGCAGTGACTAGTGGGGTACCGCAAGGCTCAGTGCTGGGACCCCAGTTGTTTACAATATATATTAATGACTTGGATGAGGGAATTAAATGCAGCATCTCCAAGTTTGCGGATGACATGAAGCTGGGCGGCAGTGTTAGCTGTGAGGAGGATGCTAAGAGGATGCAGGGTGACTTGGATAGGTTGGGTGAGTGGGCAAATTCATGGCAGATACAATTTAATGTGGATAAATGTGAAGTTATCCACTTTGGTGGCAAAAATAGGAAAACAGATTATTATCTGAATGGTGGCCGATTAGGAAAAGGGGAGGTGCAACGAGACCTGGGTGTCATTATACACCAGTCATTGAAAGTGGGCATGCAGGTACAGCAGGCGGTGAAAAAGGCGAATGGTATGCTGGCATTTATAGCGAGAGGATTCGAGTACAGGAGCAGGGAGGTACTACTGCAGTTGTACAAGGCCTTGGTGAGACCACACCTGGAGTATTATGTGCAGTTTTGGTCCCCTAATCTGAGGAAAGACATGCTTGCCATAGAGGGAGTACAAAGAAGGTTCACCAGATTGATTCCTGGGATGGCAGGACTTTCATATGAAGAAAGACTGGATGAACTAGGCTTCTACTCGTTGGAATTTGGAAGATTGAGGGGGGATCTGATTGAAACGTATAAAATCCTAAAGGGATTGGACAGGCTAGATGCAGGAAGGTTGTTCCCGATGTTGGGGAAGTCCAGAACGAGGGGTCACAGTCTGAGGATAAGGAGGAAGCCTTTTAGGACTGAGATTAGGAAAAACTTCTTCACACAGAGAGTGGTGAATCTGTGGAATTCTCTGCCACAGGAAACAGTTGAGGCCAGTTCATTGGCTATACTTAAGAGGGAGTTAGATATGGCCCTTGTGGCTACGGGGATCAGAGGGTATGGAGGGAAGGCTGGTGCAGGGTTCTGAGTTGGATGATCAGCCATGATCATAATAAATGGCGGTGCAGGCTCGAAGGGCTGAATGGCCTACTCCTGCACCTATTTTCTATGTTTCTATGTTTCTATGTTTAGCTAACATCTCAATAATACACCCAATATTCATTAACAATTCAGAATTTTCCACAGTGTAATTAATAAGCAATGATAAAGAGAGGATAGTGTAACTAAGATCTGGTAAATTGATAGAAAACAAAGTAAGAACAGCAGGGTCTTGTCAGGCTGGAAGGCAGTGACGGGACAGGGGGAGGGCTGTTACAACAGAGATCAGTGCTTAAACCTCACTATTCACAATCTACGTTGACAATTTGGCTGAGTGACCAAATAGGATATTTCTAAGCTACCTGACAATATAAAACCAAGATGTTTTTTCAAAGTTACGATGAAGAAAAGAGGCTTCATAAAAATGATGACAAACTAATGAGTGGATGACAATATGGTTGATGGAGTACAGGATGAAAAAATGCAAAATGATCCACTTAAATGCAAAAAAATAGAAATTCTGAGTACTATGTAAATAGCAAGAGATTGAGAAATGTTCATGTATGCAAGTTCCTGAAAGCTAGCGTTCAGATGCATCAGGCTGCTCCAAAGCCAATGGTACATTGGCCTTCATTACCAGACAATTTGAATATAAGGGCAAAAATTTCTTGCCACAAATATAAAGCACACCGATGAGATCATACCTGATGCAATTTATTTTTCCAAATTTATACAAAGATATAGAGGAAATGCTGCAGAGATTCACCAGCTTGGTTCTTTGGGTGATGGGCCTCTCGTATGAGGAGAGCCTGAATAATTTAGTCTCTGTATTTTAGAGATAATACGTCATTGAAACATTCAGAATTCAACAGGGTAGATTTGGTGAGGATGTTTCCTTTGGCTGAGGAGTGCACCTTGAGGGATAACAGTCTCATTGAAAGGGACTATATGATAGTGAATCTTTGGAATTTATATCCTGAAGGACAGTGGGGGTCAAAATTGTTCAAAACTGATTGATAGATTTTTGGATATTAAATAAATCAAAAGATATGAGCATGAGAATCAGGTTTGAGATTGATGATCACTTACAATTGTGTTGAACGATTGAGAGCCCTAACTCAAGAGCCTTCTCCAATACCTGTTTCTAATACTCTTCTGTTTTCAAGTTAAAACTGTGGGCACCAAGAATGTAGAAATTTAATGCAAAATTTCCCTTTGTATTGTTATGTATGTTTAAGTGTGTTCACAATACATTGAATATAATCTTGACATCTAATGATATTAAGTTGGCAAACATTGTGATTTTTTAATCTGTTTCTTGTTGTAAAAAAATAGCTTTGGTTGGTCTGTTGCTTAACCTTAAATAAAAAATTAGCATTCAACTAGGATCATAGGTCACTTCAAATCCACCTTCATCTTCTATCCTAATTTCCTTTGTTTCATTTCATGTCCAAAGCTTCTCTAGGCTTGATAAATCCTTGTCACTGAGTATTCATAGCCCTCTTGGATAGAGAACTTAAAAAATTCACAACTCATTGAGCCCTTTCTCCTTATTTCATTCCTAAATGACAGATAATTTATTCTAGGACTGTGCTCCCTACTTATTCAACCTGAGACCCCCCACCCCCCACCTGCAATAAATCTCTTGGAATTTTCAAACTCAATTTGATCATTATAAGATTGTCTAAATTGTAGGAAATATTCCAGTTCTTCTTTAAAAGACAACTCCCCCCAGCCAGAAATCAGATTGGTTAAACATTATCACATATTTTCTGATGTAACTCTATCCTTCCTTGACCAGAAGGCCAAATAGTACACAATGCTCCAGGAGTGGATTCAGCAGGGACCTGAATGATTTTGTGTGTTTATACACATCTCCTTGTCAGAAAAGACAATAAGACCTTTTACTTTCCTCATGACTTGTTATTATTCTCCCTCTTAAGCCCTACTGGGGCAGAGATTGCCAACAGCAGCTCACCAACATCTTCTGTCCTGGGCTAGTCTTTCAAACTGTCCCCCGGTATCATCCATCTTCTTGGTGTATCTTTTCTATCCCAAGGATGAGGTATTTGAAGTTTCTTTCTTTTTCCAATATTTTTATTAAATTTCACATACATAAATACAGAATTCATAAAGATACTTATTATAAATCAAAATAAGGTAGCACTATATATAAATCACACTGATAAAGTTTCTATTAGTGTTTCTGTCGCCCTGGGATTTTATGGGATGGAGTTAATAGCCCTATGCCCAACCCTCCTCCTTTCGCAGTCAGGCTTGGGACTATCCGCGGTGAAGTTAATGACTCATTATGCCTACTCATTATTTTTGTCATTCATCCAAAAGAATACTCATGGCTGATTGAAAGTTAATAGTTCTCAGACTCTTCACTTCTTAAAATATGTTCTGCTTTTCAGTTTTTTCTTCCAGAGTGCAAAACTTCATTATTCCCTGTGTCACTCATGCCAATTCAATTTAAACCATAGACTGTAGATCCCTTTTAAGCCTCCTTAATGCTTAGTTTCTTACCCTTATGTTGTCAACAGACCTTTGTTGGCCTCCTCAATAATATATAATAAATAATTGAAGCTGATTCTTGTAGTAACCTTTTCATTATAGTTTGAAAATGATCTACAAACCCCATTTCCAGAAAAGTTGGGATATTTTCCAAAATGCAATAAAAACAAAAATCTGTGATATGTTAATTCACGTGAACCTTTATTTAACTGACAAAAGTACAAAGAAAAGATTTTCAATAGTTTTACTGACCAATTTAATTGAATTTTGTAAATATACACAAATTTAGAATTTGATGGCTGCAACACACTCAACAGAAGTTGGGACAGAGTTAAAATAAGATTGAAAAGTGCACAGAATATTCAAGTAACACCAGTTTGGAAGCAGGCTAATTGGTAGCAGGTGAGGTATCATGACTGGGTATAAAAGTAGCGTCCATCAAAGGCTCAGTCTTTGCAAGCAAAGATGGGTCGTGGCTCACCCCTTTGTGCCAAAATTCGTGAGAGAATTGTTAGTCAGTTCAAAAGGAACATTTCTCAATGCAAGATTGCAGAGAATTTAGGTCTTTCAACATCTACAGTACATAATATTGTGAAAAGATTCAGAGAATTCAGAGACATCTCAGTGCATAAAGGGCAAGGTCAGAAACCACTGTTGAATGTGCATGATCTTCAAGCCCTCAGGCGGCACTGCCTAAGAAACCGTCATGCTACTGTGACAATTATAGCCACCTGGACTCGGGAGTACTTCGGAAAACCATTGTCACTCAACACAGTCCGTCGCTGCATCCAAAAATGCAACTTGAAACTGTATTAAGCAAGGAGGAAGCCATACATCAACTCTATTCAGAAACGCTGGCGAGTTCTCTGGGCCCGAGCTCATCTCAGATGGACCGAAAGACTGTGGATCCGTGTACTGTGGTCAGATGAGTCCACATTTCAGCTAGTTTCCGGAAAAAACAGGCGTCGAGTTCTCTGTGCCAAAGACGAAAACGACCATCCAGATTGTTATCAGCGAAAGGTGCAAAAGCCAGCAGCTGTGATGGTATGGGGGTGCATCAGTGCCCACGGCATGGGTGAGTTGCATGTATGTGAAGGTACCATTGACTCTGAGGCGTATATTAGGATTTTAGAGAGACATATGTTGTCATCAAGGTGACGTCTCTTCCCAGGACATCCATGCTTATTTCAGCAGGACAATGCCAGACCATATTCTGCACGGGCTACAACAGCGTGGCTTTGTAGACACAGAGTGCGTGTGCTTGACTGGCCTGCTGCCAGTCCAGATCTATCTCCTATTGAAAATGTATGGCACATCATGAAGAGGAGAATCAGACAACGGAGACCACGGACTGTTGAGCAGCTGAAGTCTTACATCAAGCAAGAATGGACAAAATTTCCAATTGCAAATCTACTACAATTAGTATCCTCAGTTCCAAAACGATTAAAAAGTGTTATTAAAAGGAAAAGTGATGTAACACAATGGTAAACATGACTCTGTCCCAATATGTTTACAAAATACAATTAGGTTGGTCAGTAAAACTATTGAAAATCTTTTCTTTGTACTTTTGTCGGTAAAATAAAGATTCACGTGAATTAACATATCACAGATTTTTGTTTTTATTGCATTTTGGAAAATATCCCAAATTTTCTGGAAATGGGGTTTGTATTAATCTCAACTGTCTTTTGCCAGGTAATGAGTTCATGTTTATATATTACCCCCCAATACCATTAAGTCTCCTTTTTTTTTACAATAATCTCTTCTCTGCACCTTATCACCCGCTTCTGAAGTCCAAATGCAATCCACTCATTCCACATATCCAATTGACTAGTCACTGCCTCTAAAAACACTAACAGATTTCTCAGGTGTGGTTTCCTTTTCAAAATGTCTACCCAGTTACCTTAGGATTTCAAAGTGCCTTGTAACTTGCTGCTAACAATAGATTCTAGAATTTTCCTATAATGATGTCAGGCTAACTGAGCCTAAATTCCCTGTTTCCCACTTTCTCCTTTAGTGAGTTACAGAGTTTTGATATCTACCTTAAAATCTGCACAGAATATTTTTGAAAATCTAGACAATTGCATCTTCTATTTTTGTCATCACTTTTTAAAAAAGGAATTATGATGTAGGCCTTTATGTTCAGATTTGTTCATTTTTTTGTCCCATTCATGTTTCCAGTACAATTTTCTTTATCAAGAATGTGTTCATTTTTCTCAGTGAAACTTGGTCCTTCAATATTTCCGGAATAGTTCTATTGTTTTGTGTTGGCGTGAATTACTTACCATTTCCTTATTAGATTTTCATGGGTTGTTTTTTTCCTGTTTTTGTCTGCAAGTAATCATTGCTTATCAATTTTTTTCTTTGCATGGGCTGTGGAAACTGATATTAGCTTCCTTATACTTTCTTTTTCATTACCATGTTTATTCCAAATTTTCTCTTTCAAAATTTAATGGAGAAAAAGAACAAAAAAAGAGAAAGAAAAGGAGTCGGCTATCTGCCCTGTTTTTCAATGTCATAGCTGATTCTAAAATTTTCCCAATCCTCAAGCTGACTACTCCTTGCAGTAAGTCTATAAATCTCTTCCTAAATCTCATGGTATCTTTAAACCCCTTTGTTCGCTGCATTCAATTTTGTTGTGATTTTTTCAATCCCTTGAGAGAATTTATATTCATTACATATCTTCTTGGTTTCTAAGGTTGTCATAGCCGGGGGTGGTGGTGGGGATAAGCTTCCACTACTTATAAAGTGCTCCAAATGGCGTGTGTCACTAACAGCCTCCGACAACCAAGTCCAACTCTTGCCCTTCACGTCTGGCTTAGCTACTAGGCCCAACGGAACTGTTTCTACTGACAAAAGGAGGGACAAAGGCGGACCACTGGCCCCTCAAAACCAGTTGCTTCAGGCAGGTGGGGCTCGTCAGCCTTGAATGGCAGTTCACCAAGGAGAAGGAAAACTCTGATTTTAAACCTCGCTGTCTTGCGGCCATACCCACCCATGGGAAAGGCTTCGGGGGTAAACCCCGAAGAAGAAATCTGGAGCCGTGGTCTCTAAGCCAGTTTGATGTTGTTTACAACTTCACTCTGGCAACATCTGCCACGACATTGGTGCCAAGCTGTATCGGCACTTGCCCTTCCCTTGGACTACACCAGTGATGTGGAGAGGGGGAGCCCGCTGCATGGGCAACAGCCGGTTCTTCAAATCTTCCCACCCAAGCTTGCGCCCTGGAGAGGACACCGTCCACCAGAGGCACAAACCCATGATCCCCTGAGATCAACAGCTGTCTGCAATCTTTTACATGTAGCTCGCATATCTTTTAATCCAGTTTTTCAATCCACTTTTGCCAATCCACCCTCAACAGTTCCATAGTCACACAACTGTCATTTAACAAAAAAACTGCTGGAGGAAATCTACGGGCTAACTTGTGCTGATTGAGCTGAAATACCTTCTTCTGTTTGTAGCAGTTCTGTGGAGACACAAGAGACTGGAGATGCTGTTAGCTGGAGCAAAATAACAAATTGCTGGAAGAGCTTGGTGGGTCAGGCAGCATCTGTGCAGGCAAAGGGATGAGTGATGTTTTGAGCAAAGGCCCTGCCTCAGGACTAAAAGTGTAGAAGAGAGATAGCCCAGAATAACAAGTTAAGAGGGAGGGGTAAGGCAGGGGAGGGGTGACTTGAAACATCAACCACCCCTTTGCCTTCACAGACGCTGCTTGACCTGCTGAGTTCTTCTAACAGCTTATTTGTTGCTCCATGTTCCAAGCCTGCATTCTCTTGTGTCTCCACCGAACTGTTACCAACAGGAGAAGATTTTTTGGTCCATTCAATTTAAATTGACTTCAGTTAGACCCTACCCTTCATAACCATGCAAATTAATTTCCTTCATCCATATTTGATACATTATAGAAAATCCTAATTAACTGAGTATAGTTTTCTTATTTCAGACTATAGCAAACATGAGAGGGCACAGTTTTAAGGTGCTTGGAAGTAGGTACAGAGGAGATGTAAGTTTTTTACGCAGAGAGTGCTGAATGCATGGAATAGGCTGCCGGCAATGGTGGTGGAGACGGATACGATAGGGTCTTTTAAGAGACTCCTGGATAGATACATAGAGCCTTGAAAAATAGAGGGCTATGGGTAACCCTAGGTAATTTCTAAAGTAAGTACATGTTCAGCACATGTAGGGCTGTATTGTGCTGTAGGTTTTCTTATGTTTCTACCATTGCCCCAATTTCAGACTACGCTAACTCACTTTCAAATCTATTTTAAAATCAGCTCATGTCCTGGATCCCAGGAGGTCTGATATATACAGATATACCCCCATTCTCATCGCAAAATATTAAGTCAAAGAAGTTTGTTTTTTGTTTAGATCCTTCACATTCAAATTGACTTGAAAGTTGTTCTCAGACTAACCCTTCACAAATAAACTCTTCTCGGGCTTCGAATATAATCGACGTATTGATGACAAACTCTGCCAGGGACGATGCGAAAGAGGAAGGTGGCAGAGTTTGTCACTGAAACATTGGTTGTAATCAAAACCTGTAACCAGATGGAAGCTTGAGAAGAGTTTATACATCACATACACTGGGAAAGCCCTAGATCCTAAGCCTCCACACTCTCACCGCAAATTTCATAGAGTTAGAGAGTATGAAAATGAAGAGCTTTCTATGATGTTTTATTTGTTTTATATGCCCCCCCTCCATTTCCTGATGTATGCCCAGTACTAGTAGCCCCAACCTGTATATTTTTTCCTTTGTTGTTCCTTGGCCCTCTTCAAGCTGACTCATCCTCTTGATTTTCCAGGATAACATTTTTTCTCTTATTTTAATTTCAGGGCGATTACTGGTCAACTCCCTTTCAATTTTATCTTTCTCTTCTAAACATCAATATTCAGCTCACAGTCCTGATAACCCTTCAAACACATCTGTATTAGATGCTGAGGTCCACATTGATATTTTCAAATAAAACAAAGGGCTGAGAATACTCAGCTGGTCAGTTAGCATCTGTGTGGGTAATCTTGCTGATGAATGACCTAATGTCAAAACTGGCTGTTTAATGTTTCAAGTCAATTTATTTTCTTTGTAATAAGAAAAGTGAGAAAGCAAGTTTGTTCACAGAGAGGAGGAGTGGAGTGAACAGAAGGATTGCTTTTGATAGAATGCAAATTGGCTGGGTGATATCATGCTTTCAGTGCTGTCTACATAATCGATTCATAGGGGTGTTTGGATGGGGTTGGAGGAGGACTTCGTTGGCCCTGTCAGATTGCAAACCGCACAGTTACTGCAACTCCCAGATACCCTGAAGACGGCACCTGTACAGGGAGAAAACAAAAAATGAACTAATGTTCAGGTGGATGACACGCCATTTCTGAACACAAGCAACAATCTGTAATTGGTAAATTTAAGTCCTAAGGACTGTGCCGTGCCAAGATAAAATGACGAACTGTTCCTCCAGCTGACCGTTGCATGTTGTGCTTATTAGCTAAATGAGAGTAGTCCAAAAGAAGAACATCTCCAAAGGAACATTTTGAAATCTTGAGGTGTCATTGCTCATTTTGCCAGCTTGTAAAAAAATCCGCTTACTGCTTTTCATTCAGTGAACGCTGAAAACGTTGTGTTCTCCTGGTATTCACTTTATCACACACATTCCCTTCGCTGTCTCCTTCTCATCCCTTTTTGCAACTTAAAACAACTTTTCACCTTTTCCTCATCCGGTGAATGGCATTTGAACTATTACATTAACTCCCGTTCTCGTTCTACAGATGCAGTCTCTGACTTGCTGAGTGTTTCCAGCGGTTTCTGCTTTAATTCCAGCATATTGTCGTTTTCCCCTTTCATTTGATAACCTTGGAACATTTACTTTGCTGCAAACGTTGCGGCAAATGTACATATTGTGCCTTTAGCTGTAATTGTTTTTTCTCCCGTATTCCACCACCTTGATTATAAACGCCTTCCTACCTTTGTTAGGTCCCCCACCCTGCTATCCCACTGATCTATTATTTTTATCCAGCTCGCCGACCTTCCGCGACAAAATTTTGCTCCTAGAGCTGTCCGTGGCACTGCATCCACCACTATGCTCACACCAGTGAAAAGAATAGGAAGTTCAGTGAAAATGACGTTCGAGGCAGCCGTCTGTTTCAAAATCTGACCCAAGAACATTCTAACTATACCTGTTGTGAGTGGCATATTGCATCTCATTCAAATGCTATCAACTTTTTTGCGGTCAACAACGGACGGTTCTTGCAAATGACCGATTAACAGCCGCCAGCAAAAGGACAGCCAATCTCGCGGCTGCGGTTTGTTTTGGCTGATTGTACTAAAGATAATCCGCCACACTGATGAAGTAAAATATTTATCATTTACATTTCTTCCTAAACACCTTTCCTCCCAGATTTCTCTGATAGTGGTGCAAATGTTATCAGATAAGTCTGGGAGAAAATGTGTTCTAGTTAATCGGTGTTTGGAGATAATTTTTTTGAACCAAACTTCAATGACGTGTATACGATAGCAAGAGAATAACAAGAGAAACCAGTTACTGTCGAAATCTGTATTTCTCCCTTTAACTCCTGACCAATTACTTTCTGCATGTGCATCAGCGTTCCTGCTATTTATTTGTTCACATTTTCCACGCCGATCTGTGAAAAATCGCTTCTTGTTACGCACTTTAAAAAATGTTTGCGATGTTCCATCGATCTCACGAAATGTAATGGGGGTGTGAAATCGGCGCATTAAACAAATCCGACGAACATGTCCCCCAAATGTATCTTAAATTGGCCACACAGGAGTGAACAGTGGCCAGATTGTGAATTACTAAAACAAAAAATAACTTCATCCTATTATCGTAGTAGATTATTGCCTATTATATCATATGTTAAATAATTTCTCATAAGACGTGTCCAGATGCTTCTATTCATGTTGGGACAGATTTTGCCCCAGCTCGTTAGCATTGGCGTCGTCCACGTGAAGCAGGTAATTCCCCGTAGACACAGGGAAAACCCACCGGAAGTGGATTGGTGTTTTAGGTCTCACTTCATTAAAAAGTTTACACTGTCAGCACAGAACAGAGTCACGGGGACTGTAATATGTCCATAATCTAATCCGAAATTCGCCACGGAACTGCAAGCACTGACTTTTATTAGATTTTATATTTTGAAAAGATTACTGCAATAACAAAGTTTGTGGTAGTGTATCTGTCGTTTGAAGAAACGTAATGAATTGCTGCGTTTCTTCAAATAGTTTTGGTACGCTGTTTTCCAGTCGAGTGGGCCTTTGAATAAAGAAAGACTTTCAATTGTATATAACACACTATCGCGAGCGTTAGTGGCGTTTATGTATTTTTCTGTGATGTTCGCGAAGGTGTCATCGACAAGTTGATCAGTTCAAATAATTCTGGGATGATAGTGTACTTTTCACATCCTCTCTTTAAATTTCTTGGAAATCCCCCCCCCCCCCGCCTCCACCGTTGAGTAAAATGCCTGCCAGTGCTCCTCCTCTGAGCTGGGCTAGTTGGGATTTTTGGTGCAGATACAGCTCAGTGCCATTGCTCTCCCTCTCCTCGCCCTCTCCCTCCTCTCTCTCTCTCTCTCGCCTGCGGACGTTTCCTTGTGTTTGTTATGAAGTGACATCACTCGGGCACAGGCTAACCCGAGCTGTGGAGTAGAGGCGCTCAGTGCTTCGGGGCTCGGCTGGGAGACGCCGTGCAAGGCTTCAGTAATATGGCGTCCATAGGAGACTTCGATCCTCTGCATGCCAACATCCCGGCCACGAAAGTGGAGATCACCATTTCTTGCAGGTAAGGGATGTCCTACAACCCCCTACCCCGCCCTTCCGCCCCCCCCCTCCGTAAAAGCACGCGAGCACCAGCTGAGCGCGAAGTGTCTGTAGCGGTTCACTTTCACACCCACCCCGCGTATGGGTGACTGAGCGTCCGATTAAAGTGAGACACTGGGAATGACTTGGGGAAAGTCGAGTCAGAACTATAATCCGCTTCTCTGCCTTCCTTCACAACGTGGGAAGGCGTCCGAGGTCCTGTTCGGTTCGCGTACAAATCGTTTACTCCTCATCTTTCTGAGTGATCGGTGTTTGAAGTTAAAGGTGTTAAACTGAGTCTTGGAAAGTTGACAGGAAAGTGTCTCTCAGGTGACGGTGTCGGTGGGGTGGGCAAGAAATGACAACTTTTATCGCATCTTAATCACGGTGTTTTTGATAAGACGGAGTACGGTTCGATTCGTTGCTGAGAAAGGAACTGAACTGATGCTGTGGTGTTTTGAACTGACGGGGCTTGGGTGTCCGAACCTCTCCCTGTTCCTCATCCGTGAGTTATCGAGGCGTCAGCTCTGGGAATTATCACACATCGCTTGCCAATAAGCGGAGGAATTTCCCTGTTCAGTATATTAACTCCTGTGGTGCCGGACTTTTAAAGGAAGTCTTTTGTTTTCCAGCCTAAGGCATTTTATTAAATAGTTTTAGTTTTAAGCACTTTTGCGTATTGTATTCTGGGGTCGTAGGGAGCAGGAGCCTGTATCTTTAAACCGACATTCTTGGCATCTTTCTTCATAAAAGTGATGCCCTTAGACCTCGACTTGCTGTTTATTTACATGCACGGATATTCTAAGCACTCTTTATTGCTGATCTAATTATTTGTGCAGTCATTTTAAATTTTAAAAAAACACGAGAAAACATCTAATTTTGGAGGCGAGATTCTTATGTGTCCGATTCGTATCGTGACTTCCCATTTGTAACAGAATGCTCTAGTAATTCCAAAACGGAAGCATATGACCTCACAATAAGTGTTTGATCGCAATTTGAAATTAGTGCTTTCTCTTGGGTAGCTGTCCACTGAGCCCAGCTCTTCCTTCTCAGACAACAAATTAAGCCAGTTCAAACGCGGAAGGGAAGCTGTTGCTGGAATGTGATCAGATTTTCAATACAGGAACCCGCCCCACCACCACCACCACCACCGAGCACGTCTGCTAGTAGCAGTCGCAAGATAGCAGCATCCATCGTCAAGGACCCCTACCATCCAGGACATGCTCTCCTCTGGCTGCTGCCACTGGGAAGAAGGTACAGGAGCCTTAGGTCCCACACCACCAGGTTCAGGAACAGTTAATGTCCTTCAACCATCAGACTCCTAAACCAGTGTGATAACTTCACTCTCTTCACTGTTCCACAATCTATGGACTCACCTTCAAGGACTCCACAACTCATATTCTCTATATTATTTATGCATGTTTGTTGTTTGACTGCCTGTTCTTGTGTAGGTTTCCTATTTACTGAGAATGCCCACAAGAAAATGAATTTCACGGTAGTGTATGGTGACATATATGTACTTTGGTAATAAATTTACTTTGAAGTTTGAACTTTGAGATTTTAACTTTGGGTTGGATATTCCTTAATCTGCTAATGAATGCTTGATTATTTGCAAGAGCAACTCATTATTCAACGTGGTCTAGGACAGTTGCATGTCACATACCTGTTGGGAAAATCATAAACAAGAGGTTCTGCAGATGCTGGAAATCCAGAGTAGCGCACACAAAATGCTGGAGGAACTCAGCTGTGGCAATATCAATGGAGGGGAATAAACCCTCAATGTTTCAGGCCAAGATACTTCATCGGGTGCCTAGCACTACCTTTGCATTGTAACTTATAGAAATGTAATTTGTCTTGCGCTGTACTGCTACCACAAAAAAACAGAATTCAGGACATACGTCAGCGATTCTGATTCTTAAGACCATAAAACATAGGAGCAGAATTAGGCCATTCAGCCCGTCAAGTCTGCTCTGACATTCCATCATGGCTGATCTATTATCCGTTTATAAGACCATAGGATGTAGTAGAATTAGGCCATCCAGCTTATCAGCTGATTCTGATAGATATTTAGTTGAAATTTTCAGTATATAACAACATTTCTAGTTCTCTAGTGATAACAAAATCTCAAGCCTTGAAATTCACCATTATCTGTTAATTGTGTATTAGCCAAGTTGAAGCCAGTACTGTGCTGAAACCTCAGCAGGAGATGTTGGAAAATATTCAGAAGGTTAGACAAATGTCTGTAAAGGTCTGCTACCTACTGCAATGTTCCACGTTCCAGGCTTTAAGAATACGTGAAGGAAGTTGCACTTTAGTACCACCAGTGCATGGGGCTCTGGGAACGTTTGTAATTGTTAAACACCTTCAAACACTTCATGAACCAACGTCACAGACAATGCATCTTTCAGTCAAATCCTTGAAATAACATGCCATGGTGAAGTTAGGGTTCTTGTACACAGATGAGTGAATAATTAGTGTTGCTAAAATATGTTGTATTAAATATGGGGAGGCATGCTTCTCAGTTGCACATGCTTTCTAGTTATACTGCTCTCACTCTCACTCAGCTATCTTTGCCAGGATTAATTTTCATGTAACACTGTAATATGTATTTACAGTTTAAAAACCAAGACGGGGATGCAAATAACTTCTCAATGTTAGGCAACAAGAGTTGATGTCCATTAATATTGTTGTAGGATGGGTTCAGTTTGGTATAAATGGCCAATCATGAACATCATACAACAGAGGCAATGCAGTAGGAACAGTGATTGCTCAGAAAATTGATGCACATTACTGAAACACTAATTTCATCAGCCTGCTTCTATGGTATATGATACTTCAAAAATTACTTAATTGTCTCATAAAATTGTGACGATCTATCTCTCAAAAATATCACAAACAATGATTTCCTTGATGAAGGAAAGCCAATGGATATTGTCTACATGGACTTTGGCAAGGTCTTTGACAAAGTCCTGCATGGAAAACTGGTCAAGGAGGTTCAGTTGCTTGGCATTCAGGATGAGATAGTATTTTGGAATTGATACTGGATTCACGGGAGAAGTCAGAGAGTGCAAGTATATGTTTACCTCTCTGAGGGAGGCCTGTGATTAGTGGTGTGCTGTTGGTGTTGGTCGTGTGGCAAATTTGCTGATGATACCAAAAATAGAGGTGTAGGAGACAGCGAGAAGGTTAGCAAAGCCTGCAGTGGAATCTGAACCAGCTGGAAAAGTGGGCTATAAGTGGTAGATGGAATTTAATGCAGGCGCTTTGGGAGGGCAAACCAAGGTAGGATTTACACAAGGCATTGAGGAGTGTGATAGAACAGAAGGATCTTGGAAACCCATTATTTCCTGAAAGTGGCATCACGGATAGGTAATGTCATAAAGAGGGCTTTTGGCAATTGGCCTTCATAATCAAAGTATCGACTATAGGAGTTGGGGTGTTATGTTGAAATTGCATAAGGTGTTGCTGAGGCCTTATCTGGAGTTTTGTGTTCGTTTCTGGTCACCTACCAACAGGAAAGTTATCAATAAGATTGAAAGCATACAGAGATGTTACCTGGACTTGAATTGAGTTGTAGGGAAAGGTTGAATAGGTTAGGACTTGGTTCCCTGGTGTGTAAGAGAATGAGGGGAGAAGTATACAAGATTGAGATGAATAGCTAGGGTAAGTGCAAACAGGCTTTTTCCACTGAGGTGCAAACTAGAGGTCATAGGTTAAGGATGAAAGGTGAAATATTTAAAGGGAATCTGAGGGGGAAATTCTTCACTCAGAGGGTGATACGAGTGTGGAACAAGCTGCCAGCAGAAGTGGCAGATGCAAGTTCAGTCTCAATATTTAAGAGAA
Source organism: Mobula hypostoma (assembly GCF_963921235.1). Lineage (NCBI taxonomy): Eukaryota > Metazoa > Chordata > Chondrichthyes > Myliobatiformes > Myliobatidae > Mobula > Mobula hypostoma. The sequence goes on along the minus strand of NC_086116.1, from coordinate 19,296,680 downwards.
ATTTATATAAGTTCCTGGATGGGAGGGTTATGTCAGGCTATGGTCTGGATGTAGATTGATGGGATGAGACAGAATAACAGTTTGGCACAGACGAGATGGGCTGAATGGTCTGTTTCTGTGCTGTAGTGTTCTCTGATGCTAAACCAAAACTGACACAAGAGTTTTGGATGTGCAAGGCACAATGAACATGTGTATGTGAATGCAGTCTGTCAATGCAATATCTTGCTAATCTGAGCCACGCTAATATGGAGGAATCATTGCCCAAAAGCCTTGGAAGATTTCATGTTTGAGTTATCTTAATTAGAATAGACACATTAATCAGAAAGGGGGAAAGGATATTCTGAAAATGGAGATTGATGTGTTGTTTATAAAAATCCTTCTTAGCTATCAACAAATATTCCTTTAGGGAGTTTTCAGCAAGGCATCTTTGTTGCTAGATTCCTAATGAACACCGATGGGAGGACCAGTTTCAGCTATGATGATATCGGAGACCAGATTCTTTGTGGTTCATGTCCAACTAATTAAAATCTACCGTAGAATACTGCAGGAAGATTTATTCTTTTGCTGAAAAGAGCCATGGAGTTCTGCATATTGAAAGAAAAAGCTGATGGAGCCATATGGCACAGCCAATGGACTTGGTCTCTGGCACCCAGCTGTTATTTTGATGTGGTTCTGTACAGCAGAAAAACGTTTGAATCAGAATATATTTTCTAAAGTTGTAGATACGTATATCAGCATGTGACATAACTGAAAGTGGAGTTGGGAAAATTGAATTAAGAAGTACATAAGCAACTAAAGCAGGGCTTGGTTGCTTGTGCCTGCTCTGTAGTTCAGTTGGGTGGTGACTGGTCTTTTATCTTTCATCTACTTTCCTGGAATAACCCCCTATGATGGAAAGCGGGTATATTGATGTTTTGCAGCAAGACAAACATGAACATATCTTTCAATTACTGAGAACGATGAGGGTACAGATCATGATTTGAATCTGAGAATCTACCACTTAAGGATTGTAGACTGCATGATAAATGTAGCAAGAACTCTGAAGAAGAAACGCCTCATTAAACTATTGAATGCTACATTAATCATGGCTTTCATTTCATGAAATAACCCTCTGGCAGCTTAACTAAATTGTGAGCAGCAAAACGAGAGGAACAGAAAGCCATCTTTGCTTCTAAAGTTAAAAGCACAAGTTGGAATGACCAGTCATTGTTTGCTGGACTCTAAATTCTGTAGCTAGAGGTACTATACCTCAGATTCGCTTTTGGATTCAGATTTAGATTTATTTATCATGGGTACAGTGAAATGGGTCGTTTTCGTTAACAACCAACATATCCAAGGATGTGCTGGGTGCAGCTCACACATATTTCCATACATTCTGGCACGCACATAGCACACCCACAATGCTTAGCAGAACAACACAACAGAACATACCAAGTGACAAAGCAATAACAGCACAAAAAGTCCTGTTTCTCCCTCCCACTTGCCCACCCTTGTACAATCCTCTAACCCTCAGCCTCCAGTGGACTTGTGGATTTGCAGATGTTGGGCCTTCAGCTTCCCCATTGGACTTGCAGAGATTTGCAGATTGGGGTCTTTGGTCATTGGGCCTTGACCTTTGGGTTTCTGATTGACCTTTGGGCCATGCTCTTTGGTATCCATCCAGGACGTGCCAATGAGGATACGAACTCTTGCTGGGCACTTACTCTGTTCCTTCCTTTCTCCTAAAGTTTCTTCTGCTGCAAACATTGTTTTGTGGTATACAATTTGAAAAAGGGAAGTTCAATCAAAAATTGCAAAAACTGGACAATTTCCAGACTTCCTAATAGATTTCATCAGACCAATATTCTCATCACCTTGCTCATCGGATGGCCTCCCGTTACCCTTTCCAAGTGGTGGTGTGAAACTGGAACTATTGTCAAACACATGCTACACTAATTTGATGAAACGAGGCGGGTTGGTAATTATTTTTCTTTGATGTTGACTTTAAAGGTCTGGAGAAGTAACAGAGCTATATTTTCAAAGATATCAGCTGTAGCCATTTGCCATTTTCTCTTTGGCGTCTGCACCTGATTACCCAATAATTAGAGACTGAGTCTTTCCTATTTCTTCTCATGCTTACCATGTTTTTCTTTCTTTCATCTCATACCTGTCGAACAGTTTTGGTGACTTGGCTTCCTTTTTTCAGAATATACTGCTGGGACTATTTTTCATCTGCATTTCGTGGAGAAGGAAGGCCTCTTTTTTTTTTGTATGAGTGACCCAGCATTGATGGATTCCAGTTGCCCTGATACCGTTTCTCCATGACCACAATGTCCAGGTGAAACCTTCCACTGTGCTCGTCACTGACAGTGCCAGGATTTGCAGGGAAAATGTCTAAATGTGAATGCAGAAAATGAATCTTTAGTGACATTTGCACTTCATAGTCTTGTATGCTTGAAGCATGTTGTCAACCAGCTGCACGTAATTTGGTGTTCTGTAGTTGCCAAGAAAATCTTCAGCAACAACTTTGAATGCCTTCCATGGGATTTTCTCCCGTCCCACTAAAAGTTTCTCGAGTTGCCTGTCATTGATGACCTGTTTGATTTGTGGACCAACAAAATGCCTTCCTTAACCTTGGCATCAGTTATTCTGACTTGAATTGAAATAACAAATATAGCTGATTTTAAAATAAAATTGTGTGTGATAGGGAAAATTCATGGTGATTTTCATGGTCAGCAGCCCAAAATCCATAAGACACACCCAAAGGTGTTCAGAAAGCAAAATCTTTGTTGTCCAGTGTAGTCTGTAAATGTGGGCAGCAATGAAAATATGTCTATTTTGGAGAAACAAATGTGGTAAATGGAAGATCTCAAGCACTCACCTTACAAAGCTGATGCCAGCATGGTGCTACAGTGGCAGCCTATTGGATGTGATAGTGGACAGTCAAGGGGCCACTCTTACACAGGTAAACAATGTAAAACGAGGTTTCTCTCCTTGTTTTAATGGAGTGAGTATGCCTTTGAGACACTCTTCAGTGATTTTGGATTGAGTCAGGGAGTTTGTTTGCCATGAGGGATGTTGTTCTTTAATTGAAGCATGTGTTTCCTCTTAATCTATGAATTGCTTTAGATAGTGACTTTTTCCATGACAAGTTTCATTGGAACATTTCTTAGTGCGCAAAAAAAACTTTTATTCATCTAACTTACCTGCTTGGTTCGCTCTGATAGCTTTTTCTATTTTACTATAGTTACTTTTATTAGCTGCAATAAAATCATTGAAACAATCTAATTGGAATCCTCTCTGTATTCACTTAAACTTTGAGGAGTTGTTTAGTTTGCTTCCTTTCCCTAGTCCTGGCTCTTAAGCTTGCAATATTCGGTGATTGCATTGCTTGCTGGTTCTAGTATCATCTTTCCATTTATTCCTTGAATGAATTTCTGTTTTGATTTTGTGATAGTTTGATCCCCAATGAATATAAATTGATCATTATTTTTATAGATTCATGAATCCACGAGCACTACCATTTTATTTGTCTTTAGCACTACCTGTGCATTGTAACTTATGAAATTTAATTTGTCTTGCACTGTACTACTGCCACAAAACAACAAAATCCAGGACATACATCAGTGATTCTCATCCTTAAGACCATAAGACATTGGAGCAGTTCGAATTAAGATAATGGTCTAGCCTTGTTTTGTTCCATTTGCTTTTTTGGGTTTAGTATTTAGTTCTTTTTTTGGTTTCTTTTTGGGGTTTTTCTTTTTTCTTTTTAATTCTTTTTTTTCTCTATGATTAATTGCATCATGAGTTTGGAAGTCTATTATACCTGTATTATTTGGAATCTTTTCTGTATATGCTTATTAAAAATAAGATTATTCCAATCTCTCTGTATCAACATTGTTATTTTGTTTATAACTTTGGAAAATTAATAAAAAGATTTAAAAAGAAGAAGACATCGGAGCAGAATTAGGCCACTCAGCCCATCAAACCTACTCTGTCATTCCATCATGTCTGATTTATTATGCCATTGTAAGACCATAAGACATAGCAGAATTAGGCCATTCAGCTCAATGGCCGATTCTCATAGCTATTTAGTTGAATTTTCAGTATATAACAACATTTCTATTACTGAAATGGATACTAGAATACTAGAAAGGCTAGAAATCTCAAACCTCGAAATCTCAACCATAATCTGTTAATTGTGCATTAGCGAAATGGAAGCTAGCACTGTGCTGAGACTGTTGTAATGTGAACAGAGTCGCCAGAGAGATGCAGCTGGTAGATATAAAGTAGCCTTTTATTTGAGAAAATGAGACAATCTCTGAAGGATGAGGCCTGTTCGACCCAATATTACATGGCATTTTATATGCTGAAGATCAAAGGACAATTCCATATTTACAACGTATCTACAATGCTTCCTTTTAATTACATATTATTTCACACCTCTTTCTTCGCACCCATGCTGCAGATACACCAAATTAATGATAATTAGAATTGTCTGTTTTTTTTTCCAATTACACAGCTTTAGGAACCTATTGCCTAGGGCTGCATTTTAAATTTAATCTACAATCCATGTTCAGTTCTAAAGACTGGTTGCTGAAGTTAACATTTTGTCATATAACCTAACTCCAGAATACACCCTAAGAGAGGACTCAGCAGAAAATCTTGGAAAACATTCAGCTGATTAGGCAAATGACTAAAGATGTGCCATCTACTGCCACGTAGGAGTACCTGATGTAGGCTGCACTTTAGCTAGGTGCCGCCAATGCAAAGCCTCTGAGGAAGAACTGTTGCACATAAGGGAGCTGAGTCAGGTCAGGAAGCACCCCAAATGTAGAAATGGTGACTCATTCCATGGAGGCACATGAGTGACAATGGTACTATAGTTTTAAAAACAAGTTAACACGGCTGAACGTATTGACTACAAATGCAAAAGTTTTGCACACCACTTATAATTTTGTGTGTGTGTATTTTAAAAATAAAAATCTGTGGAAAGAGAAGCTGAGTTAATGTTTTGGATAAATACCCTTCGTAAGAGCGAAATCGCTCTGAGCAGTTTCAAGTTCCAGTGTAGTCCGGATAAGGAGTTTTCAAAATCAGAAACCCAAATGATCCTTTCCCACATCTAAAAGAAAGAAGAAGGGAACCAGAAGGAAACTAACAATTAAGTTAAAATCTTTCCAGCGTAGGAACCATTTACAGTGAACCGCTACTTCAGAATGCTAGCTCCAATCAGTAAAGTGAGTTCAGTCCAAGATCACTAACCTGAAATCTCAGATCTACATGTCTTAATTTTGCAACCTGCAATGTGTTGACCAGCTGAAGCCTCCACACAGCCAGTGCAGATCCTGACTCAGCAGTGTAACACTACAGGCCACCTCTTGCTCGACTGCGGACTTGTCTCTTGTTTTTCTTGCACTAATCTTTTGCACATTTTTTCTTCATTGTCTTGAATACTGTAGCTTAGCTCCTTTGTGCTGTTTGTATCAAAGTCCCTGTGATGTAACTGCAAGTAGCATTCTACCTCAGCCTTATTGTATTTAAGCATATGACAATAAGTTCGACTTGATGCTGGAAATTTGAACAAAAACAGAAAATGTTGCAAACACTGAGCAGCCACAGTTGATGTTTTGTGTCAAGGTAGTATCACTGGTCCTTTTCCTTTCTTTTCAGAATATGAGGTAAGATTATTTGGGGAGCAGAGTTTGATCGCCACCTATCCTTACCTGCTGCAGGAAAGTTCGTGGAGTTGAGGGATCTCAGAGAGACTCGCTGCAATGCCCAGCTATTTCAGATGGTAGATTCCCTTGAATTGCAAATTGGTTCCTATGATGTACATAGGACCCTAATCGTAGGATAGGATTTGGATGTGAGGACATTCTGACTGGTTTTCAGTGCTCAGTGGCTGAAATGGCTCGAAGGTAGGGGTTCTGGTTCCCAACCTTTTTTATGCCCTGGACCATTTCAATTAAGCAAGTGGCCCGCAGACACCAGGTTGGGAACCTTTGCCCTTAAAGAGATAAATTTCGAATTAATTTCTGCAGGTCAGAAGCTGCTAGAGAGAGATCAGCTTTGTTTGTCACGTGTACATCGAAACATACAGTGAAGTGTGTTGTTTGCGTCAAATCAGATCAGTGAGGATTGTGCTGAGGTGAGCCTGCAAATGTCACCATGTTTCCAGCGCCAACCTTAACTGCTTAACTGTACATCTTTAGAATATAGGAGGAAACTGGAGGACCCACAGGAAATCCACGCAGTCACAGGGAGAACATACAAACTCCTTCCAAACAGTGGCAGGAATTGAACTCCGATCTTACAGCAGGTGCTGCAGTATGCTATTATAGAAGGAGAAGGGGTATTTGCCTTGGTCACAGTGTCTCAATTAGTGGATTTTATTTGCCTTTTGCATGCCAAAACTGGTGAGAATACACTTTGGGATAGGGCAGCTCTTTTTAAATGAGACAGTCTATCAGACTACTTTGCCAACGACTGGGTGTAAGTTAAACTCTTATGTTATTGTTGAGAATACAGTTGAGAATAGCTATAATACATACCCTGTGTGTTCGAATGAACGTCTTGTTATCTCCTGACACCACCTGCTTAACTCATCCCAGAATAATGTCAGGTAACCATGGAGTTTCTAACATCTGTTGAGCCATGCATAATGTGAATTATCATCTTTCATAGTGGAGAGGAAAATAAAGGTAACACTATCTTTTTAGTGGGAAAAATCTGAAATTTTACTTCATTTAATCCTTTCTGAACTAAAAAAAAAACGGTTTTCTCTGTTGGAGTCTAAATAATAGTGTCTTGTTTACCTCAGTTGATTCTTCAAAGGCAGAACATTAAATCTCAATTATTCAACAATTGACGGCCTGTTCTATCCTGGGGATGTTGGTCTGGATGATAACATTCATTTGCTTATCATCCAGTGTATGAGAATTTTGCTGAGCTGATGTTTTTGGACAGGGGAAGCAGGATGGTAGAGGACCTTTTGCACACTGCCACTTCAAGTTCATGTTCATGTTTAATTGTCATTCAACCACACATGAATACAGCCAAATGAAACAGCTGTACTCCGGGGCCAGGATGCAAAACACAGTACAAACGGTCATAAACAGCCAAAGGCACATCTAGCACATAAAAGATAGCAGTAAAAAGCAGTCACACAGGGAAAAAATATAGTCCAAGTCCCTGAGTCCATGATTGTTGCAGCAGTCTGCAGTCGAACACAACACAGCTTGTCTTCTGCTGCATCTTGAGGCCAAGGCCATATCCTTTAATAAACAAATGAATTGGAATTGCAACACTCCACATTAACAATGTCCAGTGGAGTATTGCGATCACAAGAAAGGCAAATAAGATGCATTGGTACTAAACTCCAATTCAGGCAGTAATCCCCATGAACCTATTCCCCATTCTCTCCAAAGCTTCCACATTTGTCCCATAGTGTGGGATGATCAGAATACTCCAAATGTGGCCTAACCAAAATATTCCATGTAACTGCATCATGCCATCCTTGATTTTATACTCAGTAACCCAACCAACGAAAGCAAGCATGGCAGGGGCACTCAATACAAGTTAAAGATGTCATTTGATCAAAGGAAAGTTTGTCCACATATGAGTAAACCTGACGATTCAATAAAGTTCAAAATTCTACGAAGTTGAAAATATAAGAAAACGTAAAGTAGAATACGAGAGCAGTCTGGCAGGATACATAGAAGCAGATGAAGAAAACTTATAAGAGTTAAGTGAAGTTAATGTGAATCACTAGCAAACCAAGGCCAGATAATTTATACAGAAGAACAGGAAAGTGGGAAGATATATGTTGTCTTCATAGAATATCTCTTTATAAAGATTAGCGTTATCTGTCACATATATCGAAACGTACTGTGAGATGCATATTCTTGCATCAACGTCCACGTCCAGCGTGGTTCAAGGATGTGCTGAGGGCAGCCCGCAAGTGTTGTCCTGCTTCAGACACCAACATAGTATGCTCACAACTCGTTAACCGTAACCCCGTACCATTTTGGAATGTGGGGGGGGGTGGGGGACCAGAAAACCCAGGTGGTCACGTGAAGAATGTACAAACTCCTCGCAGACAGTGGTGGAAATTGAGCTCCATCACTGATAACTGGTCCTGTAAAGTAATGCTCTAACCACTGCACTGTTGGGAGCTCAAAAAATAGTCAATAGTTTAAAGAACTCTTCATCTCATGTTCTCAATATTTATTCCTTATTTATTTATTTATTATTTATATTTTTCTTTTTATATTTGCACAGTTTGTTGTCTTTTGTTCACTGGTTGAACACCCAAGTTGGTGTGGGTGTTTTTTCATTTAACAGGTACTTAGGCACATGAATGGAATTGGATCATGTGTAGGCAGATGAGATTAATTAGGCGTCATGGCCAGCACAAACATTCAGAGGGTCTTTGAGTGGATAGTTGGCACTTTAACTTGATGGACAAGGATTTGAGATATAAACTGAAAATATGAGATTTTCCGATAGAGGAAATTGAAATGTAGGTATTTGTTTTAATTGAGACATTGGTAAGCGTTGGTGTTCAGAGGGACCTGGGTCAGCTTGGATGGAGACCATTAAAATTTAACGTTCGGTTCAGTAAGCAACTGAGAACGCAAATAATATTTTTGGCCTTTCACTTGAGTCTTGTAGTAAAATATGGACCTTCTGCTCTAATTATAGAGAGCCATGGTGAGTTTGCATCTGGAATGTTATATAAAGGTTTGTCTCCTTACCCTAAAAGTGATGTACAATCCTAATTTTAATTGGGGTTCTTTGGTCATCTTTGATTAATCTTTGTCTTAATCTTAATATTTACAGTTATAAGTATGTGAGCACTGTGCTGTAGATTTGGGGCAGCTGTGTATGAGTCCCTCAACAAATTGGACTATTTCCAGTTATCGACCTTAGTACATGTACACTGTTATCTTTAAAATCTTTTTGATGTTGAAGATATTTCACTTCATGATGCTAAATGTATTTTTGTGTTGAATAAGAGAATCTTCTCATCAACATTCTTACTGAATATCAGATACAAAAATGATATTAAATTTTTTTGTTTCATTAATTTCAAATGTATTTTTAGGAAATGATTAGCTGAGACACCAAGCGGTTTTGTGGAGATTACAGACTGAAAATCCCAAATCAACAAATATAGTTGATGTCAAACCATCCTTGGGTTAATGGTGGTCTCTGCTAGTGTAAGTTCTTGTAATTATTAATCTTAAGTTACTTGAGGAACACAAATTACATTCATCTTTTGCTTCCAACAAAGGAACGCAATGATATTAAAGGAATCCTTATTATAGATGGAAAATGTGATTCAGTTTTCTCCCCCTCCTTTTCCACCCCTCCCATAGATTATGATTGACCTGCTTCAAGCAGATTGTTTGTTGCTCTAAATTCCAGGATCTGCAGTTTCAGGTGCTTCTGCTAGTTTTCATACATTTGTATTTCTGTACAACATAGGCAGAGGACATTTTGCCCATTGAATGTATAACCAGTTCACAGAGCAATCCTCCTCCCTCAATAATCCCTCTTCTCTCTCCAACCCCGCCCCCCCCCCCCCATTGGTGGGGAGAGCCCATGGTATTACAGGAAAGACAGTACCATGGATAGAAGATTGGCTGACTGGCAGGAGGCAGAGAATCGGAATAAAGGGGGCTTTTACAGGTTGGCTGTTCTTGACTAGTGGTGTGCTGCATGGGTTGGTTTTGGGACTACTTCTTTTCATGTTAAATCAATTATTTGGTTGAAAGGACTGATGGTTTTGTGGCCAAGTTTATGGATAATACAAAGATACGTGAAGGGCAGGTAGTATGAAGGAAGCAGGGTAGACGGATTGGGAGAATGGGCAAAGAAGTGGCAGATGGAATATAGTGTACATTCATGCACTTTGGTAGAAGGAATAAAGGCATGGACTGTTGGGAAATTGGGGAGAAAATTCAAAACTCAGAGGGTCAAAGGGACTTGGGAGTCATCGTGCAGGATTCCCTAAAGGTTAGTTTGCAGGTTGAGTCGTTGGTAAGGAAGGCAAATGCAATGTTCGGATTCATTTTGTGGGGACTGGAACACAAAAGCAAGGATGTAATGCTGAGGCTTTATAAGGCATTGGTCAGACTGCACTTGGAGTATTGTGAACTGTTTTGGGCCTTTTACCTAAGATGAGCTGGCATCGTAGAAGGTCCAGAGGAGCTTCACGATAATGACCTTAGGAATGAAAGGGTTAACATATGAGGAGTATTTGGCTCTAGTCCTGTACTCGCTGGAGTTTAGAAGAATGAGGAAAGATCCTATTGAAACTTGTCGAATTTTGAAAATCCTCAATAGAGTGGATGGGAAGAGGATTTTTCCTGTAGTGGGGGAAGTCTAGGACCAGAGGGCACAGCTTCAGAATAGAGGGACTTCTATTTGTAACAGAGGTGATGAAAAATTTCTTTAGCCAGAGGGTGGTGACTTTGTGAAAGTAATTGCCAGACACAGCTGTACAGGCCAAGTGATTGAGTATATTTAAGGCAGAAGCTGATATATTGCATCCGGAATTATTTCCAGTTAGCGGACAATTTCCTTCCACGCCGCTCTGGCGTACTGGGAAATTGCATACGAGGCAAGTTACAGCAGTGGTTTGCCATTGCCTTCTGCCGGGTGAGTGTTTTTTTTAAGAGATCACCAGCTCTTACTGGGAGCCGGCTAGATTCGAACTCGGGACCTCTCACCCCGAAGTCCAGCGCTGATGCCACTGCGCCACCAGCCGATAGAGCTCTTGATTAATCGGGGTGTCAAAGGTTACGGGGAGAAGGCAGGAGGTTGGGGTTGAGAGGGGTGATCAATCAGCCATGGTGGAACGGTGGAGTGGATCCCATGGCCTAATTCTGCTCCTATGCCTCATGGTCTTATGATTTTAAAGCTGTTCTTTAAAAGAACTGATGAGCTGTTACCCATTTCTCCTGACAAATATTTATATCTACTGGCCAATAGCCTAGAAACAAATGATTGTTTTATACCTCTTTACTTTGTTTTAACCTCACTATTCCTTCTGTTGTGCTGTTTATTTTGTAATTTATGGTAATTTTATGTCTTTGCTCTGTACTGCTGCCACAAAACAACGAATTTCACATTGTATAAGAGAGTGATAACAATCCTGATTCTGCTAATGCTGCTTGTGGGGAGCTTGCCTTGCACAAACTGACAACTCTGTTTTCCTATTTACAGCAGTGAGTGCCATTCTTTAAAAGTACTTAATTGGATAGAAAATGCTTGTTATGTCTGGGTTTTGTGCAGTTTATTATACACGTCTGAACCCTTTTTAACATTTTGACATAGCACAGTTGCCCAAGTCGGGTTAGTTATGACAATAACTCTGAAGGGAATCTCCAGCATTCATCTGTTTGCAGGTACCTTTGGGATTTCTGCAGCCCCATTGTAGGCCCAGCATGAGTAGAACAACATAATGCTGGCACACCTGCTCTGCTCCCTTGTTGGACTCCACATGCTGGGATTCTCCAGAGTCACACGGGGGAATGTAGATCTGCACTCCCATGTCAGTCTGACCTGATATGAGACTGGAATCCTCCTTTATTTGAATGGGAGAATTCCTGACCTTAAGATTAGGAAGTAAATGTTGATTACGGTTCTCAGAAGTCCGTTTCAGATGTTGATCATTCCACATACACAGAAGATTTTCCCAATCTCAATCCAGGAATTATCTTTAATGAGAATGAATTTCCCCTTCTTTAACTATTTGGAGCATTACATATTCCTCAACTACTGTTTAAGACTGAGTCTGTGCCTTCCTTCTGGGTTGAAAATCTATTTTCTGCTTCTCCTTGTAATTTAAATACTTGATGTTGTGCTTCAGTCTTCTGGTACTTCTCTATACTGCCTTCACTGTTTGAAAATCTCCCGTATCTTGACAACAATCCTGTTTACACAGGTTTGATTTCTGTTTTCTCTGAATTGTGTTGAGCTGTCCTGGCCAGGTCATTCTTATTCCTTTGACTTCAGGAACAATTGCTACCCTTCAAGCATCGGGCTTCTGAACCAGTGTGGATAACTTCACTCACCTCAACTCTGAACTGATTCCACAACCTGTGGACTCACTTTAAAAGCCTCTACAATTTATATTCTCAGTAATAATTTTCTGTTTATTTTAAAAAATTTTTTTTGTATTTTCAGTTTGTCGTCTTTTGTACATTGATTGTTTGTCAGTTTCTGTGAGAAGTTTTTCAGTGATTCTGTTGTATTTCTTTGTTCTACTGTGAATGCCTGAAAGAAACTGAATCTCAGAGTGATATATGGTGATTTTTGTAGTTTGATAATAAGTTTACTTTGAACTTTGTCACGGAAAATGTGTTGTGCATCAAGTTTCTGTATTCTCTCTAACTTTATATTGAACCATTTTGACAACAGTGCATTGGTTCCTGTTCCTCAAAGAGCAGTCCAGATGACCCAAGAGGTTTGCCTAACAGAAGTACACCCTTGTGGACTTCATAAATCACCTCCAAAACTCTGGGATATGGAATAAAAATTCCTGATTATAAAGTTATGTGGAACACAAAATAGTTTTCTTCCAACTCATTTCTTCACACATGAGTTGATGCTATGGCTTCTTCTTACAAAAAAAACTGTGATATGGCCTGTTTTCTGGGAATGCAACCTCCCCAATGCCCCCTGCCTGCATTTCCCCCCTTCCCATGGGGATCACCTGTATTTATATTTACCTACCTTTATATGTTGATATTGCCACTGATATAGATTGTATTTTCATTTCCTAGGTCATTCTGAACTTCTTAATTATAATCCCGATTGGCATCCTGATTTGGGATGCAGAAAATCAGTTTGTTTCATGTTTCTTAAAAAATATTTCAATAATTGAAACTATCCTTGAGGTGCTTCATGTACAGTTGCACTCTCCTTCATAATTTAACCTGTCTTCTACAATAATGAAACGGGCGAGTTGTTTCTGGTTTGTATTTTCCAGAATCTGGTCATGCAACAAGCTTTGCTTTGCCTGAAGATGGGATAGAAAGCAAGAAATAGGTGATCATTCATAGACCAAGCAAGGGGAGAGAGGACTTACTGGTGCAGAAAACCTGCAGAGTTCCAAGTTTGACTGGTTAATGAATCCTGTTGGACACTGATATGTACTGAGGCAGTAACTCAAGAATGTCAAAGTAAACACAAAAGAGCAGAAACTAGAAATTAAAATACAAAAAATCTGGAAGTTAGGGAGAAACAAGATTTAGCATTTCAGGTCAATGATGTTTCATCAAAATAAGCATTGTTTGACCTGTTAAGCAATTCCTGCATTGTCTGTTTAATTTTAGTAACTTGAGGAAGTGACCCAAAAGGACATGTTGGCTTTAGTGGTGCAAAAGACATAGTCATAGTCATACTTTATTGATCCCAGGGGGAAATTGGTTTTCGTTACAGTTGCACCATAAATAATAAATAATCATAGAACCATAAATAGTTAAATAGTAATATGTAAATTATGCCAGTAAATTATGAAATAAGTCCAGGACCAGCCTATTGGCTCAGGGTGTCTGACCCTCCAAGGGAGGAGTTGTAAAGTTTGATGGCCACAGGCAGGAATGACTTCCTATGACGCTCTGTGCTGCATCTTGGAGGAATGAGTCTCTGGCTGAATGTACTCCTGTGCCCACCCAGTACATTATGTAGTGGATGGGAGACATTGACCAAGATGGCATGCAACTTAGACAGCATCTTCTTTACAGACACCACCGTGAGAGAGTCCAGTTCCATCCCCACAACATCACTGACCTTACGAATAAGTTTGTTGATTCTGTTGGTGTCTGCTACCCTCAGCCTGTTGCCCCAGCACACAACAGCAAACATGATAGCACTGGCCACCACAGACTCGTAGAACATCCTCAGCATCGTCCGGCAGATGTTAAAGGATCTCAGTCTCCTCAGGAAGTAGAGACGGCTCTGACCCTTCTTGTAGACAGTCTCAGTGTTCTTTGACCAGTCCAGTTTATTGTCAATTCGTATCCCCAGGTATTTGTAATCCTCCACCATGTCCAGATTGACCCCCTGGATGGAAACAGGGGTCACTGGTACCTTAGCTCTCCTCAGGTCTACCACCAGCTCCTTAGTCTTTTCACATTAAGCTGCTGATAATTCTGTTCACACCATGTGACAAAGTTTCCTACAGTAGCCCTGTACTCAACCTCATCTCCCTTGCTGATGCATCCAACTATGGCAGAGTCATCCGAAAACTTCTGAAGATGACAAGACTCTGTGCAGTAGTTCAAGTCTGTAGGCTTGCCATAGGGTTGAAAAATGGGTATATAAGCCATAGGGTTGCGAAATGGGTAGATGACAACAATAGCAATTTTATTATTTCTGTATTTCACAATTTATTAGTTGTTCTTTTTCCATTAGTTAATTTGGTTTTAAGATGTATACATGTTTAAAGCCATTTGTCAACTCTGAGAATGGGCATTGATATTAAGGACTACATTAGAAGGAGCCCTATAGTTTATTGGGATCATAATGTTGGACTATAATTGTTTTGAATGGCTCATGAATTATTAAAATGCTTCAATTTCCTTTCCAGTCATTTTTCTATGTGTCTTTAGAAAAATGCTATTTATCCCTTGGTTTTTGGTCCCAGATTTTTTCCAGATTCCAGTCTCTCTTGCCCCAGATGTTTAACATTTTGTTAAGATGGTATTGTTACCATCTTATACTTAAGCAGTTTGCAGGGCAAATGTTGTTTTGAGTTGAAAAGTATACTTGTTTTTGTTGCGGATGTGAATATTAGTGGCCAGTAGGTCAAATCTCAATCGTAAGAGGTTAATAATTAAAGCAGTTGTCTTTGTTGCTCAATATAAAAACAAGGTACGCTTATTAAGTCTTATTTCAGTTGTGATGCCAGATAGATAACAATATGTTTTTGTCACTATCTTACTTCACTATATTTAGCAAATATTTTTAAAAAATGCAGGATACTTCATAAGATTTTGAATACTTAATTAAATGGTAATCTACTGTTGAAGAATCTGCTGGCTTCCTGTTGGTGTGCCTTAGGACTGTTCAGTCAGAAGTTTAATGTGCTGTGGGTAGTTGTCCTCCTTAGTTTACTCTTTGCTTCATCACACATCTTTTCTTTCTTTGTGTAAGTAATGTTGCAAACCAGTACACAAGCAGCTGAAATACTCAGCAGGTCAGGCTGGAATTTTGGGTTCGGGTTTATCAGAATCAGAATCAGAATCAGGTTTATTATCACCGGCATATGACGTGAAATTTGTTAACTTAGCAGCAGCAGTTCAATGCAATACATAATCTACCAGAGAGAGAAAAAAAAATAAAATAAACATAATAATAAATAAACAAGTAAATCAAATACATATATGGAATAGATTTTTTTAAATGTGCAAAAACAGAAATGCTGCATATTGGAAAAAAAGTAAGGTAGTGTCCTAAGCTTCAATGTCCATTTAGAATCGGATGGCAGAGGGGAAGGAGCTGTCCCTGAATTGCTGAGTGTGTGCCTTCAGGCTTCTGTATCTCCTACCTGATGGTAACAGTGAGAAAAGGGCATGCCCTGGGGGCTGGAGGTCCTTAATGATGGATGCTGCCTTTCTGAGACACTGCTTCTTGATGATGTCCTGGGTACTTTGTAGGATTGTGCCCAAGATAGAGCTGACTAGATTTACAACCTTCTGCAGCTTCTTTCGGTCCTGTGCAGTAGCCTCTCCATACCAGACAGTGATGCAGCCTGTCAGAATGCTCTCCATGGTGCAACTATAGAAGTTTTTGAGTAGTATTTGTTGACATACCAAATCTCTTCAAACTCCTAATAAAGTATAGCCGCTGTCATGTTTTCTTTATGACTACATCGATATGTTGGAACCAAATTTTTAAAAAAAGTCCTGGGCTTAATTTGCACCTTAAAGAGCTGAGCACATAATCCAGAATAGTTTTCCAAAATAGGATCGAGGAGAATGCTGCACTCTGCTTTGGCTGAGATAATAAACTGAGGAATGTCTTTGCTCTTAAGTAGGTGTAAAGAAATTTATGGCACTTTTGAGTGGTAGAAAGCATAATTTGCTGTGTTAGTAATAATAAAACTGTTCCTGCTCTCAGTTGCTGATTGTTGGGTGTTGATGTTTACAAATTAGCTGCTACATTTTCTTCAGTGGCAATACAGTACATTTTGTAGTTTTGGCTCTTCAGTTCTTTAAAGTGCCCTGAGGTTATGACATGTGACATTCAGTTTCTTTTCTCAAGGATTAATTATACTTGCTAATGAGATGTTGATTTATGCTTTTCAATATGGACACGGTAAATTTAATCAGATTAACAAATTTTTCCGTGGCTGCTGCCTTGTATAATGATGGTAATTATTTTGTTATAATTGTGGTATAATTATCAATTCTTTGTTTAGAGTCAACCATAAATAATTCTCTCAACAAAACTAACTACATGCTGCTTCCAAACCCTGGACTGACAAGCTCTGAGGGTGTGCCAAAGGCCTCCTCCTAGACTAAAATAAATATTGCACTGAAGGGAGGAATAATTAGAAAGTCTCTTAAACCTGAATAGATTTGGACCCTTCTGTATTTTGTGCTCCTTTTGTGGAGAAAACTTTGTCCTGTAAAAGTCAATCAGAAAGGATTAGGTCCTTGCAGAAAAAAATTGCCTATGGTGAAACTGGGATAAATCTATATCCTCGTAATCCACTACATATTGTTGTGTAGATGCCAGGTACTACTGTGAACAATCCAAGAATTAGCAGTAAATTTGTAGACCATTTCCTCACTAATGATACCATTTTACTATTAATAAACCGGAGGAGAGTGACTTCGCCTGCAGTTGTTTGGCCCAGTTTCTGAGTCTGCAAGTGGTGGAGTCACACACACCATAGTTTAATTCTGTCTCTATTATAAAAATATTGTGATTTAAGGGATTGTTTTCTGGATAATTTGTAGATTTGTATTTCACTTAAAAAAAAGGACAGGCACAAATTTTGCATAGGTTTTATAAATAGCACCCAATATTAAATTTGTAGGGAAAGACATTAAGTGTGGATAACAGGTGGACAGATTAGCTGGTGCAGGAAAAGTCTCAAGTCATTTGAAAGGGCTGTTACGACAAGGAGACATGCATTAGGAATCAGGCACATGATCATCAAATGTAGAAGTACCTGTTTTTGTGGCTTTTAAAGAAGGTAAATGGAATTTTTAATGTTTTACCTAAAAGCAAAGGACTCAAAACCAAAAAGGTAATGTTCAATTTCTACAAGATTTAAGTTATGCCATGATACAATAATGTTTAAATTCTACTCATTCTTTGGGCTGTGCATTCACTAAGTAGTTGCTTGGGATGCTTAGAGTTTACAGCTTTTCACTGCAAGAACAAATTATATTAAGGCAACCCCTTTTTACGTAACAAAATAAACCAATGTGGTTCATGAGAATGTCTTGCAGCAAAGTTTGATACTGGTACACAATAAAAACTGAGCTGTTCGATAAATTGACCAGAACTTTAATATATTTTTAAATTTTTTCCCCTTTTTTTTTCTCCCTCTGTCCCTCTCACTATAACTCATTGCCAGCTCTCCATCTTCCTCTGGGCTCCCCTCCCCCTTTCTTTCTCCCTAGGCTTCCCATCTCATGATCCTCTCCCTTCTCCAGCCTTGTATCCTTTTTGCCAATCAACTTCCCAGCTCTTAGCTCCAACCCTCCCCCTCCTGTCTTCTCCTGTCATTTCTGATCTCCCCCTCCCATTTTCAAATCTCTTACTAGCTCTTCTTTCAGTTAGTCCTGACGAAGGGTCTCGGCCTGAAACGTGGACTGTACCTCTTCCTAGAGATGCTGCCTGGCCTGCTGTGTTCCACCAGCATTTTGGATGTGTCCCTTAAAAAGTGGAACAGTTTGTGATGGGGCTTTCACAACTTGGTATCAGCAATTACTTTCATGGTTGCACATTGTCATGAGCCCTGCGGGCCCTTGAGGTGAGCCAGAGAGTGTTGGACTCTGAGGTTTCCAGAGCACCTGTATTTGTTGATTGTTGTCTTAACTAGAGTTATTAAGCCCTTGTGCTTTCTGTTTAAGCAACACACACAAAAAATGCTGGTGAACGCAGCAGGCCAGGCAGCATCTATAGGAAGAGGAACAGTCGACATTTCGGGCCGAGATCCTTCGTCAGGATTAGCTGAAAGAGGAGATTGTAAGAGATTTGAAAGCGGGAGGGGGAGATCTGAAATGGTAGGAGAAGACAGGAGAGGGAGGGATGGATCCAAGAGCTGGACAGTTGATTGGCAAAAGGGATACAAGGCTGGAGAAAGGAGAGGATCATGGGACGGAAGGCCTAGGGAGAAAAAAAGGAGGGGGGGACCCAGAGTATGGGCAAGGAGTTATAGTGAGAGGGACAGAGGGAGGAAAAAAAGAGGGGGAAAGAAAAATATAAATACGTAAGGGATGGGGTACGAAGGGGAGGTCGGGCATTAATGGAAGCTAGAGAAGTCAGTGTTCATGCCATCAGGTTGGAGGCTACCCAGATGGAATATAAGGTGTTGTTCCTCCAACCTGAATGTGGCTTCATCTTGACAGTAGAGGAGGCCATGGATAGACATATCAGAATGGGAATAGGATGTGGAATTAAAATATGTGGCCACTGGGAGATCTTGCTTTCTCTGGTGGACAGAACGTAGGTGTTCGGCGAAATGGTCTCTCAGCCTGCCTCGGGTCTTGCCAATATATAGAAGGCTGTACCGGGAGCACCAGATGCAGTATATCACCCCAGCCGACTCACAGATGAAGTGTCGCCTCACCTGGAAGGACTGTTTGGGGCCCTGAATGGTGGTGAGGGAGGAAGTGTAAGGGCATGTGTAGCACTTGTTCCACTTACAAGGCTAAGTGCCGGGAGGGAGATCAGTGGGAAGGGATGGGGGGGACGAATGGACAAGGGAGTCGCGTAGGGAGCGATCTCTGTGGAAAGCAAAAAGTGGGGGAGCGAAAGATGTGCTTGGTGGTGAGATCTCATTGGAGGTGGCGGAAGTTACGGAGAATTATGTGTTGGACCCGGTGGCCTCCTGGCCTGCTGCGTTCACTGGCATTTTTTGTGTGTGTTGCTTGAATTTCCAGCATCTGCAGATTTCCTCGTGTTTATGCTTTATGTTTAATCTTGTCAAGATTACTTGAAGTGGACTCCTGATCAGCAGTTATCGTGGGGTCCTTGTTTTGAGAATAATTTTTCTTGTGGTGTCACTGGATCAAGCCACTGGTGTTCAGTTGGAATTCCTATATATAAACTCTACTGTTTCTGTCTCTACATTGGAGTTCTGTCATTTCTCCTCACCCAGGTTCAATCATTGCGAATGCACACTGTGACAGAAGGACCCCAATAACCAATGAACCCATTGGAGGTACAACAGTTGCTGTCAGCTGGATGCAAGGGTGTTTCCTCTTCTAAGTGCATGTCCTGAGTTTGTGTTCCGAGTATCCCAAGCCTACATTTTGAGTGTATGTTCCGAGCTACTCCAGTTAACGTTCTGGTTTCTTCCTAGGCTCTCTAGGTTGAAGAGGTTCGCCAGGTCTCCCTTGGTATTCCATGTTTCCAAGTTATATATAAGCATTGGGCTCCAAGGTGTCCAGAGCACCCGGATTTGTTAATTTTTGTGTTAACTAGAGTTGTTAAGCCCTTATGCTTTCTGTTTGAACTTTCTTAATGTGGTTAGCATTCAGATTAACTCATTGAGATCAGATTCTATGGTCCCAATAAATTAATGAGAATATTCTCCTCCATTACATGAAAGGAGTGCATTTGGTATAACTGAACATTAGGGCAGTACTATATCTGTCTCTTCATTGAACAAGGTAGGAATTGGAGTAGGTTATGCAGTGTGCAGAGTATCCTGTATCTGTTCAAATCATGCATTGCTTTACACAGGTACAGCGGGGATGAGTCGATCCAATATATGCTAAGGCACTGACTGACCATGTGCAATGTCTCAAAGTCAAACAGAGAAAAGCAGGGGACCCAATCTTTTTTGCACTGTGGACCGGTTTAATATTGACAATATTCTTGCGGACTGGCTGAGCTGGGGGTGGGGGGGGGGTGGAGTTAATCACAATGGGAATATAGGTGATAGGTCAACTATAAGTCACTTATCAGTGGCTAATACACTCAATTTCGTTTCTAAAAGGGTTTATCTAACGAATTTAATATTAAACACACAGCGCATATTTTCCTCGCTTGAATATAGTGATAAGTCAATTGTAAGTCATAAGGGGGTTCCTTATGTCCAGTCTGTTCTGCAATTTAGTCTTCGTTGCATTCATTGCAGAAAACTCTGCTTCACAGAGATATGATGTTGGAAATGGAAGCAACGTTTTCAGTGCTTTCCTAGCTATCTCCGGATATTCAGCCTTGACTTTGATCCAGAATGCCGGCAGAGATGTTATGTCAAACATATTTTTCAGCCCACCGTCATTTGCAAGCTCGAGGAGTTGATCTTCTTCTTGCACTGACATGGATGATTCACCAGGGACATTCACAAATGGGTCACAGACCCATTCATTTGCACGTCTTGGGTCATTTGCGGTTGGGAAGTAACACTCAAATTCTGTGGACAGCGAAGATAGGTGTTTGCGCACCAGCTGTGAGCCTCAGTCTCTCCCAAATTCCCAGCTAATGTTGGGAACATGTCAAATATGCCCCTGTCCACTCGCCGTCTCCACAGTTCCAGTTTGGCTGTGAAAGCAGACACTTTATCTGCCAACTTGAAGACAGTTGTCATTCTCCCCTGAAGTGACAAATTGAGTTCATTGAGCAGGTTGAAGATGTCACACAGATAAGAGAGTTTTGCTGTCCACTCCTCGTCACTGAAGTGGGCTGCCAGTGGTGACTTTTTTCTTGAAAGAAATCTCTGTAGCTGCTCTCTTAACTCAAAAACCCTGGCCAGGGCTCTTCCCCCTTGATAGCCACCTGACTTCAGTGTGTAAGAGAAGACGTTTGTGCTCTGCATCCATTTCCCCACAAGGCTGCTCAAACAGACGTGAGTTACGGGCTTTTGCTTTGATGTGATTGATAACTTCAACAACGTCACTCAATACTCTGTTATGATCAGGTGACGTTTTTCGGCTAGCCAGCATTTCCCTGTGTGTGACACAGTGTGTAGACTGGCACTCAGGAGCAACCTCTTTGACTCGGGTAGTGAAACCAGACTCATTAAGCCGTTCCAACAGCTGTGCTTCGATGTCCTCCGCTATGTCATCGATTCTCCTTGAAACTGTGGTAGCTGCAAGAGAAACCTGTGCCACCTTGTTAGCTGCAGCTTCTCCCAACAGTTCACGGCACAAATCCTTGGCAGCAGGCAGAATCAATTCTTCACCAACAGTGAAAGGCTTCTTAGCCTTAGCAATACGGCTAGCCACTAAGTACGACGCTCTCAGAGCAGCAGCATTTGTGGAGCTGGTGGCTCTCAGCACTTGCTTCTGTCCCACTTGCTCACGTTTTTTCCGCTCAAAAAACTCAGCGGGTTTGTCTTTAAGTGCAGGGTGCTTGGACTCAAGGTTCCGAAGCAGTTTTGAGGGCTTCATTGCCTCATTAGACAGCTTGTCTCCACGTATCACACACAGGGGACTTGGAACGTGCAAGTCACCAGTCGCAATAAAGCCATATTTTATGTACGACTCGTCGTATTTTCTGTTGAAGGAAGCTTTCCTTTATTTTTGCAGTCTCAGCCTCAGCTGTCTGTGAGTTGTCATCATCGTTAGGCCTTTTATGTCCTACCATCTCTTCCAAAGAAACTCTCAAGCGACCTTACTTGTTTACTCATCGAGTAGTTGCAGGTTAATGCCTGACTGATGACCTCGCGTGCGTTAAAGTTCAACAGTGGGCATGACAGGGAATGAGGAAAGGTGCAGTTGACTCATATCATTTCTTTGCGGCCCGGTACCGGTCCGTGGCCCAGTGGTTGGGGACCACTGGAGAAAAACCACTGCTGCATGTATTTATTTTTCTTTAGAGATACAGTACAGTAACAGGCCCTGCCGGCACAACGAATCCGTGCCAACCAATTATAAACAAGGGACCAACTGACCCGTACATATTTGAAGTGTTGGAGGAAACCACAAAACACATAGGGAAACCCATGCAGTCAAGGAGAGAATGCACAAACTGCTTACGGACATTGGTGGGAGAACTCCGGTCACACTCCCTGTAGTAATGTGGCACTAACATTGTTAGTTAATGGTTGATTTAAATTTAGTAGTAAATGATTATATTGGAAAAGGCAAAACTGAGACCCATTGAAAGAGATAGCCTAACTCTCAGTCTCAGGACAGTAAAGGGCTCAAATTGGAGGGACAATGAATTAGATCAGCTCTGAGCGTTGGTCTTACAGTGATTTCACATTTAGCTGAATATACTACAGCAGATGCCCAATATTTCAGTGTTGTTTTTGTTTAATGTGCATTGAAAAGGAAAATTGTTATGAACCACCACCATGAATAATGGGAAATAAGTGGCAGCCAGAAGTCTGAGTTAATGGTTTTGTGATTTATAGAATTTAGATTGAACCAGTGTTTTATGTCTAATGGTGCCATTACTGCCAACAAAGTAAACAACAGTCCATTATTCTGAACTTGTGCATTATTTAAATTTAAAGTACTGAAATGTACTGTTCCATCCTTCACCTGTCTTGTAACAAGGTGACCTGTGATATCTTTCAGCCCCACAGATTTCTTCCCAAGTGAGGAACCATTATGCGTTTGGCCCAAACCCACTGCAGTCAAGAAAGCCACAATTTGATAACCCGTGTACTTCAATTGTGCTTAGACCCTAAATGAGGAAGCTAGCTTTGCTTACTGTAATCAAGCAACAATGAACAGAATAACCTGCCTTTGTTCCCAAAGTAAGTGATGATGGGTAGAACATTTTAAAATGTTGATCCCCTCTCCAGTAAATTATTGAGACTGCCAAAGCTCTTAACATGCTTCAACAATGACTTTGTCTTCATTTTATCCTGAAACAGCTCGGATGTGATAACTTTGTGAGTCATTTTTACCTTGTTCAAGGAATTCCAAGCATTGAAAAGCATATTAATGGCCCTTTGGTTCCTTTGCTTGGCATCTCTCCAGGTTGGAAGATCTCAGATGAATGATTTTTTTTCCCAGGTTAAAATATCTTTGGCTCTCCTCAGAGGTTAAAGACCATGAAAGCAACCTTGTCTACTGGCCAGGCACTAGGGGCTGTATAAGGCCATTTATTTTTTTTATTTTAGTTTATTCAGATGCAGCGTGGAATAGGCCCTTCCATCCCTTTGAACCACGGCACCCAGAAATCCCCTGATTTAATGCTAGCCTAATCACAAGACAGTTTACAATGACCAATCAGCCAACCAAGCGGTATGTCTTTGGACTGCGGGAGGAAACAGGAGCACCCGGAGGATATGCACGCAGTCACAGGGAGAACGTACAAACTCCTTGCAGGCAGCGGTGGGAATTGAACCCAGATCGCCTGTACTGTGAAGCATTGTGCTAAACACTACACTACTGTGCCATGCTTTAAGGCTTTTCCCAGTCATAGCATTTGCCCTAGGACTTTTTAATTAGAAAAAAATGTTTTCACAGGGTGAGAATGTCGTTATCGATGTCAGCATTTATTTGCCCGTCTACTGAATCGAGGAGGCAGTTAAGACCCAATTACATTGGTGGGGCTGGCGGTGCAGATCGGTTGCGCTGGTTCAGGTTGCAAATTTCCTCCCCTGATGAGCATAAAATGAATCAGATTTGGTTTTAATAACTATCTGGTTGTTGTTCTGGTAACCATTGCACATCTATTACAGAATTACTTATCTTAATTTAGGTGAACTAAATGCCAAAGTGGGTTTCAAAGCAGTAGTGCAGGTTGCTGTACACTGTTTGGGTGACATCACTGTACCACATTCATATATTCAGTTTGATTATCAAGCTAATTCACTTTCATACTGTAACACGATCATGGATTTTGTCAGGAAGAGCTCAATTTGTATTCAAGGATCTACTATTTACAGATTCCTTGAAAACAGAGGACATATTGAATTACAGGATATGGTAGACAGGGAGTTTTTTTTCCATGTAGGTAGTTGATAGAATTTGATAAATAGGTACTGTGCGAAACAGTTTTGATGTGAGTAAATTGTCTTTGCTAATGTGCGATATAGAGCCTGGGAAAAAATAAACTGAACATAGCTTTTAATAACCCTTCAGCTTTTCTATAGTGGAAATAAAAGGAAAAGATTTCTGTATTTCATGTATAGCCCACAATTTTTGAAGTAGTTATTCTAAGGGAACTACAGATATTAATTCTCTCCCATCTCTAATCTGACCCCATTTCCCAAGTATTCTGTTCTACATGGACTGCTGTATTCACTTTTGTACTTGACCCAGAGAAGGCTGTTGAGCTAATTTGCTTGAGGATTCAGTATATGACAATTCTCTCAATACCTATATAAAAATAATAATTTAAAGATTTATAAGATGTAATAGTTAAAAAAAATCCTCAAGCTTCATTTAAAAGAATCCTCTAACATGTAGTCAGTCAGAAATGTTATCTCATTATTGCCACGCAGTGCAATTCAGAAACCTGCAATTGAAAATTCAGCAATCAGATTTTAAATGACTTTGTTGCCAGCTGTTAATGATTTTACCTGGATTTCACAGTAGGGAGTCATCAATGACTCCATTTCATAACAACCAGCCTCCTTGCAAAACACATTCCAGTAGAAGCAGAGTGGTTGGAACAGGAAGTTTAGTACATGGAAGAGGTTATTTGTCTTGGAAATTAAATTGCGAGTAGGGAGTAGTGAGAAACAGTTATAAAAGAACAGCTGTCATGCATTTTACTGAAAATAAAGGTGTAATTCTATCTTCATTTATGGTAGAGGTTGTTTGATAAATGTGCACTGAGGTGATAGCAAACTTGCAAATTCTATAGGTAAATAAGAGGTTCTTCTTACAGTGAATATTCTATCAAAATAATCCTCTCTGTCACTTAATTTTCTTTACTGAATAAATTATTTCTGCCTTGTGGGGAATTTGTAAAAAAAATAGACCATTACACCCAGATAATGGCCGGTGTTGCTTTTAAGACGAATGAATGGATTAACACTCCTCTGCATTAGAAGATAGAACAATACGGCACAGTACAGGCCCTTCAACCCATGATGATCTGCCAACCTTTTAACCTATCTCAAGAACAATCAAACCCTTTCCTCCCACATAACTCTCCATTTTCTTTCATCCACATGCAAATCTAAAAATCCTTTAAATGTCCAAAATGAATCTGCCTCTCCCATTACCCCCAGCCTTGTATTCCATATACGTATTGTGCACTGTTTACAAAAAAAAACTACCTCTGACATTCCACCTATGCTTTCCTCCAATCACCTTAAAATTATCTCCTGTGGTATTCACCATTGCTGCCCTGGGAATACAGGGTCAGGGTCTATCTATGCCTCTTATCATCTTGTACACCTCTATCAAGTCATCTCTGATTCTCCTTCGTTCCAAAGGGAAAAGCCCCAGCTCGCTCAACCCTTCCTCATGAGATTCAAGATTCAAAATTCAAAGTACATTTATTATTGAAGAATGTAAAAATTCTACAGCCTTGAGGTTTGCTTGCTCACAAAGCAAGAAACCCGAAAGAACCCACTTAAAAAAAAGAAATAAAAGACCAACACCGGATGCGCAAGAGAAAGAAAAGAAAAACACAAATGATGCAAACAATTGAAGCGAACACCAACATGCCAAGCAGAGCTGAGTCCTCAGATCCAAACCCTGGAGTAGGCCCAAAGCCTCGCTTATCAGTTCATCATATTAGTGGGCACGGAGCGCAGCAGCCAGGGCAGACTTCATAGCCTCAGCGCCTTGGAGTGACCTTCACGGAGAGTGAGCAAAATAAGACATGCATCATGCTAAACTCCTTTGCACCCTCTATAAAGCTTCCACATTCTCTTTAGAATGAGGTGACTGGAGCTGAACACAATATCAAAGTATGGTCTAACCAGAGTTTCATAGAGCTGCAACATTACCTCATGGCTCATGAACTCAATTCCCTGACTAAGAAGGCCCACTCACCATATGCCTTCGTAACCACCCTATCAACTTGTGTGGCAACTTTGGGAGATCTATAGACATGCACCCCAAGATCCTTCTGCTAAGAATCCAACCATTAACGTTGCATTTTTCCTTCAAGTTCAGCCTTCCAGAGTGTTATTAGTACATACTTTTCCAAATTGAACTCCATTTGCCACTTCTCAGCCCACTTCTGCATCTTATTAATGTCCCATTGTAACCTACTACAACCTTCTACACTATTGACAACATCAACAACCTTGGTGTCGTCCGCCCCATCCTTGCACCCTCATCCACATCGTATATAATAATCACCAAGAGCACTGGTCCTTGCGGAATGCCACTGGTCACAGACCTCCAGGCAGAATACACTCCATCCACCTTCTATGAGCAAGCCAAATATCCCTGGGCCATTCACCTCATTATGTCCCTCATTATTTTATAAAGCAGTGTAAAGTCACCCCTCAGCTTCCTACACTCTAGGGAATGCAGGGTTAATGGCAGGATTCTTAGCAGTATGGAGGAGGTTCCTCACATCTTGGGGTGCATGTCTGTAGGTCTCCCAAAGTTGCCACACAAGTTGATAGGGTGGTTAAGAAGGCATATGGTATGGGTCTTCTCAGTCAGGGTATTGAGCTCAAGAGCCATGAGGCAATGGTGCAGCTCTATAAAGTCTCCAGTCTCTTCTTATAATTGAAGCCTTCCAGTCCTAGTAACATGCTCATGAAACTTTTCCACACACTTTTCACTTTTCACTCCTTCCCATAACTTGACAATCAAAACAGCACAAGTACATTCTCACCAACATCCTGTAGAACTATAATATGATATCCCAAGACTTGTATTCAATTCCTTATCTAATGAAGAAAAGCATGCTGATCACCTTCTCTGCTACACTGTCTACCTGTGTCTCCACTTTAAGGGAATTGCGTTACCGTAACCTTACATTATTCTGTTCACCATCACTTTCCAGGGCTGACCGTTTACTGTCTAAAGTCCTGTCCTGGTTTAACTTATCAAATTGCAACACCTTGCACTGATCAGAGTTAAACCCCATTTTGTCATTCTATGACCCACTTGCCAGCTTAGTCTAAGTCCCCTTATAAACTCAGATATTACACGTTACTCTCCACGACACCACCAGTTATTGTGTCCTCCATGTATTTGCTAGCCATTGTCATCCAGATCTGTAATATATATGACAAACAGCAGATGACATAGCACTGATTCTTGCAGTGCACCACTGGACACAGAGCTCCAACCTGATAAACAGCTCTTCACTTCTACCCACTGTCTTCTTCCACCAGGCCAAATTTATGTCCAATTGGCTCACTCACCCTAGATTCCATATGATCTGGTCTTCCAGACCAGCCTGCCATGTGGTCTGGAAGGTTGGATCACACGGTGTTTAGGGTACTTTAATAAAACTGAATACTGCTATTAAATGCTTTTTAAACCCTTTGCACTAATTCCAAAATCTATCCCATAGAACCATAATGAAGCAATTTTTTTTGTATCGTAAGAAGGGGTTGACCTCATTGAGACCTATCAAATGTTGAAAGGCCTCAATAGAGTGGGTGGGGAGAGGATGTTTCCTGTGGTGGCGAAGTCTAAGACCAGAGGACACAGCCTCAGAATGGAAGGGAGTCCTTTTAGAATGGAGGTGAGGAGGAATTTCTTTAGCCAGAGAGTGGTGAATCTGTGGAATTCGTTGCCACAGGCGGCTGTGGAGGCCAAGTTATTTGTTATACTTAAGACTGAGGCTGATAGATTCTTGATTAGTCAGGGTAGGAAGGGTGCAGGGAGAAGGTAGGAGATTGGGACTGAGAGGGAAAATGGATCAGCCATGATGAAATGGTGGAGCAGACTCAATGGACAAATGGCCTAATTCTGCCCCCATATCTTATGGTCTTATGATAAAAGCGAGAACTATCTTTAAGAGAAAGTAAACCTTAAAGCAGCATTGTAAGTGATGATTAATACTGAAAAGCTTTTCTGTCTCTGAAAAACTTGCTCCTGCATAATTTGTTTTGCATTTTCTGTTTGTTCTTTTATCTGTTCCTTAATCCCAAATAATATCCCAATATTTAAATAAAATTTGCTTTCCTCTGCTTCTTGCTGTGGGTCACAGAGCAGACCTGTCTGGTTGTGGAAAATTTCTGTTGCTTTCTCTGTTTAGAAACGTCTGATCCTTTCTGAGTTCCTCATGCTGGTTCAGGTGAATTGGTGGGGGGGGGGGGGGAGGAATGAACCTTCGCAGGAGGTCTGTGCAAACTCTGAGGATGTTTTTTTGCAAAAACATTTCTTTGCCACTGAGAGCAAAAAGAAACCCTAAGTTGTCTTGTGCTTTACTTTGCAACACTCAACTCTTTTCTAATTTCCCAGGAAGCTTGATAATCACTGGCAAAGTTCTGCAAAACATCTACCTGACATCTTGGTGTGAGCATCTGAATCCCAAAATATGAATCCAACACTTTGATACCTCTGACACAAATTGTGTCATGAACCTACTGTGAAGTATCAAATCTGGGGACTGGCTGAGTTTAATTTATGAGCTGCTCAATTAAGAATGATTCACTGCAGGCTGGAGTAGCAGTGTTGTCAGAAGCTACACTACAGAAAACAGAAGTGAGGTTAGCTTGAAGGTTATGTTTGTGCAATTTAATAAAACATTTTTAAATCCTTATTTTTCATTGCATTTCAGTGGAAGTTGAGAGGTTTTTCTCTGTACGCAAAAATACTGTAGAATGCACGTATGCCACAAATGTAAGTGAACTTTATTAGAGGCAGAGGGAAAGGTATGTGTCAACTATATTTTTCAGTGTTCTCTGTTCCAAGCTAGCCTTGAGCAATAGTGGACACAGAGCAAACAAATATGACTAATGTGAATTTGACTTCAATACCAAGCATTAAGAACAAAATCTAAAATTACACAGCTTTGCAACAGTTTTGTAAAATTTCAAACATGTGGGCAGATGGGAGGAGCTTGCTGGACAACACAGTCAGCATGTGTGTGTTTAGGTAGATCAGTTTACTATTCTCCGAGAGTTGATTCCATCAGAACACCCACTTAGTTACCAAAGAGCTTGAGAGTTGTTAAAGGGACCCTGGAAAACAGAGCAATTCCATCACCCCATTAATTTTCCCTATAACCTGTTCTACCCACATTCTCATCATTCTGTAGTTCAGGTTGGGTATTTCAGCTGAATGGTTAACCTCTGATCGCCACAAGCCTTGAATGTGAGGGTAAACCGGAGAAAAGCCATGCTGTTATATTCAAGGTCTACACAAACAAAACAATTGTCACCTGACTGAGATGAGGAGAAATTACTTACAGGGCTGCAGACCTCGAGAATCCTCCATCCAGAGGGTTGCAAATATTCAGTCATTTATGTTGTATGAAGCCGGACTAGTGAGTTTTCCAGCTGTAGAAGAGATTAAAGAACATGAAGGTACCATGTAAAGGTGTTGAGGTACAAGATCACCCATGATTGTTTGAATTATCGTTAGGGGAAGGAGGCCAAAGCTGCTCTGGTTGTGGAGTCTACAAGGTCTGAGTAATAATCAACAAGGATTCTATATAGCTTGTGAAAGTGACCAGAGGGTTGTGGCGTGTAATTTATGCCTGCAGGCATCCCAGTGGACCCTTGAAGCAAATCCCAAATTAATGCCTTCTCTGTTGGGAAATGTCACATACTTTTTGAGTGCATCATATTGGTTCAGTTGAATTAGCTGCTCACCTTCAAAATACCATGGGTCTATTAAAGAGGGAGTTTGGTGCCATGGTTTGAGGCAGTGACAGGTACTGAATGGTGAATGCTGGAGGGAGTGGAGATCACAAACAAGAGAAAATCTGCAGATGCTGGAAATCTAAGCAACACACACAAAATGCTGGAGGAACTCAGCAGGCCAGACAGCATCTAGGGAAAGTGTACAGTCCATGTTTCGGGCTGAAACCCTTCAGCAGGACAGGACATTTTTCTCCTGCTGCACAGAAGGTCTTGGTGCAGGAGGTGGCGGTGACGTTTCTATAGGGTCTGTTACGTACCCCGTAACTGGGTTGCCAAACCAGCAGAAATGGAACCGGTCTGTCAATATCTGAATTGTGTTTCTTTCCCGTTAATCCCTCTCTTCTCTCTTATTAGCATTTTGAATGTTTCTCCATTGTCTTTCTTATCTCTCTCATTAGCATCATCTGTCCGGTGGCTCTGCTTGGCGTCACACATGACAGGTAGCACTGGTCTCCACAGGAAAACTGTGGAACCATGAGCAGAGAACTTTAGCAGACAGTTCCAGGAGACACGTCCTGTTGCAGAAAGTTCAGTGACCTTGCCGGGAATGGTCAAGCAGCTGTCTTTGAATGCCACATTCTGAAAACTCCTGGGCTTTGCTTAATGCAGTACAGAGCAATCACAATTCCGTAAAGCATGTTGTTAGGACATGGGGACATGTCACTCTCACACAGCACTGTTGTAGGCCTTACACTTTTACCTCACAGCTGGCACATACTGCTAGGCAGCTGGTTGGATTGCTATCACCAATCTCATTATACCCACCCTGAGTACACTTCCCTCTCTTTGGAAGCGGAGAGTAGAGGATGATTAGCGATGGGAGCAGCCAGCTGGCAGAGGGAAATGTGAATCTGCTCAATCAGGATGGCGGTATTAATTATCCCCCCCACAGCCACTCTATCTATGCCCAGGGTTTCGTCAGTGAGTTTAGTTTTGACACCCTTGCCGAGCTGTTGCAGGCCACCGAGACCCAGAACTAATTGAGACTGTAGCCTAGATTACGTGGGGGAGGCATGGCAGTGTTGCAGTTTGTGGAACGCTTTACAGCACCAGGGACTGGGGTTCAATTCCCGCCACTGGCTGTAAGGAGTTTGTGTTTTCTCTCCGTGAGTACATGGGTTTCCCCTGGGTGCTCTGCTTTCCTCCCATATTTCAATAACGTACTGGTCAGTAGAATAATTGGTCACATGGGTGTAATTGGGTGGCATGGGCTTGTTGGGCTGGAAGGGCCTATTACTATGCTGTATCTCCAAATAGAAAACATTTCCATCCTTTTCAGTGCTAGGGCAGGGAAGATGGGCACTGATGAAATGCACGAGAATGAGTTATTCAGGTTTTTATTATTAAAAAATGGCATGCTTTGATTTGCAGTTTTAATTACAGATGTTTTCTTTATGTTGACTTTTTGCCTTTGCTTTATGGGCCAGTGGACACTGCTGTTCAGCAGCAAGGAGAGGGTAAGATGTGCATGCCTTTGAACAGGGATACAGAGTAGTAATTATGGCTGTTACAGCTGGATGAGTTGTTTCTGGACAGAAAGAGACTGATCTTGCTTGGTTCTTCCTCCTCCTCTGTTCACATGCAGATGTGACAGAGGACTCCTTCAGACTGATTGTATCCCGGATGCAGTTGGCCGAACTCCATAATTTTAATCACATTGCAGCTGGATGTTGGGAGATTGGATGTCCTCCATGTTCTACCACATAGGAAATGGAGATGAATGTAGTTATAATGTAATTATATCTTCTCTGTTGTTGTTGCATTTGTCATCAAATTTTGGAATTAATTTCACGATACGAGTTCTAAAATGACATGATTCCCATTTGGTTCTTAGAAAACTATTGTAACCCTCAGGTTCTGGGGTCCGGCCAGCCCGTGGTAGTCTGGGGGAAAACTGCCTCTGTCCCTGCCAAACTGAGATATCATGTTTGTGTGGATGCTGTGTGATGTGTTGCCCAGTTACAAACCCGCACCACAAAATGCACAATATGTGATTAATGATTGAGCTTTATAATTATTAATTTAACTATATGGTTAGTAAAGAAACAAAAAAAAGAAAAGGGCCCATTCTCATGGAACAGTCTATTGCGCAACGTTGTAGCTCACTGTTTGTTCATTTGTGCCGTCGACCTCTGAGCATAGCTGGCCCTCGGACCCTCGCTCCTCTGTCCACTCCGTCTGGTGGTCTACCAACTGTCTCCATTCGTGTCCTCTCTCCATCGCTCCCCGACGAAAGACTGCGAAATCCCAGCTCCCAGACACAAGAAAGAACAACATTCCCTCATTGGCTAATATGCCAGGTTATCTCTAGTCATAACCCAAACATTGCTGCTACAGAGAAACCATTACCTTAGCAGTGGAACATTACATAGAAGCCATTACTTTAGCCTTGGCAGTGAAATCTTACAGCGTGTTACACTATGTTGCTGGACAAAGTAAGTTACAGTACATCAACAGATACTTCTTTTAGATCAACAGAGAATTTTCAGTATTTTTGGATTTTTTATTTAATTTCTTCATTTACGGGATGTTGGCATTGCCAGCTAAGCCAGCATTTATTGCCCATCCCTAGATGCCTTTGAGAAGGTGGCGATGTGCTGTCTTCTTGAACCGCTGCAGATCCTGAGGTGTAGGTACACCCACAGTGCAGTTAGGGAGAGAATTCCATGATTTTGGCCCAGCGACAACGAAGGAACGGCGATATGTTTCAAAGTCAGGATGGTGAGTGACTTGGAGGGGAATCTCCAAGTGGTGGTGTTCCCAGGTATCTGCTATTCTTGTCCTTACAGATGGTAGTGGTCGTGGGTGTGGAAAGTGCTGCCTTAGAAACTTCGGTGTGTTGTTGCCGTGCATCTTGTAGATAGTACACACTGCTGCAACTGCTCGTCTGCTTAGGTTTGTTATGGTTGAGTAAGAAATGATTTCCATTAGATATGATCAGAATTCCAATAAGAGCGTGCCCATAATTTTAAAAAGTGGGTCTTGTAAACAGCCAATGATAATCTCTTCACTTTAAGGTTGCTGTCCCAGCATTATCACTATAGGCTGCCACGTGAACTAGACATTTGTATCCTGATTCGGAATCTGCAAATGCTTGTGAGGAGCAGGTCAAGCTTATTCCATTTTAGTTGGATAACTGATTATAGACTTCAGGAGAGGGAAACCAGAGGTCCATGAGCTAGTAATCATTGGAGGATCAAAGGTGGCGAGGGTTAGTAACTTTAAATTCCTGGGTGTCACTATCTCAGAGGACCTGCCCTGGACGTATTATATGAAAGTAATTGCAAAGAAAGCATGACAGCACCACAAACAACAGGAATTCTGCAGATGCTGGAAATTCAAGCAACGCATATCAAAGTTGATGGTGAACGCAGCAGGCCAGGCAGCATCTCTAGGAAGAGGTACAGTCGACGTTTCGGGCTGAGACCCTTCGTCAGGACTAACTGAAGGAAGAGTTAGTAAGAGATTTGAAAGGGGGAGGGGGAGATCCAAAATGATAGGAGAAGACAGGAGGGGGAGGGATGGAGCCAACAGCTGGACAGGTGATTGGCAAAGGGGATATGAGAGGATCATGGGACAGGAGGCCCAGGGAAAAAGATGGGGGGGGGTACCCAGAGGATGGGCAAGGGGTATAGTCAGAGGGACAGAGGGAAAAAAAGGAGAGTGAGAGAAAGAATGTGTGTATAAAAATAAATAACGGATGGGGTACGAGGGGGAGGTGGGGCATTAGCGGAAGTTAGAGAAGTCAATGTTCATGCCATCAGGTTGGAGGCTACCCAGACGGAATATAAGGTGTTGTTCCTCCATCCCTCCCCACTGATCTCCCTCCTGGCACTTATCCTTGTAAGTGGAACAAGTGCTACACATGCCCTTACACTTCCTCCCTTGCCACCATTCAGGGCCCCAAACAGTCCTTCCAGGTGAGGTGACACTTGGCCTGTGAGTCAGCTGGGGTGATATACTGCGTCCAGTGCTCCCGATGTGACCTTTTATATATTGGCAAGACCCAACGCAGACTGGGAGACCGCTTTGCTGAACACCTACGCTCTGTCCGCCAGAGAAAGCAGGATCTCCCAGTGGCCACACATTTTAATTCCACATCCCATTCCCATTCTGACATGTCTATCCACTGCTTCCTCTACTGTAAAGATGAAGCCACACTCAGGTTGGAGAAACAACACCTTATATTCCGTCTGGGTAGCCTCCAACCTGATGGCATGAACATTGACTTCTCTAACTTCTGCTAATGCCCCACCTCCCCCTCGTACCCCATCTGTTATTTATTTTTATACACACATTCTTTCTCTCACTCTCCTTTTTCTCCCTCTGGCCCTCTGACTATACCCCTTACCCATCCTCTGGGTTCCCCCACCATGTCTTTCTCCCTGGGCCTCCTGTCCCATGATCCTCTCATATCCCCTTTGCCAATCACCTGTCCAGCTCTTGGCTCCATTCCTCCCCCTCCTGTCTTCTCCTATCATTTTGGATCTCCCCCTCCCCCTCCCACTTTCAAATCTCTTACTAACTCTTCCTTCAGTTAATCCTGACAAAGGTTCTCGGCCTGAAACGTCGACTGCACCTCTTCCTAGGGATGCTGCCTGGCCCAGCAACTTTGATGTGTGTTGCTTGAATTTCCAACATCTGCAGAATTCCTGTTGTTTGCGATCTCACTTTATGGACTCATTATCTTGTTATTTCATTTATTTTCATTACTTATTGCTATTTATTTATATTTACATTTGCACAGTTTGTTTCCTTCTACACTCTACTTGAACTTTATTGACCCTATTATAGTTAGTATACTATAGATTTACTGAATGTGCCCGCAGGGGAAAGAGTCTCAGGGTTACTTGTGGTGACATGTATGTACTCTGATAAAACTTACTTTGGACTTTGATAAACTTTTCATTCCTCAAGAATTGTCTGGATTCCTTTGGCCAGAATAGCCCAAATTGGTTAGTTTTTAACTATGCAAGTAGAGACACCCTAGAATAGTTGGAAGCCAAAGATTAAATGATGGATATTTTCACATATGGATTTGTGCATTCCATTGGCAGTAACGTAAATCAAGGGTTCCCAGCCTTTTTATGCCTTGGAGAAATAGCATTAAGCATCGTGGCCGTGGACCCTAGGTTGGGAGCCCCTGTCCTAAATGAACTTTTTGATGGCAAGTTGACTGCTTTCAGCGTTTTACTTCCGTCGCTACACTCCCAGTTTTTGTATTAAACTGAGTTTCCACTGTATATCTCTGTGTAGTTTTTGTGGTGAACTAGTTGTTTCAAGATTCTGAATGTCATTCTATTTGATGGCTGGACTTGAAAGTGCTCTTTGGTTGAAGTTATAAACAAAGCAAATTCTCCCTGCTCAACTCTCAGAAAGTTTGTAATACACTAACAGTTAGGGAAATTGTATTTAGTTTTGAAGTTCTGAAGATAAAAAGTTTAAAAAATGACAAGCTCTCAGTCCACTAATGCCCTTTAGTCAAGAAAACTCAATTCGACTTGGCCTGAAGGAAATAAAATGAGCTGCTGGAGGAACTCAGTGTAACAGGCAGCATCTGTGGAAGGAGATGGACAGACAATGTTTCACCTAAATTGAAAGGGCAGAGGGGAGACAGGCGGTGTAAACAGGTGAAGGGGAGGAGGAGTGCAACAAGAGCTGCCAAGTGATAGGTGGACCAATGTGAGGATTGGTTGATTGGCAGATGGAGTCATGTGGGAGAGAGAAGAATGGAGATGGTGATAGGTAGAGGCAACAAAGAGATGAGGGATTAGCTTTATTAGTCACATGTAAATGGAAACGTACAGTGAAATGCATCATTTGCATCAAGTTAGTTCAGCGAGGATTGTGCAGGGCAGCCCGCAAGTCTTACCAGACTTCCAGTCCAGCACAGCATGCCCACAACTCACTAACTGTGACCGTATGCCTTTGGAATGTGGGAGGAAGCTATGGCATGATGGAGAGAAAGTCCTCACAGACAGCAGCAGAACTGAACCCTGATCAGTTATGTAGTGTTACGCTAACCACTGTGCTGTCGTGCTGAGCTGCAGGCTATGGAATCTGACAAGAAAGGAAGGTGCAGAGGTAAATGAGGGTGGTGTGGTGTAAGGCAGTTGGGAACAGTGATGGGGAGGAGATCTGGTGGGAGTGTGTGGTTGGATGAATGGTGGTTAGAGGAGGGGAAAGAGACTGGGCAAGGGAGTGCTGAGCCAGGAAGTTGTATGTGAGATAGCTTGGGTAGATCAAAAGGAGTTAAGATTCAAATTAAAACAACAGGAATTCTGCAGATGCTGGAAATTCAAGCAACATACATCAAAGTTGCTGGTGAACGCAGCAGGCCAAGCAGCATCTATAGGAAGAGGCGCAGTCGACGTTTCAGGCCGAGACCCTTCGTCAGGACTAACTGAAGGAAGAGTGAGTAAGGGATTTGAAAGCTGGAGGGGGAGGGGGAGATGCAAAATGATAGGAGAAGACAGGAGGGGGAGGGATAGAGCCGAGAGCTGGACAGGTGATAGGCAAAAGGGGAT
Source organism: Mobula hypostoma (assembly GCF_963921235.1). Lineage (NCBI taxonomy): Eukaryota > Metazoa > Chordata > Chondrichthyes > Myliobatiformes > Myliobatidae > Mobula > Mobula hypostoma. The sequence continues at coordinate 19,260,269 of NC_086116.1, read as the reverse complement.
ACGAGAGGATCATGGGACAGGAGGTCCGGGAAGAAAGACAGGGGGGGGGGTGACCCAGAGGATGGGCAAGAGGTATATTCAGAGGGACAGAGGGAGAAAAAGGGTACCCCATCTGTTACTCATTTTTATGCACACATTCTTTCTCTCACTCTCCTTTTTCTCCCTCTGTCCCTCTGAATATATCTCTTGCCCATCCTCTGGGTTCCCGCCCCCCCCGTCTTTCTTCCCGGACCTCCTGTCCCATGATCCTCTCGTATCCTCTTTTGCCTATCACCTGTCCAGCTCTTGGCTCTATCCCTCCCCCTCCTGTCTTCTCCTATCATTTTGCATCTCCCCCTCCCCCTCCAACTTTCAAATCCCTTACTCACTCTTCCTTCAGTTAGTCCTGACGAAGGGTCTCGGCCTGAAACGTCGACTGCACCTCTTCCTACAGATGCTGCCTGGCCTGCTGCGTTCACCAGCAACTTTGATGTAAGATTCAAATTAAATTTATTATCAAAGGACATATATGCCACCACATACAAGCCTGATAAAAATCTCTTCAAAAGTCTTAATTAGATTAGATTAGATTATGAGGACACTCAGTCCTCATTTATTGTCATTTAGAAATGCATGCATTAAAAAATGATACAATGTTCATCTGGTATGATATCACAGAAGCACAAGACAGACCAAGACTAAAACTGACAAAAACCACATAATTATAACATATAGTTACAACAGTGCAAAGCAATACTGTAATTTGATAAGATCAGACCATGGGCACGGTTAAAAAAAAGTCCCAAAGTCCTGATAGCCCCAACATCTCACGCAGACGGTAGAAGGAAGAAACTCTCCCTGCCATGAGCTTCCAGCGCCGCAAACTTGCCAATGCAGCATCCTGGAAGCACCCAACCACAGTCCGACTCTTGAGTCCGTCCGAAAACTTCGAGCCCCTGACCAGCCCTCTGACACTGAGCATCGAGTGCTTCGACCCCTGCCCCGGCCGCCAAGCAACAGGCAAAGCTGAGGATTCGGGGCCTTCCCCTCTGGAGATTCTGGATCACACAGTAGCAGCGGCAGTGAAGCAGGCATTTCAGAAGTTTCACCAGATGTTGCTCCGTGCTCTCACGTTTGCCTCCATCAAATCAGAATTGTGCACGGCCTCCTACTTGACAGATTACAGATATTCATCACCGGAGAGGCTGCACGTGCTGCATCGCACCACCATCTTCTCCTCCTCCCGACTTCTAATTGCATGTAGCCTTGTCCTCTTAGAGTCATAGAGTTGTATAAGATTTAAAAAAAGGCCCTTCAGTCTCCTGTGTTTCTGCCAGCGTTGTGCCTTGTGTATCAAAATCCCAATTAACTGCATTCAAGTATCGGTCCAAGTGCTTGCTGCTCCTCTCCTGCCTCCCCCACCTCCTATAGCAGCTCATTCTGGGAACCAATTACTCTCTGTGTTGGGGGGGTGGGGGGGGAGAAATTTCCCAACTTCCTCCCCCTCTCTCCTTGAAGTTATGCCCACCTGTCTTAGAATGCCTCCCACGCCATCTGGCTACCTTCCTGATCTGTGCTTCTCATGATGTTGTACATCTCTGTTACGTTATCCTTCTGCCTCCTTTGCTCCAGGGGAAACAGACCAGACTATCTAACCTCTATTTATAACTCTAGCTCTTCAATCGCAGCAGTATTTTTTTGTAAATCCTTATTGCACTCGGCCTTGCCTAATTGCTTAGTAGTGTGGTGACCAGAATAGCATACAGCTCTCAAACTGTGGCCTAACTGATGCTTTGTATAATTGTAACATGAGTACGTACCATCTCTTGTACTCAGTGCCAATGAAAGCAAGCATGCCATACACCTTTTTCAACACCATGTCTATCTGTGATGCCACTTTCATGGGTACTCAGTATTGTGCAAAAGTCGTGTGTGTGTGTGTGTGTGTGTGTGTGTGTGTGTGTGTGTGTGCGCGCGCGCGTGCACATATATTTTTCATAGTACTGCTGAAATTTTATGTATTGTACTACAAAAAAAAATAAATTTCATGACACATGTGAGTGATGATAAACCTGATTCCGACATGGGTCTCTATTGTGGACCGAGACTGGGAAGGGGCAGGGAGAGGGGAATCGTGGTTCGGAGGGGAGAGAGCGGGAAACACCAGAGAGACATTCTGTAATGATCAATAAACCAATTCTTTGGAATCAAAGACCTTGCTTGGTGTCTCAGGGCTGTGTGTGTCTGGACCTGCACCACCCTCCCACCACTGGCACTCTTTCTCTGCCACCTGTCCCCACCCCTCCCACAGCACTCCACCCTCGCCATTCCCAACATTCTTTGCTCCCACCGGATTTACAAACTGGCACTCTGCTCCAAGTTGACAAATACAGTACTGTACTATGCAAAAGTCTTAGGCACCGTCGCGATATGTGTCTAAGACTCTTGCACAGTACTGTATGCATTTGAATCCCATGGTCTGTCAGTTCAATAGTCCCCCTCACCCCCCAGTCCCTGTCATTTCCTATGCATGTCTTGGCCTGGTTTAACTTTCCAAAATGCATCATTTTATCTCAGCTAAATTCTGTCTGCCATACCTGGAGTCACAGAGCTCTTCAGCACAGAAATAGGCCCTTTGGCCTGTCTAGACTCTGCCAGCCTCGTTTTTTCCTAGTTCCATCAACCTGTATCCAGATCTTAGCCCACCATGCCTCTCTCATCCATGTACCTATCCAAACTTCTCTTAAATATTACATGTGAACCTGCAGGCAGTTTGCTCCACACTCGCACCATCCTCTGTTTGAAGTAGTTTACCTTCACATTCTTCTGAAATATTTCACCATTCATTCTAATCCTATGGCTTCCAGTCTGCAGGTATTCTGCCCTCATAACTTTGTATACCTCTATAAGATCTCCCCTCATTTTCTTGTACGCCAGGGAATTTAGTCTTAACCTACTCAACCTATCCCTGTAACTCAGACCCTCAAATCTGGGCAACATCGGTGTCAGTTTTCTCTGCACACTATACTTGAAATTTGGCCTCAACATTGTCTTACACAACTTCAAAACATTAGTGCTCTGATTTATGAAGGCCAATGTGCCAAAAGCCCTCTTTGTGACCCTATCTACCCATGACACCTCTTTCAAGGAATTATGGATCTGTTTTCCGAGATCCCTTTGATCTCCCACACTCCTCAGCACTCTATCAATAACTGTACAAGTCTTGCTCTGGTTTGTTCTCCCAAAGTGCAACACTACCCACTTGCCAGTATTAAATTCTGTCTGCCCTTTCTCAGTCCATTTCCCCAGCTGGTCTAGATCCCTCTGCAAGCTTTGATAGCCTTCCTCACTATCAACTATGTCGTCAATCTTGGTGACAACAGCAAAATTGCAAATCCAGTTTACCACGTAACTAGTAATTCATTCAATGGACCCAACACCAATCCCTGTGGCACACCACTAGTCACAGGCCTCCAGTCAGAGAAACAACCATCTAATGCCACTCTCTGGTTTCTCCCACTAAGGAAACTTTAATTCCAGTTGACTTTAATCTTGAATGCCATGCCACTTAACCTTTTGGACTAGCCTCCCATGCGGACTTTGTCAAAGGCCTTGCTAAAGTTTATGTAGACAACATCCGCCGTCTTCCCCTTATCAACATTCTAGGCAACCTCTGTTCATATTCCCATTTGATTAAGATCCCATTGTAATCTTGGACAACCTTTTTCACTGTACAGTAAACCACCAATTTTGTTGACATCTGTAAATTTACTAATCGTTAATATCTATGACAGAACAGGATTCAGTGCTGATTCCTATGGCTCTCCTTGGGTCACAGGCTTTGAATTTGTAAGGCAATCCTCCACAACTGCCTTCTGATTCTTACCACAAAGTCACTTCTGTATCCAATTAGTTATCTTGTATTTGATACCAAGTGATCATTCCTAACCAGCCTACAGTGAGGAAACTTGCCAAAGGGCTTGCTAATGTCCAAATAGATAGCATCAATCATCCTACCCTCATCAACCTTCCTAGTCTTCTCTTCAAAAATTCTGAGACATGATTTCCCCTGCATAAACCCATGCCGACTATCCTTAATCAGTCTTTGCGTTTCCAAATGCAAATAAATCTTGTCAAACAGGGTTCTTGTCCAAACAAGTTCTATTAGTACTTGCACATCAGCAGCAATCCAATATTAGTGAAAGCAATGTGAGATACAATTTGCACACGCTTCTTGGGTGGGGCAGCACAATTTGGGTAGTAGTTTTAGGAAATTGTGCTTAGCTCTGCATTTTTCTCCTGTTCAACTGTTGTACTATAGGTGCCATTATTTTTGTCATTATTTTGATAGAAAATTTGCCTCATTTTCTACACAGTGCCCACATTTGTTATGTCATGGTGCAGATATCAAGATATTGTTTCTTTCAGAAGTTTGCATTTCTTAATTTGCTCTCACAGTAATATTTTGAATCAATTTTAAGTTGGTAAAATTGAGGAGAGAGAGCAGCGCACTGTGCGCGCGCAGCCTTCCGGTGAAAATGATATTGTATCCGTTAAATAGGAGCTGTGGACAATTCTGATTTGATGGACGTGAAAGCACAGAGGAACATCTGGAGACATTTCTGAAACGCCAGTTCGCTGCTGTTGTTACTGTGCGATCGGGAATCTTCCGAATGGAAGGCCTCAAAATCCCTGACTTTGCCTGCTGCTGATGACGCAGATTGAGGTTGAATCGTTCGGATAGAGATGGCGCTCAGTACTCGGTGTCGGAGACTGATCGGAGGCTCGAAGTTTTTGGATGACTCAGAGTCGGACTGTGGTCAGGCATGGCAGGGAGAGTTTTCTTCCTTCTCCCGTCTGCGTGAGATGTGGGACACTTGAGAGACTTTGAACTTTTTACTGTGCTCATGGACTGTTCTTTATCAAGTTATGGTATTGTTGCACTGTTGTAACTATATTACGTGGTCTTGATAGTTTTTTCAGTCTTGCTCTGTCCTGTGTTTTGTGATACCACACCGGAGGAAATATTATATCATTTCTTAATGCATGCATTACTAAATGACAATAAAAGAGGTCTGCGTGTCTTCATAATCTAAAAAAAAATCCAAAATTTTGGGATTTTCTTATAAAAATTGAAAAGAATGCTTAGGTTTTAAAGTTCAAAATATTTTGCATGAAACAGGAATTACTTGAAGCAACAGGAAAGAAGAGTAAAGGCAAAACTGTCAGCAAATAATATCGATGTGGGAAAGAGATAACAAATTCCTTGTCTGGCATCCTCTTTCAGGAAACATTTGAGAATTTACTGCGACTGAGTACATAGGAAGTGCGGTTCAGACTTTTTGCAGCTATGGTATTCAGCTTTATACAAGGAGACGAAATATGATTTCACTTATTTTCTAATTTCTTCACTAGTGATTTTCTGATCTAATGGAAAGAAGTTTGGCAGTACAGGAGATGTGAAATGTTAAAATTTAGCTCTCATTTCAGCATTTTTTGGCAACATTTCAGCTTTGAATTTTTCTGTTGCTTGCTGTTTTTGTTTTAGCATAGCAGCATTTCAGATTAAAATGCAGTAAATTAATGGGCACAAGAAGCTAATATTTTCTTTGGCTCTCTTTTCATTTTTGTTGGTAGTGCTTCACATTGTGTTGATTGTGGATAGATCATAAAACACTGGCACACTATAGCCCTTTTTGCTGACAATGTTGTACGACCTTTGAACCTACAGTACCCTATGATCACTCTGACTCTTCCCTCCTGCATAGCTTTCCATTTTTCTGTCATCCATGTGCCTTGAAACTCAGAGTTTCAAGAGCATGTCCCTTATGTACTTGTCTCTTACACCATCCCTGGCAGGGCATTCCACAAGAGTTACCCGGACACTTATTATTGTTTATTTATTGAGACACAGTGCAGAACAGGTCCTTCTGGCCCTATGAGCCACGCTGCCCAGCAATTCCACGATTTAATTCTAGCCTAATCACGGGCAATTTACAGTGATCAATTAAGCTACTAACCAGTGTATCTTTGGACTGTGGGAGGAAACTGGAGCACCCACATGTTCTCAGGAAGAACATACAAACTCCTTACAGGCAGGGGTGTGAATTGAACCCGGGTCGCCTGTACTGTAAAGCATTGTGCTAACCACTACGCTGCTGTGCTGCCCCATATCCCACCAAATACCTTAAAATGATGTGTGAATAACAGGCCAAGCTGGAGTGTGTACCCACCATTGACCAATATAGTAAGTGAACACTTGCCTTTTCTGAATTTGCTGTTCTGATTTTAAAAGAAGAAGCCTTCTGGACCATACTGCCATCAGATATGAATGCCAGAACAATAAAATGGCCCTAAAAACTTCTAGCTTGGCCTCCCTTTCATTCACTGGCCAACATGTACAGAAATTAAACAAGTAGTCCTTCATGCCAAAGAATAAATCTGTTTGTCAAGCCTTTTCTGGTTATTAGATCCTTGAGGAACTTGTAATGTTTGCCAATGCCCTTAACATACAGGAGCATTCAATATATGAAGAACCTATTTTAAAGAAAAAGGTATGAAGTTAAATTGGAAAGCAAGAATTAATCAGTTGGTTAAGATATCAGCAAGATATATCAGCTGGTTGAGTGATGTCGCAACAACAACCTTGCACTCAACATCAGTAAGACCAAAGAGCTGGTTGTGGACTTCAGAAAGGGTAAGATGAGGGAACACACACCAATCCTCATATAGGGATCAGGAGTGGAACGAGTGAACAGTTTCAAGTATCTGGGTGTGGTGTCAATACCTCTGAGGATCTATCCTGGGCCCAACATAGTGATGCAACTACAAAGAAAGCACAACAGCGGCTATAGTTTGAGGAGATTTGGTATGTTACCAAAGTCACTTAAACAGTTGTACCATGGAGAGCATTCTAACTAGCTGCATCACTGTCTGGTATGGAGGTGGGGGAGGGAATACTGTACAGGATTGAAATAAGCTGCAGAGACTTACAAATTTAGTCAAATCTATCATGGGCACTAACCTCCCCAGTATCCAGGAAATCTTCAAGGCGTGGTGCCTCAAAAAGGTGGCATCTATCATTAAGGATCCCCATTACCAGGTCATGCCTTGTTCTCATTGCTACCATCATGAAGGAGGTACAGGAGTCTGAAGGCACACACTCATTGATTCAGCTTCTTCCCTTCTGCCATCCGATTTCTGAATAGACATTAAACCCATGAACACTATCTCACTACTTTTAACATTTTTATTTTTCATTACTTATTTAATATAACTATTTAATATATATATTTACCTTCTGTAATTCAGTTTTTATTCTCTATTATTATGTATTGCATTGTAATACTTTCTGATTTTTGATTCAAGCAGAAAGATTGCTGAGAAATTAGCTCCTATTCCACTCCCTTAGAGCTGTTTTTCTTTGCTGAAATGTGCCAGCTTGTTGTTTCCACACCAGTTTCACACCGGACAAATTTATGTGGTCCAGTGCAACAGCTAGGGGGTTGCATAAAGTTTGCATACTATCACTGGACACATGGTGGATAGAGTCCAATCAGAACACAGTGTGGAAAAGCCTAATGTCAAGTTCACAACTGGTGGATTTACAGCAAGTTCATGAGGGTAAACGCCTCAAATTCTGGCGCGATAGCAAACACCATTTGTGGAGCTCCAGTGATGTTTGCCTCGTGGGATAGTCTTGTACAGTGATCTGCCTGAGACCTTCCTTGTGCACTGTGGTAAAATGCTTCCCATTCCTGAAGCACACTCAGCAAACCAAGGAAATGTCTTGGAGCCAATGATACTGGGAGGATAAACAATGAGGTAGAAGAGTGGTGTAAAATGGAAGGGTCTATGTTATGTTATTAATAAATATTTTAATCAGCTGATTTGCCGGGAAGGCAAACTCTGCTGTTATATTCAGTTGTGTTCAGCAGTAGTAGACATGATGGTTACTGGAGGCATGGATGAATATGAGGTGGAGCAAATATATTCCCAAAAACCCATCAAAAGTGTATTGACGAATCAAGTGTAGTGATGAAAATCATCGCAGCTTATTCTAACTCTGGTCTCCGTCTGTGTCAGGACATTGGCAAAGGTTGTTCAAGAATTTAAACATAGGTGTGAGAAAACAACTTGTTTTCAGAGATTGATGTGATTAGAAGCTCAGTGTTTATGGCTTAGTAATTACTTAAATCGTTTTAGAAATTTACATTTTAATTTCAATACCTTTTGGCCTTCTATCTAAATGGACTACGTGTGAATGAGGCTAAAGTGTACTGGAAAACTGGGAATATCACTCTTCAGCTGATTCTGTGCCCATCTGATGTCCACAAATGAATCTTCATACTGGGTGATGTTTATGATTTAAGATTCTGGCTGATTTTTCTCTCCGTCATCCATTGCCTAGAGCACTGAGATTAGTGTGATTGAAGTATAGTTTCTCTGTTCTGAGGCAGCTCAAATTTGGTTTTAACATTATTTTTTCTTTGTGTTACCACCAAGTATATAAATTACTTTTGGAGAACATAAAGAAATCTTAAACTGATGTGTTATTCCATAAAGGTAAGATAAAGTAGCATAAATTAAGGGTCTAATTAGACAGGAAATAAACCCATCATATGTGGTGGTGAATAAGTGAAAATGGATTACCCGGGAGAAATCGTTCTTTTCTTTATCACTTGAAGGAAAAAAGAGCCACAGTTTTAATTCTGTGGAAAAGAACAAATTAGATGATGAACTGTTCTCTTTTGATCAGGGTAAAGTTGCAAGGCTTACTTTCAGGTCCCGATTCTGATTCAATCTGATCAGAATTGATGATAGTTTATGTTACAGCTGATCAGCTTCATCACATTACTGCTTATTTGGTGAACAGAAAAAAAGCTTACTTTCGCGTCAAATGGGAATTTGCTGTGAATGAATATAATTTGGTTTAAGTTTCCCTGTTCACTTTCACAAAGGAGCACCGCTTTAAGTAACGTCTCCAGAGCAATGTATTTTCGGTTAATTTTTGCCACAAATAAATAGACACAATAGTCTATCCAGTGAGAAGAAAAAATGTATTATTATAATAGTATTTTTTTTGTGATCTATTGTGTATTTTTTGATGACAAATTTGGTTTTGAAACTACATTCCTGTCCAATTATTCAGTATAACTTACATAATCATAACTCGAGCCGCAATCCATCTAACAAACTGTGCAGGATTTCATGAGACCCGAGTCTCCAGACCAGCCTGCCAAGCAGGCCCTTGTCAGTGGCCTTGCTAAGATCCAAAAAAGACAGCGTCCACCACCCTACCCTTGTTTACTATTTTAGTTACCTTTTCAAAAAGGTCTAAAAGTTTCTTGAAGTATCACTTTCCAAGCACAAAGCTATTGTGAATCCTCCTAAACAGATGCAATCTATCAAATGCTGGTAGATCCTATTCCTTGGAATTCCATGCAGTAACTTCCCCACCGCTGATGTCTGGCTGACCAGCCTGCAGTTTCCTGGCTTGTCCTTGCTATCCTTCTTAAACAGCAGAACAACATTAACCAACTTCCAGTCTTTGAGAGCTCCACCAGTGAGTAATGATGAAGCAAATATTCTGACAGTGGCCTTCGCCATTACTCTTCCAGCCTCCTACAATGTTCAAAGATAGACTTGGTCAGGCCTTGGGAAGTAATTCACCTTTTTGGGCTGTAAGGCTGTAGATGCCTAGAGATCAGGGTCCTCCATGGTAATACAAGTGTTCTTTCAAACATCTCCACTTGTTTTCCTGATCTCTTGAGCAACCCTAAATTTCTCCTCAGTAGCCACCGAGGAGAAATATTCATTAAAGTTCCCTCTCATCTCCTTTTTGCTTGAGGCATGGTCAGCCCTGCTGATCTCTAAGGATACCTATTCCCTTTTACTCTTCAATAGCTATAGAAGCTCTTGGAATTTCCTTTAATCTTCCCTGCCAGATCCACCTCATACCCTCCCTTTGCCCTTCTAATTTTCCTCTGAAGACTATTCTAAGACTGTTTATGTTCATTGAGGAATTCACTTGTCCCTGACCTCCTAAAGTCAATGTATGCTTTATTATTTTTCTTGAACAGAGCCTCCTGATCTCTCATCCGCCAAGGTTCTCTAAACTTGCAAGGTTTACCTTCAGCCAGCGGGACTCTTGATCCCACATTCTTTAAAAACCCTGTGGTTGCTATTCATTCCTTTCCCCCCTAACAGCTTCATCCAATTAACTTCGGCTAGATCCTGCCTAATTTCTCATAAAATTTAGCCTGACCAGAGGACTTGTTCAATCCTTTTCCATCACTATCTTAACTCTAGTTGAATTGTGGTCACTAGAACAGAGGTGCTGCCTGACTGCCACTTCAGTTTCCTGCCATAGCTTGTTTGCTAAGAGAAAGCCCAGTTTTACATCCTCCTTACTAGGCCTTTTATATATTGACTCAGGAAACTTTCCTGGACACATTTCACAAATTCTACCATGCCCGTACTCTAGGTAGTCCAGTCAAGACAATAAGTGCAGGAGAAGGCCATTCAGCCCTTCGAGCCAGCACCACCGTTCACTGTGATCATGGCTGATCATCCACAATCAGTACCCTTTTCCTGCCTTCTCCCCATATCCCTTCACTCTGCTATCTTTAAGAGCTCTATCTAACTCTTTTTTTGAAAGAATCCAGAGAATTGGCCTCCACTGCCTTCTGAGAAAGAGCATTCCACAGAACCACAACCCTCTGTGTGAAAGAGTTTTTCCTCAACTCCGTTCTAAATGGTCTGCCCCTTATTCTTAAACTACGGCCTCTGGTTCTAGACTCCCCCAACATCGGGAACACGTTTCCTGCCTCTGGCGTGTCCAATCCCTTAATAGTCTTAAATGTTTCAATCAGATCCCCTCTCATCCTTCTAAATTCCAGTGTATACAACCCCATTAGCTCCAATCTTTCAACATATGACAGTCCCTCCATCCCGGGAATTAACCTCGTGAACGTACGCTGCACTCCCTCAATAACTAGAACATCCTTCCTCAAATTTGGAGACCAGAACTGTACGCAATATTCCAGGTGTGGTCTCACCAGGGTCCTGTACAACTGCAGAAGGACCTCTTTGCTCCTATACTCAATTCCCCTTGTTATGAAGGCCAGCATGCCATTAGCTTTCTTCACTGCCTGCTGTACCTGCATGCTTACTTTCAGTGACTGATAAAGAAGGACACCTAGATCTCATTGTACTTCCCCTTTTCCTAACGACACCATTCAGATAGTAATCTGCCTTCCTGTTCTTGCCACCAAACTGGATAACCTCACATTTATCCACATTAAACTGCATCTGCCATGTATCTGCCCACTCACCCAACCTGTCCAAGTCACCCGGCATTCTCATAACATCCTCCTCACATTTCACACTGCCACCCAGCTTTGTGTCATCTGCAAATTTGCTAATGCTACTTTTAATCCCTTCATCTAAACCATTAATGTATATTGTAAATAGCTGTGGTCCCAGCACCGAGCCGTGCGGTACCCCACTAGTCGCTGCCTGCCATTCTGAAAAGGACCCACTAATCCCTACTCTTCGTTTCCTGTCTGCCAACCAATTTTCTATCCATGTCAGTACCCTACCCCCAATACCATTTGCTCTAATTTTGCACATAATAAAGTCTAATAAAGTCTCCCTCTAATACAACCCTATTATTCTTAGAACTATGGCCACACTTTAGATACTTGCTCCTCAAGTTCCCCCTGACTGTTGCGAGGTGGGCGAGTCTATAATGCAGCTCAATTAGAGCGATGGTCCCCTTCTTGCTCCTAAGTTCTACTCACATGGCCTCACTGGATGAACCCCTAAGAATCTTATCAAAAAGGTACCACCCTTGCTTCGCTTACCTGTACCTCTTTTATGCCTATTGCATCTGTAACCTGGAATATAAAGCTGCCTGCCCTGTCCTTTTGCTGGCCATGTTTTTGTTATGTCTTTAACATCCCAGTCTTCAGAGCCAATCCATGGTCTAAGTTTGCCCGACTTCCCTGTTAATCCTTGTGCATTGAAATAAATTAAGTATAACTGGGTATTTTTTTCCCCTGCCTTTCCTGTGCCCCCTGGGGTACTGTGCTTGGGATTGAATCCCAGTGGAAGTTCTCTGCAGGTACTCAGCCCTGTCTGAGAAATTGTTCCCAGCTTTGTGCTTACACCCTAACTGGGAAAAGAGTTCGTTGCGGTTTCATGCAAATCCCACCATGTTTTATTACACCCCTAAATCAAGTTGACTCTACCACTATTCAGATTGACTGTATACTTATGAATTATCCTCTTACCAACCACAAACTCATTGTGGAGGAGCCGGACTTCATTTAAATCTGATGGGGTGATACCTTCATCTCGGATCCTGCTTTCCTGCTATTCTGTAGCTTAGAGTAATTCCACTTCTCTCTCAACCCTGATAATAGCCATAATTTATCCTTAAGTTAGAATCAGAATCAGAGCCACATTAATTATCATTGACATATGTTGTGAAATTTGTGGTTTTGTGGCAGCAGTACAGTATAATGCTTGAAATTACAATAACTTACAATAAATTGAGGAACGGTGAAGAGTGTTCTTTGAAATTATCAAGTTACATATGTTATCATATACACACTTGAGATTCATTTTCTTGTAGGTATACTCAATAATGTATAATAGAACAATAACCGTAATAGAATCAGTAAAAGACCACACCAAGTTTGGTGTTCAATCAGCGTGGAAAAGACAAAAAACTTCAAATACAAAAAGAAAGAAATAATAATAAATCAATAAATATCAAGAACATGAGATGAACAGTCCTTGAAAGTGAGTCCATAGGCTGTGGGAACATTTCAATGATGATGTAAAGTTATCTCCCTTGGTTCAGGTACCTGGTAGTTGATGGGTTGTTCATGAAACATTTAGAAATTTGATGAGAGAGGAGAAGAAGCTCTTCCTAAAAATGGACTGTGCATCTTCTGGCTCCTGTACCTCATCCATAATGGTAGTAATGAGAAGAGGACGTGACTTGAATGGTGAGGGTCCTTAATGATGGATGCAGCCTTCTTGAGGCGCTGCTTCCCGAAGGTGGCTTTGACGCCGGGAGAGTTTTCCTTGTGATGGAGCTGGCTGAGTTTACAATTCTCTGCAGCCTCTTTCAATTCAACACATTGTAACCTCCATACCAGGTGGTTTTGCAACCAGTCAGAATGCTCTCTACACGTGCAGAAATTTACAAGTCCTTAATGCAGTACCAGATACCAGTGAGAGAGCATCCACTATAGACCTATTGTGGTGGTCGGCAAATAGAAGAAGGTCTAGGTCCTTGCTCAGGCAGGAGTTAATTCCATCCGTGGCCAACCTCTCAAAGCATTTCTTCGCTGTAGATGTGACATACAGATTCTGCTCTCATGTATGCTGCTCATTCAGGTGCTCTGATAAATCTGTCATCGTCATTGTTCTCTTTGAAACAAAAACAGTCACTGAACGTCTTGTGTAGCCTATGAATTAAATACAGGTAGGATCTGAGCCAGTGCATTTAGTTACTGTCACAAACTTACTTCCTGGCACTTTATTGTTCTCCTTGGCAGCAATATGAAATTGAACCAGTACTGGTACAGAATTTCAGCTGGATTTGATCTTTTAGCTGTGTCATTGTTAAGACAGTCTCTTTGTAGCATTGTCTGCCACTGCTTGTCCCACAGTTTATCTGCTATTGAAACATTTGTCTCTTTGTCACTTCTCGATTTGTTTAATTTAGTCACTCCTGGCTGATTTTCCTTGTTCTACCTCAAGTCACTGCTTCCCACTTACTGCTTGCATCAAATCTCACTTACCACCTTAACTGTGTGTCTCCCCACTGCCCTCGCCCCTCCATCCACCACAGCAGTTATTTTGTGCTCGTTACACAGCATTATTTGCTCAGCAGCACAACTTGAAAATTCTCTGAATGCTTTTTGCAGATTCTTTCATAAATGTATTCTTCCCTGTCTTTGCAACATCAGAGCTACACAATACTTCACTATATCCGGACTCATTCAGTTCAGATGCTTTGATATTTTCTTTCATCGTTTGTGCCTACAGCTGCAAAGGCCTAAAGCCTTTGTGATCCTCTTGAAAGATCCATCCACCTCTATATCTCTCCTTCCTTTATACGGTGATTTTTGAAATGTAACTCTTTTGGCTCAGTGTCATATTTAATTTGCCAATTCTTCTTCGAGGTGCCTGGGGACATTTTTCTGTGCCAAAGTGCTATTTATCTTGGTTGTTATTTTTAGCCCATTCTCTTCCAGATTACACCTGACAATATGCACAGGGAAGCTTTTCTCTGTCTCTCCTATGGATTCAGAAAATGTTAATACACTCCTCTAATTGACTTTAAAGTACGTTGAGTTATATAGTCCTTCAGTATAAGCCAGCTTTTTTTGTATTCCTTTTAGCTCTGAGGCAATAGTACTCTCAGTGTTAGCTAAATGTGTGTGAAGATGTGCATTCTTCTGCTGCTGGTTAATAATCAGCTCAGCATTCTCCACACATCTGCAGACTCTGGTTTGCTGCTGATTGTCTCTTCTCATCAGAATGGAAATGACATTATAGCCCACCCCCCAAATAATTAAGTCCTTTTATTGGCAAGAGCAGGTGGAAATTTAGATTGGCTTCACGGACTCTGACATAGAAATATGAGACAGGAAGTTGGATGTACAAAATATTGTTGTTATGGAACAATATCGCATATTATTATCAGTCACAATATACTCTGCAGATGCTGGAAATCCAAGGCAACACCAACAAATTGCTGGAGAAACTCAGCAGGTCAAGAGGCATCCATGGAAATGAATAAACAGTCGACATTTGGTCGAGACCCTTTTTTCAGGACTGGACTGGAAGTGGGAGGATGCCAAAATAAAAAGGTTGGGGGGGGAGGGGAAGGAGGATAGCTAGAAAGTGATAGGTGAAGCCAAGTGGGTAGGAAAGGTAAGGGGCTGGAGAGGAAGGAATCTGATAGGAGAGGAGAGTGGACTGTAGGAGAAGGGGAAGGAGGGGAGGATACAGGGGGAGATGATAGGCAGGTGAGAAGAGTCTTCTATAGCATTGCACGTAGGGAGTCCAAGACCTTGTGTAGAATTGCTGTAAGGCAGAGTTAGAGTAAAGGAAGAGTATGCATAGTGTATAGCAATGATTCAGTTTCCTCAATAAAGTTACTCACTCTTCCTTATTCTAGAAATTAATTTTTTTACAAAGCAAGAAGCCTGTTAGAGCTTAGGAAGCAGTAAGGGAAAATCTGGAGCACGAGTTTCTGCAGAGCGCAGATTGAAGATCTGGATAAAGCAAAACCAGAGCATGACAGTACCACTATGGGGGCATAAATGAAAATGCAGTGTGCATTTTAATTTCAACTTTGGAATTTGCTTATGAATCAGGAACAGGAGTTGGTCATTTGTCCCCTCCAGATCACCTGCTCTGCCATTCAATAAGATCACAGATGATCTGATGTAAACTGAACTGCCCGCTCTGGCTAATTGCTGGTAACCATTCTAACTGTGCCTTAAAAGTACTCAATGACATTCTTTATTTTGCACTTTGCAGAAGAGAGTTCCAAAGATTTATAGTTCTCTGAGTGAAAACAAGATTGCCTTATTATCTGTCTTAAATGGTATTTTTAAACACTGAGCTTTAGTTCTAAAATCTATGGAATCCCATCTCACTTTTCCTAAACTCTAGTGGATACAAGCCTAGCCTGTTGAACCTTTTCTCAGAAGACAGTCTGCCCAATCCATGTATCAGTTAAATGAACCTTCTCTGAACTGCTTCCAAAATATTTCTACCTGCATTTAAGTGAGAGTAGTGTACTATACTCCGTACTCCAGATGCAGTCCCTGAAGTAAACTGAATAACTGAAGCATACCTTCTCTAATTTTCTATTTAATTCCCTGAACTATGTGCAATAATGTTCTGTTAGCTTTCTAATGACTTGCACATTAGGTATTTTGGTGAATCATCCACTAAAGACCCATATTGGTCTGTATCTCAGAATTCAGCAGCCTCTCGCTGTTAAAATAGACTTCTCTCTTATTTTTCTTGCCAAATTTCCACATTATATTCCATTTGCCAAATCATTGCCCATTCACTTAACCTATCTCTAGCAACCTTTTGATGTTTTCGCACTTACTTTTCTTACTCAACTTTGTGCCATCATCAAAATTACCTTCCGTACATTAAGTGGCTTAATCTAAGTAACTTGCATGAATTGTAAAGTGTTATGGTCCCAATATTTTTCCCTATATAACATCATGCAAAAATGAAAAAGACCTATTTGTCCCCAAACTCAGTTTATTATTAATCAGCGAATCTTGCATTTGTGCATTATTTTTGGCACTTTTACACATCCACACTGATCCTCTTTATCTAAGCTACATTATTTATTTTGAATTCCAGATCTCCAACGAATTGGCCAAAGATGATTTCCCTTTTCATAAAGTCATGTGGACCAGTTGGTTTCCTTGAATTTTGATTTAATATCTTGAAAAATAGCTGCTAATACCTTTTTTCTAGTTTTGTGCTTTCTGCCTCACAGTTTGAAAAAGGAGTTAGGTTTGTCCTTTTCCAATCCAACAAAACCTTTCTTGAATCTTGGAATTTTAAAACCAGTACATCAGCTGTCTCACTTGTCATTTCTGAGCCAACAATGAAGTCCAGCAGGGGCCTGAAATTTGTCAGCCCTCATCTCCAAGAATTTTTCTCAGTGCCACTTCCCTGGTTGTTGAAGTTTTGCTGTTCACTGGCCGGTATACCACTCCTATAAGTTTCACAAACGTGAGAAGATCTTCAGATGCTGGAAATCCAAGGCAATACACACAAACAATGCTGAAGAAACTCAGCAGATCAAGCAGCATCTGTGGATATTAATAAACAATTGACACTTTGGGCTGAGACCCTTCATCAGGATGGGGAAAAAAGATGAGAAGTCTGGGTAAGAAGATGGGGGGAGGGGAGGAAGAAGTGCAAGGTGGCAGGTGATAGGTGAAGTAAAGAACTAGGAGGTTGATTGGTGTGAGATAGTAAAAGGTTAATTTGTTCTGCTGACATGTAAAAATTAGACTAAGCTAAGCTTTGCTGGCTTGTGCACCTGTGAGTTAGGTAGTGGTAATATAATTATATTTCTGTCTAGAAAAATGTGGAACTACGGTTGGAAAATGAGGAACTACCTCATTTTAAGGTAACCAAAGGGTCTTTGTCTTAAAATACCACTGTTGCTGGGCATGTGACTATGGGGATAGCTAAAACTTGTTTCCTGCTACATGACAAAAATGATACAAAAACTCTGTGTCTCTGTACTTTGTGAGAGAGACAGAGACACCCCCCCTCCCCCCACTGGTACGGATCCCATGTGTGCCCGAGAAGTGCGCTCTCTCTCCAGTAGCGAGCTACTAATAAAGAAGCAGTTGCTTTATCTCCCGTAGCATGGTGTGTTCTTGCATCGGGTAACAGGTGATAATTAGAAGTAAGGTTTAACAGGTGAAAGAGATAAAGGAATCTGATAGGAGACGGTAGAAGACCATGGAAGAAAAGGAAGGAGGAGGAGTACTGGAGGGAGGTGATGGGCAGGTAGAGAGATAGGAGAGAGAGGGAAACAGGAATGGGGAATGTTGAGGGGGGAGGGGTCAATTACCAGAAGTTTGAAAAATGGATGTTCTTGCCATCAGATTGGAGACTGCCCAGACGAAGGTTGCTCCTCCAACCTGAGAGTGGCCTGAAAACAGCAGTAGAGGAAACCATGGACTCTCCTGTCCCTTACAAGTTGCTTCTTGCCTTTATTATATTTGATCTCCACCCAAAACACTTCTCCATCTGGTTTTCCTGAACATGGCACAATATGGTGGAGCAGACTCAGTGGACCAAAATGGCCTAATTTGGCTCCTGTGTCTTATGGTCATGTTGTGATGTCCATAAAGTAAATCTTTGGGGTGGACCTCCTGTTAACTTATTGTCAGTCATTCCCATAAAAGCCAAGCTGTAGCCTTTTCTGAATTGAAGACCAGCAAGTGTGCAGCTAAACTTCTTGCCAATCTTTGGATTGCCCTTTCGTTAGTCCAGCAGAGACCACTGCTGCGTTGTTGACCCTCCATAGTGTTCATTATCTGAGTGGAATCTTCTCGCCTGCGATTTGACAGGTAGTCCTGATCTGATTAGTGCATTTAAAATGTGCAAATTGCTCATGCTGGATGAAGCTTTATTGTGAAAAAATACTGACATTGCGAATGAAGGCTTGGTTCTTCCCATTAGATTGGTCAGCTGAGGCTGTCACAAATCATATGTTTTAGTTCTTCAGGAAGGTTTATTCACAATGGACAGAGTTAGAGTTGCATCAAAAAAATTTTGGATTTTCAAGTACAGTTGGGGATATTATAGATCAATGGCAGAAGTTTTGTAATGCATGGTTTTGTGTGCTCTTAAGATTAATTTGGATTAGTATTAGATTTAAGGAGTATCTCTATATGGCTGGCTGTCATTTCACTGGTTAAAATATTTACCCAATTACTTTGGTAACCAATAACAGCCGAAAGGAGTTAATACTAATAGGGCACAAAGTATCTGAAACTGGAAATGCTGTATTCCACTTCATTACTTTGACTCCTCAATCTTATAAATCTTAAGGTTAGTTATTTGTGTGGAATTGTGTTATCCATTTGAGGATTGCCACCACCTGAAGTAGTTGATCGAGCCAAGGGTAGGACATTGCTAATTGTCAGTGTCATTCACAAGAGGAGCCAATCTTATTGGAAAGGCCTTGTGCTGTCATATGCTTGGAGATATTCAAGGCAACTGGTGGTATCACATGACTCATTGGTTATAGGATGATGTGAGTTCAGTTCCTGCAGACTATGGAATATCATCATGAGCAGGAGATGGGAAGGAGCTAAAAAATGATCCTTATTGAAGGTTGCACTCCCCTTTGTGAAGAAATCATCTTGATTGTTGGAGGTAGGAATTGCAGCCCACAGGTTGCCAATTTGTTTTGCTTTGTACCTCAATAAAATGAACCTCAGGGTACTTTGATAATAGATTTAATTGGAATTTTAAACTTTGAACTTGTAACAGCCTTGGTGAAAGAATCTAATGGAAATGACTGTTAATGAAATGGTTTGCCCTTCATTATTGGTGCATTAATGTACTTGAGACTTCACTTGGCACAGATGTGCTCTCTGCCATTTCCACAGAGTGTGGAAAGAGAAACTTTGGTGAGTTTGGAATTGCATCAAGCGAAGACAATCTTACTGAGTTGGACAACCAGGAAGACCCAAATGTAGAAGTGTCAAAATGGATTATATACTTATTGGGCTACTATTAAACAGAATTGTGATAAATTTTGAACAGTATAAAAGACTAAATAGTCAAAATGATTGGATTGATACAGTGCATCAGTTTTACTAAACAATAATTCTGGAAGAGCTGAGAGTGAACTGTATTTGAAAGATGTGTTATTTCAGATGAAACGAAGAATATTTGAAGAAAAGTTTATTAGACATGCTCTCAAGTATAAGTCGACAAGTGCTCAAGAATTGTGTTCAAGAATGGAGCAGCACTGCAGCATAGTGGTTAGTACAATGGTTTACAGTACAGGCAATCTGCTGCTGCCTCTAAGGAGTTTGTACGTTCTCCCTGTGATGGAGTGAGTTTCCTCTGGGTGCTCTGGTTTCTTCCCACAGTCCAAAGACGTACAAGACTTACCCGGGGGAAGCGACAGTGGCCGTGCCTCCAGCACAGAGTCTGGCCCTGTAGCTCAGAAGGGTAGGGCAAGGAAGAGGAGGGCAGTTGTGATAAGGGACTCGATAGTAAGGGGGTCAGATAGGTGATTCTGTGGACGCAGTCCAGAGACCCGGATGGTAGTTTGCCTCCCTGGTGCCAGGGTCCGGGATATTTCTGATCGTGTCCAAGATATCCTGAAGTGGGAGGGTGAGGAGCCAGAGGTCGTGGTACATATAGGTACCAATGACATAGGTAGGATAAGGGATGAGGTCCTGAAAGGAGAATATAGGGAGCTAGGAAGGGAGTTGAGAAAAAGGACCGCAAAGGTAGTAATCTCAGGATTACTGCCTGTGCCACGCGACAGTGAGAGTAGGAATGCGATGAGGTGGAGGATAAATGCGTGGCTGAAGGATTGGAGCAGGGGGCAAGGATTCAAGTTTTTTGATCATTGGGACCTCTTTTGGCGCAGGCGTGACCTGTACAAAAAGGACGGGTTACACTTGAATCCTAGGGGGACCAATATCCTGGCAGGGAGATTAGCGGGGGCTACTGAGGTGACTTTAAACTAGAATGGTTGGGAGGTGGGAATCAAATTAAAGAGGCTAGGTGTGAGGAGGTTAGTTCACAACAGGGGGATGGGAACCAGTGCAGAGAGACAGGGGGGTGTAAAGTGAGGGTAGAAGCAAAAAGTACTAAGGAGAAAAGTAAAAGTGGCAGGCCGACAAATCCAGGGCAAGCATTAAAAAGGGCCACTTTTCAACATAATTGTATAAGGGCTAAGAGAGTTGTAAAAGAGCGCCTGAAGGCTTTGTGTGTCAATGCAAGGAGCATTCGTAATAAGGTGGATGAATTGAAAGTGCAGATTGTTATTAATGATTATGATATAGTTGGGATCACAGAGACATGGCTCCAGGGTGACCAGGGATGGGAGCTCAACGTTCAGGGATATTCAATATTCAGGAGGGATAGACATGAAGGAAGGGGAGGTGGGGTGGCGTTGCTGGTTAAAGAAGAGATTAACGCAATAGAAAGGAAGGACATAAGCTGGGAAGATGTGGAATCGATATGGGTAAAGCTGCGTAACACTAAGGGGCAGAAGACGCTGGTGGGAGTTGTGTACAGGCCAACTAACAGTAGTAGTGAGGTCGGAGATGGTATTAAACAGGAAATTAGAAATGTGTGCAATAAAGGAACAGCAGTTATAATGGGTGACTTCAATCTACATGTAGATTGGGTGAACCAAATTGGTAAAGGTGCTGAGGAAGAGGATTTCTTGGAATGTATGCGGGATGGTTTTTTGAACCAACATGTCAAGGAACCAACTAGAGAGCAGGCTATTCTAGACTGGGTTTTGAGCAATGAGGAAGGGCTAATTAGCAATCTTGTCGTGAGAGGCCCCTTGGGTAAGAGTGACCATAATATGGTGGAATTCTTCATTAAGATGGAGAGTGACATAGTTAATTCAGAAACAAAGGTTCTGAACTTAAAGAGGGGTAAGTTTGAAGGTATGAGACGTGAATTAGCTAAGATAGACTGGCAAATGACCCTTAAAGGATTGACGGTGGATATGCATTGGCAAGCATTTAAAGGTTGCATGGATGAACTACAACAATTGTTCATCCCAGTTTGGCAAAAGAATAAATCAAGGAAGGTAGTGCACCCGTGGCTGACAAGAGAAATTAGGGATAGTACCAATTCCAAAGAAGAAGCATACAAATTAGCCAGAAAAAGTGGCTCACCTGAGGACTGGGAGAAATTCAGAGTTCAGCAGAGGAGGACAAAGGGCTCAATTAGGAAGGGGAAAAAAGATTATGAGAGAAAACTGGCATGGAACATAAAAACAGACTGTAAAAGCTTTTATAGATATGTAAAAAGGAAAAGACTGGTAAAGACAAATAGGAAACCAGATTATTATCTGAATGGTGGCCAATTAGGAAAAGGGGAGGTGCAACGAGACCTGGGTGTCATTATACACCAGTCATTGAAAGTGGGCATGCAGGTACAGCAGGCGGTGAAAAAGGCGAATGGTATGCTGGCATTTATAGCGAGAGGATTCGAGTACAGGAGCAGGGAGGTACTACTGCAGTTGTACAAGGCCTTGGTGAGACCACACCTGGAGTATTGTGTGCAGTTTTGGTCCCCTAATCTGAGGAAAGACATCCTTGCCATAGAGGGAGTACAAAGAAGGTTCACCAGATTGATTCCTGGGATGGCAGGACTTTCATATGAAGAAAGACTGGATGAACTGGGCTTGTACTCGTTGGAATTTAGAAGATTGAGGGGGGATCTGATTGAAACGTATAAGATCCTAAAGGGATTGGACAGGCTAGATGCAGGAAGATTGTTCCCGATGTTGGGGAAGTCCAGAATGAGGGGCCACAGTTTGAGGATAGAGGGGAAGCCTTTTAGGACCGAGATGAGGAAAAACTTCTTCACACAGAGAGTGGTGAATCTGTGGAATTCTCTGCCACAGGAAACAGTTGAGGCCAGTTCATTGGCTATATTTAAGAGGGAGTTAGATATGGCCCTTGTGGCTACGGGCATCAGGGGGTATGGAGGGAAGGCTGGGGCGGGGTTCTGAGTTGGATGATCAGCCATGATCATAATAAGGGCCATCGAAGGTCCGAATGGCCTACTCCTGCACCTATTTTCTATGTTTCTATGTTTCTAAGATTGTCCAGTGATTAGGTTAGGATTAAATTGGGGGATAGCTAGGCGCTGTGGGCTAGAAGGGCCTATTCCACACTGTATCTCAATAAGTAAAATTATATAAAATCAAAGATAATAGGGAGAAAGCATGTCCGGACTTTAAATACATTGTACTTTTACAAAAACACCTAATCATACTTCCCTCTGGCAATGCATTTTGGTATTATTGTCCCAGTGCAAGCAAAAAGTTGGTCATAGTTATGTAATCTCTTAATGGAGTATTCTTAGCAGTGTTAAATATTTATATTATACTGTAGCGATGTGCTACACACAGCGCTAGAATAACCACACGGAGTCGGTGAGTTGGAGTTGCGATGAAAGAGGTTTATTCAAACTTCGCGGCCCGCTTTAAAGCCTTCCCGTTCCCGCCCTTTTTGCTGCCCGCCCTCTGCCTGCGTGCGCTGTTTCGTGAGCTGGTTCGTGGGTGTCAGAAAGTGGGTCGCCACAATACCATTTATAAAATCAACTCCTTTGTATGTGTATTAAATTGTACGCTGGCAACTGGAAAACAGATTGCTGAACATAAAGCTTGAAACTTCGCAAACTTCAGTCCTGAATATCATTTGCTTGCTTTTATTGTTTGCATGAGTTTTTTTTTTTGTCTCTGCATGTTGCTCTCTTTTATTGGGCTCTGTTGGGTTTCTTTGTTTTGTGGCTGTCTATAAGGAGAGGAATCATAAAGTTGTATATAGTATACACACTAGGATAATAAATGTACTAATAGTCTATGAAAAATAGATGTGTAACTGTAGAGTCAGAAGTAAAAAAGTAGCTTCCATGTTTGCTAACTGTAAGCTGCTCATCTTGCCATTGTTGTTTTGTGAATGTGACTGCACTGAAGTACAGTTCAACTCCAGGGAATTCAGCATGTTCAAAGATAAATAAATGTTGTCAGAGCATTTATTCTAGAGGTTAATAAAGAGTCCAACCACCTTATGAATTCTGATGCACAATGGGAATGTTTAGAGAACCATAATTTATAATAGTTATTTTAATTCTGGTTCAAAGATAGCTGGAATTTTTTTCACTGGATAAGAGTGGCTAAAGGTATATAGTCAATGTGTTGCTCTGTCCCTGAAAATTTTGTGTGGAAGATCTCCATCTACCTTGGTTTCCTGTTTTGATTCTGTAATAAGTATATTTTAGAATTTCTTCAAAGCATGAATGTAAGAATTGTTCTACATACAGCTATTTCCCCTTGGATTTTCTTTTGTCTTAATTAAAGAGTGTGTAATGTACAGAGAGGCAGAAAATGACAGAGGGGTCAGAACAGCATTGTGAGGTTCTGGAAGCAATATCTTGTGCAATTCTGCCAACATGATCCAATATTGTGACTTGTATTTTGACATCACAAATAAATATCCAGTGTAAGATAAAATTCTGGACATTTACAAAGCAACAGTGAAGTTGACTCCACTCACTTCAGACACAATACTAAGTCTCTTTGTTAAAGGCCATTGCTACTTTTCTTTGTCAATATTTTTTTGATCTGAGGACGTTGAAATCATGCATAATACAGCGCAGAAGTAGGGCTTTGCACCATTTCTTCAACCAGGTCTGTGTTCATGTTGTGCTCCATGCAAAGCTGCTTCAACATTCACATCCCACCCCATCAGTGTGTGTAGGCCTTCCTTCCCTCCTGTAAGTCCACCTTCCCTTTGAATGCAGTCTGCCATGTGTTTTCTCTGGAGCAGTGAGTTCTACATTCTAACTGCAGAGTAAAGAAGGGTTTCTTTATGTTTCTTGGGCCTAGTGGCTATATTTCATCAGGAGTCTGTGGATATTCGGTAGAGTCCAGCAAATGTCCACAGGTGTATGGTAGAGAGCGTTCTGACTGGTTGCATCACTGCCTGGTATGGAGGCTGCAATGCAGAGGATCAAAAGAGTCTGCAGAGAGTGGTAGACCAGCCAGTACCACCTTGGGAACAAGCCTTCCTGCTGTTGAGGGCACTTCCAAAAGGCAGTGCCTCAAGAAGGCATCATTCATCATAGAGGACCTTCAGCACCTGGACATGCCCTCCTCTCATTCCTGCTGTCAGTCAGGAGGTTCAGGACCCTGAAGATCTCCACTCAGCATTTTAGGAGCAGCTTCTTCTCCTCTGTCATCAAATTTTTAAATGGTTCACGAACCCATGAAAACTACCTCGCCATTCGCTTATGTACTATTTCTTTATTTTATTTATTGTAATTTAATTTTTTGTCTTGCACTGTACTGCCATAAAACAACAAATATCACAACTTGTGTCAGTGATCGTAAACCTGATTCTAATCACTGTTACCTTAATCCTGTTTTTCCCACCTGTTCAAATGTTTAGACAGAATCCTTTTATAACCTTGTGCACTCTTGATCATTCTTGTGTCTCTTTTCACGAGAATGCACCAGTTTTATTTTCCTTTTTCCTCCCATTCTCATAAATAGTTTTTTTTTTGCAAATCCTACAGATTTTTTCACAATATGGAAGTCATGACTATTGATTACTATTAACTGGAGTGTAATCAGTGTTTCTATGCTGCCTGACTCTGTCCTTGTGTAATTTTATATTTTATTGCACTAATACCCTGTTTTACATCTTGTCATCTTTACGCCCTCCCCAATCCTAATTAGGTATTTTTTTACCTACAACGATAAAGCACATTATTTCACCCTTGTAAGTCAGAAGTTGTTTTTCAGTTAATAATATATTTCACAAATTTATTACTACCTTCCTGTATTTTTATAACATCCTGCGAATTTGTTGTGTGGGGCTGGGTTTGCCAGCCAGTACCCATGATTTCATCAGTGAGCAACTGTGATGACTCAGATTCCTTGCTATGTAGGAGGATAAACTCCAGAAGCCTTTGCGAAAGGCAAGACTGTTGGTAGGTGGGCAAAGGGTCTCTTTCAGCCAGCGGCTTGAAAGATGTGTGACAGTGCAAATTCAGAGGTCAATTTGCTCAGGAATGGTGTGGGGTTCATTGATAGACCAGACTGAAAATTTCTAATCTGCTCATGACAGATTTAAAAATTTCTAACTCACCCCGGCCCTTTCTGGATCTGATTTTAGTTTCACCTCAGTTTCACTGAGACTTTGAAAAGTCTGCATTATGTGCATGGGCCAGGTTGCTAATAACTTTACAACCATAAAGCATGGTAGCATAGTGATTCGTGCAGTCCCTTTACACCACCAGCGATCACTGATCAGGGTTCCAAGCCATAATCAGATTTGAACCTTTAGCGGTAAATGGAGGCCTGCATATTTGTGCCTGGCCATCTGCCACAGCTGAAAACATAGCGATTGACATTGTGGTGGCTGTGGAAGTACCAGAACTTGGTGATAATCATACTTCCACTCGGGTGTGGCCTGTTTGGATGGGAAGTTTAAAACAAAACCAACTAACAGGAATGCTCACTTTCTGTGAATGGCTATGTTGTGCTGTTTGTATGACATCTGGTCCCAGCTGAGTCTGTGCCAAGCCACAAGTTTTCTGTTCTCTTCTTCACAGGGGTTGCTTTCATCCATAATATTACTTGCACTGACCTTCTGCTCTTGAATCCATTACCATCTTTTACCTTCTAAAGTTACCAACTGCTACGTTCAAGATACAGGAGTTAATGCCAAGGCTCTGTTCTCTCTATTCCATCCTCTGTCTGAGTCTCCCTTCATTCACAGTGATGTGTTCCTAGTCCTTCAGTGGCTTCGGTCTGACAATGGGTAAATGCTTTCAAGGCCTATTCCTCCTTATTTTGGTAAATTCTTCCAAGCCAGGAGTCTACATTTTGTTTACTGTTTCTGCTTTAACCTTCACCTTGTGACCATATCTTCAGCCATTTAAGCTCTGCAACTTTTATTCTGAATCTCTCACTCCCTTTTTGGATTCATTAGGGCACACTTTTAAATCTGCAGCTTCAAAAATGATCCCAGCGAGAGGATTGAACTCCAAATGCTTGTTAATTTGTAGTGTATCTAAAAGAAAAAAAAGGTTCATGCTTTCATGAGTTGTTTGAGGGGATACCTAAAAGAGCTTCTTTTCAACCATTTATTGTATCAGGAATAAAATATATACTGCCCAAACATAAATTTACAGAATGTAGATTGAATGTTAATCACAATTCATACTTTAATAATTAACTCATTAGGTTTGGTTATCAAAAGTATGGGAAATTTATTACAGTTCAAAAGTTCATTTCCACAACTTTTAATATCTGCTTATCATATATGAGGGGTGATTGATAAGTTCATGGTCTAAGGTAGAAGGCATCAATTTTAGAAAACCTAGCACATTTATTTTCAACATAGTCCCCTCCTACGTGTACACACTTAGTCCAGCGGTCATGGAGCATACGGATCCCTTCTTTGTAGAAGAGGTCCACAGCAGGGGTGATTGATAAGTTCGTGGCCTACAGTAGAAGGAGATGAGTTATACAGCTCTCGTTACGTGCACATGCAGTTCAACCCTTTGAGTGAAAATGCAGAAAGTTTGAAGTTTCTCCTCATCTCCTTCTGCTTTAGGCCACAAACTTATCAATCGCCCCTGCTGTGACCACTCTCTAGAGGTCCAAGAGGCTGACTTCTACAAAGAATGGATCCGTATGCTCCACAGCCGCTGGACTGTGCGTGTAAATGTAGGAAAAATGAATGTGCTAGGTTTTCTAAAATTGACTCCTTCTATCGTAGGCCACGAACTTATCAATCACCCCTCATACTTATGCATTTATTGCAGTTATTTTAATAACTAAAGATTAGTTTTATGTGTCACATGTACACCGAAACAAAGTGAAGTGCATCACTAGCATCAAATGAAATCAGAGGATTGTGCTGGGGGCAGCCCGCGGAGTTGCCAAGCCTCCGGCGCCAACTTGGCATGCTCACAACTCCCCAACCCTGACCGTACTCCTTGGAATGTAGAGGCAACTGAAGGACTTGGAGGAAACCCATGTGGTCACGGGGCAATCGGAGATCGCTCGTGGTGTGAAGTGACTTCGCTAACCACTACTACCGCGCTTTACGGTTGTGAAGTTCATTTGGCCAACATTTAATATCATCTGGCCATCATGTATTTTTGATAAGTGTTCCTTTTATTGCGGTTGTTTTGATAACTGGGAAGTATTATTTGCAGCAGATTTTGCTGTTGGCGTTGGCTGAGCAATCGTTATTGGGCAATATCTTGCTGAGTTTTGCAGGCAGTTCCAATGGTGATCAGCTGTTTGAATTTTTGGGCATCTGTATCTGTGCTTTCTACTGCTGCATCTGTCACTGGGCTCAGTGGCTGGACCTCATGTGGGGGAGTGAACATTGGTCAAATCTCAGGGCACATTGAACCTGATGTAGGGTTATCGATCATTAGGAAGATTTGTTCTGGTGAGTCATATGCAGTGTTTCTACTGAAGCTGGTAGTAAAAGCAATATATCAGATATAACAAACTCTAAATTGGATTTCCAGCATGTTTTGAATCTGATTTCCTGTATTCAGTCTGCCAATACCTTTTGAGAATAAGAGGAAACCCTCTGACATATAAATGAGCTGTTTTCAAGCTAGTCTGTAACCAGCCATCTGGAGCTGAATGAAACTGACATGACACCATCCAAATCTTTCAGTCCGCATTATTTTCATTTTGAAAGCATTTGCTGTTGTGCCCCACTCTGGTTGACTACATACAGTGCAGTGGCATAGCTTGTGGAGTTGCTGTCTCACCTGACCCAGCGATCCGGGCTCAGTCCTGGTCCACCGGTGCTGTTTGTGTCAGCTTTGTGCATTCTTCCTGTGAATGTATAGGTTTCCTCCCATGTCAGAGAGTCATATAGCACAGAAACAGACCACTCGGCCCATCTAGTTTGTGCCAAACTATTCTCTCTAGTCCCATCAACCTGGACCTTAGCTGTCCAATCCATGTTCTTAACCAAACTTCTCTTAAACGTTGAAATGAAACCCCCATCCACCACTTCTGCTAGCAGCTTGTTCCACACTCTCACCACCCTCTGAGTGAAGAAGCTTTCCCTCATGTTCTCCTTAAATATTTCATCTTTCACCCTTAATCCATGGCCTCTAGTTCTAATCTCACCGAACCTCAGTGGAAAGAAATACTGCTTGCATTTACCAATGGTCTATACCATCCATAATTTTGTATGCCTCTATCAGATCTCCCCTCATTCTGACAGACTCCAGAGAATAAAGACCTAAACTATTTGACTTTTCCCTGTAACTTGGATTTTCAAGTTCCAACAATATTTTTGCAAATTTTCTCTGTACTCTTTCAATCATATTCATATTTTTTGTATGTAGGTGTCCAAAACTGCACACCAAACTCCAAATTAGGCCTCACCAATGCCTTATACAGCTTCAACATAATGTCCCAGCTCTTGTACGCAATACATTGATTGCTGTTTTAAAGAAGTATGGGTTAGTAGGTTAGTTAGCGCGTGGCCTCTCCGGTGAATGATATCTGTAATCTGTCAAGTAGGGGAACGTGCACAATTCTGATTTGATGGAGACAGACCTGAGAGTATGGAGGAACATCTGGAAAACTTCTGAAATGCCCGCTTTGCTGCCGCTGCTACTGTGTGGTAACCGGAATCTCCGGAGCAGAAGGCCCCGAATCCTCGGCTTTGCTTGTTTCAGCGGCCGGGGCTAGGTCGATGGCGCTCGGGAGGCTGTATTGGAGGGGCTGGTCAGAGGCTCAGAGTTTTCGGATGGACAGACTCTGTCGGCTGTGATTGGCTGCTTCCAAGGCATTGGCAGTTGTCGGTGCCTGGAGGTTTGTGGCAGGGAGCTTCTCCCTTTTGCCGCCTGCTATTGGGGACTCGGGAGTCGATCGACTTGGGGACTTTGAAACTTTTTTTTTACCATGCTCATGATTTGTTCTTCATCAAATTATGGTATTGCTCTGTACTGCTGTGACTGTTATAATTATGTGATTCTGTCAGTGTTAGTCTTTGGTTTGTCCTGTTTTCTGTGATATCACTCGGGAGAAACATTGTATCATTTCTTAATGCATGTATGCATTTCTAAATGACAATAAAAGAGGACTGAGTGTTCTCATAATCTAAGTTGTTCAAAGTGTAGTGTTGAGTTTTAGAATCTGGGGCAAGTTGTGGAGAGAGAACAAATATGATTATTGTAGAAGGGTGCTTGATGGCCATCTTGATGGACTGAAGGGCTGATTTCTGTGCTGTAACTCGATGACAGGTGCAACATTATATCATGTTGTTCTGTAATAATGATGGGCTTTGTCTTGTTTCTGAGAGTTGAGAGGCAATGGTCTAGATTTCTGTGAAGAAGGTCATCTTGTGTTTCCCTAAATCAAGATCAGTCTGATGAGGTTAATTTGAAGTTAATTCTGATTTATGAGAGTGAGTTTACATTTAATAACTTTTATGGTATTGAGTGGAGAGACCGTTGGATGAAAAAATAATGGCATACAGCAGAGAATAATTTGCTGTATAATGTTACATGTTTGTATTACTTGGTTGCTGATTCAACATTTACCTACAGATTTTGCAGAAATACCTTCACAAGATAAAGTGTGCCCAGTACTGTCTTGGGAGATATTAGGATGGTCACTAGTTGTTAATCTTGCTGGACGTGCTCCTTTATCAAAAATGAATATTAATTAAAATTCACTGAATAGTACTTTTTCTTTTATTACAATTGTCCAGTAACATTTCATGAAGGAAATTACACATAGCATTAAGAAGAAATGAAAATATGGATATTTATATATTTTGGTGTGGATCTAGTTGACCTAGTTAATTATATTTATAATATAAGTGTATATATCCTGCTGCCAAATCGTGTTGCTGTTTGAACTGTAATCTTTGACTTGAGTCTATGCCAGATTAATGAATGAGAAACTTCTTCATTTGTATCCAAACTAAAATTAGTGTGGACAACAGTAAAAACACAAAACTTGATGTGGCCTTCTATATATTGGCGAGACCCGACGCAGACTGGGAGATTGTTTTGCTGAACACCTACGCTCTGTCCACCAGAGAAAGCAGGATCTCCCAGTGGCCACTCATTTTAATTCCACATCCCATTCCCATTCCCATTCTGATATGTCTATCCACGGCCTCCTCTACTGTAAAGATGAAGCCACACTCAGGTTGGAGGAGCAACACCTTGTATTCCATCTGGGTAGCCTCCAACCTGATGGCATGAACATTGACTTCTCTAACTTCCGCTAATGCCCCACCTCCCCCTCGTACCCCATCCGTTATTTATTTATATACACACATTCTTTCTCTCTCTCTCCTTTTTCTCCCTCTGTCCCTCTGACTATACCCCTTGCCCATCCTCTGGGTTTCCCCCCCTCCCCCTTTTCCTTCTCCCTGGGCCTCCTGTCCCATGATCCTCTTGTATCCCTTTTGCCAATCACCTATCCAGCTCTTGGCTCCATCCCTCCCCCTCCTGTCTTCTCCTATCATTTTGGATCTCCCCTCCCCTTCCCACTTTCAAATCTCTTACTAGCTCTTCCTTCAGTTAGTCCTGACGAAGGGTTTCGGCCCGAAACGTCGACTGTACCTCTTCCTAGAGATGCTGCCTGGCCTGCTGTGTTCACCAGCAACTTTGATGTGTGAAACTTAATAAATGTTTCTTTTTACCCATTTGACCATGTTAATAACAAATTTCTAACTATCAGATGAAAGATGGTTGGTCTCCAAAAGGCTGTCTGATCCCCTTTTACACATGGATCTGCCAGTCGCTCAGTGAATTCGGTAGCTTGCTGAGTAGCGTTTTACTATAAAGTTTGCATTGATATTCCTCACTGATATCTGTCATAACAGTCTTCTCAACAGTTCTGCTTGACTTGAGTCTTTAAATAATCCGATTTTACAGATAATTTTCCATGTTTATTTTGTCCTGAATGTTTCTCTTGTCCATAAATATTCTGATGACTTGTCAAGTCAGAAGATCTGACTAAGCCTTCCGTAGGAGAAAGGAAAGGTGCCCTGTGATATAACCTCTGCTGATCTATCTGATGGCTTCCTAACAATTGGTAAAACTTTACCCCTAGGAAGGCAAAGTTCTAATGAATTGAGCCTATAATTTTAGACAGAATTCCAAGTTCAAAGTAAATTTATTATCAAAGTATGTGTACGTCACCTTATACTACCGCAAGGTTCATGTTGTGGCAGGCATTCACAGTAGAACAAAGAAATACAATGGGATCAATGGAAAACTACACACAAAGGCAAACTTACAGATAAACAATAAGTAATAGTAATAAATAAATAATACAGAGAGTGTGAGTTTTAGAATCCTTGAAAGTGTATATAACCTAGGACTGAATCATGTTGCTGTTTGACCTGCATTGATTGTGGGATCAGTTCAATTTTGAGGTGAGTGTAGTTATCCACACTGGTTCTGGAATCTGATGGTTGAAAGACATTTCCAATCCTATATGCTTAAAGCTCAGGAGAATTGTTGGCATTTTCTCTTTTCATTCTTACAATTTAAATATTAAACATAGATTTGTGTTTAATGAGATGTTTTGTTTCCCTGCAGGAATCTTTTGGATCGAGATACATTTTCTAAGTCAGACCCAAGTAAGTAACTGTAAATTTCAGTTCTCTGTATGATTTGAACAAAATTTGTTGCACTAACAATACATGGAGGCATGTCCAGTTGCAATGAGCAACATAAACAGACTTGCTTCTTAACTTATCTCTAATAAGGCAAGAATTTTTACCTATTGATACGCACTTAGAATATCACCTGGAATAAAGGGAGATTAGATTATTAATTTAAGTTTCTGTCTGTTATTCAATAAAGAATTAGATGAAATGTACATGGTGCCTGTGGAGATGGAGTAGAATGTAAGGAGTTGGAGTAAAATGCTGTGCTGGGAGCATTGTTATTCATTGTTTACATTGAGGCAAATCTTCAGGACTGTGAACATGTGGATCTCATGAATCAAATGGTGGTAGTTCAGCCTGGTAGGTCAGTCACCCTTGCTGGACATGCCATGTTCTGCAACACTTTTACAAGGTTTCCACATGATCTTTGGTACCTCTGGCTCCCCTGCTGACAAACCTTTCCGTGTAGTAGAAGACATCGGCATGTTCTTGTGTTCCACTGTGAAGAGAGTTACCAAACTACATTGAGGTGAAAGATGAAAAAGCAAATCACTGAAGGATTTCTGGAGGCAGAAACGACATTTCGGGTTGGGACCCCACATCAGGTTCACATCCGGAAATGTTGACTTTCCTCTGTTTCCACAGGTGCTGCCTGACATAAATTTGTCCAGCAATTTGGTTTTTTTGCTCCAGGTTCCAGCAGTCTCTTTAGTCAAAATAGAAAATGAGATATTCCTCTCTAAGTGGTTTCCACTTCCTTTGCAATAATACTTTAAGATTCCGTATCAGTAAATGCAATGACAAACTTGCAACAGCAACTGCAGCCATAGGTTACTCTGCCATAAGAAAAACTATTTGCAAAGAAAATTTGCAAGGATATTGCCAGGACTTGAGGGTCTGAGTTGTTGGGAAAGGTTGAATAGGTTATGACTTTATTACCTAGACTGTGGAAGAAGGAAGGGAGAATTGATAGAGGAATACAAAGTTATGAGGGGTATAGATAGGTCAAATGCAAGCAGGCTTTTCCCACTTGAGTTGGGTGAGAGGTTAAGGGCGAAATGTTTAAAGAGAACATAGTGGTGGGGACTTTGCTCAGAGGGGTTCAGAGTGTGGAATGAGCTGCCAGTGCAAGTGGTTTATGAGGGTTTGATTTCAGCATTTAAGAAGAATTAGAAGAGGTATATCGTTGATGGGTATGGAGTACTATGGTCCGGGTGCAGGTTGATGCACCTAGGCAGATTAATAGTTTAGCATGGGCTAAATGGGCTGAAGGGCCTGTTTCTGTGCTGTAGAGTTCTATGTCTCTATAAGAATCAAATATTTAATTTTCAATGAATTATTTCCTGAATTAATGCCATTTTATCACCCTTTGACATTTGCATGAGGACATTATTATTCATGTTTTCCAAGATTGTCTACTTCCTGAAACTATTTTGCTATCTATTGGAACTGAGCAAATGAATCCTGCAAGTAGACATCCAAATCTTCATTTAATGCTTTCCTAGAAATAACTGCGGTAGAGCAGTTGTCCAGTTGGTGAGAAGCAACTTCTAAGGATTTATTTTAATTGCAGTAAGATTGGAGGCAGTACTGTGGCAATGTTACAGAGGGAACTGTCCATTTAACCTTACCCCTTCCGTTCCTGATGCCAGATTCTGCCTCGAGCCAGTTTTCATCAAACCTGCTCCACCTCCATCAATTGAATGAGAACAGTCTCTGTCAAGGGCTGCAGCTTGCACCATTTAGACACACCAAAGCCTCTTGGGCCTTTCCTGAGGCAAAAGAGACAGGAACTAAATGGAGCCTAGGGTGAGGGTGCATTTGAGAGGGTGATTAAGTGATAAGCATCTTTGGAGTAGAATATTTGCTCCATCAATCATTCCAGCAAGATAAATGGCTTGAGGTGCAAATCAACTGATGGTGCCAAACTATGTGATATTACTAACAGGAAGGATGCGTATCAAGGAGAACACGTTAGAAGACCTGTAGACAGAGAAGTTAAGTAGTTCATTAAGAAATATGATAAATATGGTGTACTTGCATATGAAAAAGCAGAAATATGTCCTATATGTATATAAGAGAAACTGAGATGAATAGACTGGAGTGAATAGAGAACGGTCTACTTCTGCTCCTATGTCTTATGGTCTTATGGAAACTGAATGAACAAGCCATTTAAAGCACTATCATAGGGAAGCAAAGTAACTGGGAATTATTTTTTGTGGTATAGGTTTTAGAAGTGATCAAGGAGACATCAGATCCTGGAATCAGGAGAAACACATAATGCTGGAGAAACTCCACAAGTTAGGCAGCAGCCATGGAGGGTTGACATTTTGGGTCATCTGGACTGGTAGAGGGGAGATAGCCAGTATGTGAAGGGAAGGGGAGTGGGGTAAGAGTGGCCAGTAACGGGTGGTTCCAGGTTGGGGCGGAGATGATGAGCTCATGAAGTGAGGAGGGGAGCATGGGAATGATGTCGGAAGCTGAAGGTGATAGGTGGAAGTGACTAAGGTGATGGCATTTGATGGAGAAAGGGGAAGAATGGAATAAAGGGAGTGAGGTGTGGAGGAAACCAGCAAGAGGAATGTATGTGTAATTGATGGATTAAGAGGGGAGAGCGAGCGGGTGAGATTGGATTAATGTCCTCTGTTCCTGAGGCAATTTAGAAGGAATTGTTTGGATCAAAGCGTAGTTTAAATCTGAAGTATCACAGCCTTCAGAGCATTGGGGCAAGAAATCTCGAAAAAAGAAATGACCACCAAGTAAACATTCCCGGCTTTGCCAGAAGTTCTGGTTTTCATTTTTGTTTTTCTTTACTTCAGCTTTCCAACCTCCAAAAAAATTTTCTGTTCTTCCTGATGGACCTTCGTCCCTAATGTAAATAACCCCAATGGTTTGGCTTCATCCATAATTGTACACACTAGGTTACTTTGTCCTGTCTGAATTATTAATGGTGAAAATGTTCCACACCATTCATGCTCACCTTTGGATCACCAGCTCAAAAGTGTCATCTCATCGGGCTTTATTTAGTACAGCCTGGGGTGGGGATGTGGTTTGATGTGACCCGATGGGTATTCTTTGTATAAATGGTTCAGCCAAAAGCTTGAATGGTGCTAAAGGAAAATTAGGCAGTGCACGTCCTCCACACCTTACAAACACCCAGTTTATATATGGACTGTAGATATGAGTAAGTGATTGGGAGACAATGGTATAGATTTGCTGTCTGCTGCAGGGCTCTGGGCGTGCTCAGCAGTGTGAGAACTCGGCTGCCACAGTGAGGCTACACTCAGGTTGGAGGAGCAACACCGTGTATTCCTTCTGGGTAGCCTCCAACGTCATGGTGTGAACACCAATTTCTCGAACTTCTGGTATATGTCCCCCACTTCACCATTCCCCATTTTCTTTTCCTTTTTCTCACTCTATCTCCTTACCTGCCCATCACCTCCCTCTCGCACCCTTTTCGTTCTTTCATGGCCTTCTGACCTCTCCTATCAGATTCCACCCCCCCCTTTTGCCAGCCCTGTATCTGTTTCACCAATCAACTTCACAGCTCTTTAATTCCCCCTCTGCCCCTCCCTGTTTCACTTATCACCTTGCGCTTCTTCCTCCCCTCCGCAACTTTTAATTTCTCATCTTTGTTTCTCCAGTCCTGCTGAAGGGTCTCAGCTTGAAATGTCAACAGTACTCTTTTCCATAGATGCTGCCTGGCCTGCTGAGTTCCTCCAGCATTTCGTGTGTGTTTTATTTGGATTTCCAGTATTTGCAGATTTTCTCTTGTTTGAGGTAGTTGGGCAAACTGGCATTTACTTTGATTATTTTCTATATAATTTTTTTTTCTAATCCGAATATTAGCTGAAAAGTTCACTATTTAATTTTGAATTATATGTTTCATTCTGTTAAAGATTACAAACCGTTTCTTTTTGTTTGGCCTAATTATTCCTTTTACTTCTAGTAATTAAAAAAGATAAAAATTAGCTATTTTCAAATGTGGCATTTAAGATCACTTTTTGTCACATTCCCTCACTGGATCAGATACAAATCAACTTTAAATTTAAAAATTATGAGGTAGAACTTTGGGACATATCACTGAATATTTTCAATTAATATTAATTCAAAATTACATAAATTTATAATGGAACTTCTGGCATATACTATTAATGTTTTAGATATTATACAGTCTCAATGTATAAAGATATGTATACAAGGAGATTCTTTGAAGATAACTGATTTCAATACTAATTAATGTGTAGCTGGT
The DNA here is from genome assembly GCF_963921235.1 of Mobula hypostoma. Lineage (NCBI taxonomy): Eukaryota > Metazoa > Chordata > Chondrichthyes > Myliobatiformes > Myliobatidae > Mobula > Mobula hypostoma. The sequence goes on along the minus strand of NC_086116.1, from coordinate 19,224,044 downwards.
ATGACAATGGTGGTAGATTTAAGTTGAGTTTAATGTGGAAAGTAGGTTATTAATTCTTCTGTACTAATGCTAGTTCGGGGAATAAGTTGCAGAACGGCAAAATTAGAATCAGGACCACAATTACACTGATTACCCCTTTCTCCCATTTAGCTTGATTGAATTTGTTTTGCTAGCTATCTATAAAATTCTCTGTTTAAAGGTTCATTGCCTCGAGAAGATAAAAAATCAATTGGACTGTAAGTAATGTGTTACAGTCTTGAAGACACATACCCAAATTTTTAGGAACAGCTTCTGCCATCAGATTTCTGAATGGTCCAGGAACACATTCCTGCTATTTTGCTCTATTTATTGATTTTTTAAAATTTCTTTTAATATAACTTATTTTTGCATCTTACACTGTACTGCTGTTGCAAAGCAACAGAATTCACAACTATATCAGTGATAAGAAACCTGAGCCCGGTACACCAACTGAACAATTATATTGCTGGTTGAATTTTGATGTTATTGTCATGGCAATTTGGTTGATGACAGAAATTTTATTGATGAATTATTTCATTTCCAAATGTGAGATCGGTACTGGCAACGATGTGAATAGAGATGTGTCTTTTCATGCAGCAGCTGAATGCCGACTAGTTCCTTAACTGAATGGTGACAATGGAGCAGACTGCACTAGTTGAAGACAAGGTGACTGTGTGAGTGGTGTAATTGGAAAAAGAGACAATGGCTAGTAACCTGAATATGGATGGACACATGGGATAAGCAGAAGAAACTGATGAAATGAACTTTACAGATAATGGTAGACCTGAATGAACTTTAGTGGCAAATGAATCACCTTGAAATTAGAGCATGAACTAGACAGGATATCTATTTGAGGAAAAACTTGAGAAGCAGGAGTGGGATTAGGCCATTAACCAAGATCATGAATGGTTTTTTTTACCCTAGTGTCAATTTTAAGTATGTTCCTCATATGACTTCATGTCCAGAAACCCGTCAATTTTTGTCTTGAGTGATCACCATGATTACACCTGCACTGCTCACCAGGATATTGAATTCTAAAGACAAGATGTTTGCAAAGAGGAAAAGGAAATGATGAGTCAACCTGCTCTTAAAGTTGCGAAGAAAAACAATTAGCACAGCGAATCGTGTTGACAGGAATAGAGAAATGGGTAACACTGGAAATTGTTTGCTTACTAATTAGGTGCTCGCACCTTATTATGATTGCCAGTTGCATAATGTGTCCCCTTAATACATGTTGACTTTGGTTAAGCTTGGTTAAGGTTAGGGTACATCCACTCTACGCCGGATAATTTTGAAAACAAAGCTTTTTTCTCTTCATTTTGACCTTCTGTCCACACTGAAACGGTGTTTTCATCCCCTGAAAACAGAGATTTTCAGAAACGGTCTCCAGAATGAATAAATCTGAAAACGGCTAATATCCGTTGCGGTGTGTATAGGGTAACCGAAGAGATTTTAAAATGCTGTCATGACAACACCACAACAACAATGCTTTCTCTGCTTCTGCTTGGTACTGCGCAAGCACTGCCGTATGGTTGTTATAACACGCAGTCAGTGTGAACGGTGTGAGAGTTAAATTGTAAAGTGAGCTTTTTTGACTATTTAAAAACGCTGTCATGACGTGCTGGAACAGATGGCCGCAGTGCGGCATTTCGTTGTTTTCTTGAACGCAACCCCCCACATAATCTAACAATTTCAGAACAGACGGCAACGAGACTGAAGCCAGAAGAGTTAGAAATGTACTCACCGAATACTTTGACCCATAGCTTACTGAATAAATAAGTATATTCACTTTGCCCTGTTTTCTGTCCTTGCTTGTATGAAGGTGGTTTACCTATTTATGCAAGTACTTCTCTAACAATAGATGTGTAACAGCCTAATGTAACATTGTATGGAAATACAAGATAACACTGATGCAGACATGTTTTATACATTTAACAAGGTGCTCTATTAATGCAATAGAGTTAGTCAGTTTTTCAATGTTCGTCGTCAGCCGGGTGATACTGTCCGTGAACTCCCTCCCAGTTGCCTCCATACGCTCCAGTATTTGTTTTTTTTTAGTTTTAAGTCCTTCTGCACGAGAGCCAAGAGCAATTCCTTTCAAGTTTTTCTAGTCTGTAACTGGACAAATGCGCACCAAGTATACAATTTCCTCTTCGCTTGTTTTCTGTGTGCCCTGCGCATGCCCAGTAGGAGGAGATTCGCCCAAATATCCGTCTAATGTGGACAGATATTTTGAAAAACGCTTAGTGCGGACGCCTGTCATTTTTACTCGAAACCGGCGTTTTCAAAATTATCCGGTGTAGTGTGGACGTAGCCTTAGTTTGCACTGATGGAAGCTGCTAAATGGGAGGTGTGCATTCCATGCATCTGCTGATGGGAGCCTCTCCAAAGAATGAGACAGGCTTGTGGAATGCAAAGTTGAGTTCCAACTGAATTTTACTTGAGACACCCTGATCACTTACTGGGAAGGAACAATGTAATCAGTGCATTGGAATCTGGGAGGCCAACCCAGCCCTGTGGGACGAGGTTGTCGTCTTGCTGAGTACGTCATCGTGATCCCTCGCCTTTGGCAACGTTGCAAAAGGTTTAATCACCTCCATCTTGTGGTCAAAGTAAGGACTTGCTTAATTCCATCTCTCAACAGCAGCCACACACCATCACAATGCACCACATTGCTCATTTTGAACAGGGCTCATGCATTATGTGTTTTCACTCATCTTCAGATACAATCGTCCAATAGTCTTATAAAGTATACACATCTTATTGCTTGGCTGCGCTCCCAGCCAGACACATTGTGCAAAATCCAAACACTTGCCCCATTTTAATCGAGGATGCCATGCAATTTATGCCATTAAGAACAGGGAGCTAAGCATGAGACATTAGCTGAGCAGTTGTTGGAGTGAGTGGGATGTGTGGCAGTGCACAGATAACTGAAGATAACATTGTGCTCTTAACTTTATCTGCAACCTTGTATTCTATATAACCTGTTTGCTCCTTCCCCTTGGTGTGAGTTTATAGCCCAGTAACCAGGGATTCTCATGTGGCCTGGTGGCAGTGGCTGAAGAAGTAGGCAGCTTATCACTTGGCCCTTGCACCCATTGGTTCGAGTATGGATAGTTTGAAAGTCTCGAGCAGGATCTGCTGCTGGTGTGTCATTGTAAATGCAGCGTCGGCAACTAAGGTAGGGAGAAAATCTCTGGTGCCACCTCTGGATGACAGGATGACTGTAAGGTCCTACACCAGCGGACTTGTCTGGGGATTTTAATGTCAGAGATGCTGCTTGACTTGTTGAGTTCCTCTAGTGGTCCAAGATGGCGCTGATAAGTGATGACTATTTGCATGCAGCTCCAATGGGAATCATCAAGTATTCCTGTTTAGGACTACTATAGGTGAAATCCAAGGTTACAGCCAAGAGTACTTCAGTAAGTGCATTATCTTAAGATGATTTAAAAAAAAATCAATCAATCCTAAAAACTGGCAGACTCAAGACCCGAGTGCATTCCTCCTTTAAGAAAAAGGAAGCAGGGAAGGTGTTCTGGATTACAGGTACGGTTGAAACACAGGCCTTGAACTGCCACTTCCAACTATTCAGCAAATGAACAGTCTCTGGAAAATAAAATTGAAAACCCCAGCAAGATTGCAGTACCAGAGGGCATCAGAGACTGCTGTGCACAAAAACATGACTCACCCTTGTCATTTGGGACATCGTGTTGCAGCCTGACTGCCTCACCATTCACCGAAAGGGCAGGTAGAGGAGGTGGAGAATGCAAAAGGCAGTTCTTTCTCAATCCCGTTCACCCGATCTGGAACTTCTAGTGGTTAAATGCCGTCTGTTTTATCCTCTAAGAGAGTTTTCTGCCATCATCCTGGTAGCGGTGTACGTCTTGCCTCTGGCCAACCTGAGGCAGGCACTGGTGGAGTTAAGCATTGTGAGCGGCAGATAAGAAACAGTGGACTCTGATTCCTTTCCTATCATTGCAGGGGATTTCATCCAGCCAACTTGAAGAAGTCTCTGAACAAGTACCTACAACATATTACCTGTGGAACCAGAGAAGCCAACACACTTGATAACCAGCAACACACACACAAAATGCTGGTGAATGCAGCAGGCCAGGCAGCATCTATAGGAAGAGGTACAGTCGACGTTTCAGGCGGAGACCCTTCGTCAGGACTAACTGAAAGTAGAGATACTAAGCCTACACTTGATAACTGTTATACACCATCAAGGATGTTTACCATGCCATCCCATGCCCACACTTTGGAAAGTCCAATCACCTGGGTGTACTTCTACTCCCAGCATATAAACAGAGACTAAAATCTGCAGCACCAGTGGTGAGGATCAAGAAGGTATGGTCAAGGTAGGTAGAGGAGTGCTTATAGACTGGACAATATTCAGGGATTCATCTTTGAATGAATACACCACAGTTGTCACTGACCATCAAGATCTGTGTGGATGAATGTGTGCCTTCAAGAACATACTGGACATACCAAAGCCAAAAGCCATGGGTGAATCTTGAGATTTGTAGTCTGCTGAGGGTATTGAAGATTGGTGATCCAGAACTATACAAGAAGTCCAGGTACAACCTACAGAAGGGTATTTTAAGAGTGAGCAAACAATTCTAATTAAAGTTAGAGATAGAATTTGTTGTACATCAGTTCTGGCAGGGATTGCAGGCCATTTCTTCGTATAAGGCGAAACGTAACATCACGAATGGCTCTGATGCTTCACTCCCAGATGAGCGCAACACCTTTTATACACACTTTGAAAGGGAGAATAAAACTACACCTCTTTGAATCCCTGCAGCATCTGGTGACACTGTGATCTTTGTCTTGGAGGCAGATGTCAGAACATCTCTCAAGAAGGTGGACCCTCCTCCCCACCGCAAGTCATCAGGCCCTGATAGTGTACCTGATGGGGAATCGAAAACCTGCGTCAAATGGCGGGAGTGTTCAAGGATATCTTTAACCTTTCAGTGCTAAGGTCAGATTTCTCACCTGCTTCAAAAGGGTGACAATCATATCAGTGCCCAAGAAGAGCAGACTGAGCTGCCTCAGCAGCTAAACAACTATTGCCCAGTTACACTCACATCTACTGTGATGGAGTGCTTTGAGAGGTTGGTCATGGCCAGAATCAACTCCTGCCTAAGCAAGGACCTGGTCCAGCTATGATTTGCCCATCACCACAACAGGTCCACTGTGGATACAATCTCACTGGCTCTCCACTCTGCCTTTGATCACCTGGACAATGGCAATACCTACATCAGGCTGCTGTTTATAGATTACACTCAGCATTCAACACAATCATACCCTCAGTTATAACCAGACAAGCTCCAAAACCTGTCCTTTATTTTCCTGTGCAACAGGATCCTTGACTTTATTGGGCGGCCACAGTTTGTGTGGATCAGAATTAATATCTCCTTGCCAACAATCAGCACTTGCACAGCTCAGTGATACATGCTTAGCCCACTGCTCTACTCTTTTCTGTGCTCATGACTGCATGATTGAAGTGGCGTCTCTAAATTTGCAGATGGCACAGCTATTATTGGCAGAGTTTCAGATGGTGACGAGGCGCTGTACAGGATTGAGGTGGGTCAGCTGGTTGAGTGCTGTTGCAACCACAACCTTGCACTCAACATCAAGGAATTGATTGCGGACTTCGGGATGAGTAAATCGAGGCAACACGCGCCAGTTCTCATTGCAGTATCAGCAGTGGGAAAGGTGAGCAGTTTCAAGTTCCTGGGTGTCATCATCTCTGAAGGTCTATCCTGGGTCCAACGTATTGATACAATTACAAAGGAGGCACAATAACGGTGGTTGTATTTCATTAGGACTTTGAGCAGATTTGGTACGTTCTGTGCTGGGGCAGCAGGCTGAGGGTGGCAGACACCAACAGAATCAACAAACTCATTCGTGAGGCCAGTGATGTTGTGGGGATGGAACTGGACTCTCTGACGGTGGTGTCCGAGTTGCATGCCATCTTGGACAATGTCTCCCATCCACTACATAATGTACTGGTTGGGTACAGGAGTACATTCAGCCAGAGACTCATTCCACCGAGATGCAACACTGAGCATCATAGGAAGTCATTCCTGCCTGTGGCCATCAAACTTTACAACTCCTCCCTTGGAGGGTCAGACACCCTGAGCCAATAGGCTGGTCCTGGACTTATTTCCCGGCATAATTTACATATTACTATTTAACTATTTATGGTTTTATTACTATTTAATTATTTATGGAGCAACTGTAACGAAAACTGTAACGAAAATGCTAGGGCCCATCTTTCCCCTGCCTGATGCTGCCTGACCTGCATTTCCCGCATATCCTGATATTGTTTCAGGAAAGAAAGCTGGAATGGTAGAGCTGCTCTGAGACTGTGCAGGTCCCATAACTTGCTCCTGCCTTCACTTGTTCCATCTCTTGCCGTTGAGTCAGAGTGAGGAACTGAAGCACTGGCAGAGATTCCATTCTGGGAATGAGTTATTAACTTAAAGTGCCATTACAGTACAATCTCTCATTTGTAGTGTGGACTCGATGTCATAAAAAGATTGAACGTTTTGCAGCACAGAAAAAGCTCCATTTGCCCATGGTGCTCATACAACTGAGATGCAGTTATTGAGACTTGATCTTGCATTTCTCCTTTTGTTCCAAGCCATTAAGACTATAGCACATCTCCTGCTTTCCGAAATGCATTTTAAATCTGGTATGTCCTTCTTCCTGAATCACGCCATTGTGATTTCTAAACCCCTACCATCCTTTAGGTGACATTTCTTTTCATTACTGCCCCTTCACGTTTCAACTCATTAAAGGCATTTCATACTTTGTTTAAAAAAAGTGTTCCAGGAAAATGTTCTGTGAAATAACATTTTTTTAATAAGGTTGAAATGGCCAAGTGAAATGTATTGCAGGGTTAACTATGGCTGGAGAGTGGATTGCTACTTTTTATAACAGAAATGGATTTATAAATGGAAGACACAGATCCAAAAGATGACATTATAGTAAAAGTACATAAATCAAATGTTTGCAATCAAGGAATATCTGTATTTTAAATCAGTACCTGTATTAAGTTCACTGTAAAAGGAAATAGGTTACTGGACCCTTAATAATTTTATAGATGTTGATTTAAATCACCCCTCAACTTCCCTGAGTCAAATGAAACAACCCCAGCCTATTCAATCTTGCCTTATAATTGAAAAATGTCGTCTCTGGCATCATCTGATTTGATTCTGATTTGATGGAGAATGGACATGAAAGCACAGAGGAACATCTGGAGAAATTTCTGAAATGCCCGTTCGCTGCTGTCATTACTGTGTGGTTGGGAATCTTTCGGAGGGTAGGCCTCAAAATTCCCAGCCTTGTCTGCTTTTGGCGACCGAGAAGGAGGTTGAATTGTTTGGACAGAGATGGCGCTCAGTACTCGGTGTCGGAGAGCTGATCAAAGCTCGAAGTTTTCAGATGACTCAGAGTTGGATTGTGGTCGGCATGGCAGGGAGAGATTTTCTTCCTTCTCCCGTCTGCATGAGATGTGGGACATTTGAGAAACTTTGGGCTTTACTGTGCTCATGGACTTCTTCATCAAGTTATGGTATTGTGCGCTGTTGTAACTATATGTTATTATTATGTGGTTTTGTCAGTTTTTTCAGTCTTGGTCTGTCTTGTGTTTTGTGATATCACACCGGAGGAAATAATGTATCATTTCTTAATGCATGCATTACTAAATGACAATAAAAGAGGACTACGTGTCTTCATAATCATATCTTGGTAAATCTCCTTTGAATTGCCCCTCGGACTATCATATCCCTGCATTGATGTAGTATTCAGCACTGTATATTGATATCTGAAAGCTGTGGCGTACCCAGTGTTTTATGCAGTTCTAGAATGATCCCTTTGCTCTCATATTGCCTTGTCCAATAAGTAAGAGCATCCCATATTCTTGTCAACCACCCAATTCGCCTGCCTGCCACTCTAGGGATTTGAGGACATGCAATAGCTGGTTTCATCATTCATATAACATTTATTGATTTGCCATCTACCTATCCCTTGTTCTGTTTTTGATTCCTTGCCCTTGCTTAATACAGAAATAGGGCTGTGTGTTTGTATTGAGGAGAGGGTGAGGGTTATTCGATGGGTATGGGCTGGCTGGAGGTGAAAAGGATGTGTTCTGTCTTGTAGCTTTGTTTGAAGTTTCTAGTTATCTTCTCAACTGTTACTTTTACTGAGATCCCACTGCTGTCTGTAAGGAGTTTCTACGTTCTCCCCGGGACTGCGTGGGTTTCCTCCAGGTGCTCCGGTTTCCTCCCCCAGATCAAACATATGCAGGTTAGCAGGTGAATTGGCCATTGTAAATTGTCTCCTGATGAGGCTTGGGTTAAATCTGGTCAGTGTGGCTTGAAGAGCTGGAAGGGCCTGTTTCTCAATAAATAAATAAGAAATAAGAACATAGAACATAGAACAGTACAGCACAGGAACAGGTGCTTTGGCCTGCAGTGTTGTGCTGAACTAGCTAAAAAAAAAAATCAAAAACACCCAAACACTAATCCCTCCTAGCTACACAATGTCCATATCCCTTCATCTTCCTGACATTCATGTGCCTATCTAAATGTCTGTTAAAAGCCTCTGATGTATTTTTTTCCTCTACCACCATACCAGGCATCCACTACTCTCTGAGTAAAAAAAAAACTTACCCCTCACATCCCCTTTGAACCTACCCCCTCTCACCTTCAATGGTATTAGACATTTCTACCTGGGGAAAAAGCTACCCCATGTTTACTCTACCTATGCCTCTCATGATCATATAAACCTCTATCAGCTCTCCCCTCATCCTCCGCTGCTCCAAATAAAACAACCCAATTTGTCCAACCTCTCGTGATAGCACATGCCCTCTAAACCAGGCAGCATCCTAGTAAACCTCTTCTGTACCCTCTCCAAAGCCTCAATATCCTTCCTATAGTAAGGCGACCAGAACTGTATACAATACTCCAGATGTGACCTAACCAGAGTTTTATAAAGTTAAGAGTTTTAAAAAGTCTTGACTTTTGAACTCAATGCCTCGACTAATAAAAGCAAGCATTCCATAAGCTTTCTTAACCACCCTGATGACCTGTGTAGACACTTTCATGGAGCTATTAACTTGGACCCCCAGATCTCGCTGCTCAGCAACACTGTTAAAGGTCTTTCCCTCAACAGTGTACTGTTTCCTTGCATTTGCCCTATCGAGGGGCAACACTTCACATTTATCTGCGTGAAACTCCATCTGCCATTTCCCTGCCCATATATGCAACTGATCTATATCACACTCTATTCTTTGCCAGTCGTCTGTACCATTCACAACACTACCAATCTTGGTATCATCTGCAAATTTACTAATCCACCCATTCACATTTTCATCCAGGTCATTTATACACATCATAAACAGCAGAGGTCCCAGCACGGTTCCCTGCAGAACTCCACTAATTACAGACTTCCAGCTCGAATAAATCTGTTCAATCACTACCCTCTGTTTTAAGTGCAAGCCAGTTCCGAATCCAAGCAGCTAATTTACTGCTGACCCCATACATCTTAATCTTCTGGATTAGCCTCCCATGAGGGACCTTGTCAAGTGTTTTACTAAAAATCCATGTAGACAACATCCACTGCTCTACCCTTCTCAATCTCTCGTTATCTTGTTTGAAAATACTCAGTTAAGTTGGTAAGATATGATCTGGCCCGCACAAAGCCATGCTGGCTCTCCCTAGTTAGGCCATGGTGTCCAAATGCTCATGTATTCTGTCTCTAAGAATTTTCTCCAGCAACTTCCTTACAACTGACGTGAGACTCACAGGATATGGTTCCCAGGCTTTTCCCTTAAATAAAAGTATACTTTAAATAACTGTTTTTGTGTATTTATACCTGCTAGTTTCAATCATTTGGCATATGATTTTCTTCCATCATTATGCTTTACCTGTCTAATTTAAATTAAATTTGATTGTAGACTGTTTGTCACAAGTCTAATTTTCCCCATTTTATTTAAGTTCCCTGTAACTCTTCAACTGTATTAGTTCTTGTTCTGAAGGTGATTTACTTCCTAAAAATGTTGTCTTTGACTTTATTCCCTTATCACATCTTTGTCATTAAGATTTCTTGCTGAACATTGCATATTTACAAACCTGGGAACAAAGTTGGGAACATTATTCTATTTATTGAGAAAAGAGTCAAATAAGCCTTTCTGACCCATCGAGCCGTGCCACTCAGCAACCTCCGATGTAATCTGAGTCTAATCACAAGACAATTTACAATGACCAATTAACCTACCAGCTGGTATGTTTTTGGACTGTGGAAGAAAACTGGAAGAAACCCACGGAAAAGGGAGAATGTACAAACTCCTTAGAGACTGCGGTGTGAAATTAACTCGGGATGCCTGTACTGTAAAGCATAAGTAACTATGCTACTGTACCACCCTTTGCTTTCCTTATTTGTGCTTTGTTCCTTGAATATGCTTTTCCTAGGGTTCCTGGTTTTGCTTTGTTGTTACTCTGACATGCACAGCCATTCCTGGTTTTCTTACCCTCTGAAGAAGCCTGTGACCCTTTCACCACTGTACACTGCTCTTACAATAGGTAAACAGCCTGTAGTGCACATGACTGAACAGAATATCATCACCTTTGCCTGCAGTCTCCTTTCAGCGTGCCTTTCCCAAGCCTACATTACTGGTTTCTTTAACACTACCTGTCTATTACCAAGCTTCTTTCTGCATCATGAACGCCAATTAAATTTGTTGATTGGTTTAACCTCTTGGTTAGACTTGCTGGCTTTCTTCCAAATATTTTTTATACCCTGAACATTGGCGTCCCTATTTTTAAATTTCAGCTCTTGTCATTTTCTCTGGCCGTGTACCTGTTTGGACCATTCCTCATTCTGCCTGCCACCTGAGGTATTTCAGGATATGCACACCAAGGCCCCATTATTCTCCTTCACTTGTTGGTATCCCTACTATTTGTTTATTCCAAATTTAAGCTCCAGTCCTAGATTTTTTGACTGATTTCTGTCAACTAAATTTATTACTTTCTGTTCAAATATTTACTTTTTGATTTATTTGCCCTTAAGTAACCTATTGTCTCAGCCATAACTCTTCCCTTCAATTATGTGATAACAGCTTTCATAATCTCTCAGATCTATTACATTGTACTGTATGAGCATTAGTTAGAAACCAAATCGCATGTACAATGGATTCTGGTTAATTAGGCCATTGGTTATTCGGGGCAGCCGCTTACTTGGGACAACTCTTAAAGAGGAAAAGGAAATTCAGAAAATGGCTTGGATTCCCTTTGCTTATTTGGGACATTATGCCACTTAATTGGGGTAGGTGACTTGCCACGCGTTTTCTAACTAATGTCAGTCTTGTGACTGTTAGACACTACACCGTGCTTAGAGGGTACAGTTTTTAAATAGCGTCACTTATGTGTTTGTGTTCGAAAAGCAGTGATTTTTGTCACTGACGGTTGGTGAGTAAAACAGTAAGGCAATTCAGCACTGTTTTGCTCACTGCAGTTTCAAGCATTTAGGTGTGGAGATGCCAGAAGCAGCTGGGAGTGAAAAGGAAAATGATTTCACAACTTCAAAAGTTGGGAAATACAAAGAATTTGAAGGTATCGACAATCATCTTGAATGTTACAATTGAAATGAAGATTTGGAGGATGCAATTGTCGAAAGTACTGTTTGAAGGCAGTCCGTTATCTAAGTGACTGCACTGATTTAGTTCATTTGCAGTCAATCCAAAGAACACATTAGCATACACCAGATGAGCTCCCTGTTGATAGTTATTAGGAATTAATACATAATTCTATAGTACTGTAGTAGTTTCAATAGTTTCACTTTTCTCACTGTTACCAGCAAGAAGGAGGTACAGAAGCCTGAAGGCGCACACTCAGTGATTGAGGAACAAGTTCTTACCCTCTGCCATCCGATTCCTAAATGAACATTGAACCTGTGAACACTACCTCACTTTTTATTGTATATTATTTCTATTTTTTGTATGATTTTTAATCTATTCAATATATATATATACTGTAATTGATTTGCTTATTATTATTTCTATATTATGTATTGCATTGAACTGCTGCTGCTAAGTTAACAAATTTCATGACACATGGTAGTGATAGTAAATCTGATTCTGAAAATTTATTCTGTCGTTCTTTTAAATATATAATTTATATTTGGACCAATCAAGTGTGACAGTAGAAAAGTGTATATGGAACCGGAAGAGATAGTGAGGTACTCAATGAGTACTTTGCTTCAGTATTCACTATGGAAAAGGATCTTAGCGATTGTAGGGATGACTTACAGTGGACTGAAAAGCTTGAGCATATGGACATTAAGGAAGGGGATGTACTGGAGCTTTTGGAAAGCATCAAGTTGGATAAGTCACCGGGACTGGACAAGATATAGCCCAGGCTACTGTGGGAGGCGAGGGAGGAGATTGAGACTCTGGCAATGATTTTTGCATCATCAATGGGGACAGGAGAGGTTCTGGAGGATTGGAGGGTTGCAGATGTTGCTCCCTTACTCAAGAAAGGGAGTAGAGATAGCCCAGGAAATTATAGACCAGTGAGTCTTACTTCAGTGGTTGGTAAGTTGATGGAGACGATCCTGAGAGGCAGGGTTTATGAAAATTTGGAGAGGCATAATATGATTAGGACAAAGCTTTGACAAAGGCAGATCATGCCTTACGAGCCTGATTGAATTTTTTGAGGGTGTGACTAAACACGTTGATGAAGGTAGAGCAGTAGATGGAGTGTATATGGATTTCAGCAAGGCATTTGATAAGGTACCCCATGCAAGGCTTATCGAGAAAGTAAGAAGGCATAGGATCCACAGTAACCTTGCCATGTGGATCCCACAGAAGGCAAAGAGTGGTTGTAGATGGGTCATATTCTGCTTGGAGGTCAGTGACCAGCGGTGTGCCTCAGGGATCTGTTCTGGGACCCCTTCTCTTTGTGATTTTTATAAATGACCTGGATGAGGAAGTGGAGGGATAGGTTGGTAAATTTGCTGATGACACAAAGGTTGGGGGTGTTGTGGATGGTGTGGAGGGCTGTCAGAGGTTACAGCGGGGCATCGATAGGATGCAAAACTGGGCTGAGAAGTGGTAGATGGAGTTCAATCCAAATATGTGTGAGATGGTGGTCATTTTGATAGGTCAAATGTGATGGTAGAATATAGTATTAATGGTAAGACCCTTGGCAGTGTGGAAGATCAGAGGGATCTTGGGGTCCATGTCCATAGGACACTTAAAGCTGCTGCGCAGGTTGACTCTATGGTTAAGAAGGCATATGGTGCATTGGCCTTCATCAACCATGGGATTGAGTTTAAGAGCTGAGAGCTAATGTTACAGCTATATCGGACCCTGGTCAGACCCCACTTGGAGTACTGTGCTCATTTCTGGTCGCCTCACTACAGGAAGGATGTGGAAACAATAGAAATGGTGCAGAGGAGATTTACAAGGATGTTGCTTGGATTGGGGAGAATGGCTTATGAAAACAGGTTGAGTGAACTCGGCCTTTTCTCCTTGGAGTGACAAAGGATGAGAGGTGACCTTATGGAGGTGTATAAGATTATGAGAGGCATTGATCGTTTGGATAATCAGAGGCCTTTTCCTAGCGCTAAATGGCTAACACGAGAGGGCACAGTTTTAAGGTGCTTGGAAGTAGATACAGAGGCGATGCCAAGAGTAAGTTTTTTACGCAGAGATTGGTGAGTGCGTGGAATGGGCTGCTGGTGAATATGACAGAGGCAGATACAATAGGGTCTTTTCAGAGGGTCCTGGATAGGTACACAGAGCTCAGAAAAATAGAGGGCTCTGGGTAATCCTAGGTAATTTTTAAAGTAAGAACACGTTCGGCATGGCATTGTTGGCCGAAGGGCCTGTATTGTGCTGTAGGTTTTCTAAATATCTATGTTTATTAGTCAAAGACTAATTTGTCTATTTTCTAATATAGCTTTTTAACCTATTTTCATGAAACTTCAGCTAATTGTGGTGGCTGCTTAATTGGGCCAAAATGTATTGGTTTCAGTGTGTCCCATTTAACTGGAATCCACTGTTTTCCTTAAACACTGGAGATTTTGCAGATGCGGAAAATCCAAAGCAACACACACAAAATGCTGGAGGAGCTCATCAGGTCAGGCAGCATCTGTGGAGAAAAATTAGTCTGTGCTTGGGAGTGAGGACTGGAAAGGAAGGGTGAAGAAGCCAAATAAGAAGGCAGGAATATGTTGGCAGGTGATAGCTAAAGCTGGGTTCAATAGTTCTATTTAATATCAGAAGATGTATACAATATACAACCTGAAATTCTTGCTCTTCACAGACATCCACAAAAACAGAAAGGTATTTCAAAGAATAAGTGACCAGTAAATATGTTAGAACCCCAAAGCCCCCACTACTCATCTCTCCCATGCACAAGCAGCAGTTATGCAATGACCCTCCTCCACCCCACTCCCACTTATTTACATTAAAAAGCCTCAGTACCCTCCACCCCTCCACCCACCAAGCAAGCAATATCAAAGCCCCCAAGAGAGACTATGATCTGCAGTCCAACAAAAACTAATCATTCACCTGACAATTTGAAATGCCATAGACTCTTTCTCTCTTTTCCCCAATAAAAGGGCGGAGAGGTGTCACACAGTGAGAGGGGAGAGTAACAAAAAACTCAAACTCGCTGATTGCAATGTTAAAGTCTGCCGCGTTCCTCTTTCTACCCCCCCCCACCCACAACTGAGATCTCCAACTCGAGAATCAGGAGGGAGAGAGAGAGAGATTCACTAAATGCAGAGACCGCTGACAGCTGATCCGCTGTTCACGATATTCTGTTTTCACCTGTGACGCTTCAGTTGGCGATTCCAGTATAGAATCAGCTCATCCACAAGACTGCAAAAGCTCAGCACCTTGAAGGTATGCTCGACTTCTAGGCTTCATCCTTGGGATCTAGAAAAAACAGCTGGTTGATAAGCCCAGGGAGTGGGAACCATTGCTGTAAGTAACCAGTTTGAGTGCAGCTGCAGGTCAAGGGCACTGACAGAGCTCTATACACTTGAAAAGGGGGAAAAAAAAGAGATATCAAAGACAGAGATTAAGCTGTTTCCACAGATGAGCTAGAAGAAGCTGCTATCTTGTACCGTCGTAGCTCTAGTCCAAATGAATGTTAACGTTACATTTGCCTTCTTCACCAATGACTCAACCTGCAAACTAACCTTTAGAGAATGCTGCATAAGGACTCCCAAATCCCTTGGCACCTCAAAATTAAAAAAAATTTCTCTCCATTTTAATGACTATATTTCCTTATTTGTTTTATTTTCCTAACTGTGACCCTGTCTTTGTTTTCATTTTGACGTAGTTGCTGTTTAATTCCTCTGTTGTGTTTTCCCCGTTCTACATTTTTCTTTGAAATGAATGTTTGGTGAGAAGAAAACAAAGTGCTGGAAACACTTAGCAGGTCAGATGACATCTTTGGAGAAAGAAACATAATTAAACTGATATTTTAAGTGGAGCTGGCATTTTGGGTCAAAATAACATTTCAGGTTGGTGAGAGCAATGCTGCTGTTGCCAAATGTATAGTGGCACAGCTGACAAGTTTTTCTGGTCCAAGCTTGGTCCGTGGTATCAATAATGACTCTTTCTGCCCTGCTGAGCATTCAGAAGCAGTCTTGTCTTAAGTAGTCTGGAAATCTGGATAGGATTGGACCTGAATCTGTACTACATAGTGGGGGGGGGGGGAGGGAGAAAGAATGACAAGTCAGGTTGAAATTGAATGGCACCATGTGATTCCAGGTAAATGTCACTCATGTTTAAAACTGGAGTGCATTTTGCAAAATGAGAAGTGTTTTGCACTGTAACCCGTCTACTCAAAAATATTTGTTCAATTCCATTTTTTTTTATCAAAGTACATTTGTCCATTCCGCAAGTGTCCCTTGTTGTTTGGATTCATCCAGGCAAACCTCAATATTCCAAAATGTCCAGCTCCAGAATTATTTTAAATGCCTAAAGCTTTCCTAGTATTACTTATTGAAGTTCATCATAGCAGACATCCCACCCTGCAAAAACTCATTTCGGGGAGGTAGCACCATCAATTTGCAGGAGACTTCCAGGAGAAGTGGGATGTCTGCAATGAAGTAGCTCCTTAGCAGCTAGCCAGCTAGTTTAAATAGTGTTAGCTATGCTAATGAATGAATGGCACCTGTTAAACTCACCTCAACATGTCTTTTACAGTCTTAGCCCACCATGGGCAATAGAAAAGTCACTGTTGCAAACAGTGCAGCGAGCAACACTGTCATTATTTTTGACCCCTATTAGGCAGAGGTACGCTTTAGTGTAGTCTGGAGTGACGTAAGTTTTATATTTTCTTTGGAACACTCTGCCACTGTGACTTTTTTTGGAACCCTCTCACTCTTCCTCTCGCTCTCTCTCGTGCTTGCTTTCTTGTTCTCACTCTCTCGCTCTCGCGCTCTCTCGTTGCTCTCACTCGCGCTTGCTTTCTTGCTCTTGCTCTCTCTCTCGCTCTCACTCTCTCGCACTTGCTTTCTCACTCTCACGGTCGCTCTCACTCGCGCTCGCTTTCTCGCGCTTGCTTTCTTGCTCTTGCACTCGCTTTCTCACTCTCTTGCGCGCGTTCTCTCACGCTCGCTCTCAAAAAAATCAATTTCCGGGACATTGTGTATGATTTGCGGGCATCAGGGAGCCACTATTAATTTGCGGGAGACTCCCGGAACTTCTGGGAGAGGTGGGATGTCTGTCATAGAAGCGTTGATGACATTCTAGGTTGCAAATTTAGGCTAACACTCTGCAAGACCAGTGTGAGAAGCAAAATGACACTCCCTTTCCCCCCCCCTCCACTTCCCCTACCCGCCCCCCCCCCCAATCAGGGGGGACAATGTCACATCTGAAATGGGAAGAAATAGATTCTATGCACATTCCCAATTTTCCCTAAAATAATTTTAATCAATAACTTGTATTCTAAGTAATTTTTGAGCTGAATTTGATCTTGCTGTCTGAACTTGATTTTATTACTAGAATTGTATTTTTTATTTTTTTCCAAGCATTTTTGTGATTAAACCCTGAGGAGTTACTCATCTCATCATGAATAATATGATTAATGCACTTCAGACCTCCTTCTAAGCAATGCTATTTTTAAGAGTCTATCAATAGTTACTGTGTGGAAGCCTTGCTGTGAAGGGGAAAAGAATATTGCTCGCTCCTTATTCATTTCCTAGGAAAATCCATCAGGTATGGATAAGCCTTGTCACTTTTTTTCTTGCTTTAATTTATCTAAATAGCTTATTTTCCCATTTGAGAATAACCGCCATATAAAGAGTGTAGAGTATCACTAAGCCTCAAGTGAATTGTTCTTTTGGGGCTCTCCAGTCTTTTAGTTCATTGTGCAGACAGGAACTTAGAATGTTGCTGAGTGGAAGGAAATAATTTTAAAATGTAAGAATTACAACTGCAAAGTATATTTACTTCTCTATATGCAAGGAAGAATAGAATTCTTGGGTAATGTTTTGTAATAGTACAAAAATGAGGTCAGATGGCGAGGGCAGTCTGGTTGTTCCCTTGAACTACTTTTCCACAACCTTGTCTGGTTAAAGAGTCGGATCTTGTAGCAGGCTGCTTGCTCGCCAGGTTAGTTAGATAAGGGTGTGTTGCACAAGGAGTACAGCCAGTGGGAGATGCAAATTGTGGAAACAATGGAAAACGCAAAGTTCTGGCTATACTAGCATGAGCTACGCAGGAAGCACAGTTAATGCCTTTGCCTTGCAGCTTTGGGCGTTCCAGGTTCTATCTTATCTGTTGGTGTTGTCTCAGTATGGTTTTCACCAGGTACTTGGGTTTCTGATATCCCAAAGTTGCACTGGTAAATGAATTGGTGATGATGTAAGACCATAAGACCTAACAGAATTAGATCTTTTGGTCCATTGAGTCTGCTCCACCATTTCATCACGACTGATCTAATTTTCCTCTCAGCCCCAATCTACTGTCTTCTCCTCAGATCCCTTCATGCCCTGATCAATCAAGAATCTATCAACGCCTGCCTTAAATATACCTAAAGGCAAACCTCCACAGCTGCCTCTGGCAAAGAATTGCACAGATTCACCACTCTCTGGCTAAAAAAAAAAATTCCTCCTCAACTCCATTCTAAAAGGATGTCCCTCTATTCTGAAGCTATATCCTCTGGTCTTAGACTTTCCTACCAGTGGAAACATCTACTCTATCAAGGCCTTTTACCATTCAATAAGTTTCAGTTATGAGGTCATTCCTCATTCTTCTGAATTCTAGTGAATACAGGCTCAGAGCCATCAAATGTTCTTCATATGACAAGCTATTCAATCCTGCAATCATTTTTGTGAAGCTCCTTTGAACCCTCTCCAGTTTCAACTCATCCTTTCTAGGATAATGGGCCCAAAACTGCTCATAATACTCCAAGTGAGGCCTCACCAGTGCTTTATCTAGTCTCAACATTACATCTTTGCTTTTATATTCTAGTCCTCTTGAAATGAATGCTAACATTGCATTTGCCTTCCCCAGCACCAACTCAATCTGCAAATTAACCTTTGGGGAATCCTGCACAAGGACTTCTAAGTCCCTTTGCACCTCTTTTTTTTTGTATTCTCTGTCCATTTAGAAAATAGTCAACCCTTTCATTTCTTCTACCAAAGTTCATGACCAGACACTTCCCAACACTGTATTCCATCTGCCAATTCTTTACCTATTCTCTGAATCTAGTCCTTCTGTAGCCTCTCTACTTCCTCAAAACTACCTGCCCCTCCATTTATCTTCATATTGTCTGCAAACTTTACAACAAAGCCACCAATTCCATTCTCCAAATTATTGACATATAACATAAAAAAAAGAATCGGTCCTAATACAGACTCCTGTGGAACACCACTAGTCACTGACAGCCAACCAGAAAAGGCTCCCTTTATTCCCACTGTACCTCCTGCCAATTAGCCACTGCTTTAATCATGCTAGAGTCTTTCCTGTAATACCATGGGCTCTTAGCTTGTTAAGGAGCCTTATGTGTGGCACCTTGTCAAAGGCCTTCTGAACATCACTCATTAATATAGCAAATGAAATCAAAAGGGAGCTGGTGGGCATGTGTAGGGGAGTAGGCTGCAGAGGAATAAAAAGGAGGAAATAAGTGTTTGATTGGCAGCCAATGTGATTTAATCAGCCAAATGGTCTCCTGTCTCGTAAAAATACACTCAATTGCAACTAACCCGTTGTCATAATTCCAAACCTCTGCACATTCTTTACAAGCTTTCCACAGTTTGTGCATATATTATAACATCTATTTTAATTTGAATAATAAGGCTATTATTCTTAACTTGCCATTTATACTTGTTAGTTAAACAGAAAGAATAATCTTTCTTATGCAAGTTCACGCTAAGTAGATTTCAATCAGTGAGGGTGATTTTATACGAATTAAGTTAACTAAGCAGGATGTTTTGGAGCTTTAATTCAATAAAATAAACTAAGAATGATATTGTAGAAATTATTACTTTTGAAAAAGATTGTTACTTTGATTATTTGAGGGTAGCCTACAACAGGGCTAGGAGAAAACTAAAAGGTAATTCATTTTTCAAGATTAAAAATAAAATCCACACCCTTCTAGAATTAAAGAACTATTATTTCTACTTAAGTGAAATTTAGTTCATATTAGCAGTAACATGTTTACTTTGTGCTTCCAAACATTAGATTCATAAAATAGATGCATTTTTCTCAAATTTTTTGTTACCATGGTTGCTTGCAAAGAACGTATGGCAAAAGCAAAGAAGTCTTTAATTAGCAAGCCAAAGATGGCACACAGCTCAGTATTTCATCCTTTGCTATTTCCGAGCTATTTTCATTTTGAACTAGGGCAGTCAGATTGGTATAGCATGGAAGTACAAGGTTTCTTTTTTATCTGTATGTACCTTATTTTTTAAAAGTGGAGCTGCAATCATTGCCTATCTAAAATCGTTTTTATCATTTCCACAATTTTTGACCACTTATCTCATCTTTCCGTATGACAGATTTCAGTGTCCTCATTTCTCATTTGATTTTGCCTTGTCAGTTCTTCCATTCTAGTCAGTGGACCACATGAATAATTTTACAGAACAATTCCATCTGCCAATTCATCATTCCCCTGTAATTAAAGGTCAAAATGTTCAAAATATAATTTTCAACAAAAATAGTTAAATAGAAGTTAGACATACTTAAATTAAAAGTTAGAACAGTCGCTTGTCTATGGTGAAGCGAGCACAAGATCTAAAAAGTAAGTAGGGTGTTTTGGAACTTTGTGCTGGGCTTGGGGTATCACGGTTTATTAGGCACTTGGCAAGGGCCAATAAAATGGTTAGTTTTAAGTGGAGTGACCATTGTAGGAGCTGAGGCTTTGGCTCAAGGGGCATCAGTGAGGAGAGGTTAAGGCTAAGGTAAGTTTCTTTCTTTGTCTATTAATGCTAGAGTTCTTTAGGTCTTTGCCTCGCTAGAGTAGTGAGAATGGATCCTGGGTCAGTGGTGTGTTCTTCATGCCAGATGTAGGAGATCTGGGAGGCCCCCAATCTTCCTGATAGCTATGTCTGTGATCTGTGTATCTAGGTGCAAGTCTTTACAGACCATATTAGCGAACTGGAGTTGCAGTTAGATGATCTTTAACTCGTACAGGATAATGAGGTGACAGATAATAACTACAGAGAGGTAGTCACATTGAAGTTGCAGGAGGCAAGAACCTTGGTGACTGTCAGGAGAGAGAAAGGGATTAGGCAGATAATGAATACAGAGCACCACTGTGGCCCCCAATAACAATTAGATATTACTGAATGAATGACTTACAAAGGAAAGCTGCAATGACCAGGTCTCTGACAAGGGAAGTGGGGAGAAGAGAGTAGCAGTGATTGGGGATCCGGTAATTAGGGGAGGAGACAGGAGATTTTGTTGGTGCGAAAGAGACTCCCAGGTGCCAGGGTCAGGGACGTATCAGATTGGGTTCACAGCATACTAAAGGAGGACAATGAAAAGGCAGAAGTCGTAGTACGTATTGGTACAATGTCTTTCCTTTCTGCAGCTGGTTAGTAAACTCTGGACTGCTGCCTGTACCACGTCCTATTAGACTAAAAATAGGATTATGTGTTTGGCAGGTGAACGTATGGCTGAGGAACTGGTGCAGGGGGTAAGGTTTCAGATTTGTTGATCATTGGGATCTCCTCTGGGGAAGGTATGACATTACAAAAAGAACAGGTTGCAGCTGAAGTCAAAGGGGACCAACATCTTTGTGGGCAGGTATGCTTGAGCTTTTGGAAAGGGCTTAAGTAAGTTTAGCAGAGGGATGGGAACCAGAGGGATAGGTCAAAGGATGAAGCAATTGGTCAATACAGTTAGATGCCAGATGTAGAGAGACTGTGAGAAAGAACAGGCAGTTGAGAAGGCAAAATTGCAGTCGGTGGGATAGGTTGAAGTGCATATATTTTATTGGAAGAAATATGAGGAATAAAGGTCATGAGCCTCGTGCATGGGCCATTTCAAGGAACTATAATATTACAGAGACTCTGCTGTCATAAAGGCAGGAATGGCTGCTGGATGTTCTAGTGTTTAGATGTTTTGAAAGGGTCAGGGAGGGAGGTAAAAGAGGTGGGGAGTAGCATCAAGGATATGATCACAGCTACATAAAGGGAGGACATCATGAAGGGATCATATATTGAGATCATATATTGGGAGTATTCTGTGGACACCTCCATCCCCTCCAAAACTGAAGAACACTGAAGAACAGTTCAGGAGGCATATTTTGGGAAGCGCCAAATAACAGGGTTGTTGTCATGGGTGACTGCAACTTCCCTAATAATGATTGTACCTCCAAGCAAAAGATTTAAATGTGCTGGAATTTGTTAGGTGTGTCCAGGAAGAACGCCTGACACAATATGTGGACAGGCCGACCTGATCTTGTGCTAGGTAGTGAATCAGGTCAGGTGACATTTTGGAGGCAGTGACCACAACTCCCTGATCTTTACCATAGCTTTGGACCTGGATAGGAGCAGATATTTTGGAAAATAATTAGTGGAGGGGGAATTATAATGGTATTAGGCAGGAACTTAGTGTAAATTGGGTAAATGCACAATTGAAATAAAGGGGTTGTTTAGGAAGTACTTGAATGTGGTCTGGAAATATTTGCTCTATTGAGGCAGGAAAGGATGGTAGGGTAAAGGAACCATGGTTGGTGAGAGATGTGGAACATCTAGTCAAGAGGAAGAAAGAAGCTTTAGGAAGCAAAGATCAGATGGGGCTATAGAGAATGACAAAATAGTCAGGAAGGAACTGAAGAATGGACTTAGAAGAGCTGGAAGGGGGCATGAGAAGGCCTTGGCGAATAGGGTTAAGGAAAATCTCAAGGCATTTTATACCCGTTCTTCGCACATGAGGATTACTAGAGTGGGGGGTAGGAGCGATTGGAGATGGAAGAGGAAACGTGCATGGAGTCAGAAGAGATAGGAAAGTTCCTTCATGAATACTTTAGTATTCACCAATAACGAGGACTTTGACAAATGGGCCTGCAGGTTAAAGCAGGCTTGTATGCTAGAACATATCAATGTTAAGAAAGAGGATGTACTGGAACTTTTGAAAAACATTAGGATAGATACAATCCTGGGCCAGACGGGTCACATCCCAGGTTACTATGGGAAGCAAGAGAATTTGCTGTGCCGTTGGGGATGAGCTTTGTGTCCTCACCTGCCACAGGAGAAATACCAGATGATCGGAGGGTGGCAATTGTTCAGTAGGGATAACCCTGGGAATTATAGACCAGTGAGTCTTGCTTCAGTTGTGGGTAAATTATTGGAGAAGATCTTTAGAGATAGAACTGATGAGCATTTGAAGAAACATAATCTGATTAGGGATAGTCAATATGGCTTTGTGAGGGGCATGTCATGCCTCACGATTCTTTGAGAATGTAACAAAGCACATTGATGAAGATAGAGTATTGAATGTGGTTCATATGGATTTTAGTAAGGCATATGATAAGGTTCCCCAATATAGGCTCATTCAGTGAGTCAGGAGAAATTATATCCACGGAAACTTGGTTGTGTTGATTCAGAATTGGCTTGCGCATAGAAGACAAAGAGTGGTTGTAGATAGAATGTATTCTGCCTGGAGGTCAGTGACCAGTGGTTTTCCAAAGGGATCAGTTCTGGGACCCGTGCTCTTTGTGATTTTTTTTATATAAACAACTTGGGTGAAGAAGTAGAAGGGTGGGTTAGTAAATTTGCAGATTACATGAAGGTTGGTGGTGTGCAAAGTGTAGAAGGGTGTTGTAGGTTACAATAGGATACTGACAGGATGTAGAGCCGGGCTGAGAAGTGGCAGATGGAGTTCAAACCGGCAAAGCGTGATGTGATTCAATTTAGAAGTTCAAATTTGAAGGCAGAATACAGGGTTAATGGCAGGATTTTTATCAGTGTGGAGGAACAGAGCTCAAAGTCCAGATTCCTCAGAATTGTCACTCAGGTGGTGTATGGTGTGTTGGCCTTCACTAGTCACTGGAATGAGTTCATGAGCCGCAAGTTAATGTTGCAGTTCTATAAACTCCTCTTTTGACCACACTTGGAATATTGTGTTTGGTTCTAGTCACCTCATTATAGGGAGGATGTGGAAGCTTTGCCGAGGGTGCAGAAGAGATTTACCAGAATGCTGACTGGTTTGGTGAGCATGTCTCATGAGGATAGGTTGAGTGAGCTGGGGCTTTTTCCTTTGGAGCAGAGGAAGATGAGAGGTGACTTGATGGAAG
Organism: Mobula hypostoma; assembly: GCF_963921235.1. Lineage (NCBI taxonomy): Eukaryota > Metazoa > Chordata > Chondrichthyes > Myliobatiformes > Myliobatidae > Mobula > Mobula hypostoma. Next base: position 19,200,249 of record NC_086116.1, on the reverse strand, counting down.
TGAACAAGATGATGAGGGATTGATGGAGTGGACATTTCCCCAGGGAGGAAGTGGTTAATACAAGGGGACATAATTTTAAGGTGATTGTAGGAAAGTATAGGGATGATGTCAGAGGTACTTTTTTTAAATACAGATGGTGGTGGGTGTGTGGAACTCTTTGCTATGGTTGGCTGTAGAGACAAATAAGGGACACTTAAAAGACTCTTAGGCACTTGGATGATAACAAAATGGAGGTTTATGTAGCGAAGGATTAGATAGATCTTGGATAAGGTTAAAAGGTCAGCACAATGTTGTGGGCCGAAGGGCCTGTACAGTACTGCAGTGTTCTATATCAGATGCTTCAACTAGTTGTGGTATCTTCACAAGGTTCTTCCCATTTGACTATCAGCCTTTCTTGAAAACTCTGCCTTCCGTTTGCTGAGTTTCCTTTGCACCACATGCTCAGAGCTTTCAGTAACAGGTGTGTATCCTGTGCAATTGCAGTTTGCTAAACTTTTGAACAATCCTCCTTATCTAAAGAACAGGTTTCTCCAGTTTGTGAAACATTGTGAATAGGTTTGTTTGTTCTATTAAATGTCTTGGTCAAAGCACTTCCTGCAGGCAGGACTGGAATTTACCTTGTGTATAGGAGAGATCGGCAATCATTTTAAACCGTGGGCTCTTTGTTGACTGTTAGAAAAGGAAACATAGATTGTTGATGGAAAGTTGATACGTTTATTGGTATTGCAAATTCATTCAACAACATTCCTGAGCTATTTTTTTGAAGGGTTAAGATGTAAACATGGCACATTTAGTTCCCGACAAAGTGAATATCCTCAGACATCCCACCCTGCAAAAACTCATTTCAGGGAGGTAGCACCACCACCCCCTCCCCTCCGGTTGACCTCCAAGGGTGTATGCATACAGGACATTTGATTATGAAAGAACACAATTTATTTGATTACATATTGAAACTACTTATATATTCCTTGTTGAGTGTTTTGTTGGCAGTCTCAATGCTAATAGCTAAATGCTAATGCAAATAGCTTTTCTATTTCTTTTGCAAACTTTCCTTGTACTGTGATGTGGCTTGCTTGGCAGATTTGAGCATTTTGCCAGAAGTCTCAACCTCATAAAATATGTACTTATATTATCATAGTCATTTTTTTATTCTATTACAACTTTAAGCAAGTCTACAGGGAGTTTGGCCTCATCACATAGGACATCAATAGAGTAGCTCCTTAGTAGCTCGCCAGCTAGTTTAAATAACGTTAGCTATGCTAATGAATGAATGACACCGGTTAAACTCACCTCAACATGTCTTTTACAGTCATTTAACCCACCATGGGCAATGGAAAAGTCACTGTTGCAAACAGTGCAGTGAGCAAAACTGTCATTATTTTTTACCCCTATTAGGCAGAGGTACACTTTAGTGTAGTCTGGGGTGAAGTACGTTTTATATATTTTTTTGGAACACTCTGCCATGGCGCTGCAAGATACTAAACACCCCTCTCCCTCTCTCACCCTCTCTCCCTCCCCCCTCTCTCCCTCCCCCCTCTCTCCCTCCCCCCTCTCTCCCTCCCCCCTCTCTCCCTCCCCCCCTCTCCCTCCCCCTCCCTCCCCCCTCCTCTCCCCTCCCCCCTCCTCTCCCCTCCCCCCTCCTCTCCCCTCCCCCCTCCTCTCCCCTCCCCCCTCCTCTCTCCCTCCCCCCTCCTCTCCCTCTCCCTCTCCCTCTCCCTCTCCCTCTCCCTCTCCCTCTCCCTCTCCCTCTCCCTCTCCCTCTCCCTCTCCCTCTCCCTCTCCCTCTCCCTCTCCCTCTCCCTCTCCCCTCTCCCTCTCCCTCTCCCTCTCCCTCTCCCTCCCTCCCTCCCCCCCGCCCCCCCCGCCATGCAGCTGCTATCAATATGCGGGAAACTCCCAGAACTTCCAGGAGAGGTGGGATGTCTGATATCCTGGATATTTGATTATGTTGCCATGCATATAAAAATGGATGTTCTTTAGAATGGAAAGCAGATTGCATTGACATTTGGGTTGTTTCATGCCACTGCAGACATTTAACTAGTGATTTCTTGTCATGAATTGTATTTGCTGGCATTATTCATTTTCTGGATTGGTCATGCTTCTTTGGAACACCAGAAACTGAAGGTTGATGGCAGGGTTCAGCGGTGTCTGTATTTATAGTCTTTCAGCACTGAATTGTAAAGTGGGTCTTGCTCTGGCCCAGTTGTGCTAGACTCTCTTTAGTTTGTTTACCCCCGCCGCCATTAGTTTCTTCTTGGAACACATAACCTTGCCCAATCTTTCAATTTCTCACAGTCACTGTTTCTTAATTTTCCTTGGGTGTGAAGCCCAACCATTGGATCCCATCCTAATTGACTAACTCCCCCCCCACCCCCACTATCTCAAGAGCATCTTCTTCCCCTCTACCATCAGGGCCACTACCTTATTTCTCCTTTGCATTAATTATTTTTTTATATGATTTAGAGATTGTCATATCTTTGCACAGTAGTACTGCTGCAAAACAACTAATTTCTCTTCATTCCCACCACTGTCTGTAAGGAGTTTATACTTTCTCCCTGTGACTGTGTGGGTTTCGTCCAGGTGCGCTGGTTTAATCCCACATGCCAAAGATCTACCAGTTGGTAGGTCAATTGGTCATTGCAAATTGTTCCATGATTAGGCCAGGATTAAATTGGGGAATTGCTGGGTGGTGTGGCTTGAAGCGTCAGAAGGGCCTATTCTGCGTTGTATCTCAATAAATAATCTGATTTTGAACCGGTGATTACAGGTCTCCAGCTCACAATTTGCATCTGCCTGACCACCATTCATTAACCTCATGTACCCTGGTCACCAGAATTCCTTCTCTTCCCTCAATCAAATAAGTTTATCTTCAATCTAAGTTTAGAAATACAAGTTGATCTTCAAGATGTGAGTTTATAATATGTAGTATAACTGATGCATTGTTTAATTGAAAGTCATTACCTTCAATAGAGGAAACTCCACATCAGCACTGGGTTTACAATGTTTCTCCTTGGGGAAGTAACAAAATTCAAGATAAATTTATTATCGAAGTACGTAGATGTCATCATGTACAACACTGAGATTTCATTTTCTTCCAGACATTCACGGTAAAACAAAGATGTATAAAAGAATCATTGAAAAGCTACACACAAAGACTGGCAAACAACCAAAGTGCAAGAGGACAAACTATACAAATACAAAAAGTAAAGAAATAATACCGAGATCGACAGTTGTGGAGTCCTTGAAAGTGAGTCCATAGGTTGTGGAATAGTTCAGTGTTGGGGTGAGTGAAGTTATCCATGTTGGTTCAGGAGCCTGATGGTTGAGGGGTAAGGACTGTTCCTGAAGCTGGTAGTACGGGTCATAAGGCTGCTGCCGTGCCTCCTTCCCAATGGCAACAGTGCGAGTGAAGAGAAGACGGTCTGGATGATGGGAGTCCTTGATGGCGGATGCTACTTTTTTATGGCAGTGCTCATTGTAGCAGAGCAGTAAGCAAGAATGTGGTTTGAAAAGAAAAAGAGCAGGCCTAGAAATGTGAAGTGAAAATAAATTATTTTGGAAATATTAGGCAGGTCATGCAGTGTCTGTGGAAAGAGAAGCAGGTTGATCATTTGGGTCTGAGATCCTTCATCAAAGAAAGGGGTTCTCTCATTTGCTTGGTGATAAAATCAGACAGCAGATGTGATGGATACATTAGTGAGCTGAAGAGACACTTGTGGCTATCTAGCCTGCATAAGCCATAAGTGGAAATGCTACTGATGGCAGGTGGCAAGATCCCATTTATGGACACTGCAACTCAAAGCTCAACAAGGAAGGTGATACTGTTGCTGCTGGTAGGGCTGGAGACATATGAAACATTCGTAAGTGTCCAAGTTTTACAGCCTGGGTCAAGTGGGAAAGTTTGAATGTGTGGTCAGGCTAAACACAGTGGCAGAAAGCTGCAGGTTCCAGACTTTTTTTAGATTGAACGTTACAGGGTGTGGATTGACAGATGAGAAAACTTGGGTAAAACTACATAAATCAATGAGCTTACCATTTCTTGCTCCCCAGTATAGATAGCTCTTTAAAAATGTGACACAGTTTCACTCAGACACAATTCTAAGTGTGCAATCCCTTGAAGATGGTAATGATGATGTGGTCATCGTATTCATTTCTGAATCATATGGGGGATCAGCAGTTCATATTAGTGTAAAAGGCAGGAGGCTTTGCCGTAGTGATAATGGGCGCTAATTGGTCTCTGTCTGCTCAGAGGGGCCTACTTTTTCATCAACTACAGGTAGAGTGTGTCTCATGGAAGAGTTAGAAAAACAATAGTTGTCCCTATATTAAAAACACAAAATGTTGGAAACACTCGACAAGTCAGGCAGTATCTATAGGAAGAAAAATAACTAATGATTTGGGTCCGGGACTCTTCATTAGTTCTTATAAAGTTGGTTACTGGTTTGTAGAACAATCTCATTTGCATTGACAGAGAGGTTAGCAGCAGGAATGTATAATATCAAAATTGCGTTTATCATTGCGGAGCAGACTCGGTGGGCCGAATGGCCTATTTCTGCTCCTTTGTCTTGTGATTTTGTGAAATGACATTTATTGTTTTATGGCAGAACAGTGCAAAGACAAAATTACTCTTAATTACAACATAGTACACAAAAAAAACAAAGATATGGAGATTTCATCTTCATAATTCTGCAAATCTCATTATGCAGGCCATTATAAACACAAGAGGTTCTGCAAATGGTGGAAATTCAGAGTGGCACAGATAAAGTGCTGGAGGAACCCAGCAGGTCAGGCAGCATCAGTGGGAAGGAACAAAAGAGTCAATGTTTTGAGTTAAGACCCTTCATCGGGGCTAGAATGGAAGGGGCAGGAAGCCAGAATAAGAAGGTGGGGAGAGGGAAATCAGTACAAGCTGGAAGTTGATGGATGAAGCTGGGGGAAGGTAGATGGGTACTGCAGGGAGGATGGTGAGAAGCTAGGTAGGAAAATGCCAAAGCAGGAATCTGATAGGAGAGGAGAGTGGACCATGGGAGAAAGGGTAGGAGAAGGGGCTCCAGAAAGAGGTAATAGGCAGGTGAATGGGTGGGGGGGGGAAGCTGAAATGGAAAACGAAAGAAAGGGGAGGGGAAGAAATTACCAAATTTTATAGAAATTGATGTTTATGGCATGTTTGGAGGCTACTCAGAAAGAATATGAGATGTTGCTCCTCCAACCTGAGAATGGCCTTATTGTGGCAGTAGAGGAAGCCATGGACCAACACGTCAGAATGGGATTGGAATCAAAATGGTTGACCACTGGAAACTCTTGCTTGATGCGGATGGAATGAAAGTGCTTGATAACAGTGCTCCAATCTACGTCAAATCTCACTGATGTAGAGAAAGTTGCACCAGAATACTTTTACTGTATGAAATGAAGATATTTATTTCTCTCGTCAGAGTTTTCTTTAAGCCATTAATTAAAGGCCTGCACTGTTTCTTCTGTACTTATGAACTGCTCATTCAAATTTTCTATGTGGATCTGCAAAATTGAAGAAATGTGGATAATTTTACAATAACAAAAATCTTTGAAAGTCGTGTGATTTCTTGATTTACAAAAATATTACATACCCAGAAAATGTGTTGTGTAAAAGGTTGTAAATTTAAAAAAAATGTCAGATGAAATGCCTTGCAGGAATTTTGGCATAATATATTCCCATGTCCAGAAAATGGTACATGTTTATCATGAAGCATAGTTGTAATTAGAAGACATGTCACTAGAATTATTGCATATAATGTTTGTTTTCAAGGAAATGCTGTATAATTTTCTTATACCGTGTGCAGTAGCTATAAAGTTTGTTGCTTGGGATGTCGCTACTTTTATTTTGTAATTAACCTTTGCATTTGTCTGGTTTATTTTTTTCAGTTTGCGTTTTGTACCTACAAGGTGTTGGAAACAAAGAATGGCGAGAGGTAATGCAGATTATAGTGCTGATACTACCTGAAACAACGTGATCATTAAATTGATTTACCATGGTAAACAGATCGAGTCTTTAAGAGTAATTCCTCAGAGGGAATTTTGTAGATATTTTGTAAATTTTGTAAATCAGACTATTTTGTAGCAAGTTAATACCAAAAGTTTCTCAAAAACAAAGTGATTGTTGTTTTGAATCATTTGAGAGAGAGCGAGCATTTGCCCACGTATCTTTGGGGTGGGATTTCTGTTAATCTGATGATGTGCTAATGAAATCGGCCTGTGTCTACGTGTGTGAGATTAGACCTACAGCATCCAATGCTTTACACAATGTTTCAGGGTGGAGGGTTTTCTTATTGTCTTCAAAGGGATCCAGTTCCTAGAAGGCAAGACCTCTCTCCTTGCAAGGTCCTGGGTTCAAACATGTTTTGTGCATCTGAGAGCAAAAAATTAGAATGACATTTCTATGGAAATTCTATTGTCTGGTTGAGATACTAATTAGAGGTAAATAATCTCTGAGGAAGAGTAGCCTATTTATCCATGATGTCTTGGCAAACGTTTATCTCACATAATCACAACTATTTTGGGACTACTTTATGAACATGATTATTGTATAATGCCTTGGTAATCATGATGTGTGGAAAAATTATGGAAAATTCACACTGTAGTGTGAAAGGCACAATAGTTAATGCTATCTAGCTAGAGGAAATTGTTTTTCCTGCTTGTACATCTTTCTAGTCTTATTTTTTTTTAACTTTTTGGTAAAATTTGCATGAAATTGTGACACTAAGCAGCAAAGTTTACCCTCAGCCCAGTATTGAATTAATCACTGTTGAGAATTTACATGAACTGTGCTTGTCACAGCTGTTTGAGATTGCTGAAATTGGGTCATTTTATTAGCAGTAAAGATAAAAATTAGCGTGTTTCAAAAAGCTTTGTATTTGTTTAATATTAACAAACATCTATTCATCCATATGTAACAATTCTATAAATTTTAAAGTTTCTTAGAATTATAAAATTGAAGACTTAACTCAAAGTTAAGCTTGATGTTGGGGAATTTAACAGATTTCAATTACAGCCAGGTGTTCCGATACCTTCATAACTATGCTGATTATTGCAGTTTTGCATGTAGTGCTCATTAAAGGAAAGAATATTTTTACGGCAGATTTCTTAAAGATTATATTTCAAGTTGTAAATTGCTTTGGATTGTGTCAGATTTGACATTTAGCAATATGCAAGGTATTTTTATGAAGAAAGCAAACATTTAACGTAATTTCAGGCCCACAACATTGAAACTCTACCATTCTGGTTTGTGCGCATGTTACTACTGAGATAATGCTTTGAAATCTCTGTTAAATTCCCTAACATCAAGCTCAACTTTGAGTTAAGTCTTCAATTTTCAATTAACCTCCACACCTTTTGTAATTGGCATATCTGGTATTTAATGTATAGTTTTATCTATGGCAGTAAAACCAATTTGTACTTCATGAATGCAATTTTACCATTGCACTAAATGAAAAATATAGTTTAAATTTGGACACTTGGATTCAGTATGTGGGCTAATTCATTGTTTTATACAAACACAGATTTTACCACTTGATACTTGTCATGCATTTGCCATATGAATAATGCGACTGGTTATTTTATGGCACCACTTATTTCATGCATTTCTGTTTACAGTATGGAAGAACAGAAGCTATTGACAATACTTTGAATCCAGACTTTGTGAAAAAATTCATTCTAGATTACTTCTTTGAAGAGCGCCAGAATCTTCGATTTGATTTGTATGTACATTTGTTTTGAAGATCTATAACCAGAAACTAATATTCATTTCACTATAAAAAGTTTGCTTTTCCAACCAAATAAATCAAAATGAAGTTGATTATTTTAACTTCAATAAATGTGAAATTATAATGTAGCTGCAGGTCAAAATTTGAGGATTGTCAGCATTTACATTTATAGGGCACTTTTAGGAAGTTTACCAAGCAGGAAAATCTTGATTTCAGTAAAATAAAGGAATACAGTATGTAAATTCTGATCTTCTAGTTTCTAGCTATTGCATTTCTTTTTGAAGCTTTTAACCTTGTTTTATTTTGCTTTTTAAAAAGCTGTTTGTTTAATGAGCTTTGCAGATATATTACTGAATTAATTGAAAGTACTTAAGTTATACAATGTGAATTAAACTTGTATGTTCATAATTTAATGTGATTATTTTCTGTCCTTGCAATGTCAGTCAGCTCAAGGGTATCAAATTCAAATGTGTTTGTATTAAAGTTGTTTCACATGTGACAATATTAACTGAGTGTACAGTATTACAAATGAAGAAGTCACACTGTCTAGTGCCAGCAAAACTGACAATTTTCTCACTAGCCTCTTCAATTTGTAGCAGAACACTTTTGGTTTATTTTTAAGCAGATTTAAAAGGGGAGTTATCTATTCAGCAATTCATATCCAACTTTTCCTTATATTCTTCAATATATTAGAAAGCCATATAGCAATACAGCACACAATGAGTCAATGCAACCATGGCACCTGCCAAATCCCTCTAACACTTGCATCTGTATGTACCTATCCAAGTCCTTCTTTAAATTATGCTTTTTTTAAAACCTATCTCAAGCACCTCCTCATTCCGTATTCTTACCACTTTCTGCGTGAAAAATGTGCCCCTCAAGTCCCTTTGAATTCTGACCTCTTTTACCCTAAATCTCTTCCCCTTGGTTTTTGACTGCTCTACCTTGGGGAAGAGGCTGTTACCATCTATCTTGCCTCTGCCTCTCATAATTGTAAATATTTCAATCAGGGCGCTGCTCATTCTCCCATATTCCAAGGAATAAAGACCAAGCTTAGCCTTCACTCCCTCTCATCCTGGTAGCTTTCTTGTAAATCTTCTCTGCATTCTTTCCAGTTTAACTAAGATATCACTGTAACAGGGTGACAAAACTGAACACAGTACTCCAAGTGTGGCCTCACCAACAATTTGTATAACTGCAACATAGGCCACTATACTTGGTGCCCTAACTGATGAAGACTAGCATGCTAAATGCCTTTTTTGCCACCCTAACTGTAGCACTGCTTTCAATAAACTAATCCCTTGTATTCCTCTGTTCTAATCACCTACCATTCGTGGTGTAAATCCCATGCTGGTTTGACACTCCAGAATGTGTTACCTTACACTTATCTGTATTTAAATCAATTCGCCACTCTTCAGCCCATTTTCCCAATTTATTAAGATCCCCCTTCAATCTTCAATAACCTTCTTCACTATCAACAATACCTCCTACTTTCATGTCAGAAACAGGAATCAGAATCCAGTTTATTATCACTGATACTTGTGGTTAGGCAGCAGCAGTGCATAGCAATACATAATAAAACTGTGAATTACAATAAGATCTATCTAGTTAAATTAAATAAGTAGTTCAAAAAGAGGGGAAAGAAGTAGTGAGGTAGTGTTCATGGGCTCATCCTTTGCTCTCGGCCTTAACGCCATGATCTTTTTAATCTGGGTCATCTCTTGAATCACTTGAATCGGCCAAACATTGGTTAGTTCTTCACTCTTGGGCCCCACTGCTTCAACCTAGTCCCAAATCCGCTCCAGCAATGGCCAAATATTGGTTCATTTTCACTTTCGGGCCCAAGACCCACTGCTTTGATCCGGCCCCCAAATCCATTCCAGCAATGGCTGCCACGGCCCACACCTGCATTTTTGAGAGTCCAGTTCACTTAGTCCTTCAGGATGCTGCAAAAACACCAGGTTATACAGATGGTTCAAAGGTGCAACTCCCAAAGGGAAATTACAGGCTGTGGATTGCAGTGATCATAGTCCCCAAAAAGTATAAGTATAAATAGAATAGTTAGTTTTGTTTGCTGCCGGTAAACCATCACAGTGTCTTGCCAGTGCCATCTTTAAGTGTATTCTTAAACTTTTTATGGACATCAAGTGATTCACCTTCTAAACCCAAAATATTGCTGTTTTTTCTCTTGACCAGAGCCACAATATCTCTTGTCAACCACGTTTTCCTGAACTTGTCAGGTTTACACTACCCCAGCAGGAATATGGTGCTCCTGGATTCTTGATATCACGTTCCACTTGCCATTTATTCCTTTCCCTTTAAACCTGTTTACCCAATTGATCTCTATTAGATCTCACCTAATTTCCCATCAAATTAGTTCTGCTCCAGTTTGGTACCCTAACCAGAGGACCCGTCGTATCCTTTTTTATCACTACCTTAAAACAAATAGAATTATGTCACTAGTGGCAAAGTTCTCCCTTGTTGCTGCTTTAGTTACCTGCCCTGCCTAATTCTTTAATAAAAGATCCAGTACTGTACCCTCTCAACTACACCCTCTAAATATTGACTCATGAAACTTTCCTGGGCACATTTCACAAATTCCATTCTGCGCTGGCCCCGAGTAGTCCAGAAAATGCTGGGGAAATTAAAATCTCCCAGAATCAGAATCAGAATCAGGTTTAATTTCACTGACACATATCTATTTCTGTCCTCACTAGCACATGGCACTGGAGTAATCTAGCTATCACTACCTTTGGTTTGCTTCTTACTTCTTACCTAACTCCCTAGACTCATTCTGCCGCATCTCATCCCCTTTTCTACCTTTTTGTCCTTTGTACCGACATGCATGACAACCTTAGGCTGTGCGCATCTGTCCAGAGATATCCTTGGCCCTGTCACCTGGGAGGCAACACACCATCCTGGCGTCTCTTCTGGAGCCACATAATCTCCTGTCTGTCCCCCTCTCTAACAAGTTGTTGATCAACATCAGCCTGTCTGACTGCTTACTCTCATCTAGTCCCACCGACCTGCATTCAGCCCATAACCCTCCATTCCTTTCCTGTCCATATACCTATCCAATTTTTCTTTAAATAACAATATCAAACCTGCCTCTACCACTTCTACTGGAAGCTCGTTCCACACAGCCACCACTCTGGGTGAAGAAGAATGAAGAACTCTCAACTCATGTCCTCTTGTTTGAATCTCCCCTACTCTCAATGGAAAAAGCCTATCCACTTCAACTCTATCTATCCCCCTCATAATTTTAAATAACTCTATCAAGTCCCCCCTCAACCTTCTACGCTCCAAAGAATAAAGACGCAACTTGTTAAACCTTTCTCTGTAACTCAGGTGCTAAAACCCAGGTAACATTCTAGTAAATCTTCACTGTGCTCTCTCTATATTGTTGACCACCAATTTACCACCCCATCAACCAGATCATTAATGTATATGACAAACAATATTAGACCCAGTACAGAGCCTTGAGGCGCACCTTTAAGGAAAATTGTAGAGCACTGCTGTCTCACAGTTCTAGTTACCTAGGTTCAATTCTCAGCTACAATGGTATCTGTGTGTAGTTTGTATGTTCTCCTTGTAACTGTCCTCTCACACCCCATGGATGCGTGGGTTGGTAGGATAAATGGCTGTTGCAAATTGCCCCTAGTCTCTAGGCAAGTTGTGGCATCTGGGAGGAAATGATGAGAAAATGGGTGAGTAAAATTAATGTATACAAGTGCTTGATAGTCATAGTGGACTTGATGTGATGAAGGGTCAGTTTTATACCATGTGGCCCTACGTATGAGTTCCTGGCAAATAGAAAAGCACAGACAAGCTTATCATAACACTTTATGTAAAGCTGGTTTAGGCCATATTCATAATATTGTCCTCAATTTTGATCACTTTTGGAAGGATGTGAAAGTTGTTGGGAGGAGGAGAAGAAATGTACAAGAATACGGATGGGGAGATATATTCAAGAATGGGGATGAGGGAGTTGTATTCCGAAAAAGGCTGGAGAAGTTGGTATTCTTTTTGGACTAGAGTATTTTGAGAAGAGATGTGCTCAAGGTTAAAACAGTATGGGGACTACAAAGTAGATTGAAGCTCATTCCATTCATAAGAGTTGAGAATTAGAGGATATGAAATAAAGCAGAATGGTAAAGGAAGAGATTCTTTCAGTTAGTCCTGATGAAGGGTCTCGGCCTGAAATGTCGACTGTACCTCTTCCTAGAGATGTTGCCTGGCCTGCTGCGTTCACCAGCAACTTTTGTGTAGATAACTTGGAGGAAAACTGTTTATATATTCCATAATTAGCATCTGGATTGAAGTATCAGATGGTATGGTGGAAGTAGATGCTATTGTGGCTTTCAAAATGGAATTTGATTAGCACGTTAAAGAATGGAAGAGCTGTACGCAAAAGTGATTAGACCCAGCTGCATTGCTTGCAGGTGCCGTCACTAACTCAAATGGGCGTTCATGAATGTCCTTTTTGTAACAGTTTTGTAAATTATCTTTTTGTAACATTATAATTTTAGCAAATATAACCTCTAGCTTCTGTACTCCCTCCTTGCAACTTAACTCTTTGAATAATTACATTGCACTCCCGAACATTGTATTCTTCTAAAGGTTATGGTGTCAGGAACTATTCCAGGGCTTTGTTTAGTTATAGCTTAATTTTTATTGCCTTTTAAGTGTTGTTCTCCAGAAATAAATGTTCGTGTTTTTCTTAACCTGCCCACTTAGTTTAACAAACTAAGTATGTGGATTCCCTGGCTCCTTATAATTGCTTGCATTGAAGTCCACAGGTTTGTCAGTGATTAGCTCTATGAGGAAGGATGTCAATCCTAAACATCGACTGTATGTTCATTTCCACAGAATCCGCCTGAACTGCTGAGATCCTCCAGCAGTTTTATGTTGTGTGTTTTGATCTGTATTTACTCTTGTTTTATAATTTAATACTTCTACCTACAGTTTACATTGCCTTGCAGCAGATACAGTTTGCAGTCTCAAGTTTTAGCAAGTAATCCTTGACAATTGACTGTGAAGAGCATCCTTCACACATTCTTTAGAAGTGTTAATATTGTTTGCAGGAAGGTGCAGTAGCCAATTGCTCACAGCAAGATTCTAATAAACAGCAAACAAGATAAATCACCAAAAGATTTGCTTTTATTTGTGATATTATTTGAGTGACAAATAGTGACTAGGATGTTGGACAAATATCTTATCTTCTGGTTATGATGTCTTTTTTTAACATTAGATTGAACAAGTTAGCCATTACCTAAATTTAACATTTTCTCCGGAGAATAAAAGAGCATTGAAGTTCTTGAGCAAATCGGTCATTAGCTTTGAACTCATGGCCTTCCAACTCATTAGTCAAGACTACATCTAGTGAGCAAAAGTGGAGCTGAACACTAGGAGAGCAGAATGCTAACATTGGATTTGGATTAATTTCAGATTGATCAATTTTTAAAGCAGAACAGTATTTTGATCTGAATTACGCTTTGCATTTGTTTAATTTTAGTTAGCCGTAAATTCAATATAGTTTAAAAATAGCTTCTGCTTATTTTTACACAATTGATTTGCTATCAAGTGAACGTGCAGTATTGTCTTTTAGGAGCTTATCTTCAAAATTAATATATTCTGTTTGTAAAAATGTGGCGTGAAAATTTGCAGTAATTAAATCTGTGGGCTTATTTATTCTATGCACACATTCTACATAATTGCTGTGATGTTTTCTTTTGCGTCCTGGAAAGAGGGACAATGTAAAACCACATCAATCTTGAATATTCAGAACAATGGCAATCTGGCATTGTCAGAAACATAAAACTGTTCAGTTTGCAAGCCTTTGTAGTGCTTTTAGTTGATAGTCTTGATCATAAAAGACACCATTTTTGAGCTGTCTCCTGCAAATTTCTCTTGTGGGAAGAAGAGCAGGTGAACAATTGTATAAGGGCAAAGGAAATGCCACTATGATGCGTCCCTGTTATTTCCTCAATAATGAGTGAAATACATATCTGGGTGCATAGTAAAGTCTGTTGATTGTTACTAGGGGAAAACACAGGCACTGTTGAGCACAGCTTTATGTGCTAGTTGAAATAGTGTTTGTAATCAAAATAATCTGTAAAAGTAATCAAAGGTTAGTTTAAAACATTAATGATTAATAATTTTTACAGATTTTGTTTTTGAATTTGATTAATTCCAGCTGTTTTCTGGGATGTCTCAAACACTTGAAGGTGTCTTTTTATGTTTCTAGGAGTAGGGCATCTGGTTCTGCTTGAAGACCTACTTTCCTGACATGGCCTCCCCCTTCAGTAGGGCCCATCACATGATCACTACAGTACGTGTGTACATCCATAGGGTTGCTGCAGGGCTTGAGTTTGGGTAAAGGGTTGGATTAAGCTCTCTTAAATAAGGAACTGAGACTGGATGGATTGGAATGATTGCTAAGGAGAATATCTACTGATGCCTTGGACTCAGCAAAGGCCATATAATGCTGGGTCCATTTTAATCAACTCTTCCTTTATGGCCAGTTTTATGCCTGATAGGCTCAAAGTTAAAGGTAATTTTATTATCAAAGTCTGTATGTCCTCATGAATGTGCGGGTTTCCTCCAAGTGCTCTGGTTTCCTCTCCCAGTCCAAAGATGTACCAGTTTGTAGGTGAATTGGTCTTTGTAAAGTGACCTGTGATTAGACTGGGGTTAAATCAGTGGGTTGCTCGAAGGGCTGGAAGAGCTTACTCTACGCAGTAGCTGTAAATAAATAAATAAATAAACAATCTACCTCGAGATTCATTCTCTTGCAAGCAGAACAGAGAAATACAATAGAATCAATGAAAGGCTGACAAATAACCTATGTGCAAAAGAAGACAAACTGTGCTATAAAAATGGAATAAATAAATATTTCAATGAATAAATAAACGGGCAAACAAATAAATAAATAAATAAATGGTACATACTGAGAACACGAGTTGTAGAGTCCTTGAAAGTGTGTCAAGAGGTTGTGGAATCAGATCAGAGTCGTAGTGAATGAAGTTATCCATGCTGGTTCAGAAACCTGATGTAGTGTAACCTTCTTGAATCTAGTGGTGTGGGACCTATAGATCCTGTATCACGTCCCCGATGGCAGCAAAATACTACTTATTAAAGTAGTGAAAATGGATTCAGCAGTGGCTGGATGGGAGACGCCAGGGAGTAGTGGTGGATAACTGTTTGTCAGATTGGAGGCCGGTGACTAGTGGTGTGCCTCAGGGACCTGTACTGGGTCCAATGTTGTTTGTCATATACATTAATGATCGGGATGATGGGGTGGTAAATTGGATTAGTAAGTATGCAGATGATACTAAGATAGGTGGAATTGCAGATAATGAAGAAGGTTTTCAAAGCTTGCAGAGAGATTTAGGCCAGTTAGAAGAGTGGGCTGAAAGATGGCAGATGGAGTTTAATGCTGATAAATGTGAGGTGCTACATTTTGGTAGGACTAATCAAAATAGGACATACATGGTAAATGGTAGGGCATTGAAGAATGCAGTAGAACAGAGAGATCTAGGAATAATGGTGCATAGTTCCCTGAAGGTGGAATCTCATGGATAGGTTGGTGAAGAAAGCTTTTGGTATGCTGGCTCTTATAAATCAGAGCATAGAGTATAGGAGTTGGGATGTAATGTTGAAATTGTACAAGGCATTGGTAAGGCCAAATTTGGAGTATTGTGTACAGTTCTGGTCACCGAATTATAGGAAAGATGTCAACAAAATAGAGAGAGTACAGAGAAGATTTACTAGAATGTTACCTGGGTTTCATCACCTAAGTTACAGAGAAAGGTTGAACAAGTTGGGTCTTTATTCTTTGGAGCATAGAAGGTTGAGGGGGGACTTGTTAGAGGTATTTAAAATTATGAGGGGGATAGATAGAGTTGACTTGGATAGGCTTTTTCCATTGAGAGTGGGGGATATTCAAACAAGAGGACATGAGTTGAGAGTTAGGGGACAAAAGTTTAGGGGTAACACGAGGGGGAACTTCTTTACTCAGAGAGTGGTAGCTGTGTGGAACGAGCTTCCAGCAGAAGTGGTTGAGGCAGGTTCGATGTTGTCATTTAAAGTTAAATTGGATAGCTATATGGACAGGAAAAGAATGGAAGGTTATGGGCTGAGTGCAGGTCGGTGGGACTAGGTGAGAGTAAGAATTCGGCACGGACTAGAAGGGCCGAGATGGCCTGTTTCCGTTCTGTAATTGTTAAGGTTATAAAAGAGCATGGGTCTGAATGGTAGGGACTGAGTCCAATTCTAGACCTCAAATCCACACGACCTATAGTTTCCATGTCTATGATATTCAGATCCACTGAGGACACAATAAGTTTCCACATCGCTATGAAGCACTCCTGGCCAGTGTGAAACATTGTTGCTTAATCCCTTTGCAGAGGCATGAGTTGGGGGTGGAGAGAGAATATAACTAAGCTGAGAATAATGTAAAGGCAGATGTTTCTTTCCATGAGAGCAGCTGCAGTAATTGAGTCAAGCAAAGTTGCAGACCTCTGTAATTGCAGGTGGACTTTTATGATGGCTGCTTTGAAGGGGGATAAGTGGCCTAAGCTTTGAGCTCAGTACCTTCCCTTGAGGAAGTAAGCACTGCACTGGGATAGTGCATGTCTGTCAAGGAGGTTGACAGGAGTATAAGTGGTGTGGGGTTAAGAGTTCCAGTGACTTTTTGAGAAGTGAAATTTCCATGCTGGGGTAATAATGTGAGTTGATGCATCAATGCAGGATCCCTGGACAAAAAGAAAATCTTAAAATGTTTCTTGAGGAGCAATAGGCTTGCATTTCAAGAGGACTAGAATATATAAGCGGTGATGTAATGCTGAAGTTTTACAAGGCATTGGTCGGATCGCATTTAGAGTATTGTGAGCAGTTTTGGGCCCTTATCTTAGAAAAGATGTGCTGGTTTTGGAGAGGGTCCAGAGGAGGTTCACGTGAATGACGCCAGGGATGAAAGGATTAATGAATGAGAAGTGTTTGATGGCTCTGGGTCTGTACTCATTGGAGTTTATAAGAATGAAGGGAGACCTTATTGAAATGTATGGAATATTGAAAGCCCTAGATAGAGTGTATGTGGAGAAGATGTTTCGAACAGTGGAGGAGGCGAGGACCAGGGGGAGCAGCCTTAGAATAGAGGGACAACCATTTAGAAAAGATGTGTGGAGAAATTTCTTTAGCTATAGGGTGATCAATCTGTGGAATTCATTGCCACAGATGACTGTGGAGGCCAAGTTACTGGTATGTTTAAAACAGAGGTTGATAGGTTCTTGATTAGTAAGGGCATCAAAGGTAGAAGGCAGGAGAATGGGGTCAAGACAGATAATAAACAGCCATGATGGAATGATGGAGCAGACTTAATGGGCCAAATAGCGTAATTCTGCTCTTTTGTCTTATGGTTTATGGCTTTATGGTTGACATTTCATTTTATGTTTCTTTAAGGACTCTGCAGACATTTGGAAGATAGAAAATGTAATCCTACTATTTTAAGAAAGGGGAGAGTGAGAAGATGAAGAACTACATACTAGTTTAACCTGATAACAATAGTAGGGGAAATTCTGGAATCTCGTGTACAAGGAAGTGATAACAGTGCTTGGAGGATAACAGGATTGAACAGAGCCAACATGGATCTTTGAGAGGGAGATCCTGTTCAACATACCTACTACAATTGAAGCTCTTCTGAAAGTCCAATAAAGTGAGACACAAAACATTATTGGACCAAATTAGAACAAAGGAGATTTGGGTTAAACTAATGGCATGGATTAAAGATTCAAGAGTCAGAGTAAACAAGTCGATTTTGGGTTGTGGGAGCTATCATCTATGGGGTGCTTCAGGGATCAGTGTTGAATTGTATGTGTACTATCTGGTGATTTATAATCGACACAAGCCTGGCTGGTGGTGCAGTTTGTCGTAGTTATGGTGGAACATCAATGAGGGATTGCAATTAGGCTAAATGATGGGTAAGGAATTGGCAGATAGATTATAATGTAGAAAAATGTAAATTATGTACTTCAGTTTAATAATGAGAGCTGAAAGGATGTATAGAAGTAGTTGTATGTCCTTGCACATAAATTATTAAAAGTTACTGTGTAAGTATGATGAACAATTTGGGAAGATAATGTCACATTGTATTCAAATCTCCTTGCAATAAAAGACAAAGGTCAACAAACTGAAATTGTATAGGTCCCCTGTGAGAGTCCACATATAGAATATGGTGCACAGGTCTAGTCTCCCCACCAAAGGAAGAATAATATACTTGAGACAGAGGAGTGCAGCAAAGGCTCACCAGATTGATTCCTGAATTGAGGTTGAATTTTGAGGTTTGGCTAAGCAGACTGGTGATATGCTCACCAGAGATTAGAAGAATGAGAGGCGATTTCAATAAACCATATTAGATTTTGGGAGGAAAAGTGCTGCTATCATAATAATAATCTTGGGTGGGAAAGAGTGTGATGTTCGCAAGTCATCTGTTACCATGCGGATTGAGATGGATGCTTTGAAGAAAGAACGTTGTTGAATTATGAGCCTGGGGATAAGGTGGAGAGGGAAGGAGCTGACTTCAGAAGGGAGAGTGACCTCCCTTTTGAGTGATCTCCAGACTGAAAGGGAGTCTGATCAAACACAAACAAAATTCTCTGAAATTTGTGTCAAATTTATCTTGTCTCTCCTTGATTTTATTGGTCAGATTTGAGCTTTTGATATGATTGACAGTGCCAATCTCCAAAGTGCAAAGACTGTCATCCAGTTGGTGGGACAGCCTCAGCTTGTTTCTTTTTTATTTGACTGGAGAATCACCAGGAATGGTTTCTTCTTCACTCATTGACATTACTGTAGGGTAACGTCATTGGAAGTAATGCACATAATTCACAACCACCAACATTTAGTTGGGGTTTCGCTTTAAGAGGCTGGTCTGACGTGATTATGTAAAAGGTTTTTAGCATGCCCTAGTTTGGAGTTGGAGTTCAATAAATTGTGTTATGGGTTTCGTTAAACATAAAACGCCTCACTGAGTTTTATTTGCGTAAGCCTATGTTAATTACTGTTCTCTGTGTTATCACATAGACTTTCCATGGCTCCCCCTTTTTATTTACATTCTGTCTGTTAGTACTCTCTGAAAACACAGTATCATTTTGCACCTACATGCTGAAGAAGCCCAGTGTTAAACCACACCGCCTCCCATGATACCTACATTGTTAAATTGCTAGACAGTTCAATATTAAATGAGAAGAGATTTCCTCCAAATAAGTTCTGGAAGGGTACCAATTCCTGTTGCCACATTCGGCCAGATGCTGTTCTGATAACAGTGGCATTCATTCTACCTATGCCACTAGAATTCAGCTTGCTTCTTCGTTGTTACTGCAATGCTGTAATGAGGTCTTGCCAGTGCCTAATTGAACATCCATGAGGAGGATTTTGGGGAATTATGGAATTTGGCAGCACACCAGCATCCTCAACATGTTTACAGAATTAACTAATTAATTAACAATTTATTTATTTATTGACATACAGCTCAGAGTAGGCCCTTCTGGCCTTTCAAGCCACGCCGCCCAGCAATCCTGGATTTAATCCCAGTCTAATCTCGGGACAGTTTACAATGACTGTGGAAGAGTTTCAAGCTACTGTTAATATAGAACATAGAATAGTACAGCACAGTACAGGCCCTTTGGCCCACAATGTTGTGCCGACCCTCAAACCCTGCCTCCCATATAAGCCCCCACCTTAAATTCCTCCAGATACCTGTCTAGTAGTCTCTTAAACTTCACTAGTGTATCTGCCTCCACCACTGACTCAGGCAGTGCATTCCACGCACCAACCACTCTCTGAGTAAAAAACCTTCCTCTAATATCCCCCATTGAACTTCCCACCCCTTACCTTAAAGCCATGTCCTCTTGTATTGAGCAGTGGTGCCCTGGGGAAGAGGCGCTGGCTATCCACTCTATCTATTCCTCTTATTATCTTGTACACCTCTATCATGTCTCCTCTCATCCTCCTTCTCTCCAAAGAGTAAAGCCCTAGCTCCCTTAATCTCTGATCATAATGCATACTTTCTAAACCTGGCAACATCCTGGTAAATCTCCTCTGTACCCTTTCCAATGCTTCCACATCCTTCCTATAGTGAGGTGACCAGAACTGGACACAGTACTCCAAGTGTGGCCTAACCAGAGTTTTATAGAGCTGCATCATTACATCGCAGCTCTTAAACTCCATCCCTCAACTTATGAAAGCTAACACCACATAAGCTTTCTTAACTACCCTATCCACCTGTGAGGCAACTTTCAGGGATCTGTGGACATGTACCCCGAGATCCCTCTGCTCCTCCACACTACCAAGTATCCTGCCCTTTACTTTGTACTCTGCCTTGGAGTTTGTCCTTCCAAAGTGTACCACCTGACACTTCTCTGGGTTGAACTCCATCTGCCACTTCTCAGCCCACTTCTGCATCCTATCAATGTCTCTGTGCAATCTTTGACAATCCTCTACACTATCTACAACACCACCAACCTTTGTGTCGTCTGCAAACTTGCCAACCCACCCTTCTACCCCCACATCCAGGTCGTTAATAAAAATCACGAAAAGTAGAGGTCCCAGAACCGATCCTTGTGGGACACCACTAGTCACAATCCTCCAATCTGAATGTTCTTAAATAAAGTGGGGAAAATGAGACTTGTGATGGACAGTCAATAATCAAATTGAATTTATGTTACTCAGGTAAAGTATAATGATGGATGAAAACTGGTTGCCAAGTGATTGGGCACAATGATTTAAAGTATACTTTTATTTACTTATTGAGATACAGCGAAGAACAGGCTCTTTTGGACCTTTGAGGGAAGCTGCCTAGCAACCTACTTAGCCAAATCAGGGGACTATTTACAAAGACCAATTAACCTACCAACTGCTACATCTTTGGACTGTGGGAGGAGACCCACATAGTCACAAGGAGAACGTGCAAGCTTCTTTCAGGCAGCGGCGGGAAGCGTGAGTGCGCGATGGTGGAATGGTGATTCACCAGAATGAATTTGTTCTGCTTTTTTGAACAGAAAATATGACTGCAATTAACAGTTTGCTTGGTATCCGGCAGTGGTTCTAACGCTTAATTTGGGTTCCACCAGGTCCAAAATCAGATTTATTATCGCTGGCATATGTCATGAAAGTTCCTGTTTTGTGACAGCGCACGGTGCAAGACAAAATTTTATACATTTCAGAATTAAACAATGCAAAAAATGAATAACAAGGTTCAGAAACCTGATGACAGAGAGAAAGAAGCTGTTTCTAAATGTTGAGTGTCAGTCTTCAGGCTCCTGTATCTCCTTCCTGATGGTAGTAATGAGAAGAAGGCATGTCCCAGATGCGGAGGGTCCTTAATGATGGATGGTGCCTTCTTGAGGCATTGCCTTTTGAAGGTGGCCTTCGTGGTGGTGAAGGAAACCCATTGTGGTGTTTCATATTGGAGCTTCTATAACAGCAGATGATACAGCCAGTCATCATTCTCTCCACCATACATCTATAGCAAATTGCAAAAGTCTTTGGTCACAATACAAATCTCCCAAATGCTAAGCATAGACAACAAAGTGTGCCTCCCCCTTATTTGCAGCGGTGTGTTGGGCCCAGAATAGATCTTGAGATATTGATGCTCAGGATTCTGAGGTGGTGTATGTGAGCTCAATTTCAACTTTAAGAGAAGTTCTGATAGGTACATGGATGGTATTGGTATGGAGGGCTCTGGTCCCAGTGCAGGTCGATGGGAGTAGGCAGCTTAAATGGTTTGGCTTAGACTAGATAGGCCGAAGGACATGTTTCTGTGCTGTCCTTTTCTATGACTCGATGAATGCTGTCCACTTTTAGTACTCAGTGGCATTGTGATTGCCAAACTGCCCTGCCACCAATAACGTGGGTCACAATTATACAGAAACTAAAATGAGCAGGCTAGATCAATACTGTAGTTACTCTCACAGGTCAGTCTTGATATCGGGAAGGATGATTCACCTCCTGACTTCCTAAAGACTTTTCAAAGCCTGAAAGGTACAACAGCAAATGAAAAATGGAATACCCTGCCCTGGATGTGCGTACTGCCAGTGTTTATACATTTGGACAACATGGAAACAAAGCACCCTGCTCAATTGGAGTTGCCACACAATTGGCATTTTAAAAGTTCATTTCACTGTTAGCACCACATTTCTGAGGTGTATTCAGTCATCCTACAGGATTTCTTCAATACTATAGAATCAGAATCAGGTTTATTGTCACCCGCATGTGTCGTGAAACTTGTTAACTGAGCAGTAGCAGTTCAATGCAATGCATGATAATAGAGAAGAAAAAACACAGAAAAGTAATTCAATTGCACTAAGTATCTGTGTGTGTTAAATTAAAAATAGAGCAAAACGGAAAAAAAAAGTGAGCAACACACATCAAAGTTGCTGGTGAACGCAGCAGGCCAAGCAGCATCTGTAGGAAGAGGTGCAGTTGACGTTTCAGGCCGAGACCCTTTGTCAGGACTAACTGAAGGAAGAGTGAGTAAGGGATTTGAAAGTTGGAGGGGGAGGGGGAGATCCAAAATGATAGGAGAAGACAGGAGGGGGAGGGATGGAGCCAAGAGCTGGACAGGTGATAGGCAAAAGGGGATACGAGAGGATCATGGGACAGGAGGTCCGGGAAGAAAGACAAGGGGGGGGGGACCCAGAGGATGGGCAAGAGGTATATTCAGAGAGACAGAGGGAGAAAAAGGAGAGTGAGAGAAAGAATGTGTGCATAAAAATAAGTAACAGATGGGGTACGAGGGGGAGGTGGGGCCTAGCGGAAGTTAGAGAAGTCGATGTTCATGCCATCAGGTTGGAGGCTACCCAGACGGAATATAAGGCGTTGTTCCTCCAACCTGAGTGTGGCTTCATCTGTACAGTAGAGGAGGCCGTGGATAGACATGTCAGAATGGGAATGGGATGTGGAATTAAAATGTGTGGCCACTGGGAGATCCTGCTTTCTCTGGCGGACAGAGCGTAGATGTTCAGCAAAGCGGTCTCCCAGTCTGCGTCGGGTCTCGCCAATATATAAAAGGCCACATCGGGAGCACCGGACGCAGTATATCACCCCAGTCGACTCACAGGTAAAGTGTTGCCTCACCTGGAAGGACTGTTTGGGGCCCTGAATGGTGGTAAGGGAGGAAGTGTAAGGGCATGTGTAGCACTTGTTCCACTTACACGGATAAGTGCCAGGAGGGAGATCAGTGGGGAGGGATGGGGCGGACGAATGGACAAGGGAGTTGCGTAGGGAACGATCCCTGCGGAATGCAGAGAGAGGGGGGGAGGGAAAGATGTGCTTAGTGGTGGGATCCTGTTGGAGGTGGCGGAAGTTACGGAGAATAATATGTTGGACCCGGAGGCTGGTGGGGTGGTAGGTGAGGACCAGGGGAACCCTATTCCTAGTGGGGTGGCGGGAGGATGGAGTGAGAGCAGATGTACGTGAAATGGGGGAGATGTGTTTAAGAGCAGAGTTGATAGTGGAGGAAGGGAAGCCCCTTTCTTTAAAAAAGGAAGACATCTCCCTCGTCCTAGAATGAAAAGCCTCATCCTGAGAGCAGATGCGGTGGAGACAGAGGAATTGCGAGAAGGGGATGGCGTTTTTGCAAGAGACAGGGTGAGAAGAGGAATAGTCCAGATAGCTGTGAGAGTCAGTAGGCTTATAGTAGACATCAGTGGATAAGCTGTCTCCAGAGACAGAGACAGAAAGATCTAGAAAGGGGAGGGAGGTGTCGGAAATGGACCAGGTAAACTTGAGGGGCAGGGTGAAAGTTGGAGGCAAAGTTAATAAAGTCAACTAGTTCTGCATGCGTGCAGGAAGCAGCGCCAATGCAGTCGTTGATATAGCGAAGGAAAAGTGGGGGACCGATACCAGAATAGGCACGGAACATAGATTGTTCCACAAAGCCAACAAAAAGGCAGGCATAGCTAGGACCCATACGGGTGCCCATAGCTACACCTTTAGTTTGGAGGAAGTGGGAGGAGCCAAAGGAGAAATTATTAAGAGTAAGGACTAATTCCGCTAGACGGAGCAGTGCCAAAGGAGAAATTATTAAGAGTAAGGACTAATTCCGCTAGACGGAATAAAAAGTGAGGTAGTCTTCATGTCCATTTAGGCATCATATGGCAGAGAGAAAGAAGCTGTTCCTGAAGCACTGAGTGTGTGCCTTCAGGCTTCTGTACTTTCTTTCTGATGGTAACAGTGGCAAGAGGTTTGCCTTGGGTGATGGGGGTCCTTAATAATGGATGCCGCCTTTCTGAGGCACCGCTCCTTGAAGGTATCTTGGATACTATGGAGGCTAGTACCCAAGATAGAGCTGACTAATTTTGCAACTTTCTGTAGCTCTTTCGGTCCTGTGCAGTAGCCCCCTCCCACCCCTAAATCAGACAGTGATGCAGTTTGTCAGAATGTTCTCCATTCTGAAATGCCTGCTTCGCTACCGCTGCTACTGTGTGATCCGAAATCTCCGAAGGGCAAGGCCCCGAATCCTCGGCTTTGCCTGTTGCCTGGTGGCCAGGACCGGGGTCGAAGCACTCGGCAGAGATGGTGCTCGGTGCTTGATGTCGGAGGGCTGGTCGGAGGCTCAAAGTTTTCGGACGGGCTCAGAGTCGGACTGTGGTCGGGTGCAAGTTTGCGGCGCTGGAAGCTCATGGCAGGGAGAATTTTCTTCCTTCTACCATCTGCGTGAGATGATGGGCTATTGGGACTTTGAGACTTTTTTTTTACTGTGCCCATGGTCTGCTCTAATCAAATTACGGTATTGCTTTGCACTGTTGTAACTATATGTTATAATTATGTGGTTTTTGTCAGTTTCAGTCTTGGTCTGTCTTGTGTTTCTGTGATATCATACCAGAGGAACATTGTATCATTTTTAAATGTATGCATTTCTAAATGACATTAAACGAGGACTGAGTGTCCTCATAATCTAATGGTACATTTATAGAAGTTTTCAAGCATTTCAGGTGACAAACTAAATCTTTTCGAACTCCTAATGCAATATAGCTACTGTCATCCCTTCTGTCTTGCTGCATCTATCCAGGAAGAGCAAGGATAGCAAATTGCACTCGATTTTGATGTGCAAATATGTGGCCATTCCTTCACCTGTGGGGCAGAATTCTGAAGGCAAATATTTAATAGTACTGTGGGAGCACTGTTACCATAGAGACCTGCAGTGGCCCAAGAATACAATTTATCATCAATTTCTTGGTTGGGTTAGAGACGAAATGCTCACTGGGTAGAATGAACTGACCTCGCATGTATGATTTAAGAAAAGAAAAATGGCATAGAAGTAACTTTTAGCCAGCACAAACATAATTGTGATCATAGTTCACAAGTCATCTTCCTATTTCTGCTTTTGAAAGGTCAATTAAAGCACTGCAGAATTTTCTGCAGGTTTAGACTGGGTGAATTTTCTGCAAGTTCAGACTGGGTGAATTTGATACCATAGTGTTCCTATGATGGACTGTGCTGTATTTTCACCCATGACTGAGCCTGATCATTTTGTGATTGGTAGATCCACGCTGCATTTGGAGTGGGAATACTGCAATCAAAGAAATTTTGTATTTTTTTAAAAAGTAATTTGATTGTAAGTAGATTAATTGCAGCCTGAAGAGATTGTCTGAAAAGTACATAGATAGTGTGACATGATGAGTTTAAGGAATAGTTGAAATTAACGGACAACTCTCAGCATCAAGTAGCGTGTTTGTATCTGAAATCAAGAGGGGAAACCCAACCTTGGTACTCTTCATCAACAAAGCTATCAGTGAACCAAACAGCACTATTTTGTGCGGCATATTGGGGAGGGAGAGACAGACAAAGAAAAGGATGGAGGAGGGAAAAACAGAATATAACTGGAGTTCAGAATAACATCGGCATAGTGAAACTCCTTTCTCAACTGTCAAACTTGGATTGGATTTAATAACACAGTTGTCAGGATCAATTTAGTTTTGAGATTATTTGAGATATGAGAATACCTGAAGGAAGGTATCAGCTGATGTCTTTATAACGGGTTTATTTCATGCACCATGGATGGCAGGTGCAATCCACTGATATTTCTTTTATTGTTTTCAGGTATGATGTTGATTCAAAGAGTTCAAACTTATCTGAACATGTAAGTTTTCTGAATTATTTAGTTTTTGATCATGTTTTATTGGCTTGCATCTTATGCCGTAAGATGAATCAATTAAACCGAAGTTTTACATGGGCCAATAACAGAAATAAGCTTGTGATTATTGCCTTGAGGGTTCTGAGTCAACAACGATTGCTGCTCTTTGTCTATTGTATTTGAAATTATTATTATTGCCTTTGAATGTGCTCTGCATGATAACAACAAAACTATGTTTTAATTACAAGAAATTCTGCAGATGCTCGAAATCCAAAGCAACATAAATGCTGGAGGAACTCAACAGGTCAGGCAGCATCCATGGAAACGAACAAGCAACTGTAGTTTCAGGCCGAGCCCCTTCTTCGGGACTGGAAAGGAATGGGGAAGATGCCGGAATAAAAAGGTTGGGGGGGAGGGGAAGATGGACAGCTAGAAGGTGACAAGTGAAGACTGGTGGGTGGGAAAGGTGAAGAGCTGGAGAGGAAGGACTCTAATAGGAGAGGAGAGTGGACCATAGGAGAAAGTGAAGGAGGAGTGGACCCAGGGGAGGTGAGAAGAAGAAAGAGGCCAGAGGGAGGAATAGAAGAAAGAGAGGAGGAGGGAGGAAGGAGAAATTGATATCCATGCCATCAGATTGGAGGCTACCCAGACAGAATATCAGGTATCGTCCCTCCACCCATGAGATTCAGCATGGCACATGGACCAACGTTTTGGAACAGGAATGAGAATGGGAATTAAAATGTTGGGCCACCGGGAGGGTTCCGCTTTTGGCGGACAAGTTGATAGAGCTTGATGAAGCGGTCCCCCAATTTATAATGGGTCAAGGAAGCCGCATCAGGTGCACTGGACATAATAGACGACCCCAGTAGATTTGCAGGTGAAGTGGTGCCTCACCTGGAAGGACTGTTTGGTGCCCTGAATGGAGGTGAGGGAGGAGGCATATGGGCAGGTGTCGCACTTAGGCTGCCTGCAAGGACAAGTGCCAGGAGGGAGATTTGTGGGGAGGGACAAATGGACAAGGGAATCACAGTGTGAGCAATCCCTGCAGAAGAGTGAGTTTTGTCAAACTAGAAGTTGGGTCAAAGGACAAGTAATAGTCACACAAGTCATTTAACTTCCTGCAGATTTTAAACAGGCAATAATTAAAAAGAAATAAAGCTAGTTAAGGTTATCATCATAATGTCTCAATGCAAGAATTACCTGATCTTTTCATCATTTTCTCAATTTATACAATCTGTACACAATTACTCTAAACTCCAGGTGCTTCCTTCTAGTGTGACATAACATCAGAGTGTTCCACTGGGGTTTTACTGCAGGTATAGCAAGGGGAAGGGATTTGGTGTTGCAGTGCTTCACAGGATCGATGCACATCACGGAGATGAAGACTTAGTTTGCAGGAAATCAAAAGTCGTTGTCGACCCAGTGTTATTGTTTGAATAGTTTATGCCTGGAGTCCGCCTGGGAAATATTTTTGGTTTTATTTCTTTACATCTTCATATGTTGCTATTATCTTCAGCTTAGTTAAATACCTTATTTGATTCTGAGATTGTGACCCCTTGTTCTCAACCCTTCAGTTAGGGGAAATATTATCCTCTCTGAATCCAGTCTGTCTACCCTTGTTTGAATTATTTCCAGTTTCAGTGATACTCCCACTTATTCATTTAAACCTGTGTGAATACAAATTTCTCCACCGACAGCTACTTTTGATGAGTAGCTTAAAAAAATCCCAGGCTGGAAGTCTGAAAAATAGCAGGAGTTATGATGTAACAAACCTAAGGTCAATTTTTGCAACCTTAAAAATAGGGTTGACAGTATCCAAGCTTTGTTGATTTGTTTTTATCTATTGCCCATGAGGCCCCATGGTAGCATAGTAGTTAGCACAGTGTGATTCGAACTCGGAGCGTCAGAGTACGGAGTTGATTTCAGACATCATCTGTAAGGAGTCTGTACATCCTCCCCATGGAATGTGTGGGTTTCTGCGGGTGCTCTGGTTTCCTCCTATAGTCCAGAGGTGCACCAGTAAGTAGGTTAATTGGTCACTGTAAATTGTCCCGTGATTAGGCTAGGGCTAAAGCAGGAGTCGCTGGGCAGTGTGGCTGGAAGGGCTGGAAGGCCTGTTGCATGCTGTATCTCAATAAATAAAAATTAAAAATAAAGTATTTTGATTTATAATTAAAATTCACTAATATACTATTAGATAACCTTTTAAAAGTGGAGCAGTTAGCCTGAGATCTTATTTGTTTTGCACAAATGTAAGGTAGTCAAATACAACTATTTGAGCAAAGAGAGATTTATTATGAAGACATTGCTTTATGGAGGAGTACCTTTGCTCCTTTTGCCACAATAGCCAGGATCTCCCTGTGGCTATTCATTCTAATTCCACTTCTGATTCCCACACTGACGTATCCGTCCACAGCCTCCTCTACTGTCACATTGAAGCATGTTGTCAATTGGAGGAACAACACCTCATGCTCTCTCTTGGTGGTCTACAACCTGACGGCATCAGCAACGATTTGTATAACTTTTAGTAACTGTTGGTGTTTACCCCCCGCTTCACAATTTCTCTTTATTGTTGTGGCATATTCCCCTTCCCTGCCTTCCAGGCCTGCCCATCACCACTGTCCTCTCCTGGGTTCCTCCTTCAGCCTTTTGCCCTTCCCACTTATCACTTACCTGATTTTCAGATCATTCCTTCACTCCCTACACCCTAACCTGGATTCGCCTATCACCTGCCAACTCATCCTCCTTTTCCCTCTAATATTTTATCCTGACTTCTACCCCCTTCCATTCCAGACCTGATGAAGGGTTTCAGCCCAAAACGTCAACTGCTCATTTCCCCCCATAGATGCTGCCTGACCTTCTGAGTTCTCCAGCATTTTGTATGTGTTGCGTTAGATTTATTCTGTTGACTTGTGCACATTTAGTGTTTTTATAAGGCAAACATTCATTTAATCACTTGATAGAACATTATGGTACACAGTCAATTCTTGCTCATTTTAGCCTGCGCTGCAAATTGAAATTGAAGTAAATAGAAAACAAAAAATTGAATTTTGCTGACCCTACTTAAGGCTGTATGTTGCAAGGTTAGAGGATGGGAAGAGAGAAACCAGACTGCATGTTTTATTTTGGTTTATATTGGTTATTAATTGGTTTGGAGAATTCCTGGCATCCGTTTTTCACCAAGTGATGATGACTTTTGAATGCTGAAGGCAGACCCTTCAGCTTGTAGTGTCCATGCTGGTCATCTATACTGATTCCATTTTGCAGCACTCGCCATTCTGGCTTTCATGCCATGGTGTTTTACGCACTCTTCTAGAGACTTAATGTTGTGAGACCACCCCCACAGATGTGTTCTGGATTTCTAAAACCCTCTGGTGAAAGAGATTATTTCTCTCTGTAGCCTACCATAGCCTTAAATCTATGCCCTCTAGTTCTAGACGCCTTTGCTGGGGTAATGTTTCTCACCGTCTACCCTATCATTTCCAGCCATAATTTTGTTTAACCTAGTCAACTAGCCTCTCTGCCTTCTCCGCTCCAAGGATAACAAGCACAGTCTATCCAGACTAACAGCCGAAATGCTCCGTCAAACAATGTTCCACTGAATCTCTTCTGTGTTCTCTCCAGTGCAACCACATCCTTTCTATGATGTGATGACCATTTATTGCTGCCCTATTCACTTATCCTTCAGTGCTGCTGCTCTCAGAGATCAATGGACATGTACGTTGAGGTTCCTGTGTACAGAATCAGACCGGTTATCACTGGCTAGAATGACATAAAATTTGTTGTATTGCAGTAGTACAGTGCAAAGACATAAAATTCACTAAAATTACAAAAATAGATACTGGGAAAAAAGGAATAATGAGATAGTGTTCATGCACTGTTCATAAATTTGATGGTGGAGGGGAAGACACTGATTCTGAATTATTAAGTGTGGGGCAGGGTCTTCAGGGTCCTCAACACTTCATAGATGTTCTCTACCAGACTCCCTGAATTCTCCAGCAAACTTGTCCTCCAGAGTTTTCTCCCCATTCTATTTTTAAAAAAAACAACTATATCTACATCTTACTTAAAAAAATATTTTTATCACTAAGTATGATTTTAATGGGAACAGAAATATCATGATCTCCCTTCTATTTATTTGCCTTCTTCCTTTACATCAGTGAATCTGTGAATTTACTTAATGATCTTCGTACCTGTAAATTTAAGTACACATTCCTTGCATATTCCCACTGTGTTGGGAGCTGTCATTCTGTGCTGAGGTATCCCTCTGTCAAGTTGTGGAGGAGTAGTATTGCCAGCCAGTTGTGTTTAAGCCATTTCTTGAGTAGATTGTACAGCAATCCATTCAGACCACTAGTTAGATTACTAGCGTTTTTAATAAGTATTAAAAAGAAAGCATTTTATCAGGATATCCTAAGCAAAACTCCATGTACTTGCTTTTCTTATTCAATCTTGGGGCTGTGTGTGTGTGTTTTGTGGGGGGGGGGTGCGCGGGGTGGAACCTTGCCTGAGTTGATTTCTCATTCCACAGTTACAATTGATTGTTTAATCAATAATGTCTTAAATTGCAATAGTCTTGAGTTTATTATTTTTTCTTACCAATTTCAGGACTTTCTCGGCCAGGCATTCTGCACGTTGGGAGAGATTGTGGGTTCGCAGGGAAGCAGGCTAGAAAAGCCCCTTGTGTAAGTAAAAGACTGCCTATACTGTAGAAAAAGTATCAGTGCATCTATGAAGTGTTTTAGCTGAACCCCATATAATGACTGAATAGATAGTCCACTTTGTTGGCCCATGATGTTGAAATACACTGGCCTTGAAATTCTTTCATAAGGAACAATATTTCTATCTTTTGCATGAGTGAATTTGTTTTAAATATAAGTGTTATTGCATATGCACAATCTATTCTGGATGTCTCATTCATGACTGGCATTCTTTGTCCATGATTTCCATCCTCCTGATGGACTGGCCTTTGTGTATGGTTGTGCCTAAAGGATCTCTCCTAATTTGATCCTTGTGTGTGAATGAATCTCATTGTTTTGGGGCCTTGTCTCAAGCTGACCCAGCCCTCCTTAATTTAGTGTCTCTGACAAAATGGGAGTAATAAACTTAGAACAGCAATTGTTTAACAGCGAGAACATTTAAATTTCATGCACTCCTGCTTGAGATTGAAAAGTTTGCATGAGATACGTTGATGTGTTAAGTATGTTAAACAGCATGTATTTAGTTAGACATTGTGGCCAAAACAAGCCTCTACTGACATTCAGAAAAGTATGTGGATGGGTTTAGTGCAGCATGAGTGGCAGAAAAGATGAGTCCTTTTTGATTGCTGCCTAGTCTTTGTTCCTGTGAGAAGCTACAGTTACAAAATCTTACATCCAAAACACGAATCACCACTACAGCTTAATAACACAATGACCCCTGATCACTTTGCACTAAACATGACATTATTTTGTCCCAATTGTACTTTTTCCTTGCTATTGGAATTGGTATTTTATTGCCACATGTACTGAGGTACAGTGAACAGTTTGTTCTACATCACTCTTCATACAGACCAAATCATTACACAGTGCATTGAGGTAAAACCATAACGGAATGGAGGATGAAGTGCAACAGCTACAGAGGAAGTGCACTGCAGGGAGACAATAAGGTGCAAGGTCATAATGAAGTAGATTGTCAGGTCAAGAAACCATCTTCTCATTCTAGGGAATCTTGTAACAGTGTCTTGTGATTGTCTTGTAACAGTGGTTCCTTGAGAAGCTGCTATGTGCTATAAGGCTTTCATGTCATCTGTCCAAAGAGAGAGGAGAAGACAGAATGGAATCAGGTGTCTGGAGTGGATGGGGCCTTTGATTAAGCTGACTGCTTTACTGAGGCAGTGAGAAGTATAGACAGAGTTTGTGGACGGACGGCTTGTTTCTGTGATGTGCTGAGTGCGTCCACAACTCTCTGCAGTCTCTTGTGATCACAGGCAGAGCAGATGCCATACCAAACAGTCATAGGATACTTTCTATGGTGCATTGATAAGAGTTGATGGGAATGTGCCAAGTTTCTTCAGGATCCTGAAATGTTGCTGAGCGTTCTTGGCCATGGCATCAACTTGGTTGGACCAGGAGAGGCTATTGGTGATGTTCACTCTCAGGAACTCGAAGCTCTGAACCCTCTCAATTTCAGTGCCGTAGATGAAGACAGGAGATTGTGCTCCACCTACCGTCCAACTCTCTTGTTTTGCTGGCACTGATGGAAAGGTTATTGTTATGACACTGAGCTCTGTATTTCCTTCCTGTACTTCAACTGATGGTTAGTTGAGATGAGGCTATGGTGGCATCATCTACAAACTTGTATGATGGAATTAGAGCAGAATATGACCACATCATTGGTCTATAATTGATTTAATTTGTTTTTATTTTGAGAGTGCTGCTTATATGAGACTGTGACTGAAATGCTGCTGCAGGTAAGGTTTTCATTACACCTGTGTATACCTGTGCCTATGACAATAAACTTGACTTAAACTTTGACAGAAATATTATTAAGTGGGGGCTTTATGTACACCTTTACATTTTCGAGGACAGAACATGTTTAGTTCTTAAGAACTAAAGGTATCTGGTATTGCAGGGCAGAAGGGAAGTTGCATTCTAGATATTGACAGATTTTTATCAAATTTTTAAATGAAACATATATTTTCATTAGTTGCATCACTGCTAGCAATTGGTGTCCTCGTCAGAGTCATCACATCCTTTGTGCTGTGAGAGAGATTCTCATGGGTATTTGTAGCAAATGTAAACACAGTACATACTGTATACCACTCTTTAGCAGATAATTAATGTTTCTATAAGTGGAGATGATGGCCAGGGATCAACAGATGTGCTAATATTGTACAATTTTTCAGCAAGGATTCATTGTGATGAATGTTTCTGCTGTTTCTGCCTTTTAGTTTCAGCAAGCTAGCAAGCCTTGGGTTAAGATGACTCACCAACTTTCAGTACGCTAATCACTTTGGGATATGTTTCAAATATACTAGTTTTCTATTTAAGTCTTTTGGTCCCCTTAGAGTAACCCTTTACTTATTTATTTATTTATTGAAGTGCAGTGCGGAATAGGCCCTTCAAAGTTCAAAGTAAAATTTATTATCAGAGTACATATATGTCACCACATACAACCCTGAGATTCTTTTTCTGCAGGCATACTTAGCAAATCAATAGAACAGTAACCATAAACATCAGGAACTATAAATTGTAAACAAACTGCAAATACAGATGTAAGTAAATAGCAATAAATAACGAGCATGCAATAACAAGTATAAAAGAGTCCTTAAATGAGTGTAGCTATCCCCTTTTCTTCAAGAGCCTGATGGTTGAAGGGTAGTAGCTCTTCTTGATCCTGGTGGTGTGATTCCTGAGGCGCCTGTACCTTCTCCCTGATGGCAGCAGTGAGAAAAGAGCTTGGCCTGGGTGGATGCTGCCTTTCTACAGCAGCATTTCATGTAGCTGTGCTCAATGGTTGGGAGGGTTTTTACCTGTGATGTACTGGGCTGCATCCACGACATTTTGTTGGATTTTCTGCTCAAATGCATTCACCCTTTGAGCCTTGCCGCCCAGTAACCCCCCAATGTATACCCTAGCCTAATCACAGGACAATTTACAATGACCAATTAGCTTATGAATCAGAGCATCTTTGGACTGTGGGAGGAAACCAGAGCAGAGAGAGCAAATTGATGCAGTCATAGGAGAACATACAAACACCTTACAGTCACAGGAGAACATACAAACGCCTTACAGTCACAAGAGAACATACAAATGGCCTTACAGTCACAGGAGAACATACAAACGCCTTACAGTCACAAGAGAACATACAAATGGCCTTACAGTCACAGGAGAACATACAAACGGCCTTACAAGCAGTGGCAGGATCTTTCTTTGTACAGACAGATGTGGAACTTGTTAATTTAATGCTGATACTTTCCTTGAAAGTTTCTTTTTGGGCCCAACTTCTTCCCTGGCACGTTGTGTACTAGCTCATTTATATGGTTGTGAAGTGTTCCGAGGTTCAGTTGAATGTTGCCTGCAAATATTCTCCAAAGTCATTCAGGAATTAATGTAGCAGTTGGATTATGCTACTCTCCAGCTGTTGTTTCCGTAGAGAAGTGTAAACTGCAGTGTGCAGGTCAACTGACGGTGTTTGTACCTGTGTATTGCATCATCAGAGAATTCAGATGCTCTAATGGCAAGGTTTGTGACCATTATCCATTGCGTATCTATGGGGCCCTCAAAGCTATCTTGTCTATACTTCTTCCTGTAGGGACTTGTTTCCATTCACTCGTTTTATGGAGCTCTGTCATATCTGTTCTGTTAATGGCATCTTAAACATCACAATTATGAGATGCTTTTATTTTTTGTCAATTATTGTTTTCTCTTCAATATAGTTGAATAGGCTCTTAACCATGGTTGTGCCATTTCTTCCACTTCTCTCTCCTTATCTCCTTTTGGCAAAGACAAGATCATGTTTCCCCTTCCCCTTAGCTACCGTGTTCATTGCGTCATCCACTGTAATTTCTGCTGCTGCAATGCTTTGCCAGTGCCAGATTCATCTGTGTCTCTCATTCCCCTTTTGGCATTCCAAAGGGACCAATCCCCCAGTGCCACTGAGCTTCACTTCTCCATCTCTACTACTTCCCTTTCATGACCATATTGGGATACAAATACACCCAAGTGGAGCAGCAAATTTCTTCTCATCTCTTCCAATTTTGTATTTTGCTTTAGTCTTCATGTTGTGACCTCCTGGCTATTGGAGAAACCAAACTCAGATTGTGTGACTGCTTTATAGAGCACATCAATTCCATCCTCAAGGGTGACCCTAAGCTTTCAGTTGTTTATCACTTCAATCCTCCATTTTATGCATATTTTGACCTCCATGTGTTTGGCTTTATACACTGTTCCAATGAAGTGTTGGCTTGAGAAACAGCACCTCATTTTCTGATTCAAAACACTGCCGTCATCTGCAGAGAAACCAGTCCCTCGAGTTTCAATCAGGTCAGATTCTGTTATCGCTCTGTAATGTTAACAGTTTATCTCATCATAGATGCTGTCTGACTTGCTATGAATTTCCAGGATTTTCAATTTTTATTTTACATTTCCAGCAATTGCAGTTTTTAAATTATGATAGATGTGCATAAGTTAATTTGGCTAGTCAATCCTCATGTCCAGTTTTGTACTTATTTCTGGTCATTAAGTTATTAAACCTGTACTTGTGTTGGACTTGATGTAGAGACATGCCACAAGGAATTAAGATGCAGCAAAGCAATATTCAACACATAAGAAAGGAAGTGGTTGCTGAAGACTTCAGATTCAATAAAATAGTAAATGGTGAAGATGAGATAAATTACAAATATCTTCGCAATTAAAATGTATCAAGAGTGTAATTGTGTATAAGGAAATCGTACATCACATTTCACAGAATTGCAGGCACAAATTGTCCATTACACATCTGAACTATATGTCACATTTAATTTGAGTAACTTAATAACCACTGTGTGAAATGTAGACAGGTTGGTGAGGCCCTCAAACAAGCTAGATGAAAAACAGAAAAAGCTATCAAATGTGAACCAGCCATCAACTGAAAATCTCACTAATTAACAACTCGATAACCACACTAAAGCAAGAATATTTATCACACAAATAACTGATCCTGATTTCTGACATTAATATTTCTCTTTGATCAATAGTCAGAGTTGTATAACTATTTCTAACTTTTCCTGTCCATAGACTAGGCCTCCTGATAATTTCTACAACATAATCAACACAAGCCTCAACTAGCCCATAGACGACTAGCCCCACCCAGGCCTCTCAACAGTTCTACTTTGTTCCCAGATTATTGTTAAGTCTGTAGTTCAAGGCAAATCCAAGCAATTCTAATTTTCCTTCAGCTCCAACAGAACTGCAAAGACCATAGAGCGCTGTAGCAATAGAGATTTATTGGGGTTCAAATAGGGTCATAGATGCATTTGTATGGGGAAATCAGGCACTCAGACCACACAACATAAAGTAGAATTAAGCCATTTGGCCCATAGAGTCTGCTCCACTATTCCGTCCTGGTTGATTTATTATCCCTCTCAACCCCATTCTCCTGTCTTCTTCATGTTGCCTTTACTAATTAAGAACTTAACAACATCTGCTTTAAGTATATCCAATCACTTGGCCTCTACAAATGTCTGTGGCAATGAATTCCACGGGTTTATCACTCTCTTCATTCCTCTTCTCTCTGTTCTAAAGGGATGTCCCTCTATTCTGAGGCTGTGCCCTCTGGTTCTAGATTCCCCCATGATGGGAAACATCCTTTACACGCCCACTCTATCTAGGCCTTTCAATAATCGATTGTTTTCAGTGAGATATTTCATGACTTGTAGCTTTCAGGATAAACAAATTCAATTTGCATTGTGCACTCATGGGACAAAACTTGCAAAATTTTCTCTGGATCACTCATTTTAAAAATTAATTATTTGTCCCAGCATTCAATGAACCAGCCATTTATAATGTGAAAATTGTGGAGGCTGGAAGTCCTGCAATTTTAAGGACAGTTGTTCTGTTAAGAACCCTTTGCGTGACTTGCAATTTTGAAATGTACTGCAGGATTTGAATATCATTGTTTCCAGATAGCTGATGGCAGAATTAAAGCCTTTGAAATGCTTGTTCACTTTTCAGAGCAACTTCTATAGTTGCACTGGGTGAGGTGCAACAAAAGGAGAATTGTCTTTGGATTCTGAGCCTAATCTCCCTTGGTCTTCCAGGTGGGAAAGCATCAAAATAAACAGAGGTTCAGAAACTTGATGAAAGGGCACAAGAAATAGTCATAGTCATACTTTATTGATCCCGGGGGAAATTGGGTTTCGTTACAGTTGCACAATACAATACAATGCCTCAAGACTGTAATGAACGTAACTACCGAGGTAAAATTGTAGAGGGAATTCTTAATGAATTGTCTTTGACCACTGAAGATTTTCTGAAAACCTTTTATCTTTTTTCTCACTATCTTGGCTTACAAATGACAAACTATACTGACCATCTGATAGAAACTAGGCACTGCAGCATCATAGTTTGGAGTGGCCAGTTATGTTCTATTTTGCTTATTTCACATATTTTGAAGGCATAAAATGCCAAGCCATATTTATTTTTTATTCATATACCGAATTAGTGCAGAATAGGCCCTTCTGGCCCAGCGAGCTGCACCATCCAGCAACCTATCTATTTAACCCTAGTCTAATCACGGGACAATATACAATGACCAATTAACCTACTAGCTGGTACACCTTTGGACAGTGGGAGGAAACTGGAGCACCCGGAGGAAACCCATGCGTTCTTGGGGAGGTACATACAAACTCCGTATAGAGAACGTTTGGAATTGAACTCTGATGCAACAAGCTGTAATATGTTACACTAACCGCCATGTTACCATGGCACTAAGTGAGGAGGATAAAGAAGGGTTTGGTTGGCCAAACCAGTAGCTCTAAATTTCTGGGATTGGTGCCAACCAACAATAAATGTGGGTGAGGTAGCTGCCCCTTGATAAATTCTGCAATCTTGTCACAAAGCTACACTTTCCAAGCTATTAATATAACCCAGCAAACCAGCAGACAATTGCAACCATTAGAGTATCATTAGGGATGGCAAGGGAAATCTGCTTCAACTACCAAGGCCTCTGTGATGTGAGTGTGACTTCTTGCTATCAGTTTTGGCTTGATTATTGTGGAAATATTTAGACACCTACTGTGAGCAATTCTTGAATGATGCAAGTGGTTCATTTTAATATCAGTGAATGTATACAATATACAACCTGAAATTATTGCTCTTCACAGAGACATCCACAAAACAAGAATCCCCACAGAATGAATGACAGTAACCAGTGTTATTGTGCTTTCTGTCAGTGGATAAATAATAAACTTCCTATTGCACTAGTGTGTGCTACATTTTTTAATACCTTGTTTCAACATGAGTTTATTCATTTCATTTTGGCATCATGAGCCAGTGTTGCTTTTCTCTAAAAAAAGACCAAGGAAGCTATGCATTGGATCCTAAAGTTCTTTTCTGTAGCATGCTCTAGCTTTTGAAATCAGCGAGATATCTTTCTCATATTTCTGAAGCCTGTGTAAAACCCCAGTCAAAGTGAAGAGTATTCCTGTTGTTAAGTATTCATCATTTGGAAAGTAGGAAGATATTTCACTATGACAAAGGAAGCACCAATTTCCAAGTGTGCAGTGGATTGAATTTAACATAAGCTCTTCTAGCAATAGTACTTGATTCCTGCCAAAATGCTCAAAGGATGGTCTTGTCATCAACAACATCCTTGTGTTGAGAGAGAAAAGTTCAAGACCTCACACCAGCATCCTTGATTGTGGCAGTGGAATGCATTGGGATATGTTGTCAACTGGGCAAAAGACCACAAGACCATATCACTGATGCAATAACAGATGTCAAAGACCTACCATTGTCTAATCTGTAGACCTGCTTTCCTCAGTCTGGCTCTCAAACAATGGTTGCAGTTGGAACACTGGAGTTTGTAAAAGAAAGTCAAATGGTATAATGATCCTGCAAAGAAATTTCTTCACAGGCAATGACTCACAAACAACTGAGAACTCTGAACCACTAAGAGCTTTAGAGTATTCACTCTGCCTGGACTGCCAAGATCCCCCACACCTATGAAGATGATCTTTGCTTCTCTGTTGTTGTTGTTGTTGTTGGAGGACTGATTTGGTAAGAATGACCCAGAGATTCAAGAGCTGATTAATCACAAGGATGAGGTGCTTGTGGATATGAAACTTCATCAGGTCTCAAGGTTGGAGGCGAAACAGCTCTGGAACTTCATGGCATTTTTCAGAATCAGCCTCTTTCTGCCTGGGAACTTACCTGAATATGTGTGGCATGGTCGCAAACTGAGGTTTAACATCATGTATACAAATATAAGAAATCAACATAATGATTATACTTTTCAATCCTTAATATTTGCTGCACCATTTACTAAGATCTTAGCTAATATAACCTGAGCACCTCTTTCTTGTGCAAAATACATATACCTTTGATTCCCTTAATATATAAAAATATCTGTCACTGTGTTTAATATAATTACTGACCCACCACAATTCTCTTGATGAAGAAATTGCAGTGATTCAGGTGAAGGAATATCTTGTCATCTGTGCCCTGAATGGTTAGCCTCTTATTTTGGGATCATCATCCTGGGATCTAGATGACCTGGGTAAAAGCAATCCCACATCTACCTTCTCCAGATCGCCAAAAAGTTTTGAATGCAACAATGAAATTACACCTCAATTTTCCATTCCGCTTAATGTCTCCTGATAGGATGGTGCCCTAAGCTAGGAATTAACTTAGTGAAGTTTTACTGAATTTTCTTTATTGCCAACATATCTGAGTTTAGGGACACATGGACTTGTGCTGTTCTGAGACAATTGCACCAAGGCCCTGTATAATTTCAGTATGATCCCTTCACCCTTACGTTCAAATTCATTTTTAATAAAGATTCAAATGTGTCCAGACTTTCTGGATTTCATGTTGGCAGGAAAGATGAACTCTACCCAATGTGCTACAGATCACACGAGTAAATATAATAGTTAATTTCCTGTTTCATTAACATCTTGAGAAAAGTTGTTTCCCCCCAAATTCATCAACTGCTGTTAAAGTCTTAGGAATGCACGCAGTACAGTGTACAGTTCCCAAGAATACAATTCTGTTAGCAGGAACAGTAAAACGACCATCGAGTCATTCTACATCTAGAACAATAATCCATTAATTCTTGTGAAGAAAGCATGCAAACACTGAAGGAAATCTCTGGACTCCCAGAGAGACAAAAGCTGACGAGGCTGCGTAACTCCTAGTACGTTCAAGACTGGGGTGATCTCAGCACAAGTCAAAGTGCTAGATAACCTGGTAAAACCTATCATTCTTCTTGCTCTTGGCCGGAGATCTGGAAGATGTTGCATGATTTAAAGGAAAAACATTGAAAGTTCATCTAGGACCATGACGGAAAAATAAGCAGCAGATGGTTTTGAAGAAAGAAGTACATGAAGAAAACTGACAGCTGTAAAATAAAGTGGGGAAAAAAAATCATTTAATGATTTAATTTGTTTTAATCTGTGAGAACAACTTCATGGATTAAAAAAAAACACAAGAGCTTCATGGTTGATTAGATTTCTACATAACTGAAACTTGCCGTGGTGATTTTTTACTGGTGTGTATTGAAACTATATCGGTCTCTGCCATTCCTTTGGATTGATCAGCTGAGTGAGGGGGGTCAGTCTGCTACACGGGCAATAACTTGCTCTCTATATCATACTGCCCTGGCTTGCGTATCATGTAAGCAGCTAGGATGCAACATCCACAGTTGACCCCAATTCTGACAGATTGAAACTAGGAATTTCAATCATAATTTCTGGGATGTTAATATTTCACTTCAGTTTTTGTAAAGTTGAGTAGTATTGGGAGGCATAATAGCTTTTCAGTAGATTATGGTAGAGGTGTAATACTTCCCTGAACTGAGCTGGTAAGTTAGTTCTGTGACGTGAATACACAATTTAGTTAAAGCATAAAAGTAGTGCAATTTCTGAGATCCGCAGTCTCATACACACCACATACAGTAGGAGGTACCTGATGAAGTGGTCACTAAGTTTGTGACCTGCTGCTACATCCCATCCACTTCGAGGTTCGACGTGCTCTACATTCAGAGATGCTCTTCTGCACACCACTGTTGTAATGCTTGGTTACTTGAGTCACTGTCGCTTTGCTGTCAGCTTGAACCACTCTGACCATTCCCCTCAGAACTGCAGCTCACTGATGATTTTTTTTCATACCATTCCCTGTAAACTCTAGAGCAGGGGTTCACAACCTTTTTGACGCCATGGACCTATACCGATCAGCAAGGGGTCTGAGAACCCGGTTTGGGAACCCCTGCAGTTGAGATTGTTGTGCGTGAAATCCCAGGAGATCAGCAGTTTGTGAAATACTCAGACCACCCCGTCTGACACCAACAATCATTTCATAGTCAAAGTCGCTTAGGTCACATTTCTTCCCCATTCTGGTGTCTGGTCTGAACTACAACTGAACCTCTTGGCCAGATCTGCAAGCTTTTATGTATTGAGTTGCTGCTATGTGATTGGCTGATTAGATATTTACATTAGTGAGTAGGTGTACCTAATAAAGTGGCCACTGAGGGTATATATTGATAATAAGAGCATAAGATTTAGCAGCAGAATTAGGCCATTTGGCCCATCGTTTCTGCTCTGTCATTTCATCATGGCTGATCCATTTCCCTCTCAGCCCCAGTCTCCTGCCTTCTCCCCGTATCCCTTCATGCCCTGATTAATTAAGAATCTATCAAACTCAGCCTTAAATATACCAGATGACTGGGGTGGCAACATATTCCACAGGTTCACCACTCTCTAGCTAAAGTAATTCCTCCTCATTTCCATTCTAAATGGATGCCCCTCCATTCTGAGGCTGTGACCTCTGGCCTTAGGCCCCACCCCCCCAACATAGGAAGCATCCACTCTATTAAGGCCTTTCAACATTTGATAGTTTTCAGTGAGGTCCCAACCCCTCATTCTTCTGAATTCCAGTGATTACAGGCCCAGAGCATCAAACACTCCTTGTATGATAAACCTTTCAATTCTAGAATCATTTTTGTGAACCTCTTTTGTCTCCAATGTCAGCACATCCTGTCTTAGATAAGAGGCACAAAACTGCTGACAATACTCTGGTTTTCTATCTTTGTTCTTCCGTCGGTTATTGGTTGTTGTTTCCATTTTAGGAGCAAGCACCAACTGAGCCAAACTTCTTCCAATCTAGTTGTACCTAATTAATTTAACTGTCTCCAGCCTCAGACTTTCAACTCCTCTTTGTTCAGGGAGAATGTTTCTCTGATCTAGTTACAAACTTAAGTTGTACAGAATCGAGATGGTCTAAATTATCAGAACAGAAGATTTCAGGGTTAATTTATTAATACATGAGCAGAATCTGCAGTTCTGGGTTGATCCTTATATATCATGTCTTTTTCTGGCAGACAAATCAAGATTTTGGCTTGGGGCCCAAGGTAAATGGTTTAGCTGATGATTTGCTGTTTCACAAATGCGGAAATGAAGTGAGTAGGAAGGCTAAACCATTGTGTTGATTGGCTGATGAAACAACAAATCAAATGATTATCTATAGACAACATACATCAAAGTTGCTGGTGAACGCTGTAGATAATGTTTTAAATTTATTTTGAGATCAGGGCAACATTGGCAAGACAGCACTTACTGCTTAACTATATATATCCTAGAGAAAGTGGTGTGAACGATAGTCCATTGGTGAAGTCCTATTGTGCTGTTGGATAGTGTGTCCCAGGATTTCGACCAGTGCTGATGAGGAAGGGCCTCCAAGAGGACCACAACCTTGTTGTAGGGTTTGGAGGCTTGCGTGCCTCAATGACCCAGAGAGCTCTGTTGGCTAGGGTCAGGGCTTTGTGCTTTGGCTCTAGGAAGGGTCACCCATGCCAAACAAAGGGTAGAGGCCAGATTAGGAGTGGTCCACCGGTCCTTTAGCTTTGGGGATCCAGCTCAGTCCTAACAACCCTGACTGTTCAAAAATTGTTATGGAAACAGCAAAGAAGAAACCTTCTATATCTGTATGCAAACGTATGGACAGGTAGAGGTGGAGGACCTTCATTGCTGCCCTAAACTCCAGTGGGGTAACACACAGTAAGCAAGTAAAAGATGAGGAAGGCATACAATTTCCAGTCACAATCGTGCGTGACTTGGAGGGGAACCTTCAATGGTTGGATGCTTCTCCAATGTACCTGCTGCCCTTGACCTTCCTGTTGGTAAAGATCTTGGGTTCAGGAGATTCTGTCAGAGAAACCTGAACAAGTAACTGCAGTGCTTTTTGGTGAAGGTGCACACAACAGCCATGGAGCATTGGTGATGGAGGAAATAAATGTTAATGACGCTTGATGGAGTGTCAATCAATTAGGGTGCTTTGCCCTATTTAATGTTGAGTTTCTTGATGCAGAATGTTCTACCTCAGACCAGCTTACATTTTCATGGTGTTTTTGTGGCGGCTTTAACTGCTTCTGGTCATAGTGATGGTAACGCATTGAATGTCGAGTATTGGATTCTCTGTTGCTAATGGTCTTTGACTGCAGAGAATGTTATGTCACTTATCTTAATGCATCCTTGCTAAGACTACTTATTTACTGGGGAACTGCAAATAGAATTGAATATTGTGTCATCACTGGTGAGCATCCCCATTTCTGAACTAATGATGGAGGGGAGGCCATTTATGAGCAGCTGAAGTAGGTTGCACTGTGGTCACTCTCCTCAGAAACTCTAGAGATGTTTTGGTGCTGGATCATTGACTCCTGAGAACCAAACCCACCTTGCTTTGTGAGAGGTCCAAGTC
Organism: Mobula hypostoma; assembly: GCF_963921235.1. Taxonomy (NCBI): domain Eukaryota; kingdom Metazoa; phylum Chordata; class Chondrichthyes; order Myliobatiformes; family Myliobatidae; genus Mobula; species Mobula hypostoma. The sequence goes on along the minus strand of NC_086116.1, from coordinate 19,156,945 downwards.
CAGCCTTTGGAGTGTTTCCCCTTTGATACCCAGTGATCTGTTTCAGTATGTTTGCCTTATTGTAAGGTAACATTAGTGAACTTGGATGCTATACATAAAATGTAATGAAACCTAAAAGTAAGTAATTCTTTACATGTTTGAGACACAGGGCTAATATTATAAATATGATTTCATGGGATTTTGTGATCATTACAGTGTTCTGGAATCTGATGAAGGTTGTTACCTGTTTACAATGAATAATTAGGCTCTGGAAAGCTATTAGGAAAGAGTATGGTTTAACGCTGGTATCCTGCGTCTGTTGGCAAATACTCAGCCTCTCCAGGAGTAGGAATTCGATCGATGAACTCATCAAAACGAGCACAGTTTTGGAATGTGTGGAGGAACTTTTAAAATGGGAGGCCATGCTCTCTCTAACAGCTGGTAAGGAGACAGTGGCAGTAGCTGTGGACATTGACTACATGCAGATACTGCCATCAGAGTCAGGCTATTAATGGCTTCACTTGAGCTGTCAGAGTGATTGATCAACTGTGATGGAAATAAGAACATTAAATAGTATAAACACATTCTCCTCTCTCACCAATGCACTCTTCCCCCTGTCTGACACCTTTGACCTGAACCTGTTTAATGTAGGTGGAAAGTTATAAAATATACAACTGTGCTCCTCCCCTCATTTCACTGTTTTAGGTGCTTGCCTGGAATGACAGTTGATTTTGGAATGAAATGCACCACCAAACATTTCTCAGACACTTGGTGGCATTCTGAAAATCCCTGTGATCCTTGAAACCCGACATATTCTGCACATTAGTATGAGTAGAGTAGCCTCACTTCAACCATGTTCCCTCGCCAGCACTGCAGGGTGACTTGAACTGCTTCTACTAGGAATTCCTGGGATAAGATGGTCTTCCCAGTGCAACACCTCAGACTAGTTCACTTGGCATGCCAGTGAATTATTTGCCTTTGTCCCTTGGACATTTTTTCCAACTGCACCTACCCTATAGCTACAAGCCATTCTGAACTCCACCTCAGAAAGAGTCGCACAGAGAGTGGTGAGAGTGTGGAATGAACTGCCAGATGAAGTGGTAAATATGGGCTCACTTTTAACATTTAAGAAAAACTTGGGCAGGTACATGGATGAGAGGTGTATGGAGGGATATGGTCCAGGTGCAGGTCAGAGGGACTAGGCAGAAAAATGGTTTGGCACAGCCAAGAAGGGCCAAAAGACCTGTTTCTGTGCTGTAATGTTCTATGGTTCTATGTCCATTGTGATGTGCAGTTAAGCTTTTTGTGAAGCTTAATGGCCAATCATTGGTGATCATTGATACTTGGGTGCTATGACCATCTAACACGCTTGTTAGAATGCACTGGAATTTCTAGGCAATTTTCTTTGAGTGAAATTCTAACCTGAGCGAGTGTGGTAGATTGGGAGCTGTAAAAGACCTCAGAGTAGTATTAAAAGTCCAGGGAAGTTCTCTGTAAATAATTTGGAGATGGGAAATTGAAGATGCTGGAATCTGGAGTAACAAACATGATGCTGGAGGAACTCAACAAATCAGGATCAAGGATCTTGCCCCGAAACCTTGACTCTCCATTTCCCTCCCTAGATACTGCCTGGCCCATTTGGTTCCTCTTTCACCTTGCTTGCTCTGTAACTGATCTGGTCAATCTGATTGTTTCCCATAGTGATTACTGTGTGTAACTTGGCTGCTGTGTTTTCTTTGGCCCCAGCAGGCGGCGCGGCACGGCAGCAGCGGCCTTTCGGATCTGTTGCTACTTTAATTTAGTTTTTAAATTTAATTTTCAGGCACAATTAGGGTTTAGGGCAATGGATAACAGAGCAACTATCTACCATTACCAGATACTGCTACAATACAGAGATCACCCAAAAACAAACCTTGATGAAGATCTGCTGGTTAAATTGTGCGACCTCGGCTTGCTGAGAGAATCGGGCCTGCAGTTCTTGGAGTCGCCTGATGCTGGTGGCCGGAGGTGGGGACGTTGTAAGCGGTGTGCGAGGAAGTGGAAGCGAGGCGAGCGGGCAGGAGCCGTGCCAGGGAAAAAGCAAGCCCTAGCCAGCTGGCTCTCCCGTCCATTCTGCTCTCCAATGGACATTAAATTGGACTACATCCGACTCCAAAGAAATACTCGCCGGGAGTACGGCTGTTTATTTATGCAACAGTTTTTCCCTCAAGCCATCGGACTACCAAGCTACTGCCCTCCGTTGTGCCTATTGTCTTGTTTATCATTTATTTGTAATGCCTGCATTGTTCTGTGTACTTTATGCAGTCCTGGGTAGGTCTGTATTCTAGTGTAGTTTTTGTGTTTTACATAATTCAGTGTAGTTTTTGTATTGTTTCATGTAGCACCATGGTCCTGAAAAACGCTGTCTCATTTTTACTGTATACTGTACCAGCAGTTATGGTCGAAATGACAATAAAAAGTGACTTGACTTCATCAAAACATATTATGCTTCAAAAAAGAATCACATTCTTTCAAGTACTTTGAAATATCCTTGGGCCGTTAAAGGTATTTTATCCAACGTTTGGGGCTCTGTCTCCCGTTCTCGGTCTAAACATCCTCAATTTCAACAGTATCAGAGGAGTGGTGGCTGGGTTTCAAAGATCTTTAGGTCAGGCTGATCATAAAATTTGTGGATACCTTCTGCCCGAGAAGAGATTAATGGAATATTTGTGTAGTTCTGACTATCGATTTGTGACTCATGTATATTGTACTTACATCCAATTGAAAGTTTGTTATTAAGAAATATGAGGTTAAAATGATATCAGGATTAACAAGTGAAAGAGTGTTCTTTGTTTTGTTTCTGTGGTGGTGCTGATAAACTTTAACATTTGCATTTGGAGATTTATATATACACAAAGTACAAACAACCAGCAGCAGACTAGCTAGAGACACAACAGACAGCAGAAGGCAGAATCTGGTGTAAGAATTAAACTGCTGGAGGAACTCAGTGTGTTAGGCAGCATTTGTTGGGGAGGGGTGGTGTTTGGGGCTGGGGGGAGGAATTGTCCTGATGCAGGATCTAGGTCCAAAACAAAATAATTCTTTTCTCTCCATAAATGCTGCTGGACCTGTTGAGTTCCTCCAGCAGATTTTTTTTCCCTATGGCAGTACGCTGGGTGCTGGGTTGAAAGCCAAGATGTCAGTTATTAGATGACTGAGTCTGTAGGTGGTGAAATGGAAATGGCTGTGGCTTCTGTATGTGAAAGCTTGAGGTCCAAATTCATCATGAAGCTTCCGCAGGGCTGGTGCTCGACAACTCTACGTTCCTTGTCATTTCACTCCAGCTTCCAGACAGTTTCCGTTTGCAACACTTTTAATAAGATCATACGACCATAAAATATTGGAGCAGAGTTGGGCCAGTTGGCCCATCGAATCTGTTCTGATATTAGATGGGCCAAATAGCCCAATTCTGCTCCAATATTTCAGTATGGCTGTCCATTTTCCTCTCAGCCCCAATCTCCTGCCTTCTCCCAGTAACCCTTCATGCCCTGACCAATCAAGAATCTGTCAACATCGGCCTTAAATATTCAAAAAGGCTTGGCCTTCACAGCTGCCTGTGGCAAAGAATTCCACAGATTCACCACCCTCTGGCTCAAGAAATTCTTCCTCTTCTCCATTCTAAAGGACACCCCTCTATTCTGAGGCTGTGTCCTCTGGTCCCACCATTGGAAACATCTTTTCCACATCCACTCTATCAAGGCCTTTCCCCATTCAAAAGGTTTCAATGAGGTCACTCTTCATTCTTCTGAATTGCAGTGAATACAGGCTGGGAGCCATCAGACCTCTTCATATGACATGCCATTCAGTCCTGGGATTATTTTCACAAACTTCCTTAGACTCCCTCCAGTTTCAGCACATCCTTTCTAAGATAAGGTGCCCAAACCTGCTCACAATACTCCAACTGAGGCCTCATCAGTGCTTTATAAAGTTTCAACATTACATTCTCGCTTATATATTCTAGTCCTCTTAAAATGAATGCTAGCAACACATTTGTGTATCCTTAGACGTTAAGCTCCCAGCTATAACTTTCTTTCAGCCACAATTCAGTGATGCCTACACCATCATACTTGCCAATTTGCAACTGTGCTGCAAGTTCGTCTACCTTATTCTGTATACTGCGTGTGTTTAGATACAACACCTTCAGTCCTGTATTTATCCTTTTAGATTTTGTCGCACAGTGCTCAATCTTCTGATTCCTAACTTTGAGATCTCACCAACATCTGCCTCCACTAACTGTTCTGGCACTCTGGTCCCCAGCCCCCTGCCACTCTAGTTTAACCCCTACTGTGCAGCATTAACCCTTCTCACTAGATTATTAGTCTCTCTCCAGTTCAGGTGCAAACTGTTCCTTTTGTAGAGGTCCCACCTTCCCTGGTAGAGAGCCCAATAAAAACCTTATGCCCTCCCTCCTACGCTAACTCCTCAGCCATGTATTAAACTGTATAATCTTCCAGGTTCTAGCCTTAATAGCATGTGCACATGTAGCAACCCTAAGATTACAACCCTGGAGGTCCTGCCCTTTAACTTAGCACCTAACTCCCTATGCAGAACCTTGTCATTTCATCCTACCCAAGTCACTGGTACCTACATGGACCATGACTTCTGGCTGTTCACCCTCCCACTTAAGAATGCCAAGGACTTGATCTGAGATATCCTGGACCCCGGCACCCAGGAGGCAAAATACCATCTGGGAATCTTGTTCTTGCCCACAGAACTTCCTGTCTGTTCCTCTAACAAGTCACCTATCACCACAGCGTGTCTCTTCTTCCCCCTTCCCGTCTGAGTCACAGAGGCAGAATGAGTGCCAGAGACCCGACCACCGTGACTTTCCTCTGTTAGGTCATGTCTCTGAGAGTATACAAAGTGATATACCTGTTGTTGAGGGGGATGGCCGCAGGCGTACTCTGCACTGGCTCCTTAACCACTTTCCGCTTCTTAACTGTCATCCATTTTCCTGTGTCCTGCACCTTGGGTGTAACTACCTCTCTGTATATCCTATCTGTCACCCTCCCTCAGCCTCCCGAAGGATCCATTCATCCAGTTCCAGCTCCAACTCCTTAATGCAGATTGTTAGGAGCTGCAGCTGGATGCACTCCTGGCATTTGCAGTGGTCCGGGACTCCGCCTTCCCATATCCTGCAAGAGGAGCATTCCAGTATTCTGCCTGTCATCTCTACCTAGCTGAACAGATATAAAGAAAGGAAGGAAAATACTTGAACTTTGCTTTCTCTGAGTAAAATCTCTCTTTGTTGAAGCCTCGAAGAGCTAAAACCTTAAGATCATCACTCTATGTTCATTCAGACGGTGTGTGGTGTCTGTCATCTTGTGTGTTATGTAATTTATATGTATGTCATTTTAAAATAATAATCAAAGGTTTTATTTATCTTATTTATAATCAGCCAATGACAATGGGGTGTTTGCCAAGGACTGGATGTAGATGTTGAATACCTCTAACCAACTCCTTTGATAACAGTACTTTTTAACATTCATCCAAACTGTCATCTTTATCATCTCTTATTTTCAAACTACTGTCGGATAATAACCAAGATTTTTTTCAGCTTGGTCCATCTTCAGCGAAAACCAGTTTGCTTTATTAACAACAGGAATTCTGCAGATGCTGGAAATTCAAGCAACATACATCAAAGTTGCTGGTGAACGCAGCAGGCCAAGCAGCATCTATAGGAAGAGGCGCAGTCGACGTTTCAGGCCGAGACCCTTCGTCAGGACTAACTGAAGGAAGAGTGAGTAAGGGGTTCCCTTACTCATTCTTCCTTCAGTTAGTCCTGACGAAGGGTCTCAGCCTGAAACGTCGACTGCGCCTCTTCCTATAGATGCTGCTTGGCCTGCTGCGTTCACCAGCAACTTTGATGTATGTTGCTTTATTAACAATCCACTTTATGTTCCTGCCTGTGGCCATCGACCGTGCAGCTCCTCCCGTGGAGGGTCAGACTCCCTGAGCCAATAGACTGGTCCTGGACTTATTTTCCATCTGGCACAGTTTGCACCTTGGTGTTTGATTGTTGGGGTTTTTTGTATTGCTATATTTACGCCCTATTCTTGGTTGGTGCGGCTGTAACGAAACCAGATTTCCCTCGGGATTAATAAACTATATCTATCTATCTATCTACCTATCTATTATGTTACTTTGGAACAATGTCCAGAATTTGAAACGGCACTAATGTTCATCAGTGCTCAGTATTTTATTATGTTTCTTCAAAAGAGGAGGTCAGCCTGGTCCAGGTCTTGCAGTAACACCTTGACACAAGAGATCATAAAACCCTCCATCAAAAATATTGTCACTTTTTTTCCTTTTTGGATGGCCAGTTATTCATTTCCAGCATTTTCTGTGTTCTTTTTTTCATCCTCAGCGTACAATATTTTATTTGTGACATATTATTTGAAGCAGGATTTTACTCTTGTGTATATAACATCTATATCATTTCTTTGGAAAGAGTTTCTCCGTGATCCAGTCGGAAAATTTTTACTCAAAGCCAAAAAAAAAAGCTGAAATGTCCATTCCACTTAATTCTACCAGATCTTTGTCAGGCCTTTCATCTCCAACCTGAGACAAGTTCTAGTAGTGAGAAAGCTTAGAGTCATAGAGTACTACAGTGCAGAAACAGACCATTTGGCCCATCCAGTCTGTGCTGGACGGTTATTTTGCCTGGTCCCGCCTGGAGCATAGTTCATAACCATTCCATCCATGTACCCGTCCAAACTGCATCACTCACACCTCTCTTCATATCAGCGACACAGCAGCGGAAACTGTGAGTAGTTTGATACTCCTGGGAGTGCACATCTCGCACAACCTCTCGTGGTCCCAGAAGAAACCCTCCACAGGCAAGAAAGGTCAGAAACGCCTCTACTTTCTGAGTAGCCTCAGGAGAACTGGACTAAGCACATCTGTACTTATGACCTTCTACGGATGTGCGTTTGAGAGCATCCCAACGTGCTGCATCACTGTGTGGTATGGAAGCTGCATTGCAGTGGATAAGAGGGCTCTACAAGGGTAGTTAGAACTGCCTAACGCATCAGCCTACCCGTCATTAAGGACATATAGACGGAAAGGTGCCGGAAAATAGCCAGCAATATCATGAAGGATCCCATTCACCCTGTTTATGAACTGTTTGTTCCACTCCTATCAGGGAAGAGGCCACGCAGCATCCATGCCAGCACCATCAAACTTGAAAACGGTTACTTTCCCTAAGCTGTAAGGCTGATCAACGTCTCCACCCATCAACCCTCTTTATGTACCTAAAGTCCAAGGGTTCGAGTCTCGGCCAAGGCGGTGTGTTGTGTCTTTGAGCAAGGCACTTAACCACACACTGCTCCAGTCCACCCAGCTGAAAATGGGTACCAGCAAATGCTGGGGGTTAACCTCGTGACAGACTGGTGTCCTATCCATGGGGGGGGGGGTTTCATACTCTCAGTCGCTTCACGCCACAGAAACCGGCATAAGCACCGGCCTGATGGGTCACAAGGCTCAGGACAGACTTTAACTTTAAATGTACTTAAAGTCCGTCTACATATATAAGCTAATATTACATATTTATATTTATTGTGTTTTTTATGCTTGATGTGGTTTTAAGTGCTACCAGAGTAACAATCGTTTCATTCTCCTTTACACTTTTGTACTGATGAATGACAACAAAAAATCTCGAATCTTGTATCTTGAAACTTCTCTTAAATGTTGCAATTGAACCTGCATCTACCACTTCTGCTGACAGATCTTTCCACACTTGCACCCCTCTCTGAGAAAGTAGCTCCCTGTCAGATTCCCCTAAAATATTTCACCTTTCACCCCAAACCTATGATCTCTGGTTCCAGTCTCACTCAACCTGAGGTGAAAAAGTCTGAAGCATTCATCCTATCTATACACCTCATAATTTTGTATACTGTACCTCTATAACAGGGATTTCCAACCTGTTTTTATGCCATGGACCAAATCCATTAAGCAAAGTGTCCATGGACCCCAGGGTGGAACTCCAGCTCTATAAGGTCTCCCTTCATTTTCCTGCGCTCCACTGAATAAGGTCCTAACCTATTCAACATTTCCCTGTAAGTCAGGTCCTCAAGTCCTGGCAACATCTATGTAAATTTTCCCTTCACCCTTTCAAGCTTATTGATACCTTTCCTGTAGGTAAGTGACAAGAATTGTACACAGCACTCCAAATTTGACCTCACTAATGTCTTGTACAACTTCAACATAACATCCCAACTCCTGTACTCGATTCTTTAGTTTATGAAGGCCAAAAGCTTGCTTTCCAACCGTATCTATCTGTGATGCAGGTTTTTTTCTATTCACACACATCATAATTCAAAGCTCCTCAATAGCCTTACCCCAACAATGTATGTATCAGGATCTCATAGCTTGTGGGTCTTCGTTTATCATCAATGTTGAACAAATGCACCCGTCATTTTCCCAGTGTGTGATCCTGTCTGCTAAGGCTCTGCTCTGGGTGATTGCATTTGGAAAACTGCAAATTTACTACTTACAGGTCTGAAATTTGGGGTAATAGCTGAAAATTTTCAGTTTTGTCATATTATTTATCTTTGGTTGGACTTAAAGATTCATTTATATTAGGTCAGGTAAGACATTGTCGTAGTTATTCTGAGTGATCTTGTGAGAATGAGAAACAGATATACTTGATCCTTTAAATTAAAAAAAAAGCCAAGGCAGTAGTCCACCAATAGCCAACCATATCTTAAATATGGTGAAAATATCTAAATTGCAATTCAGTACATCCCTAAATAACTAGAATACATTTTATACATTTGGGTTTGCTCAAGTATTTATCAATATCAACAATTATCATTAATCATATCAACTAAACTGTACAGTTCTGATTTCAAATTGATTTTTAACTTGCTATCACCATAATTTCATGAAACCTGTCTTGCACAGAATCAAGGATTCTTTGCCTAATTGTACCATAGGTGTTCGTGTGCAAAGACCACCGTGGTTAAAGAAAGTAGCTCATTACCATCTTCTCAAGGGTAGTTAGAGATGGACATTAAAAACCAGCTCTGGCAGCAAATCTCAAGTCCCATGAGAGAATAAGAATAACCATATTTGGCCATTTTTTTCATTCATTAAATGTACAGCTAGAAAAGTTAATAAATATAAGGCATTGAGCCTGTCTATAAGCATAGAAAAATATTGCTACATCAGATTATTGTCTCAAACTGAAAATAGTAATTACCTTTAATCTAATAGCGACAGTGTTATTTGAAGATGGGAAATAAGAGCATATGTAATAAATAACAAGCCAAAGTATTTTGAACAATGAACTGGATTTTAGTATTTCTAATAAGACGTGGGGATCTTTTAGTCAGAGTTAACTGGGAATGTATTGTGGATTTAAATATTTTTTCATATTTTTGGCTGCATGTCAGTCAAGTTGCCTAGGCATTGATTTCAGGCCTTTGGTAATTTGCAATCTCTTGTAGTCATCATTTTGGCACTTCAGATGTTGGCTCTTATTTGGTTAGTTTGGCGTATTTCTCTTTCATCTCAGAAAGTAACATCTGCACTTTATGTATGTTTGTATCTAATTTGCATAGTATTGACTTGCTTCCAAATTCATAATTGGTGGAGGAAAGTAGACACTGTTTATAAAAAAGCACAATTATTCATGTGCCGTTGCCTCACAACTGCAATGAATCACAAACTATGGCTAAGGCTCGGTTTCTGCACCGGGACTTGATGTTATTCTTCTCTGCGTCTTGTGGTGCTTCAGGTGGCAACCTTGCCATTTCTTTAGAATTTTGTCTGTTTTTTTACGAGGCAGAGTGCTAACTTGATGCTCAACCCAGCGTGGATGGAGAGTGTGAACGGAGTCAGCCAGATTTGAACCCAGGACCACTCACCTCAAAGCCCAGTGCTGATGCCACTGCACCACTGCCCGGCTAACTGGGGCTTGAACCCACTCCTTGACTACCATGTTTACATTCTGAGTAGGCAATCCAATATCATTTATCATTTTACCAGCAGGATTAAATTAACGTCACAGAGGACATCATGGAGGGATTGTCAACTGAGTCCGTGTGGGAGGAAGTATGAAACAGAAAGGGAACAATATTCTATTGGGAATATTCTATAGTTTCCCCAATAGCAACAGAGACAGGCAGACGAGAGAGGAGGCTATACTGGATTTAGAACTAGGCAATGAACCTGGTCATGTGACAGATATATTGCTGGATGGCCACAAATCCCTGACCTTTACCATCGCCTTGGACATGGATAGGAGTAGATAGTATGGGAAAGTAATTAATTGGTGGGGGCGTGGTTTGAATTATGATGCTATTAGACAGGAACTTGGGAGCATACATTGGGAAAAGATGTACTTGTGAAAATGCAGAATGGAAATCTGGATGTTGTTTCGGGAGCCCTTGCATGGGGTTCTGGATGGGTTTGTCCCACTGAGGTGGGAAAGGGTGGCTGGGTGCAAGAACCATGGCTGACAAGAGAAGTAGAACATCTAGTCAAGAGGAAGAAGAAAGCATATTTAGAGTTCAGGAAGCAAATATCGTACAGGGCTCTTGAGAGTTATAAGGTAGCCAGGAAAGAGCTGCTTCTTATCGTGTCCACGGACAGTCTATACGTGGCCCAGCCAGAACTGGACACATTTTTGTACCTTGTTGTTGAATTTGGCAAGATCTACAACAGTACAGGGTTCCTCCAGTGATGGGTATTGCAGGAGATGTTGCATAGTTTGTGGCTCAGTTCCACATTCACAAGTTGTTGGGCTGGTTGTATAATCCCCATCTGCTTAGTGACACCTTTGAATGACCTACACCAGTCCTAAGTCTGTTAAGGCACTTCCAGGTTGCCCAGTTGCAATTAGTTCCTGGGGGAAGGCTTTCATCCGGTGGAATTTCCATCGTTGGGTGTTGTTTGAGACTGGCGAGCTGGTCTTTCCACAAGGCGATGCGGGCTTCAGAGGGGGTTGATTGTAATGGAACAACACTGTTCACGAAGCTCTTCGTTGACTTTAGGTGGCTGGGTGAAGGAAGGAGCTCAAGTAAGAGTGGTTCTTTGCAGATCTAGAAGGTGACGTGACAAGGCCTTGGCAAGTAGGATTAAGGATAACCCCAAGACGTTCTACATGTACATAAAGAAAAGGAGAATGATTAGAATGAGTTAGGATTGATCAGGGATAAAAAAAAAATCACACATATCCTGGAGTCTTAGGAGATTGTGAAGGTCCTTGGTGAATTCTTTGTTTTATTTTTCACCCTTGACGAATCTGAGTACAGTGTAGAACAGGCTATTAATCTAGAACATGTCATTGTTAAGAAAGAGAATGTGCTGAGACTTCGAAAAACATTCGAGTAGATAGGTCCCCAGAGCTGGATGAGCTATACTATGGGAAGCAAGAGAAGATTTGGTAATGATCATTGCGTTCTCTTTGGCCACAAAAGTAGATGAGAATGAGATTTTGGGAAAGTGATAAAAGGAATTGACTAAGGTAGAGCAGTGGGTGTGATGTATATGGATTTTAGTAAGGCATTTGTCAAGGATCCCCACGGGTAGGCTCCTTCAAAAAGTCAGGAGGCATGGGATCCAGGGAAATTTGGCTCTGTGGATTGGCTTGTCCACAGAAGGCAGTGGGTGATTGTGGATGGTTGGTGCCCAGGAATCTGTTCTGTAACCCCTGCTTCTTTGTGCTTTTTATAAATGCCTTGGACGAGGCAAGTTGTTAGTTGGTAATGTTGTGGGTAGTGTAGAAGGTAGTCAGGGGTTACAATGGGGCATTGACAGTTTGTGGAGCTGGGCTGAGAAATGGCAGACGGAGTTTGATCCAGAACATTGGAAGGTTAAGCTTGAAGACAGAGTACAAGATTAATGGTAGGATCCTTAGCAGTGTGGAGGAGCAGAAAAACTTACAGTCCATGTCCGTAGATCCCTCAAAGTTGCTGGATAAGTTGATAGGGTTGTTGAGAAGATGTATGGAGTGTTGGCCTTAATTAATCAGGGGATTTGATCATTGAGGAAAAAAGAAATGGACCAGCATCAATCTACTTGGTAACCTGATTTTAAATGACTGAAACTTCTGAAAATATTCAAAATTATTTCTAGTTGTAATGAAGAACAGCAATCAGTTTCTTAATAAATTACAAAATTTGCATGTGCAGATTTTAAAACTGAAGGAAATCCCCAGTTGTCATTCATTTATGAGCAGGGCTTAGTCAATTTTATGGATGGTACCGACTTCTGGCTGTTTCACATCAATGATATTAAGTCTCTCTATATCTGTTGTGCTAAGTGTTTTGACATTTTCTTTTTCTGTTTCAGACTTCTGTAACTTTATTCATGTTGGATCTAATCTCATTTGAGCTCAAAAATTACTGTGTGTACTGCAGTAATCTCCGGCAAATTGTGCTGTAGGACCAGCATGATGAAGAGGAATCTCTAGGCCAATAGATCTTTACCAAAAAGTTGAACCAATTTGATCCTCTATTTGTGTATGTTTCTTTATATGGTGTCTGCAATGTTCTGAATGTCATTATCTGTCAAAACACCCACCCGCTGTGACATTGGACCAGGCTGTCTTGGGACTTGTTGAAAGTACATATACGTCACCAAATGCAACCCTGAGATTCATTTTCTTGTGGGCATACTCATAAATCCATAATAGGATAATAACCATCACAGGATCAATGAAAGACCATACCAATTTGGGTGTTCAACCAGTGTACAAAAAAACCCAACAAACTGCAAATAAAAAAGAAAAAGAAAGAAATAATAACAATAATTAAGAAATAAGCAATGGATATCAAAACATGAAATGCAGAATCCTTGAAAGTGGGTCCATAGGTTATAGGAACATTTCAATGATACGGCAAGTGAATTTGAGTGAAGTTATCCCCTTTGGTTCAAGAGCTTGATGGATGAAGGGTAATAACTGTTCTTGAACATGGTGGTGTGAATCCTGAGAATCCTGTACCTTCTTTCTGATGGCAGCAGTGAGCAAAGAGCATGCCCTGGGTGGTTGGTGTCCCTGATGATGGATGCTGCTTTCCTGCTTCAGCGTTTCATGTTCATTGACAATAAACTGGACTGGTCTAAGAACACTGAGGCTGTCTACAAGAAGGGTCAGAGCCGTCTCTATTTCCTGAGGAGACTGAGGTCATTTAACATCTGCCGGACGATGCTGATGATGTTCTATGAGTCTGTGGTGGCCAGTGCTATCATGTTTTCTGTTGTGTGCTGGGCAGCAGGCTGAGGGTAGCAGACACCAACGGAGTCAACAAGCTCATTCGTAAGGCCAGTGATGTTGTGGGGATGGATCTGGACTCTCTGACGTGGGTGTCTGAAAAGAGGATGCTGTCTAAGTTGCATGCCATCTTGGTCAATGTCTCCCATCCACTACATAATGTACTGGGTGGGCACAGGAGTACATTCAGCCAGAGACTCATTCCTCCGAGATGCAGCACAGAGCGTCATAGGAAGTCATTCCTGCCTGTGGCCATCAAACTTTACAACTCCTCCCTTGGAGGGTCAGACACCCTGAGCCGATGGGCTGGTCCTGGACATTTCATAATTTACTGGCATAATTTACATATTACTATTTAACTATTTATTACTATTTTCTATTACTATTCTATACTATTTATTATTTCCATGACTATTACTATTTACTAATAGTAGTATTACTATTACTATTTCTATTACTATTTATTATTTATGGTGCAACTGTAACAAAAACCAATTTCGCCCGGAATCAATAAAGTATGACTATGACTATGTGCTGAATGGGGGAGAGGGCTTCACCCATGATGAGCTGGGCCATGCCCACTACTCTTTGTAGGATTTTCTGTTCAAGGGTGTTGATGTTTCCTTGCTGGGCTGTGAAACAGCTAGTCTGTATGTTCTCCACTAAAAACCTATAGCAGCTTGTCGAAGTTTGGGATTCCATGTGGAATCTCCACAAACTCGTAAGGAAGTAAGACTTCCTACTTCTTTAGGAGGGAATAAAACCACCACAATGTTGGCTTTGTTTCCACCTCATGTGATTACAACAAAGTGCACAGCTCATTTTGCTGGTTACATCAGAATTTGGGGCAAAAGGTAATAATTTATGTACTTTGTTATTAACTCACTGTAAAAATTGTGAAACAATTGCAATTTAAAGAATTTCTTTTATGGACATTGTAAGCTGAAAATAAAAGCTCCATGACAGTTGAATTTAGAAGGATCAAGGCTTCTGTGAAAGAGTAAAATTCCTTAATTTGGTGCAGTAATTCCATGGGCCTGTGGTAATGCATGATCCTGAGGACTACTGAACTACTTCATTGTAAGACAGGGTCTCCTGCAAGTGGCCATGCACAGTTACTCACCTCCCATCCTCATTTTTACATTACTATCTATGACAGTCTCCTCTTCTCCAAGTGAGTAACTTGGTTGGTAAAAATGTGGAACTTGTTGAGTTCACTCTTAATGCAGTTTTATTTGCTTAGCTACTGGTGAGAAACAGCAAAAATAAGTTTGGAAGATGTGATATGCAGTGAATTACTCCTCCACTCATTTTACTGACATCATTTTGGAGGTCTTATTGTCAACAGAAGCAATTACATGACAACTCACATTCATAAACACAAGACTCTTGCTGGAAATCCAGAGCAACACACAAAATGCTGGAGGAACTCAGAATCTTCACCACTTCCACTTTCATTATGTAACATCTTTTAATGTAACAAAAATCCTGAGGTGCCTTATGTGAATGTTATCTTTCAAAATAGTGAGAGCAAACCACATAAGATGACCAAAAGCATGCCGCCAACATGCTGCATTGCTGTTGATGTTACACAAGGCATTTGCTGGGCTGAGAAGTGGCAGATGGAGTTCAACCTGGAAAAGTGTGAAATGATTCATTTTGGAAGGCCAAATTTGAAGGCAGAATACAGGGTTAATGGCAGCGTTATTGCAGAATGGTGGAACAGAGGGATCTTGGGGTCCATGTAGTAAATTCCTCAAAGATGCTGTGCAAGTTGATAGGATTGTTAAGAATGTGTATGGTGTGTTGGCCTTCATCAGTCAGGGACTGAGTTTCAGAGCTGCGAGATAATGTTGCAGCTCTATAAAACCCTGGTGACACCGCACTTGGCATATTGTGTTCAGTTCTGTTTGTCTCATTTTAGGAAAGATGAGGAAGCTTTAAAGAGGGCACAGAAGAGATTTACCGTTATACTTCTTGAACTAAAGAGCATGTCTTATGAAGATGGGCTGAGCAAGTTAGGGCTTGTCTCTTTGGAGTGAAGAAGGATGAGAGGTGACGTGATAGAAGTGTTCAAGATGATAAGAGGCATAGATCAAGTGGACAGCTAGAGTGGAAATGGCTAATACAAATGGACATAAAATAATAAATAAATAAATGATTTTAAAGTAATTGAAGGAAAGTATAGGAAAGGATTTCGAAGTACAGTTCTTTACACAGAGTGCTGTGTGTGTGTGTGTGTAGAACGCTCTGCCAGGATGGTGTTCGAGGCAGATACATCAGAAGTATTTATAAAAACTCTTAAATAGGCACATAGATCTTAGAAAAATGGAGCGTTATGTAGGAGACAGGGATTAGATTGATCTTAGTGTAGGTTTAAAGGTCGAAACAATATCATGAGCTGAAGGACCTCTACTGTGTTGTAATGTTCTGTTTACTTCACCTGCACCCTTGGGGATATCAGTACCAGTGAAATATTGTGCCCCAGAAAACAAATTTTCCCTTTTCGTCTGGAAAACACTCATAAATACATGGCTTGCAGCGAGTTACTGTACATCGTTTGATGGACATATCTGCAGCCAGCACATAGGGTGATATGACAGACATGTTCTGGAAGGATTTGACAGCATAAATCTTTGACATGGTGGTGACATTAGCAATTAGAAGAAGTGTTGTCTGTAGTTCTGCTTGAGGGGGTGACATAACTCTCTAAGTTAATGGTTTTCTTTGGAACTGAAAATGGCAAAAATGTTCATGCCTTGAAACAGTCTTGGAACCGACAACTATTGTAGGTCTTGGGTACATGATGTTTGCAGACCTTACATTCAGGTATAGTTATATCTGCCTTTATTGGACCATAAACTCAACAAAATTGTGCAGAGTTTTCAAAATCCCAAAAGTAGTTTTCAATCTGTGCAAGTTATTTTTATGTAAGTTTAAACCTTAGGTATTGCTGGAAAACAATTGAGAAATAAGTTCTGCCACATAAAAAATATTTCCCATGTTGTGACTGTAGAAACAAATTACTGTTGTGGGGATTTTAATGTTGCAAAGGACAGTGAGCAAAACAGTTTAAAAATAAAAAACTATTTTTTTCCAAAATGGACGATCACCTTTAAGGAATATTCTTTTGCTTGCCTAGCAACCAAATACTTTGTAAATCTTCTACAAGAAGAGAGGGAACTTATAAAATCGATGACAGCTCTAATTTAAATTTAATATATTAATTCAAAAGGGAATGGTGTTGATTTTCAGCCCAGCTTTCTTATCACTGTCTCACCCATTTCTTTTCTGTAAAATCACTTGTCAATCTTTTTTTTTTCTGCTTCTCCTTCCTTCTGCTGATTAAAATTGAGGATTTGGGAAACCATCACTTACAATGTTAGAGGTTTTAAAATGAATAATGCCAATTAACATTACTGGGAACATCAAATTACCACAGCAAATGAAGTGTTCTGTTGACCAATAAACTATAGTTTCTGATGTTAAAGGATAATATAAACTGTAGCAGGTTGCAAGGCAATCATTTATTTCATGAGTTCTAGTGATCATATAAATTCCATCTTCTTCAGCCCTTTCCCTTTTCCACCTATCACCTCCCAGCTTCTCAGTTCACCCCTCCCCCACCCACCTACCTTTCCCCTCACATGGCTTCACCTTTCACCTTCTCGCTTGTACTCCTTCCCACCCTGACCTTCTTATTTTGGCTTCTTCCTCCTTTCTTTCTAGCCCTGATGAAGGTTCTCGGCCCCAAACGTTGACTCTTCATTCCTGTCCATAGATGCTGCCTGACCTGCTGAGTTCCTCCAGCATAATGTCTGTGTTTTTGGAATAAAGTGTGCTTTACTCATGTTACCTGAACCACAGCATGTATTAAGGAACACACTTGAATTCTAGTCAGTGTAACATACCTTTTGGTATGAGCTGCTTTATTCCTTTCTGCTGCAAATGTCACATTTGGTGTTGATGAATTGTGAGCTGTTAAAATTGAATCAAATAATTTGACATGAAGTGCCTTGTGCAATTCGATTTGAATTGCACTGATGCTTGGTATAACTTATTTCCTTGTTCCAGGTGAAGCAGCATACCCTGTACGTATTATACCAGAGCATTGTCTTCTATACTTAACTTTAGTACAGAATCGTTTCTATGGCAATAAGATTGTGTTGAAAATGCCACAGCTTAATGAGCACTGGAGTGAAGTGCAGCAGAAGCAGGAATGACACTGGAATTTAATAATTTGCTTGGTGTAACCGATATTCTAATGAATATATTGGCCCTCGAGTTAATGGAGTGCATAGTATTGGCTCATCTTCAGTTTTAAGGCTTGTGCATTGTAGAGCTTTATGTTCTATCCTGTTCCATTTACAAACGATCCAGTATAGTTAATGATCTTTCAAAATCACTAGATTCTGGAATGATTCCAGGTAATGAAGATGTATGGTCATGTACTTTTGGTAGGTGGAATAAAGGCAGAGATTATTTTTTAAACCAAGTGCAAGTTCAGAAGTCGGAACTGCAAAGGGACTGGGGAGGATTCCTGGTGTAGGATTTCTTAAAGTTTAACTAGCAGGTTGAGTCAACAGTAAGGAAGGCATTAGTCAGACCACATTGGAGTATTGTGAGTAGCTTTGAACCCCTTATCGAAGAAACTATGTGCTGGCATTGGAGAGAGTCCAGAGAAGATTCACGAGATTGATCCCAGGAATGAAAGGATTAATCTAGGAGGATCATCTGATAGCTCAGGACCTGCGCTTGCTGGAGTTTCAAAGTATGGGGGGGGGGGGGGAAGGGGTGAATCTCATTGAAACCTACCAGATATTGAAAGGCATGGAGAGAGTGAGGGAGTCTGCAAGCAGAGGATAGAGCCTCAGAGCAGAAGGATATTCCTTTAGAACAGAGATGAGGAGGGATTTCTTTAACCAAAAGGTGGTATATCTGTGGAATTCATTGCCACGTATGATTGTGGAGTCCAAGTTATTGTTCAAAGTTCAGAGTAAAATTTATTATCAACTTACATACATCTCACCACATACAAGCCTGAGATTCATTTTCTCTGGGCGTACTTAGTAAATCTATACAACAGTAACTGTAAACTGTAAACGTCAGAAACTGTTAACTGTAAACAAACTGCAAATGCAGATATAAACAAATAGCAATAAATAACAAACATGAAATAACAATATAATAGAATCCTTAAATGAGTGTAGCAATTTCACAATTGCTAACAATTTCACTACTTCAACAATTTCACAATTATGAAGAATTTGAAGATATTGACAATCATCTTGAATAGTAGAATGAAAATGAAGTTTTGGAGGATGGAATCATTGAAAACATTGTATGAAGGCAGTCCATTATCTGCTGATTTTGTTCATTTACAGTCAATCAAAAGAACACGGCAGCATGCACTGTATAAATTCCTCCGTCGATAACTAATAGGAACTAATGTACAGTTTTATAGTTCTGTAATGTTATTGGTAGTGTTCTAATTTGTTCTGTATTTCATTTAAATACACTATTTGTTACTCAGTTAATTGGCAGTTTGTCTTTTTTTTAATACCTTTTAAACTATTTCCATGAAACTTCGGGAATTGGGCAGCTCCATAACTGGGCCAAAATATTCAAGACACAATGTATCCCAATTAACTGGAATGAACTGCATATATAAATAACGTTGGCATATTGAAAGCAGAGAATAATAGTAATAATGATTAGTAAGGTGATGGGGAGAAGGCGGAGAGTGGGTTTAAGAGGGAAAATAAATCACCCATTGTCAAATAGTGGGGATGACTTGATGGATCAAATGGCCTAATTCTACTCCTCTGTCTCATAGGAAACAAAAATGTGCAAGTTATGCACTGTCTGAGATCAGAGCTTCACAAGTGGGTTTTGGCAAGAATAACGACTGATAATCTATTCATCTCTCGTTAGAAACAGTATGGTAGAATCCTCAGGAGCAGGGAAAGCCAATTAGGCTGTTATTGAAAGGGATGTTCTCAACTGAACCTCTGCTGGAAAGTCATGATCCTTTCATCAAGTTTTTGTCATTATCAAGCCCTACCTCATGTTTCCTTGTTGTTGAAGCACTCAGCCCATCCACTCACTTACTCCGCTTCCGCAGGTTTTTCTCCCCTCCCTGTTTCATTCTCCCAATCACCAAATTCATCTTTGCCTCTCTTAAACTTGCTTTCTCATTCAAGGTTCAAGATTGTTTAATGTCATTTCCAGCACACAAGTGTAAAGGAGAAGGAAATAATTGTTAGTCTGAATCCAATGCAGCACAAAACAAAAACACAACAACAACAAAAATGCAGTAAGTATAAGTACATAAGATAGCTTATATACATACAGTGCCTATAAAAATTATTCACCTCCTCTTGGAAGTTTTCATGTTTTATTGTTTTGCAACGTCGAATCATAGTGGATTTAAACGGATCCCTACAAAATGATCTAAATTAATTACTAATATAAAACATCAAATAATTGATTCTGTAAGTATTCACTCCCTTCAAGTCAGTATTTAGTAGATGCGCCTTTGGCAGCAATTACAGCCTTGAGTCTGTGTGGATAGGTCTCTATCAGCTCTGCACGTCTGGACACTGCAATTTTTCCCATTATTCTTTACAAAACTGCTCAAGCTCTGTCAGATTGCATGGGGATTGTGAGTGAACAATCCTTTTCAAATTCTCAATTGGATTGAGGTCTGAACCCTGACTTGATAACTCCAGGACATTAACATTGTTGTTTTTAAGCCATTCCTATGTGGCTTTGGCTTATCGCTTGGGGTCATTATCTTGGTGGAAAACAAATCTTCTCCCAAGTCGCAGTTCTCTTTCAGCCTGCATCAGGTTTTCCTCCAGAATTTCCCTGTATATTGCTGCATTTATTTTACCCTCTACCTTCACAAGCCTTCCAGGGCCTGCTGCAGTGAAGCATCCCCACAGCATGATGTAGCCACCACCATGCTTCACAGTAGGGATGGTGTGTTTTTGATGATGTGCTATGACAAAAAGGTCAATTTTAGTTTCATCAGACCACAGAAACTTCTTCCAGCTGAGTTCAGCATCTCCCTCATGCTTTCAGGCAAACTGGAGCTGAGATTTCATGTGATTTTTTTTCAACGGTGGCTTTCTCTTTGCCAGTTTCCCATAAAGCTGTGACTGGCGAAGCACCTGGGCAATAGTTGTATGCACAGTTTTTCCCATCTCAGCCACAGAAGCTTGTAACTCCCCCAGAGTTGTCATAGGTCCCTTGGTGGCTTCCCTCGCTGTTCCCCTTCTTGCACAGTTACTCAGTTTTTGAGGACGGTCTGCTCTAGGCAGATTTACACCTGTGTCATATGTTTTCCATTTCTTGATGATTGACGTAACTGTACTCCAAGGGATATTCAGCGAGTTGGAAATTTTCTTGTACCATCTGCTTTTCAATAACCTTCTCTTGGAGTTACTTGGAGTATTCTTTTGTCTTCATGGTGCACTTTTTGCCAGGGTACTGACTCATCAGCAGTTGGACCTTCCAGATACAGGTGTATTTTTACTATGATCATTTGAAATACCTTGACTGCACACAGGTCTCCAAAAACAGATCTCTATTTAAATAGTTATGTGACTTCTGAAACCAATTGGCTGCACCAGTGATGATTTGGTGTGCCACTTTAAAGGGGGGTGAATACTTACGCGGTCAATTATTGTGTTTTCTATTTGTAATTGATTTAGATCACTTTGTAGAGATCTGTTTTCACTTTGACTTGGAAGAGTCTTTTTCTGTTGATCAGTGTCAAAAAAGCCAAATTAAATCCACTATGATTCACTGTTGTAAAACAATAAAACATGACAACTTCCAAGCAGGGTGAATACTTTTTATAGACTCTGTACATTGTATCTATTGTGTGTTGTATCCATTTGTGTAACTAGACATGGCTGCTACTGCAATGTCACCCTTACAAACATAGATTGCCAGACTCTTTTATATTCATTGTGAAATATTTGCTTTCTGGTAGGCTTCTCAAAGCTCCAAGGATTTTAACTGAGGATTCTAATCAATCTCCTTCTGTAGCCTCTCCATCAATGATCTTATCCGAGTTTATTTCAAACCTTGTGTGTGAGCTATAAACCACAATTTCCTGTTATGGCGCAACTGTCATCTATAGGGGATTGGGTTGACCAAGGCTATATTTGCTAGAGAGCAGAAGAATGAGAGAAGATCTCATTGAAGCATAAAAATTCTTGACCTGAAAATGCACGTTGAATGCAGGGAGGATATCTTCCTTATCTGGAGGGATCTGAAATGAGGGAGGTCACACAGAATGGAGCAAAACATTTAGCAACGAGCAGAAGAGAACTTCATCTCATACAGGATGATGAATCTTTGGAATTCTAAACCATTAAAATCCATGGACGACATTTCCTGAGTATATTTAAGAAGAAAATGGTACTTTTCTGACACAAATGACAAAGTGGGGGACGGTGAGAAAGGGAATTTATTGTGATAGAAAATAAGGCAGGTAATGAATGCTGGTGTAAGTTCCCAAGGCCAATGGGGTTCTCTTGCTCATTTTTTTTCCATGCTTCTATGTTATGCTTCGCTTCATAAATTGCTCATAAAATACTACAGCAAAATGATGAAATATAATGTCATGTTTAAAATTTGTGGTATTTTCAATGAAGTTTGTACTGCAGAATTAGGTATTTTGAAACATAGAAACATAGAAAATAGGTGCAGGAGTAGGCCATTCGGCCCTTCAAGCCTGCACTGCCATTCAGTATGATCATGGCTGATCATGATTGAAATGAGGCTTTGCAAAATTTAATTTTGATGGTAAAATGTTCTGGCAACTGGTGTTTAGGTATTGACTTCTAACCATTAAAAGTGGTTGAATGAAGCACTAGGAAATAAATAAAATAAAAATAAAGGGGATGTTGCAATAAAATTGGAGTCACTAAGATAGACACTAAATGGAGGGGACAATGAGCGTGAGATGAAATTTTAGCTAGAAAACACATGTCTTTTATACAGGTGTTATAGTGGTCAGGAATGAATTTCGGAGCCTAAGACTTGGGTGGTTAAAACTCTCTGCTATAATGTCAGTCTGCGGGCAGGGCTCTGACTGCAAGGAGCACGATAACAGCAGGATGAAAGAAGCCAAATATGGGGGATCTGGAAACTCTATAAGGAGGAGTAATATCTGAAATGGTTATTTATTACGTATGATTTTATTCAACAATTCTGGTTTTAATTGTATGTTATGTTGTGCCTAGCCCTTTATTTTAATGCACAAATTTGGAGCTTCAAGAACCAATTAAACAGGATTTTGAAAGAAGAGGTCGGAATTAATGCAATGATATAGAGACTTTAACCTTTGCGCTCCTGTTTTTTTAAAAATCAGGAATGAAGTATTGGCTGACCTAACTTCAATGGTTCCATTTAATATCAGAGAATGTATACAGAATACAACCTGAAATTCTTGCTCTTCACAGACATCCATGAAAACAGAAGAGTGCCACAAAGAATGAATGCACCCCAAAGCACCCTTTCACCCCTCCCAGACCCAAGCACCAGCAAAACATCAACCCCCTGCCCCAACTCATTCACCCGCACTCTTTCCAACAGAATAAGTGAACTTTTGGTGAAAGTTGATGCTAAGGCATAGTCTACAGATCAAACACGGAGATCAAAATAAAAGATTTGTAACATGCCACTTTAACATGACTGCCCGTCCTGTGGTGAATTTTAAACATTTGCACGTGCACTAGATTGTGAACTTTCTCAGAATCAGAATCAGTTTTAGTATCACAGCATATATCGTGAAATTTGTTAAATTAGTACGATATAATACATGATAGATATAGAAATAAATCAATTACAGTAAGATATTAATTAGTTAATTAAAACATAGTACAAAGTAAAAATAATATAAAAACCAAAACAAAACAAAAGTGATGTGGTGTTCGTGGGTTCCATGTTCATTTAGGAATCGGATATCAGAGAGGAAGAAACTCTACCTGAGTGCCTGAGTGTGTGTCTTCAGGTTTCTGTACCTGCTTCCTGATGGTAACAATGAGAAGAGGGCATGTTTTGGATGATGTTCTGGATCCTTCACAATGAGACGCCACCTTTCTGAGGCACTGCTCCTTGAAGATGTCTTGAATACTGTGGAGGCCTGTGCCCAAGATGGAGCTAACCAATTTTACAACTTTCTGTAGCTTATTTCGATCCTGTGCAGCAGCCCCCCTCCGTACTGGACAGTGATGCCTGTCAGAATGCTCTCCACGATACAGCTCTCTTCAAACTCCTGATGAAGTATAGTCACCGTCTCACCTTCTTGATAGCTGCATCAATATGTTGGGAACAGGTTAAATCCTCAGAGATCTTGACACCCAGGAATTTGAAATTGCTCACTCTCTCCATTTCTGATCCTTCTATGAGGATTGGTTAGTGTTCCCTTGACTTACCCTTCCCGAAGTGCACAATCAACTATTTGATGTTACCGACATAGATTGCACGGTTGTTGCTGCAAAGTCACGCCACTAGGAGTGGTATATCTCACTCCTGCAGGCCCTCTCGTCTCCAGGTGAGGTTCTGCCAACAATGGTTGTATTATCAGTAAATTTATAGATGGCATTTGAGCTATATCTAGCCGTTGTAAAAAAAAATACTTTTTATAATGTTGATTAGTGAGGCACAGAGAGATCTGTCTTTACTGACAAGTACCTTCATTGTTTAAACTAACAAGTACGTGAATTCATACACTAAATACCTTGTGTGAACACCCGCTAAGTATCCCTGACTCTCCTGAATAGTCAAAGAATAGCAAAGGTATTACCCGGGCAAAGGAGTTTACGCTGGCCTGGCATTCCTCATTGTCTCGATTCACCCGCAACGTGTTTCACGCAGGATTGCTTACGCTTGTATCTGCGATGGTTATTCTTCGAAGCTACCGCTACCAGCACACACAAAGCATCCACTTTTATATCCATTCCTTATCAATTCAAATATTGCATTCCAGTGTCACTGGCCACAGGTCATGTGTCTGTCCTTTAGCACCCTGTTATTGGCTCTGCTCCAAGCCAGCATCAATATATTGCCCTCTTCCCATTGAGTGACAGTTGGTAATTTATGACTGTTTGTTCTCAATCAGCAATGAGCTCAAATCACTCCAAGCAGGCATCAACCTCAACATTCACAAACCTGCATATTATATCCAACCAAAGAATATCTCACAAATAATTTCTTATTTGGAAATGATCTCCAGTCCAGCAGATTACCTGAAGTATCATTGTGTCTTTTTTAAAACATTGATCAAGCCCAGGATGTGAAGCTCACAAAATGTAGAATAGAGTATCTTCAGAAAATGGCAGCCTCCATCCCCAAGCATGCGGCAAGATCAAAGACAATTAGTCTGCCTGCTTTGACTGTTCTTGATTTATTAGAATTCACTGATTTGTGGATTGTCATTCTTTCTGGCCAATACAGCCACACAGTCATGGGTATAGAGAGATTAGAGCAGTAGGCTAAGCACATATCCTTGAGGTGCGCAAGTGTTGATTATTGGCGAGGAGGAGATATTATTACCAATCCAGTCTTCTGCGACTCTGGGAATGATGGTTTTACATGCTAAGCTATAGTCAACAAACAGCATCCTAACTTAGGTGTTTGTATTGTTCAGGTGATCTAAGGCCATGTGAAGAGCCACTGAAATTATGTCTATCATAGACCTATTGTGGCAATAGGCAAATTGCAGTGGGTTTACATCCTTGCTGAGACAGGTGTTGATTCCAGCCATGACCAACCTTTCAAAGCATTTCATCACCGTAGATGTGAGTGCTACCGGGTGATAGTCATTAAGGCAGCTCACACTACTCTCCTTGAACACTGGTATAATTACCACGTTGAATAATTGAAGTCTGTTGATTGTGAAACACAATTATCATTTAAATCTTGCATATGTGATGTTCTGTTTAATTTATATATGTAAATATTGAAATTTATGGAGGCCAGTTAATCTGCTAACTCTTTTAGGATATTGATGGTAATGGAGAGAATGTGCACGTTCTGTATGGAGAGCACCAAGGTTAGTATTGAACCCTGCTCCTGGAGCTGCCAGAAAATATTAATGGCATGAATGCATTGAAGGACTGCCAAATTAAAACTCCCTCTGCCCCCCTCCCTCTTTTCCCTTCCTGGCTCTCCCTCATTCTTTTGTTTATTCCTTTCTTCCAGACAAGAAGATACGATCAGAGTCACGTAAAAATCAGAAAGCAAGTTTAAATCAGTTGGATCAGAGAAAACTCTTAACAAGGGCTTATGATTCTCCTGATAGACTCTTACACTGCAAACAAACTCAGTGAACTAATTTTTTTCTTTCTGTGTTGTTGATTGCACGATTGTATCTTCTCCATCTTCATTATGTCATTGGTATTGCCTGTCCGGATTATCCGATTTAGTGCTCTGAATGTAAATTGATCCATCAAGTTTTGGGCATTCCGCTCTTAGATAAAAGAAGACGTTGTCGTTGAAAGTCAGAAGATCAAAGGTACTCAGATGTTCAGTCATGACTGTTGATAGACAACTATTTGAGAAAGAAAGGAAACAATGTCAGCGTCTGATTGGCTTATGTATATTGTTCGCTCAGAATTCCTTTGCTGACTCTGCTGCGGAAATCATTGCTAGTTATCTGTGTAATTAATGAGTCTTCTTTATAACACCCACACCACCCTTGGTCAAAGATTAAATGACATTCTAAGCAGCATTTTCACTCATTCTGTCCAATTGCAGTATGGAATTGAGGCAAGGATACTGAGCAGAGCGTTTACAATTTTAGTTTCATTTTGCTGAGCACTGAGCCTAGGAAGAGGTGGGCATGGGTCACAGATTTAACTCTGTTTTGTTGGAGGTTTGTTGCTGGCCTAGTTTTCCAGTTCAGTGAAGTTTGCAATGGGGGTTGGTGTAGACGGTGAGTACAAAGATGCAGTTACAGCCAGCTTTTCATTTATCGGTCTGAGCCGATGATCCTTGCATTGCAATTGAGTTGGCCATTCATGAGATTTGGCTTCTTTAGTAAGGAAAGCACTGTTGCTTCTGTGTGTGTCAAGTTTTACTCAGTGCAGACTGAGGTATCACACTTCCATTCCGAACTATCTTAATGCAAATCAGTGCATTTTTAATGGTTTTATTTTAAATCCCCACAGGACTGTGTTTAGTTTTCCTAAAACTTCATTCACATCCCATACAGCCATCTTTTTGCCCATATTCTGCCCTGTCAGTTTTGTAAACTTCTTAAAAATTTATTCATTAATGGGATGTGGATGTCACCAACTAAGCCAGCATTTATTGGCCATCCCTAGTTGCCCATGAGAAGGTCGTGATGCACTGCCGCCTTGAACCATTGCAGTCCCTGAGGTGTTGGTACACCCACAGTGCTGTTTGGGAGGGAATTCCATGATTTTGACCCAGCGACAATGAAGGAATGGTGATATGTTTCCAAGTCAGGATGGTGAGTGACTTGCAGGGGGATTTCCAAGTGGTGGTGTTCCCAGCTATCTGCTGTTCTCGTCCTTCTAGATGGTTGTGGTCATGGGTCTGGAAGGTGCTGCCTTAGGAACTTTGGTGTGTTGTTGCAGTGCACCTTGTAGATAGTACACACTGCTGCAACTATTCGTCGATGGTGGAGGGATTGGATGCTTGTGGAAGGGGCACCAATCGAGTGGGCTGCCTTGTACTGGATGGTGTCCAGCTTCTTGAGTGTTGATGGAGCTGCACTCATCGGGGCGAGGGGTGAGAATTCCGTTACCTGTGCCTTGTAGATGGTGGACAGACTTTGGGGAGTCAAGAGGTGAGTTACACGCCGCAGGATTCCTAGCCTTTGACCTGCTCCGGTAGCCATGGTGTTTATATGGATAGACTAGTTCAGTTTCCTGTCAATGGTAACCCCCAGGATGTTGATAGTAGGGGATTCAGTGATGGTGATGCCACTTATGTCAATGACTCCTGATTTTACAACTCTCTCATCACCTTCACCAGTACGAATGATCAGAAGACATCATATATGATAGTTTTTTCAGTAACATCCCCTTCTATTATACAAAATCTTTATGTAGCAAAATTCTCCTGAGGCATATTACATAAATGCTATCAAATAAAATACTGACATCGAAGCATTTAAGAGATTTAAGAAGATGTATGACGGGGGCTTTCTTCACCCAGAGAGTGGTAAGTACCTGAATGCACTGCCTGGGAATATGATTGGAACTGGATCATTGATATTTAATAAGTGATTGATGAGTACTTGAATTGTTTTGACATGCAATAGTATATGCCAAATGCTGGGTTGTGGGGTTAATATGGAAGGCTACCCATTGGCAAGGATGGGTTGGGCCAAATGATCTGTTTCCATAGCAACGCACACAAAATGCTGGGGGAATTCAGCAGGTCAAAGAGCGTCTATGGAAATGAATAAACAGTCAATGTTTCGCGCCGAGACCCTTCTTCGGGACAGAAATCACAGTGATTCTGTGATTTCTGTGCTTCCAATTTCAAGTCTAAGAATCTTGATCAGAAAGCCCGCAAATCCCCAGGTGCTGATGACCTGTATTTTTAGCTTTTTGGAGGATATGATTGTTGAAATGATCGATGTGCTGGATGACATCTTCTGAGGTCACAGCCCCTATTGCTGACAATGCCTGCCTTGTGTGTTTCTTCAGCCCTGTATTTTTGGGGCCTAATATCAGTCAGTTTGAGAAGAATGGGAAGTGGTCTGGAGAATTAAGATGCTTGGATGATGTTTTCCGTGGCTGGGATGTCTGGAACCAGGAGTTTGCCTCAACATTTGGGCAATTTTCCCTGTAAGGTGTGCATGTGTGCGCACGCACACATCTTTTGCTACAAGTGCACAAAGGAATTTAAACTGCACACAAAAGGCTGTCACGCTCTGCCTCATTGGCATGTTAAGTATATTTCACAATGGTACACAATCTTTTTCCAGTTTCTGATGCGGACGGAGCTGACAAATTGGAGTTTGCGATGATTTGTCTACAGATTTTGGAACTGGTTTATTTATACTGTTTTTATTGAAGACATTGTTGATTCACTATGTCGAATTCTAAAGAAGCAAAGAGTGTGAAGTGCGAAAGAGCTGCTAGTTCATTTAAAATGAAATGGCTTATTGTCCTCAGAATAGCTTCAGGCTTACTTTCACTGAAAAATTCAGTGCGCACAGGTTGTTGTCGCTGGGCAAAAAATAGCACAGAACAAGATTTTTGTGCACGCTAGTCATTTCATTACAAATTAGAGGGAACATTGCATTTGGGGTTCAATATTCAGAACCGAGATGAGAAAAAATTTCTTTATTTGGGTAGTAAAATTTTGGAATGCTGTACACATGAGGCCTGTGGAAGCTCAGTAGTTAGTATACTTAAGATGTGTATCAATAGGTTTTCAGATTTTAGGACAATCAAGGAATAATAAGAATCCCTTGATAATAAGAATAATTGGAAGAGGCTATCATCGGATGTATCAGTATTTTAGATGAGTAAAGGTACTACAGATGCATGAGAGAGGAGCTGGCCAAAGTTGATTTGAAGGAGACACGAGCAGGAAGGTTGGAAGAGTAACAATGACTGGAAGTTCTGGAAGTCAGATGCAGTGTCACTTCATCCCAAAGAAGAGAAGCAATCTAAAGGG
This sequence comes from Mobula hypostoma, assembly GCF_963921235.1. Classification (NCBI taxonomy): domain Eukaryota; kingdom Metazoa; phylum Chordata; class Chondrichthyes; order Myliobatiformes; family Myliobatidae; genus Mobula; species Mobula hypostoma. The sequence goes on along the minus strand of NC_086116.1, from coordinate 19,128,027 downwards.
GGGATGAGTCAATTGTGTCTGACAGGGGAAGTTAATGCAGCATAAAAGAAAAAGAGAGGGCATACATTACAGCAAAAATTAGTGGGAAGCTAGAGATTGGAAAGCTTTTAAAAACCAATAGAAGACAACTTAAAAAAAAATGAGAGAAAAGATGAAATATGAAGGTAAGATAGCTAATAATATGAAAGGGGATATCAGATTTTTTTCAGATATATAAAGAGTAAAAGGAGGCAAGAGTGGATATTGGACACTGGAGGAGTAGCAATGAGGAACAAAGAAATGGTGGATGAACTGAATAGGTATGGAAGACACCAACAGTATGCTAGAAATTCAAATGTCGGGGGAAGACGTGATTGTAGTTGTCATTACTGATGAGAAGGTGCTTGGGAAGCTGTAAGAACTGAAGGTGGATGAGTTATCAGGACCAGATGGACTACACTTCAGAGTTCTGAAAGAGGTTGCTGAAGAGATTGTGGAAGCATTAGTAATGATCTTTCAAGAATCAGTAGATTCCAGAATGGTTCTGGAGGAAAGGTCACTTCATTCTTTAAGGAGGGAGAGAAGCAAAAGACAGGAAATGATCGACCAGTTTACTTGACTTCAGTGGCTGGTATAGATTCTATTATTAAAGTTGAGGTTTCATAGCACTTGGAAGCACAAGATCAAAAAGGCCAAAGTCAACATGGTTTCCTTAAGGGAAAATCTGTTGAAATTTATTGAGGAAATAAGAGATAGGATAGACAAAGGAGAGACAGTGGATGTTATTTTCTTGGATTTTCAGAAGACCTTTGGAAAAGTCTTGCATCTGTGGCTACTAAATGAGATAAGAGCCCATAAGAAAAATGCTAGCATGGACAGAAGGTTAACTGACTGGAAGGAGTGCTGACTGGAAAGAATGAGCTTTTTCTGATTGGCTACCAGTGACTAGTGATGGTGCGAAAGCAACAACTTGAGTTTCAGTGTGCACAAGACAGAAAAGGTGATTGCAGACTTCAGGAAGGCACAGGTTGAGACCCTCCATTGCATGTCAATGGTTCTGCTGTGGAGAGAGTGAAGAACACATAGTTCCTTGGTGTGCACATTAAGGATGATCTAACCTGCACCCACAACACCTCACTGGAGAAGAAGGCACAGCAGCACTACACTTCCTGAAGAGACTGAAGTGTGCACCTCCGTGCCGCCATTTAACAACTTTCTGAAGGAGCACCATTGAGAGTGTTCTGTCTGGCTGCATGGTTACATGGTATGGAAGCTATAAGTCATCCAAAGAGACAAGGACATGGCAAGACCCTAAAGAGGACAATAAAAATCGCTGAGAGAACGTTGGGGCCTCCCTGTCCTCTATTTGTGACACTTACCAGGAGTATTGCAGACAAAGGACCCAAAGCATTGTTGAGGATCCCTACCACAATCTCTTTGACCCACCATGGTTAGGAAGAAGGTACAGAAGCAACACACACAAAATGTTGGAGGAACTCAGCAGGTTGGAAGCTACTCAGATGGAATATAAGGTGTTACTCCTCCACTCTGAGGGTAGCCTCATCGTGGCACAAGAGGAGACCATGGACTGACTACTGCCAGACTGGGAAACAGCTTCTTCCCTCAGGTTTGAAGCTAATAAATGTCCTGCCACCATCAATGTCTGATCAATAGAACTGTGAGTTGTTTATTGTTTACTGTTTACTTGTGCTGCGCACTACATGCATTTTGAATTATATTTTATTAACTTATTTATCGTAATATTTTGTGTGCTGTGTATGATATATGTTTTATGTGTGCACTGTGGTCCAGAGGAACATTGTTTCATTTGGTTGTATATACTGTATGTACAGTCAGATGAAAATAAGTTTGAACTTGGAAAAACATTAGTGGGCCAGATGAGATGTGCCTTCCCCCCCCCCCCCCCGTTGCTATGGAAAACGATGGAAGAGATTGCTGCACCTTTAGTGATAATAATTGCCTCAGGAGTGGTACCAGAAGATTGGATGGTGGCAAATGTTATTCCTTTGTTCAGGACATGGTAATAGGGATAATCCTGGGAATTATAGACCAGTGGAACTTATGAAAATGATGGGTAAACTACTGGAGAGGATTTTTAGAGACAGTATTTATGAGCATTTAGAGAAGCATAGTCTGATAAGGGATAGTCAGCATGGCTTTGTGAGGGGTAGGTCTTGCCTCATGAGCCTGTTTGAATTTTTTGAGGAGGTGATAAAACAAAATGATGAAGATGAACTGGTGGATGTGAAGGTTGGGAGGCATGGCATCCATGAAACTTGGCTGCCTGGATCCCAAATCAGCTTGCCCACAGAAGGCATGGTGGTAGTAACAGATGGAGCATACTCTGCCTGGAGTTCAGTGAGCATTGGTGATCCACAGGGACCTGTTCTGGGACCCCTTCTCTTTGTGATTTTTATAAATGATTTGGAAGAAGGGTGGGTTGGTAAGATTGCAGATGATACATGGGTCGGTGATGTAGAAGGTTGTCATGTGTTACTGTGGGACTTTTATAGGATGCTAAACTGGACTGAGAGATGGCAGATGGAGATAAATTTGGGAAAGTGTGAAGTGATTCATTTTGGAAAGTCGAATTTGTAAGGTAGAGTACAAGATTAATTGTAGGACTCTTAGCAGTGAGGAGGAACAGAGGGATCTTGGGGGCCCATGTCCATAGATCCCTGAAAGCTGCCACCCAAGTTGATAGAGTTGTTAAGAAGGTGTGTTGAGTATAGGCCTTCATTAGTCAGGGTGGATTGTGTTCAGGAGCCGTGTGGAATCTTGCAGCTCAGTAAAACTCTGGTTATATTGCACTTGGAGTATTGCGTTCATTTCTGGTCGTCTCATTTTACGAAGGATATGGAACCTTTAGGGAGGGTGCGGAGGAGATCTACCACCATGCTACCTGGATTAGAGAGCATGTACTATTAGGATAGGTTGAGTGAGCAAGAGCTGTTCTCTTTGGAGTGAAGAAGGATGAGAGGTCTCGCGATAGAGGTGAACAAGACAATAAGAGGCATAGAGTCAACAGCCAGAGACTTTCTCCATGGCGGATTATATCCAATACGATGGGGCATAATCTTAAGAACATTGGAGGAAAGGGGGATGTCAGAGGTGGGTATTTTCTTCCGTTGATTGGTAGGTGCGAGGAACACTCTGCCTGGGGTGGTGGTAGAGTCAAATGCATAAGGAATATTTAACGTATTCTTAGGCATATGGTTGAAAGAAAAATAGAGGGCTATGTAGGAGGGAAGGGTTAGATTGATTTAGAGTACGTTAAAAGGTCGACGCAACATCATGGGCTGAAAGGCCTATGCTGTGCTGTACTGCTGTAAGCTCTGAGAGACTGCAAGTGCTGGGATCTGGAGAGAAAAGGCAAACTGCTAGAGGAGCAGGCAGCATCAGTGAAGGCATTGCCGGTTGAAACCCTGCATCAGGACTGGTGGTTGATATCTGAAACTCTCTGTCAGAGGAGATGGTAAAATTAGGTACAACCACAACATTTAAGAGGCAATTAGGCAGACACTTAAATAGGCCATACATGGAGGGTACTAACTTAATGCAGGAAATGGGATTAGTGTGGCTGTGTGTACAGGTCTGCAGTGTATGGTGGATCGAAGAGCCTGTTTCTGCACTGTATATCTCTGTGGATCTGTATCACCACATAATAGGTCAGTTGTCAATGAATAAAGATTATAGTAGTGTGGTTTGCAGTCTAACAGTCTTAATTACAAAGTAGAAGGTAAGTTTATTATCAAAGTACATATATGTCACCATATACAACCCTGAGATTAATTTTCTTGCGGGCATACTCAGTAAATCCAAGGACCAAAATGGAATTAACGAAAGATGGTAGCCATCAGGACAGATAAACAACAAATGTGCAAGATACAAAATCTGCGTAAATACAAAAGAAATAATAAATAAATAAGCAAACAATAAATATCGAGAACATGAGATGAAGAGTTCTTGAAGGTGAGTCCACAGGCTGTGGGAACAGTTCAGTAATGGGGCAAGTAAAGTTGAGTGAAGTTGCCTCCACAGGTTCAGGAACTGTTCCTGAAATGAGTAGAGTGACTCCTGAGGCTTCTGTTGCCTTCCTGATGGCAGCAGTGAGAAGAGAGTGTCACCTGGGTGGAGGGAGTCCTTGATGATGGATGCTGCTTTTCTGTGGCACTGTTCCATGTAGATGCGCTCAAAGGTCGGGGGGGAGGGCTTTACTCATGATGGACTGGGCTGTATCCACTACTTTTTGTAGGATTTTCTGTTGAAGGGCATTGCTGTTTCCCTACCAAGCCCTTAACCTACAAAACACTAAACACAAAAAAAGACACAAAAAAAACCAAGAAATTTTGGTCTTTGCAGCTGATCACTCTCTTGACTTGCTACTCTAGAGTACTTACTGTTGGTTAAGGTATAACTAACTGAGAATTAAATTTAATGTATTCCTTTCATATAACTATTATGTCATAGTGTGCAGACCACGGCCTGCTTTTTACAAGGAAATGAAGGTGCAGAGTGAGTCACTAACCCTAACTTGAATAATCCAATTTGCTCGCTTCAGGTTTGGTTATGAAGTGGCACTGGGAGATCCCCAGGAAGCCTGGAAGCAAAATGACTTGATTGCCACAGGCAATGATGGAACACAGCTCAGAAAAATCTCAGAGACCAAGGGAAGAAGGAACAGCATGTTAAGTAAATGAAATCTAGTGTCAAAAAAGATTAATTGTTTCAACTCTAGTTTATAGGAAGAAGCTAGGCCAATGATTATTGCAGTTATTAAATATCTGGGGGCCGCTGGTTGGTGGTAATTCAGACTTAGCTCAATATATTGGACACAGTTTTGTTTCATGACAGATCCATTCACGGAGTAACAATAATAACATGATTCACATGGTTTATTAATATAATAAGTAGATTTCCTTTGCCCTGTCATGTGGTCAGAACTTCCTGTTTTCCTTTCAGTGTCTTACTCCATTGAGAGAAACAAAGAATTTTCTGAGTTAGAGTGGGATGCATCCCAATGATTGTGGATCTAATGTATTGTTTGGTGATTAACTGCTGGTGGGAACATTTTCAAGTACACTAATTGCATTTGATTTTGATACTTTTAGATTGGAGTCTATATTTTATTTTAATTATTTCAATACTTCAATATTTCCTTCCAACATAGACTCATTGATCAATGGAGCACAGATGCAGGGCCTTCAGCAAAGTGGGAAGTGATTGACTGTGGAAGATCGAACCTGAAGGCAGAGTACAGGGATAATGGCAGGATTCTTAGCAGTGTGGAAGAACTGAGAGATCTTGGGATCCACATCCATAGATCCCTCAAAGTTGCCACACAATTTTATCGGGTGATTGGGAATATGTACAGTGCATTATTACCCTTCATTAGTCGGGATTGAGTTCACAAGCCGCAAGGCAATGTTGCAGCTACATAAAACCCTGGTTAGACAGCACTTGGAATACTGTGTTTAGTTCTGGTCGCCGCACTATCAGAAGGATGTGGAAGTCTTAGAGAAGGTTCAGGGATTTACTAGGATGCCGCCTGGATGAAAGGGAGGATGTCTAGTGATGATAGGTTGAGCAAGCAAGGGCTTTTCTCTTTAAAGTGAAGGCGGATGAGAGGTGACTTAAAGGGTTGTACAAGACGATAAATACTATGGACCTTTTCCAAGGGCAGAAAAGGCTAGTATGAGGCGGCATAATTTTAAGGTGATTGGAGGAAGATATAGGGGGGGTGTCAGAGGCAGGATTTTTTTTTTAGGGTGGTGTTTGTATGGAATGCACTGCCAGGGGTGGCTATAGAAGCAGATATATTAGAAGCAGAGTCTCTGAGTTAAGCACGCGATGATTGAAAAATGGGATGATTGATCTCAGAGTAGGTTAAAAGGTTGGCACAATATCATGGGTCAAGCAGTAGTGGTCTGCACTGTTCTATGTGTTTTTAGTGGATACAAGTTACGTAGCTGTAAATGTGAAATTATTTTTTCTGTCACCTTTCACATTGTACTTCTGTCTGACATGACAGGAATTAACATTCATTAATAATGGGCTACCTGGAATCTCAGGTGGCGGGGTAGAGATATGTCTCTATTAAAGAAGGTCGAATGTGATCCTTCCCTCCGCAGGTTACCCTTGGGCAAGGTGTAAGACCTGATTAACATTCCCCCCCACCCCCCCCCCCACCGGAATCAGGGTAACATGAAGCTGTGGGAGCAGGTGGCGGATGGTTGTCTAAGCAGCTGATGCTCATTGCAAATCCTGGTTATACGACCACTGATGCCAAGCAGACAATCTCCGAGGAGTATTGATAATGGCTGGGGTCACCCATCTTGTAAACATACTGCCTGAAGAAGGCAATGGCAAACCACTTCTGTAGAAAAGATTGACAAGAATAATCATGGTGCAGATGGAAGAGACAGTGATTGTGCACGTTGATCATGATGATGACCTTGAATCTGCTGTAACCTGTTACTCATGAGGGCTGAAAAGCCATTTGGAGTCTATCCATTGGCTGCGCTGGTAAAATTTGGTTCATAACTTTAACCTGAAGTTTTGAAGGCAGTGTTAATTCATTCACCTCAACACTCTCAAAAGTCACTTCGTGTGCCTCTGTCCCATTTCACTCTGTTTTTCTCTCTTCCCATACACCCAACTGTTATCTCACATTAATCCCAGGTGCTGATGCTCTGTGTTGTTCCCCTGAGTTTAATTACATTGTCAGCCTAATTCGTAATTAGTACGTTGGGGTAGAGGCTTAAAGGATAGAAGGCAAGTAGTGGCATAAGTACCATTAGCAAAGATCTGTTCATCATTTCTTCTCAGCTTGTCATGCTGTCTTCTTCGTTTGCATAAGGAAGTCACTGGAGTAATTCATTTCATGTGAAACATATTGTGATGTTCTGAAAAGCTTAATAGAGTACAGTGTAAATGTTTACATTTTCGTCTTTCATCAATTCAATTCACTGCACTTCTTAGAATTCAAATGAGAATAATTGAATCATATTCTAAGAAGCCCTTGTTTTACTTATTGGAACAAAACGATGTAACATGTATAGTGCGGACCACCTTTGAAAATTAGAAACTGCTTATGATTCTTTTCATATGCTACAGTCCATAACTTCATGAAAGAAAAGTGTATGAAATGCAATTAATTATAATGATTACAGGAGCATTATTTTTTATATATGTTTGCCAAGAGACGAGTATGGGATGTGTGGTCTGGACAAGGCTGGTGATATCAGTGGTGTTACGCACAGGAATTTGGCAGATTCTGTTGAGAAAATAGTAGAGTTCAGGAGACAGCCGATATCATTAATTCATGAAAGGGCAATTCATTATGTAAGGTTATTGCTCATTATGCATGGCTGTAAGTTCACGTCACAATTGATCCAAGCTTTACAGTAGATGTGCGCTTGGTACACTATTTCAATAAAGCTAGGGTGAGTGATCCTAATCCAAAACAGCAACAATCAAACTATCGATCAAAGGTAATGGAAGAAAAGAAGTGTTGTGTCAGTGCCAAGTCTTCTGCATTACTTCAGAATTTGCAGATGATGCTATATAACCATAGAACAATTACAGCATGGAAACAGGCCATCTCGGCCCTTCTAGTCCATGCTGGATGCTTAGTCCCACCGACCTGCACTCAGCCCATAATCCTCCATTCCTTTCCTGTCCATATACCTATCCAATTTTTAAAAAAATAACAAAATCGAGCCTGCCTCTACCACTTCTTCTGGAAGCTCGTTCCACACAGCTACCACTCTCTGAGTAAAGAAGTTCCCCCTCATGTTACCCATAAACTTTTGCCCTTTAACTCTCAACTCATGTCCTCTTGTTTGAATCTCTCCTACTCTCAGTGGAAAAAGCCTATCCACGTCAACTCTATCTATCCCCCTCATAATTTTAAATACCTCTATCAAGTCCCCCCTCAACCTTCTACGCTCCAAAGAATAAAGACCTAACTTGTTCAACCTTTCTCTGTAACTTAGGTGCTGAAACCCAGGTAACATTCTAGTATGCTTTATTTTCTCCTATACCCATGGCAGCATGGATTTACATTAAAGAGTGGTTAGATAACCGTATCCAGTATCACACAGTTTAAATTTCAGTTAAGTAAGGTGGTCGCATCTGTCACCGCCCAAGAGGAACAAAAGAGACTACTCCTGGAAATGATGAATAGCAAGACACTACTTCTGAAAATAATAATGCAACAATAAATCAGTTGGTACTATGCAGAAGATCATGTCTGGGAGACAGGGAAAAGTTACTTTGATTTCAGACTCTTAAGTCGGGTGTTTAATCAGTATCTACTCACTTTACACCGATGACTGTGTGGTGAAGTGCACCGCCAACACCATATACAAGTTTGCTGATGACACCACTGTTGTGGGCCGTATCAAAGATGGTGATGAATTAGCATGCAGGACAGAGATTGAAATTTTGAGTGTGTAATAACAACAACCTCTCACTCAGTGTCAGTAAGACCAAGGGGTTATAGTAGACTTCAGGAGAGAGAAACCAGAGGTCCTTGAGCCAGTAATCTCCAGAGGTGGAGGGGGTCAGTAACTTTAAATTCCAGGGTGTCACTGTCCCAGAGGACCTGTACTGGACCCAATATAATTGCAAAGAAAGCACAGCAACACCTCTATTTCCTCAGAAATCTGTGGAGATTTGGAATGTCATCAAAAATCTTGTCAAACTTCTATAGAAATTTGGTGGAAAGTGTGCTGACTGGTTGCATTACAGCCTGCTATGGAAACACCAATGCTTTTGAGTGGAAAATCCTACAAAAGGTAGTGGATTCGGCCCAGTACGTCACATGTAAAACACTCCGAACCATTTAGCACATCTATATGAGATGTTGCCGTAGAAAAGCAGCACCTGTCAGCAAAGATCCTCACCACCAAGGCCATGTTCTTTATTCACTGCTGCCATCAGGTAGAAGGTACCGGTGCCTCAGGACTTGTACCATCAGGTTCAAGTAGAGTTGAAGGACTTGTTATTCCATGTTCATTCTTTATTCCTATTTATTTATTTATTATCTGCATTTGTACAGTTTGTTTACAGTTTACAATTCCTGGTGTTTACAGATCCTGTTTACAGTTACTGTTCTATAGATTTGCTAGGTATACCCGCAGAAAAAGAATCTCAGGGTTATATGTGGTGATATGTGTGTTCTCTGATAATAAATTTTACTTTGACCCTTTGAACTTTTGAACTTTATTACCCAAAAGAGAGAATTGATACTATAAAATCATAAGATATAGGAGCCCAGTTTGGCCCATTGAGTCTGCTTTGCCATTTCATCATGGCTGGTCCAATTTTCATCTCAGCCCAAATCTTCTGCCTTCTCCCCATATCCCTTCATGCCCTGACTGATCAAGAATCTATCAAACTCTGCCTTAAATATACGTGAAGACTTGGCCTCCACAGCTGCCTGGAGCAAAGAATTCCACAGATTCACCAATCTCTGGCTAAGTGAATTACTTCTCATCTCCGTTCCAAAAGGATGCCTTCTCTTCTAAGGCTATTTAACAGCCCATTGATTTTCTTAATTGCAAAAACACACTTTTCTACTTATACTTTTACTTCAGTTTTCTACCATTTTTCCATTTGGAGAGTTACCTGCAAATGGTCCTTATATGCCCAAGTCAAGGCTGCCAACTAGATCTTTATTGGCTGTATATCATGCTGAGAAAATACAAATATTCTCTTACAATCCCAGAATTTTATGTATTCTTAACTTATGTAATACACATTAGATTAGGCTAATATACAAGTGATAATACACAAGATTTGATTCCCTGCAGTTTTTTCATCCTTAAATTTTGAGCATGTCACCACGCAAAATGTTGGAGGAACTCAGCAGATTAGGCAGCATCTATGGAGAGGAATAAACAGTTGACGATTTGGGCTGAGACTCTTCATCAGGACTGCAAAGGATGGGGGAAGAAGCCAGAATAAGAAGGTGGAGGGAAGGGAAAGGAGGACAAGCTTAGAAGGTGATAGGGGAAGGTAGGTGGGCAGGAGTGCAATGTAAGGTGGGAAGCTGGGAGGTGATTGGTGGAAAAGGTGAAGTGCTGAAGAAGAAGCAAACTGATAGGAGAGGAGAGTGGACCATGGGAGAAAGGGAAGGAGGAGGGACACCAGGAGGAGGCGAGAGGCAGGTGAGAAGAGCTGAAGAGAAGCGAGGGGAGCCAGATTGGGGAATGGAAGAAGAGGGAAGGGGGAGGGAAGAATTACCAGAAGTTGGAGAAATTGATATTCATGCATCAGATTGGAGGCAATCCAGATGGAATATGAGGTGTTGCTCTCCAATTTGAGAGTGGCCTCATTTTGGCAGTAGTGGAGCCCATGGACTGACATGTTGGAATGGGGATAGGAAAGTACTGTCTCAGGCCCTAAATGGAGAGGAGGGGGGATGTGAATAGGCAGGTGTAGCACTTCTTCTTGCAGGGGTAAGTGTCAGGAGGGATAATGGACAGGGGAATCATGGTGAGAACGATCCCAGCAGAAAGAGGAGAGGAGAGGATGGGGGGAGGCAGAGATATGTTTTGTGGTTGGATTCTGTTCAAGATAGTGGAAAATGCAGAGAATGATAAGCTGGACGTGGAGGCTCATGGGGTTGAAGGTATGGGCAAGAGGAACTCTATCCCTGTTAAGTTAGCGACAATATGGGGTGAAGGTGGATATCGCAGAAATGGAGGAGGTATGGGGAAGGGAGCATCAATGGTTGAGGAAGGGAAACCTCATTCATTGAAGAAGGGGATATCTCTGATGTTCTGGAAAGGAAAGAACAAGAGCGGCAGAGACAGAGGAACTGAGAAAAGGGAATGGCATTTTTACAGGTGACAAGGTGGGCAGAAGTATTGTCACGATTTCCAGCATCTGCAGAATCTCTTGTGTTTTAGCATTTTACCATATAATATTTGATATTATATAAATGTAATCATTTAAATATTTGATACTTTAAGTTAAAAATCTTTCCATATTTTCCTCTAAAAGACTTAAAATGTGAGGAGAAAAAAAGTACATAAAATTTAAGTTACCTTTAGCTTGTTCCACAGGCAAATTGATCACAGCTGCTGCCTCCTTATGATTTTAACAGAGACACTCTTGTGTTCTGAACCTTCATGATGAAAATCGAGAACTTGTTACATGTAGCCCCAATTGATTTGTATATTTATGTTCACATATATCGTTAATTCTATTACTGTAACTAAAACCATAATATTTTAAGAATTTTTATAGAAACTGTATGAAAAGTTAATTGTTTACACAGTTCTTTTAAATTTGGGTGAGCGTACATTAACCCTATCTCCACTGGTGGTACTTATTTTTGTTCTTATTGCTGATAGATTGGATAATTGCTTAATGTGTTACAAATACATAGCAGAGAAAAATCAAAATGTCCTGTAATTTGCCGTTCATCAGTTCAGCCCATTTTGCCATTTATTCCCTACGAGAGCACACTCCCAATTTCCTTGATCAGAATCTTCAAGTGTAACACTTGATTGCTTTCTCTTTTGTATGTTTGCTCAGTGGGAGTTAAAACTCTGACAGTTGCTGAGCACCATCCGTTTCATTGGCTACACTTTTCAGACATTTTCCTTTGGGATTGGTTGTTGTGCCAATATTGAACATTATCATTAAATTCTTGCCATTAAGTGCCTCTATTTTACTGGCTGCAAACACTCCCTATTTTAAAATGGCTTGTGCTTCCACCTCAAATTCCTAATTGGAGTCATTACTGAGTACCTTATATCAGAATCATGTTTAAAATTACTGGCATATGTCGTGAAATTTGTTAACTTTGTGGCAGCAATACAATATAATACATGATAAATATGCTTTAAAAATAAATTACAGTAAGTTTGTGTGTATGTATGTTAAATAGTTAAATAAGTATTGCAAAAAACAGAAATAAAAAGTAGTGAGGTAGTGTTCATGGGTTCAATATCCATTTATTAATTGGATGGCAGAGGGGAAGGAGCTGTTCCTGAAACATTGAGTGTGTGCCTTCAGGCTTCTGTACTTCCTTCCTGATTGTAACAGTGAGAAGAGGTCATATCCTGGGTGGTGGAGGTCCTTAATAATGGGAGCTGCCTTCCTGAGGCATGCTCCGTGAAGATATCTTGGGTACGATGGAAGCTAGATCCCATGATGGAGCTGATTAATTTTACGACTTTCTATAACTTGCTTTAATCCTGTACAGTAGCCCCTCCCCCCTACCCCTCATACTAGACAGTGATTCGGCATGTCAGAATTCTCTCCACGGTACATCTGCAGAAGTTTCCGAGTGTTTTAGGTGACAAACCAAATCTCCTCAAACACCTAATGAAATATAGCTGCTCTCTTGCCCTCTTTATAGCTGCATCAATATGTTGTGACTAGGTTAGGTCCTCAGAGATATTGCTGACTTCTGAACTTGAACTTGTTTGGAAGTGGAAACGTTCTTTTTGGAGCAAAGAAGAATGGTCAGACTGCTTCAAGCTTAAAGGAAGGCGACAGTATCTCAAGTAACCACACATAACAACAGTGATGTGCAGAAGAGCATTTCTGAACGCATGACAATTCAAACCTTGAAGTGAATGGGCTGCAGTGGTAGAAGTCCATGAACATTCACTCAGTGATGACTGAGTGTATCTGCATTCTTCTATGGGATTGGATAGTATGTATATTCCAATATTCTGCTTTATTGGTTAACAAGAGAGTGCTTGCATCATTGACAGAGTGAAGAGAAAGGAAGAGGGAGAACAATACTAATTTGAGTTGATCAGAGGAGGAAGGAATAGTGTCAGTTTGATTTAAATACCAATTCATGAGAATAGATAAGGCCAAGCTCACCTCGGGCAGGGGCTGGTTAACCATGTGTTGCCATAATGCTAGAAAGAACTTGGAAGTGACATTTTCTCTTGGATAACAAAGGTTCTCAGCCAACATTGAGAAGTTTTGTTTAGGTGATATTAATTGAGGGAGTAATATTGAACAGGGTTACTGGAGAATATCTAGCAGCTGAGTTTTTATTCTTGAAGTGCTGGTAGAGCTCGAAACCATAACATTTTGATTCAGAAGCAAATGTCCACCAGCTTCTCTTTCCAAGGAAAAAGAATGTTCATACGTTCAGGGGAATGCACCGCAGTGAAGAATCCAAAAGTGAACTGGAGGACAGGAATCATCTGCCACTGTCATATGTCTGAATGATTTATCAATTATAGAACTCGGAGCACCTAAGCTTTATCTCAATAATCTGAAATTATCATCAGAATATGAAGGAAAATGAGCATAATTTTGCCACATCTTTCAGCTACTCAAGTAACTAAATCTTAGGTGGGAGGGAGGGAACGTCGACTAAGGCCTTGAGAGCCCTGCGTTGGGCATTTTCATGCCTTACAAGGCGCAGATTGGATCTTAGGTGTCTGCACTGGAACTTAGGGCAAGTTTGTGTCTCACGCCTACTGTAATTTCAGCGTGTTCCAACTTTGCATCTCTGCCATTTCTCTCTGCATTTATTTTATTCTGAAGTTGTTATCTTTTGTGAAGCTGTTGATCAGCTTTTGCAATGTAATTGCGCTGAACTAGATCACAATGGGAGGCTACATTTTGATATTAGCTTGCATTTTGTACGTTAATTTAGCATTGAAATATGCATGTGAACATATGAATTAGGAGCAGGAGGAGAACATTCAACTCCTCAAGTTTTTTCATCCTCTTGATGAGATAATGACCAGTCTGATTATAATCTCAATTCTATATTCCCATTCACCAGCAGGGTTGTCATCACCTCCTCGTTCAAAGTAAGTTTATTATCAAAGTGTCATGTAGAACCCTGAGATTCGTTTTCTTGTGGGCACACTCAGTAAATCCAAGAACCATAATAGAATTGATGAAGACTGCACCCAACAAGGCGGATAAATGACCAATGTGCAACAGACAGCAAACTGTGCAAACGCAAAAGAGAAAAGAAATAATAATAAATAAGCATTAAATATCGAGAACATGAGATGAAGGGCCCTTGAATGTGAGTCCACAGGTTGTGGGAACAGTTCAGTGATGGGGCAAGTGAAGTTGAGTGAAGTTACCCCACTAGTTCAAGAACCTGATGGGTGAGGGAGATAACTGTTCCTGACCCCGGTGGAGAGAGTCTTGAGACAACATGACCTGAATGGTAGGGTCTCTGATAATGGATGCTGATTTCCTAAGAAAAGCGCTGCATGTAGATGTGCTCAGTGGTGGGGAGGGCTTTACCCATGATGGACTGGGCCGTATCCACTACTTTTTAGAGGATTTTCCATTCAAAGGCATTAGTGTTTCCATACTAGGTGGTGATGCAACCAGTCAATATACTCTCCATCACACAGCTATAGAAGTTTGTCAAAGTTTTAGATGTCATGCCGAATCTTCACAAACTTGTAAGGAAGTAGAGGTGCTGCTGTGCTTTCTTCGTAATTGAACGTAAGTGCTGGGCCCAGGACATGTTCTCTGAAATGATAACACTGAGGAATTTAAAGATTTAACCCTCTTCCTCTACTGAGGACTGATTCATGGACCACTGATTTCCTCCTCCTGAAGTAAATAATCAGCTCCTTAGTCTTGCGTATATTGAGTAAGAGGTTGCTGTAGCACCACTCAGCCAGATTTTCAATCTCTCTCCTATATGTTGATTCATCACTACCTTTGATTTGGCCGATGACAGTGGTGTCGTTAGCAAACTTAAATATGGCATTGGAGTTGTGCTTAGCTACATAGTCATAAGTGTAAAGTAAGTTGGGCAGGGGAATAAGTGCACAGACTTCTGGTGTACCTGTGGTGATGGAGAATGTGGTGGAGATGCTATTGCCAATCTGAACTGACTGACTTCTGCAGTTGAGGTTCCAATTGCACAAGGAAGTATTGAGACCAAGGTCTTGAAGTTCATTGGTTAGTTCTGAGGGGATAATAGTATTGAATGCCAAGCTGTAGTCAGTAAAGAGCAGCATAATGTATGCGTCTTTGCTGTCCAGATGTTCCAGGGTTGAGTGAAGAGGTAATGAAATAACCTCTGTTGTGGACCTGTAGTTGTGCTGGTAGGTAAATTGGAACAGATCTAAGTTATTTCTCAGGCAGGAGTTGATATATTTTATCACCAACCTCTCAAAATACTTCATCGCTGTAGATGTAAGTACTACTGGATGTTAGTTATTGAGGCTGGTTATCACATTCTTCTCAGCCAGCAGAATACTTGAAGCCTGCTTGAAGCAAGGAGGTGCCTCAGACTGCCGAAGCAAGAGGTTAAAGATATTGGTGATTACTCCGGGCAGGTCTTTGGTACTTGGTTAGGTACCTCATCTGGGCTGGATGATTTCCATGGCTTCACCCTCCTGAAGGATGCTCTCACATTGGCCACAGAGACTGAAATCACAGTGTCATCTGGGACTGTGGGAATTCGTGAAATGTGGGAGTCCATGCTTTGATGGTCAAAGTGAGCATAGAAGGCATTGAGCTCATCTGGGACTGAAGCCTTGTTGTCACCTATGTTACTTGATTTCACTTTGTCAGACGTGACAGCATTCAAGCTCTGCCACAGTTGTTTATTATCCTTTGCTACTTCAAGTAAGTCTAGAATTGCCCTTTCACCCGTGAGGTAGCTTTCTGGATATCGAACCTGGACTGGAGATCTTACTGGGTTTGGCCAGACCTGAATGACTCTGATCTGACCCTCAGCAATCACAGATCTCATGGTTCATCCAGGGCTTCTTACTGGGGAAGACTCTCAATGGTTTTGTGGGTACACACTTCTCTGTGGCTATTTTCATAAAGTCTGAAACAACCGTGGTGTATTCATTCAGATCCACTTTTGAGTTATTGAACACGGCCCAGTCCACCAACTCGAAGCAATCCTGTAGCCACTCCTCTGCCTCCCATGTCCACTCTTTGTTGTCCTTATCTCTGGAGCTTTGCTCTTTAGCCTCTGCCTGTATGGAGTAGGAAAAGGACAGTGAAGTAATCAGATTTCCTGAAATGTGGTCTGCATTCCTTATTGTTATTTAGCTGTGGTTGAGTGTGTTGGGACCTCTGGTGCGACAGGTTATATGCTGTTGGTAATTAGGCAGAGATTTCTTCAAATAAGCCTGATTTCACACAGAAAATGGTTGGCATCAGCACTGCCTGGTAACAGTGGAGGCAGAGTCAGTTGTAACGTCTAAAGTGGAGCTGGGTGAAGACCTGAAGTGAAGGAATTTTCAGGGCTGAGGAGAAGGGGCCGGGGAATGGAACTTACTGGATTGCCCTTGCAATGAGGCAGTACATGTTCCACAGCCCAAATGGCCTCCTGTGGAGTTACCATTCTGTGATTCTGAAATGGCAATAAAATCAGTTGTGTACAGATGTAGGAGAATGTGTGATGATGAATCTACTCCATACATCTAGCTTTCCAAGCAAAGGGAATATTTACGAGATGGACTTATGATATAGGAAAGCCTCCATTATTTAGTGTAATGCTGTCTCAACACTGGTGTACAATGGAAATAGGTAACAAGGATTCTCAATGTTGTTAGTGAAGGCAAGCATAAACAAATCAGTAAAATTGAATTGACTCCTATTTGGGCGACAGTGTTGTGAAGTGCCTAACAAAGGGGAATTGACGGTGATCGACAGTGCAATGAAACAGATATACCCCACTACTTGCAGAAGTGTCCTCATTACAGTGGCTGTGAATTTCTACATGGTGTGTTGTCTTTTGGCAGAATATATGTGTGATTGGAACAAGGCAAGATGAAAAATAGTTCCACCTTTCCCTCGAAGCACTGTGGTATGACATGGCGAGACTCCACCTAGTGGGCCAGCTCGGAAGTGATGTAAAGAAGGTGAGGGAAGGAGCTGCACACTGGCTCCTGGTCTTTGAAGAGACGGTGCCGGTCTGTCTGTGTGTCAGTAATATGTTCCAATATAAAATAATGGTCAAAAGATGATCATTTCTCACACAGATCTGGTAACATTTGGTACATTTTAATGAAATAAACCAATCGCTAATCGTGCAAAAAATGTGATTGCAATTGGCATTGGTAAGTTGCCTAATTGGCGATACTTATATCCTGTAATCCTTCATTATAATTGTAGGCAGCATAAGTTTGGGTTAACGTAACCATTTACCATTAATTATATGGGTAAAACCATAGATCTGTAGTTCCACCAAATCACCAGAAGAGCAGCACGTTTTGATACCAAAAGGTGCTAAGAGGTACTTAATTCACCCGCAGTAGAAAGGGGAAATAAAGTATTTGGTTACAAATAGTGATAGTATTTTGTTATTTATTTGCTCTTACGGAGTTTGATAGTGAAATGCCATACATACTTGAATTGCATTTGGTATTGGCAAAGGTTTTGGCTTATCAAGGAGAATCTTATTAAGAGGCTAAGGTTATTTTTTTCTTGGTTCTTTGACAAGGTTTTTTTAAAACTCGTTCCCTACAGCTAAAATGTGCAGTCATTCTTGTGGAAAATATATAATAATACCATGTAGATTGCATGTTAGATAAAACCAGTAGGAAACTGAGTAATTTATAGTCCTTTAAAGGGACATGCAGAAGAGGATTTCCTGATTTATTGAGACTTGTGAACATTCAAAGTGCCAAAGGACCTTTAATTAGCTATTTGTACGTGGCTATTTTTATGTTTGTGGCTTTGCTTCTGTAGTTCTAATTATTTAAATTACACCATAGCAATTGAAATGCTGCTTCAAGAAAGTGTGGGTATCAGTTAATATTGAATGATGTGACAAGTAGTGGAGGATCAAATGGAAAATATAAAAGGTTATAAACAAGGAGGAAATTAAAAGTGATTCTTGGCAGAAGTTAGAATATGCAAAATTTTGTACAGTATTGGTCTTAAAAGCCAAATCCATCATGTGATTTATTGGGGATTTAACTAAATATGAGAAGGATATTGGCAAAAGGTGGACCCAATGATATGTTTTTACAACATATCATTCCAGCATGGTCGTCCCTGTTTTCATTGTCTGTTCTTTGCTTTGTGCAAATAGTAGCTCTATTGTTTCACAATAAATATCAATATAATAATTGGGTGACAGCCATACCTACCTCCATCTTCTATGATGCAGTCGTTGCAGTGGCTTTGATAAGAGAGTAAGGTAACACAACAGGTTCATTGCTTCATAGATTTCATGTCAAATATCAAGCACCCAATTGCACTCAACCTTCCTAAACAGTCTTATTCTCTGCACATTCTCCTTAGCTCTCCATAGAATCCACCACTCATTTCCACACCTGGGATAAATTACTGTGATCAAATAACTAATCAACTCATGTCTTTGGGATGTGAGAGGAAGTCTTAACATTGCCTTCATTTGCACGTTGGGTATCTGCCTGTTTCCAGATCTTAACCGGCTAAGAGAAGCTTTCCGTGAACAAAACTGGAATTAGTGTCTCCATCCCACTCCGATCCTCACCTTCTCTCAATCCTCTATTCCAACAAAGTTGAATGCAAGCTTGAAGAATAAAAGTTTGATCTGTTCTGTTTTGTTTCCTTTTCTGCATCAAATTTCTTATTTAATTTCCTACTTTCACACCATGACTGTGTGGCTACCATAGAGCACCATAGTAGTGTAACAGCTAGGATGATGCTAATACTGCTCAGGATGTCAAAGTTTGGAGTTCAATTCCAGCGATATCTGTTAGAAATCTTATATGTTTTCTCTTGTGTGCATGGGTTTCCTCCCACAGTCCATAGATATACTGGTTATTAGGTTAATTGGTCATTGTAAATTGTCCTGTGATTAGACTAGGTTAAATAGATAGGTTGCTGGGTGGTGCGACTCGATAGGCCTGTTCCATACTGTATCGCTAAATAAAATAAAATAAATTAAATCCTCCTGTCCTGCCTATCGCTCTTAACTAATACCTTTACTTTTCCACATGGTTCTATTGTACCTTTTGTCAATTAACCCCGCCTACCTGTCATCCTCTTGCACGCATTCACTTCTGTTCACCTGCATCCTACCCCTTTCTCTGCATCTGATGTTTCCCAGTTCTGACTGAAGATCAGTGACCTGAAATGTTAGCTTGCTCCTCCATAGATGCTGCCTGACCTGCCAAGTATTTTTCCAGCACTTGCTTTATTTCAGAACTGAAATATGTTGCATTTAGAATAAGAGGTAGTTAATCCACCGATTTTTCAAAGCATGGATCGTCAGGGTCAGAACATCAGATTGTCCTGGATGAATTGGAACCCCTTTGGAGTGCCTGCAACCAAACTGAATGGGCATGGAATTAAAATGAGTTGGGAATTTATCCAACTTGTTTCATACCCCAATATTACCAGCTACAGTTTTAATCTGCAGGAGCAAGGCATCCTTTCCTAACTAATGTGAAGTTTCAATTCTAATTCCTAATTTATGCAACCAGTGTGTGCCCAGATAAGGTTGCTTGTTTTAAAGCAATCTTTTGGTTTTCTCTATTGTGTTATTGAGAGTAGATTTAATTACCCTAACATGGGTTGTTATTAGCTCTGAGTATATTGAGATTTGAAAACGCAAACAAGAGGAATTCTGCAGATGCTGGAAATTCAAGCAACACACATCAAAGTTGCTGGTGAACGCAGCAGGCCAGGCAGTATCTCTAGGAAGAGGTACAGTCGACGTTTCAGGCCGAGACCCTTCGGCAGAACTAACTGAAGGAAGAGTTAGTAAGCCACTTTCAAATCTCTTACTAACTCTTCCTTCAGTTAGTCCTGACGAAGGGTCTCGGCCTGAAACGTCGACTGTACCTCTTCCTAGAGATGCTGCCTGGCCTGCTGTGTTCACCAGCAACTTTGATAAAGTGTGTTGCTTATATTGAGATTTGATCTCACAAGGACATGTTAGTTCCGTAAATGAGGTTTGCCTGACACCACATTCGCAAGAAAGTTGGATGTCTGTAATTTCTGGTTCCCGGGCTGTAGAGTTTTTCTGCAAATTGTTTTCTTGTAGTCAGAGGTTAATTCTCTATTAAAGATTTTGTTCTACTTTTCACTTCTTTGTGGAGCTGAATACCAATACTTTTGTGACAAGAGTGGTTTAGAACATTTGGTTGCTAAAAATAGTGGCTTTATAGTGGATTTGAATAGGAATGTTTTCAGTAACCTTTCACCTAAATTAGCAAAAGCTGATCAACAGCTTGAGTAGAAGTGACAACCGAAGGAAGCCTTGAATATAATTTTGTTTCAGTGTGAGATTTTTTATCTTACTCAGCTGGTGAAAATTGGGCAGTGGAGCCTTTAAAATTTACAAGATGATGTACCTGGCAGAATGTTGGCAGATAGTTTCAGGTGAGGCTGCTTTCTACAGTTTACAATGTTGTAATATACTTATCCTCACAATGGATCCCATTGGGCTCCAGAAAACTATTTTCACCTTCAGATTAAGTAGGAAAGCCTCTTTGAAGTACAATAGGAAGTCTGCAGAATCATCCAGTGTAGTTTTTGTTTGTTTTTCTTCTCTGAGGTCAGTGAAAAAACAGTTTATCATGCTAAACTGGCATATGTTGCTTGCTTACTTATTAATTATTCCATTTGGGAAAGGGACCATTTTATTTTTAGATTAGATTATGAGAACACTCTGTCCTCTTTTATTGTCATTTAGAAATGCATACATGCATTAAGAAATGATACAATGTTTCTCCGGAGTGGTATCACAGGAAACAAGACAGACCAAAGACTAACACTGACAAAACCACATAATTATAACATATAGTTACAGCAGTGCAAAGCAATACCATAATTTGATAAAGAACAGACCATAGGCACAGTAAAAAAAAAGTTCTCAAAGTCCTGAGTCGATCGACTCCCGAGTCCCCGATAGCAGGCGGCAAAAGGGAGAGACTCCCTGCCATAAACCTCCAGGCACTGTCAACTTGCCGATACCTTGGAAGCAGCTGACCCCAGCTGACCCTGAGTCCATCCGTCTGAAAGCTCCGAGCTTCCGAGCAGCCTCTCCGATACAGCCTCCCGAACGCCATCCTCTGCCGAGCACCTTCGACCTCTCCCCGGCCGCTGAAACACGCAAAGCCGAGGATTTTGGGGCCTTCAGCTCCGGAGATTCTGGTTACCACACAGAAGCAGCGGTAGCAAAGTAGTCATTTCAGAAGTTTTCCAGATGTTCCGCTGTGCTCTCACGTCTGCCTCCATCAAATCAGGATTGTGCACGGTCCCCTACTTGACAGATAACAAATATTCATCACCGAAGTGGCCGCGCGCGCTGTCGTTGCGCAGCCATCTTCTCCCCCCTCCCGGGAGGAATTATTTATCCTTTTAAATAAAATCAAAATGGGCTTATATTAACATGGCTAAGAAGGGAATGAATATAAATCAGTGGCATCCTGCTAGAAATCTGTCATGGATAGCTGGCTGCAATGCTCACTCTGATAAGACATTATTGTAAATGTTGGATTGATTGCTATGAAGACATTGATGAAATCCAGTGCAATGAATTTCTGTACAGTATTCATGTGATTGAGGAGAATGATTGATTTTTCTTTGAATAGTGCCATACCCGACATAATCAAAAGTGCCTAAAAACAGTTGGATCTGAAAGAATATTTTCAACTTTCCTCTGCTGTTTGGTCGTACCCAGAAGAGAAAGGGCAAGGTGTGTGAGTGACAAAATATTTTTCAGTTCATGTTATTCTTTTGATTTAATTTCAGTTATAAATTCCACAAGCTTACACATTTATACTAATACAATCTATGCTGGGTTTGACAGCATGTTCACTTCAGTGAGTGACATCTTATTAATAGTCGATCAGATATTTATGCATTTTGTAGGGATTTCTGCAATACAACCTGCCTTAAGTATTAGGACGCCCATGCACATTCAGAAGCCCCAAACTAACTGGTGACGTTCCACTGGCTATGGTGCTCTGCTATTGCACTCCCCTTGGAGTTCATTGGAGGCATGGAAACCTTCTGAGATTCCATTTCTATACTGCGGGTCTTCTTTCAGCTCCTCACGTGGGTTAGACCTTGTACAGCAGGGGTCCCCAACCTTTTTTGCACTGCGGACCGGTTTCATATTGACAATATTCCTGCGGACCGGCCGACCCGGGGGGACGGCGGGGTGGGTAGGGTTGCCAACGGACAAGAGTAGAGCCAATACGCTGTTTACACAGAGAGACTACAATGACCATGAATCCTTAAGCGGGCACCAGTGCGCATGCGTGCTTTGCGTATGCGTGTATGTGCCGATGTTCTCTACGAACCGTTTTTGGTGATTCTGTTGGGGGGCGGGATGTTACTCACGACCGGAATATAGGTGGTAAGTGCCTAATACACTCAATCTCGTTTCTAAAAGGGTTTATCTGACGAATTTAATATTAAGCGCACAGTGCATATTTTCCTCGCATGAATACAGCGATAAGTCAATTATCAGGGGATGACAAGGGAGCTTGAAGTAAGTGTTGAATGAACTTCTAGTAGAAGTGGTAGAGGCAGGTTCGATATTATTTAAAGGAAAATTGGATAGGTATATGGACAGAAAAGGAATGGAGGGTTATGGGCTGAGTGCGGGTCGGTGGGACTAGGTGAGAGTAGCGTTCGGCACGGACTAGAAGGGCAGAGATGGCCTGTTTCCGTGCTGTAATTGTTATATGGTTATATAAGTAAGTCAATCGCATCATAACATTTTAAGTAACGTTTGGATATTAAACACACAGCACATATTTTCCCCATATGAACATATAAAATCATTGCAACACACCAATATCGCTGAATCAGTGGGAGCCCTGGGCTGAATGCTTGTTTCCCTGCAACAAGATGGTCCCATCGAGGGGTGATGGGAGACAGCGATACTCGAACGGGGTTCCTTATGTCCAGTCTATTACGCAATTTGGTTTTTGTTCCATTCATTCATTGCAGAGATATGTTGGAAATGGAAGCAACGTTTTCAGTGCTTTTGTGGCTATCTCAGGATATTTAGCCTTCACTTTGAGATCCAGAATGCCGGCAGGGATGTTATGTCAAACATACTTTTCAGCCCGCCGTCATTTGCAAGCTCGAGGAGTTGATCTTCTTCCCACGCTGACATGGATGACGCGCGAGTAATGACCTCGCATGCGTAATGGCTCAACAGTGGGCATAACAAGCAATGCAGCTGACTCCTATCGCCAAATCATATCGTTTCCACGCGGCCCGGTAGTGCATGCTTTGCGGCCCGGTACCGGTCCGCGGCCTGGTGGTTGGGGACCGCTGTTGTACAGGACAAATGAGCCTTTTCACTTGAATGGGAACTGTGTGACTATAGGGAAGAGAAATATAAAGTGTATTTTTAAGTCATTTCATTGAGTGTTTTTTCAAAATGCATTGAAGCACTTATCTTTTTAGTGTATTTTGTTTGTCTCCTAAAATAGTGTGTATTTTTTTTAAAAAAATTCACTGGAATCTTTTAATAGTTTTTAAACCTTTTTGCTTTAACATATTTGATAACTGATGAATTGGGGCTTTGCCAGAGTGCCACTGGATTACAACAGAGTAGCTACCTATTGATGTTATCCAGGGCACTGCTGTTCCTGGGACTGTTGAGGATTGGAGGATTAGAACTTCAAATTCAGTTTTGGTTAATTTATGGGGATGGGGCATGCAAAAGCAAGTTGGTGACAGGACCACATCAATAAATCCAGTGCAGTGAGATATAACTTTCTGCACAAGCACATAAGCAACCCATTTATTAAAGGCATTGTCATTCATTGTTGCATCTATATCTGTGGAATGAGCCCACAGAGATTCTCTCCCAAAGCACTGGAAAGGATATATACTGGATCCACTAGACATCATCATCAGAAGAAAGGCTTCAAGTTATTTTGATGTCTAGATATAAATATTGCTACATTTGTTGAAAAGACTTTAAAGCCATTTTATCTGTTTTGTTCAATCTTTAAGGAGTGACCTTTTGAAGATAGTTTGGACACTTTTTTGTGACACAAATATATTTTCAACGTTCCAAAATATATATTGTGGTAGAACATCATAGAGGTTGCCTCTATTGTCTTTAGAAGATCTTAGAGTATCGGTGCACAGGTTCAACTGGTTCTTGACAAGAGGATAGCATTGTTGCAAGTAGGAAAAGTACTTCAGGCAGTCCAGCACAATCTACTTAAAACAAACTTCATATTGCCGCCAAGACTTCTTCAGCATTATCAATGATTTAAACAACTTGCTTGTGTGATAGATATTCACTTTCCAGAGTCCGACAGGCTTACTGCTAACATCAGCTTTCTAGCACTCCGGCATGATTTTCCAAAGGGTCAGAGTTATTGGTGTCAAAGTTAAAGGACTAACAAGTATTCTTTGCTCAGTTTTTTTGTTGTAAACAAGAGCTGGTCCTCTGTTCTTAATGTAAATTGCAAGCAACAATCAGTTTGAAGTTTGCTTTGCAAACAACATGTTACAGAATACAGGTGGCTAGTCCACAGCAGAGGGCTGAATTCATTTGTGAAGCGAAGTGACCATGATTCTACTTGTCTGCATTCGCGTAAAACAAGGCAATGGCTTATGTCACGTAGCTATTGTACATCACTTGTCTCATACCTCAAACACGGAACAAGTTAGGGTACTTGTGTGCTCAGAGAGTCAGCCCTCACAGCATTAATTGTTGGTGTTTGGGATCTCTATTGCCAGAAGCTTTTAGACCACCTGTGTGAATTACTTTGTCCCAGCAAAGGTATCTAGAAAGTATCACATGCAGATGATGTCATCAAGTAAGAAATAGATGTAGGTCGTATAAACATAAATAGTATAGTAGAATAAATATACTATAAGTAGTATAAAAAGATAGTATAGATAATAGAACGCATTGGGGATTGTCAGGAATGATGAGAAGAATGACAGAAAGATGGGCGACAAAAAGAAGAACTAGAATTCTTTCCTCAACCTTCACTTTCAGTGATGGATGACTCTTTCTCATTGATATGTTCTTCTAGTTCATAAGAATTGTACCTGTGTTTGGAAATCCTTTGTAATTTGTAAATCTTTTGTAGCCCAGAAATCTTTCATAAGTCAGAAATCCTCTGTGAGTGTAAATATGTGTTAAGAACTATTTGTTTAAATTAAAATAAACTGTGTTTAAACTACTTTGTTAGCTGGAAGTATCTCCTCCTTGGGAGGGGTTCCGACTACTCAAGCAGTGGGCATGTGGAACTAGACCTTGCTACAGAGACTAGATAGGGAATTAAATTCGTCCTCAAAGAGTAAGTGGATACATCGTAATATCCCTATGGTGGAGGTACCTGTACATATCTGTATCAGGGAAGGCTTAAAATCTTCTTATGAGTTTAGGACTTTCCAGTCAGGGAATCCAATACCATCACTCTTCAATATAAAATAAACCTTTTTGATTATTATTGTGAAAATGTTTCTTTTCAATTTATGGACAATTCACATCACTCCTTGCAAAACGACATTTGGCATTATTCAAAGTTCAATGTAAGTTTATTAAATGTAGTTTAAATTTATTGAACTATGTTATAGGTACATATCACCATATACTACCTTGAGATTCATTTTCTTACAGACATCTACAGAGAAATACAATAGAATGAATGAAAAACCACACACAAATAGAGATGGACAAACAACCAATGTGCAAAAGAAGACAAACTGTGCAAATAATAAATAAATAAATAATAAGTAAATCAATAATATTGAGAACATGAATTGTAGAGACCTTGAAAGTGAGTCTATAGATTTAGTTCAGATTCAAGTGGGTGGAGTTATCTATGCTGGGTTGGGAGCCTGATGGTTGAAGGGTAATAACTGTTCCTGAACCAGGTGGTATGAGACCTAAGGCTCCTGTACCTCCCTCCCTCCTGTGGCAGCTGTGAGAAGAGACCATGGTCTGGACGGTGGGGGTTCTTGATGATGGATACTGCTTTCTTGTGGCAGCGCTCCTTGCAGCTGTGCTCATTTGTGTTTCATCTCTGCAGGAAAATTTCAAGGTTCAATTTCTTAACCAAGCTTCACTGGTCAGTTTTGGATAAATAATATGAATTTTGGGACTTTGTACATGACATAACCTAAAGTAACTTTGAATATTTGAGTGAAAGCAGAAAGTGCTGGAATAAATATTCTTTTATTGCTTATGATTATTGTGCATATTTCATATTTTATTTTTGCATTGGATATCATTTTCAAAATCTTGTAAATTTCTCCCTTTGTGAGGGACCTAATCTTTGTGGTGTTCCTATCACAAAAGTATTTGGGCAAAATTAGCAGTTGGTAAATAGGTGTTTTGTTTTCTACATAGATCACTTCTAACTGCCCGAAATAGACAGTGGTGTAAATTGTTAAAAAGCTGGCGATGAAGTATTAAGAGCAAGCAAAAAGCGATCCTCCCAAAACAGCCAATGGGATTATACACAACATGAAATCAGAAAATGCTGGAAATACTCAACATGCCAGGAAGCATCTATGGAAAAGAAAAGGAGTTAATTATGCACAATCAAATACTTCTTACCAAAATTAGGACATTTTAGAAATCAATCATACTTTAAGTTGTAGGGAAGGGGGAAATGTGGAAATTAGGGAGATGTGATGATACATGGTGATGGTACTTTCTGAGAATTCTGATGAAGGCTGATTCATCTGAGCTGGTCTCAGCCTGCTGGAGATCTAAGCGGGAAGATTTGAGTAAAGGCTGAACTGAGAGCAAAATAAAATGCTGGAACTGTGAGATAAAAAAGAACAATTCAGATGTAGTAAATCTGAAATAAAATAATATTGGAAATACTCAGCAGCCCAGTCAACTTCCGTGGAGAGCCTCACAGAAAGAACTTAACAAGCAGATGACTTGTAGTACTTTTAATTTAGTGTGCATCAGTCAGTGCTCATTATGTGGTCTCCCTTACATTGAACAAGCAACTGTAGATTCTCTGACTATCGTTGAGACTGTGTCCCTTCAGTCCACAGGCTTCCAGTTGCCAGTCCACTGCCACTCTAACCTTCTGTTGTGGAAAGACTCCAGCAACCTCCAGCTGGATGACTCAAGCCCATTTGGTGCCGACTATGGGATTGGAATTTAGGATATAGACTGATTAGAAACTTGTAGGAGGGGTGTGATGATTGGTAGGCGTGGTTAGCATGGATTCAGAAGACCATGGAGAAAATTTGATGTGGAGAAGGAGATCAGGGGGATTAATTTCTGGATGAAATCAGGAGCTTGTTTAGTTGGTGACGTGAGAGAACAGAAGGATAGGAGCGAAAATATGGTTGACGGTGTTTTGCATTTCAATTGGAATGGCAAGTTCCAAGATTAGAGGATGGGAATGATAATGGTAGCAAATATATTTTCATATGTGTCATGTTGTAATACACATAATGCGATGTTGAAGAGTGACAAAAGAATTGTGATGGATAAAAAGAAAATAGAAAATGTTAATGTAGAAGTTATTTTGTTTGAACTAATGTACAATCCCACATTACAGCTGTATGAAACTGAAACAAATGTATAATGACAAATAACCCAGGATCAAGTAAAATTACAAAATCTTAAAAAATACTATTTTAGTATAATTTATACATCAATGTGAAAGCACTTATTTTCTGTCTTTGTTTAATCTAACAGAGGAATTCCTGGAAAGAAATGTGGAGCGATTATTCTAACCGCAGAAGAATTAAGCAATTGTCATGTAAGAACATATTAACATTCTTCAAAATTAAACAAAATAATATACCTGAGGTGCCATCAAAGTTTGATTTATAATTAGAGTTATAACTATGTGTACTTAGATTGACTACATTTTTCTCTAAGCATCACCTTGTCAAACATTGCTTTGTTCCTTCCATAAACATCAGCAGGAGTTAAAATTATTCTGTAATTAGCTTAGTTTACAATAAGCTTTGGGAACTCAGGCAAGTATTGTAATTTAGGTTTTGACTTTTTTTTCTCTTAATATTTGATAACTTTACTCATTCTGAGCTGAGAGCTTGTCAGAGTATCATGTAGACTAGGAATATGTGGAAGGAAAATAGACTGCACTGACGAATGTGACCATTAAGAAAAACAATTCAAGAAAAAAATTTATTTTTTCAGCAAGCCCTTAAAAAAGGGAATGCAATCATTAGACAAATATTTTGTGTAGAGACTCATTCTTCCATCTTGCCTTGATGTCTGGTGAATAATTTTGGTTCAGAACTCGCCAGTGAGCATACACTCAGGTTGGAGGAACAACACCTTGTATTCCATCTGGGTAGCCTCCAACCTGACAGCATGAACATTGACTTCTCCAACTTCCGCTAATGCCCCACCTCCCCCTCGTACCCCATCCGTTATTTATTTATTTGTTTGTTTACTTTTCCTCTCTCTGCTCTTTCTCCCTCTGTCCCTCTCACTATACTCCTTGCCCACCCTCTGGGCTTCCCCCTCCCCCTTTCTTTCCCCCTAGGTCTCCCGTCCCATGATCCTCTCATATCCCTTTTGCCAATCAACTTTCCAGCTCTTAGCTCCATCCCTCCCCCTCCTGTCTTCTCCTATCATTTTGGACCTCCCCCTCCCACTTTCGAATCTCTTACTATCTCTTCTTTCAGTTAGTCCTGACGAAGGGTCTCGACCAGTAATTTTTATGTGTGTTCCTTGAAATTCCAGCATCTGCAGATTTCCTCATGTCAGCGTACATTCCAGGTCCCTGTTTGATGCACATTTCACACAGAAGATGTTGTAGTTTGCTGACTTTATTTGCAGTACTGTGTAAGGACGTTAAGCTAACTCTTAATGGTCCTCAGCAAATATTCCATGTCTCTGTTATTTACTAGATAATGATGCGATTTAAGCAAAGACATCATGATACCGCGAACATTATGACAATAATTAGCATCTTCTAAAATATGGTTATTATTTTCCTTGTTAGTTCACATCAAGTACCAGGTAAACAATAGAAAAATTATGTCATCCAAATCATAATTCACTTCACGTAATGGCTTTCTAGAGACTGTCAATGTAATGGAGCTAAAGTGTTTAAAATATCACCCATACTCTTTGGGTTACATTAGCTAATTATAGTGTGAATGGAATAACCATATAATGAATGTTTTATTCTCGTTATGCTGATATCAAATTATATTGAATCACACTTGGCACTCTAAATTTGAAATTTCTAAAGACCAGTGCATGTTCATAAACCCTTACTATGGATTTCAGATCATTAAGTTTTATTTAAAAAGTTACAAGATCACATTATATTCAATGAAAAATAGCAGTGCAATTAAATAAATGGGAAATGAGCAATAAACAACATAATCTCAAAAAACATGTGATCGCAGGATATAATGATTCCATTAACACATTAAATGTGATACCTATCTTTAAAATGATTACATCTGGAACAACTGTATTGCTACACTATGTCAGCTTCTAGTCGATACCAATTCATGTACAAACTAAGAGGATCAAAATTATTGAAGTTTCAGGCCGAAGCAGTGCATCAGGACCACCCAAGGCAGGGTTTCAACCCAAAATATCACCAGTTCCTTTCCTCCCACAGGTGCTCCTCAACCTGCTGAGTTCTTCCAGCAGATTGTTTGTCACTTGAGAAGCATCATATTTGCTGAAGTAACCGATATGACCGATCAAAGTCAACATCAGTGTTGTAGCTAAAATTGAACTTGCATGGAGAATGCATGCAGTGTTCTGTACCATGAAAACTGTCTGCGCCAGTGGTCTTTAAAAACATGGTAAATTACTGTCAGCACAAACAGGTCAAGCATCATCTGAGGAACATCAAGGACCCCACTTCAGAACAGGAAAAGTGAGAAAACTTGGTTTTATGTTGTGAGGAGTGGGGTTGTTAGGGTAAAGGGTGTGGAAAGACTTAAGGGTAGGTCTGTGTTAAAGGGCTGAATAAAATTGTCAAGGGAACAATGACCATAAGAATTAGAGACAGAAAAGAAATAAATTGAAAAAAAAAGGTGGAGAAAAGTGAACGGTGCGGGGGGAAGGTGGTTATCTAAAATTGCAGATCCAATATTTGGTAGCGACCATGGTAGTGTGACAAGACAGAAGATGAGATGCAGATTCTTGGGCTTACTTGGAGCATGGTTGTTGTTGTTCGTCCATCGTACGTCGATGAGGACCTCGACACCATTATTGATGGTGTCAAGACTAGCGCGTCACTTGGATTTAAGTGAGGGAGAGTTGTGCAGCGTCAGCCTCACTCTCTCTTCCCAATTCCCATCTGGATCCAGTGGCAAGACAGAGTCAAGATGGCTGGAGATGGGACTAGATGCAGTGGATGACCAGGACGTCTTCTGTGTCTTGTCCTGCTCTACACGCTCCACGACGCTTGCAGAGACCGCCTTCTTGACCGTTGGACCTTCCATTGGTCTCGTCTGCTCAATCCGCCGGAGTCTGTCTTCACATGCTGAGATAGACAACTCCCTATCTCACCGAGGGTTTGAGACCCATCAGCTATCCTCACCTGGTTTAGCCGGCTTGTCGAAGCTGTTGCCCGGGGTGTGGCCGCTGTCGCATGCAAACAGCTACGGGGAGCCACAGGAGAGAGCTGAGTGCCAGGTGGGGACCAAAGGTGGACTAACCGCCTTGAAAAGGACGCAACATGTTACCCCACCAGAGGTGCTACCCCTCCCTGACACCCCATCCACCATTGGAGCATGGTAGAAGACTAAGGTCAGAGAGGTCACTGTGGAGGCGGACAGAGAATTAAAGTACAGGCACCTGGAAGCTCAGTATTACCCTTGTATGAAATATTCTGCAAAATTCTTATC
The DNA here is from genome assembly GCF_963921235.1 of Mobula hypostoma. Lineage (NCBI taxonomy): Eukaryota > Metazoa > Chordata > Chondrichthyes > Myliobatiformes > Myliobatidae > Mobula > Mobula hypostoma. The sequence goes on along the minus strand of NC_086116.1, from coordinate 19,097,280 downwards.
AGGCCTGCACGTGGTTTCCCCACCGAGGAGGAGGAGAGTGAACTCTGAATTTGTTGCATTATACTGGACAAAATGGAATTGAATAACCACTTTACTTGGAAGAACCACATTCCGACTGGTGTGGTGAGCAGTATAAAAGTGACTTTTAAAGCATTTTAAAACATGCTTTTAGTTCTGAGAAGCAGTAGCCAACATTTATACTGAAGGCACAGTCCATTGGCCAGGTTCATGATTGATCTGGGATATGCATGGTGTTTTATGGTCTCTTGTTCCACAATAGAAGAAGTTAGCTGACTAACTTTCATTTGTGGCCATGAGTTTTAAGCCACGGAATATGTTACTTGAATCTGTTCATTTGATTGAAGGAAATGCTTTGTTTCTCAGCTTTACATCTTAGGAGGCCACCAGTTGGATCAACAGACTGAATCTCTAACTAGCGTTTAATTGGAGTAAGGGGAAATATGAGGCAATCAGGCAAGAACATGGAAGCATAAATTGAAAACAGATGTTATCAGTGAAACGTACAGAAGAACTGTGGCAAATGTTCAGGGGATATTTGTGTGGAGTTCTGCATAGGTACGTACCAATGAGATGGAAAGGATGGTTAGGGTACAGTAACTGTGGTGTACAAAGGCTGTTGTAAACCTAGACAAGAAGAGAAGAAGAGGTTACGAAAGGTTCAAAAAACTAGGTAATGACAGAGATCTAGAAGATTATAAGGCTAGCAGGAAGGAGTTTAAGGATTAAATTAGGAGAACCAGAAGGGGCCATGAGAAGGCCTTGGCAGACAGGATTAAGGAAAACCCCATGCATTCTACAAGTATGTGAAGAGCAAGAGGATAAGACATGAGAGAATAGGACCAATCAAGTACGACAGTGGAAAAGTGTGTATGGAACCGATGGAGATAGCAGAGGTACTTAATGAATACTTCAGTATTCACTATGGAAAAGGATCTTGGCAATTGTAGGAATGACTTACAGTGGACTGAAAAGCTTAAGCATGTAGATATTAAGGAAGAGGATGTGCTGGAGTTTTTGGAAAGCATCAAGTTGGATAAGTCACCGGGACTGGAGGAGATGTACCCCAGGCTACTGTGGGAGGCAAGGGAGGAGGTTGCTGAGCCTCTGGTGATGATCTTTGCATCATCAATGGGGACGGGAGAGGTTCCAGAGGATTGCAGAATTGCAGATGTTATTCCCTTATTTAAGAAAGGGAGTAGAGATAGCCCAGGAAATTATAGACCAGTGAGTCTTACTTCAATGGTTGGTAAGTTGATGGAGAAGATACTGAGAGTCAGGATTAATGAACATTTGGGGAGGCATAATATGATTAGGAATAGTCAGCATGGCTTTGTCAAAGGCAGGTCGTGCCTTATGAGCTTGAACGAATTTTTTGAGGATGTGGCTAAACACATTGATGAAGGTAGAGCCGTAGATATGGTGTATATGGATTTCAGCAAGGCATTTGATAAGGTACCTCATGCAAGGCTTATTGAGAAAGTAAGGAGGCATGGGATCCAAGGGGACATTGCTTTGTGGATCCAGAACTAGCTTGCCCACAGAAGGCAAAGAGTGGTTCTAGATGGGTCATATTCTGCATGGAGATTGGTAACCAGTGGTGTGCCTCAGGGATCTGTTCTGGGACCCCTACTCTTTGTGATTTTTATAAATGACCTGGATGAGGGAGTGGAGGGATAGGTTAGTAAATTTGCTGATGACACAAATGTTGGAGGTGTTGTGGATAGTGTAGAGGGCTGTTAGAGGTTACAGTGGGACATTGATAGGATGCAAAACTGGGCTGAGAAGTGGCAGATGGAGTTCTACCCAGATGAGTGTGAGGTGGTTCATTTTGGTAGGTCAAATATGATGGCAGAATATAAAATGGTAAGACCCTTGGCAGTGTGGGGGATCTTGGGGTCCGAGTCCATAGGACACTCAAAGCTAATGCACAGGTTGACTCTGTGGTTAAGAAGGCATACGGTGCATTGGCCTTTATCAATTGTGGGATTGAGTTTAAGAGCCGAGAGGTAATGTTGCAGCTGTATAGGACCCTGGTCAGACCCCACTTGGAGTACTGTGCTCAGTTCTGGTCGCCTCACTATAGGAAGTATGTGGAAACCATAGAAAGGGTGCAGGGGAGATTTACAAAGATGTTGCCTGGATTGGGGAACGTGCCTTTTTGGATTAGGTTGAGTGAATTTGGCCTTTTCTCCTTGGAGTGACAGATGATGACAGGTGACCTGATAGAGGTGTATAAGATGATGAGAGGCATTGATTGTGTGGGTAGTCAGAGGCTTTTTCCCAGGGCTGAAATGGCTAGCAGGAAAGGGCACAGTTTTAAGGTGCTTGGAAGTAGGTACAGAGGAGATGTCAGGGATAAGTCTTTTACGCAGAGAGTGGTGAGTGCGTGGAATGGGCTGCCGGTGATGGTGGTGGAGGCAGATGCGATAGGGTCTTTTAAGAGACTTTTGGATAGGTACATGGAGCTTAGAAAAATAGAGGGCTATGGGTAACCCTAGGTAATTTCTAAGGTAAAGGCATGTTCGGCACAGCTTTGTGGGCCGAAGGGCCTGTATTGTGCTATAGGATTTCTACGTTCTTTGTGGCTTTTGATATGGTAAAAGATGTTGATCTTTGAAAGAGCATGTTGTTATAAGGATCTATCCCTTAGTAATAATGATTAGGGAGGCACAGAGAGAATCTGTATTTACTGACAAGTAACCTTTACTGTCTCAACCAAAAAGCATGTGGGTTCACAAACTAACTACTTGTGCACCCCACAATTCCCTGACCCTCCATGAACAGTCAATGAAGAGAATAGGCATTACCCAAAAAATGTGTCTACACTGGCCAAGTATTCCTTATAGTCCCAGTCTCCACTTGTCCATGGGATCCTCCTCATCTGCAGTGGTCTTGTAGTGTTCCTCATCTGTTGAACTGATGGATCACCATCCCATTGGCTCAAGGTCATGTGACCTACTTCAATCATTTACTTATAGGCTCTGGACCAGGGTTTGAACCAACATTAATCTATGGTTTCTGCCCCTCCCCCCCAACCTCGTACCTTTTTTGTTCCTTTCAACTCTGACTGGGTCAAACCAGTTAAACTAGGTGACCCGGACACTGAGTCTGATGAGATTACAGGTTGCTTCTCTAGTAAATCTGCCACTTTACATTATAAGTAGTTATTCATCTGAGAATGGTCTCAGGTTTGGCAGGGTCATTAGCTGAAGCTCCTTGTGTCCACATTCAATTGCTCGGATTAGATTATCCCAGAGCAAGAATCAATTCAGAGTCCACAAAATGGTGGGGGTGGGTGGAGTGGAAGGATTTCAAGGACAGTCTCACAAAATGGGCATCTCCATCTACTTCAAGCACATGGCAAGAACAAAGATAATTGGTTTGTCTGTCTCCACTGTCCTTGATTCACCTGAACCCACTGATTTGTAAACTGTAGTTCACTCTGGCCAACCACGTGGACTTGCAGCTTTCTGACGATAGAAGAAGCTTTTGCCTGTATCTCCATGAAACTCCAGAGAAGTTTAACAACTGCTGAATATTGTTGGACTGTTGTCATATTGCAGAAGATTACTGTGGTTGAAGTTTTATTCTCAGAGATGTTGTGACTCCAAAACCAAAATGCTTTAGAAGGAGATAAAGGAAAAGAGAGAAGAAAGCAAAGAAAACAGGTGTTGGTACTGTAAGATTCAAGTTACTACAGCCACTGTGAATCTATAATAAAACAGAATTCAGCAGGAAGTGAAGGACTGTGGAGAGAGAAACAGAGTTGACATTTTTGTCAGTGATGCTTCTGTTCTGATAGGTCATTGACTTGACTCATTTAACCCTATTTCCTCTCCACAGATGCTGCCTGTCTCTATGGGTACATACAACATTTTCTGGTTCTGTTTTGGTAGTTGTGACTTATTCATGTCACAACTGACTGATGAGCCATTTAGATTTGAACCTGAGGAGTAGCTATTTAAGGGTAACACCTGCTCTTGTCTTAGTTGCTATTAAATATGGGGTCTATTTCAGAGACCATCTTGTTACTCTGCAGTTTCAATAAACAGAATACACATTTCTCATTCATGGCCAGTAGGAGGGGCACTTGTGAATTGGCAGTCATATGATCATGGAGACACTAAGACTCCAGATGCCATAACAGAGCAACTCATACAAAGTGCTAGAGGATCTCAGCATGTCAGGCAGCATCGACAGAGGGAAATGGACAGCTGAGATGTCGGGCTGACACTCTTTGTCTGCAAAGGAAGAAAAAGGGTGGGAAAGGGGAAGGAGCAACTAGCAGATGATAGATGAATCCAGGTAAGCAGGGGAATTGGGAATAATATGTGAAGCTAGGAGGTGATAGGTTGAAGAGGCAAAGGGCTGCAAACAAGAGAATCTGATTGGAGATGGCAGTGGACCGTGGAATAAAGGGAAAGGTGTGGGGAACCAGAGGGAGGAAGGTGTGGGTGAAGGGCAGGTCATGAAAGTGGGGAAGGGGAATCGATTACCAGAAATTAGAGAAATTGATGTTGATGACTTCAGGTTAGAGATGACCAAGGTGGATTATGAGATGTTATAGAGTCATAGAGAAGTACAGCACAGAAACAGGCCCTTCAGCCCATCCAGTCCATACTGAAACCATTTATACTGCCTACTCCCAATGGCCTGCACCGGGACCATAGCCCTCCATACCCCTACTATCCATATACCTATCCAAACTTCTAAACTTTGCAGTCGAGCCCGTATGGGCCACTTCTGCTGGCAGCTCATTTCACACTTTCGCATCCCTCATATTCCCCTTATACTTCACACCTTGCACGCTTAAGCCTTGACCTCTGGTTGTCGTTCTACCCACCTACTGTGGAAAAAGCCTGCTTGAATTTACCCTATCTATACCCCTCATAAATCTATCAAATCTTCTCTCAATCTTCTATGTTCTAATGAATATAGTCCTAACCATATCAAAAGGTGCAGTTATGGGTCAACACACATCAAAGTTGCTGGTGAACGCAGCAGGCCAAGCAGCATCTATAGGAAGAGGCGCAGTCGACGTTTCAGGCCGAGACCCTTCGTCAGGACTAACTGAAGGAAGAGTGAGTAAGGGATTTGAAAGCTGGAGAGGGAGGGGGAGATGCAAAATGATAGGAGAAGACAGGAGGGGGAGGGATAGAGCCGAGAGCTGGACAGGTGATAGGCAAAAGGGGATACGAGAGGATCATGGGACAGGAAGTCCGTGAAGAAAGACGGGGGGGGGTGACCCAGAGGATGGGCAAGAGGTATATTCAGAGGGACAGAGGGAGAAAAAGGAGAGTGAGAGAAAGAATGTGTGCATAAAAATGAGTAGCAGATGGGGTACGAGGGGGAGGTGGGGCCTAGCAGAAGTTAGAGAAGTCAATGTTCATGCCATCAGGTTGGAGGCTACCCAGACGGAATATAAGGTGTTGTTCCTCCAACCTGAGTGTGGCTTCATCTTTACAGTAGAGGAGGCCGTGGATAGACATGTCAGAATGGGAATGGGATGTGGAATTAAAATGTGTGGCCACTGGGAGATCCTGCTTTCTCTGGCGGACAGAGCGTAGATGTGTGGGTCAAATTGGTGTAAACTAGATTTAATGGTGATATCCATCCATGATTTAAAAGGAAAGATTGAATAGGTTAGAACTTTATTCTCTGGAACATAGAAGATTGAGGGGAGATTTGATAGAAGCGTAGAAAATTATGAGAGATATAGATAGGGTAAATGCAAGCAGACTTTTTCCACTGAGGTTGGGTGAGACTATAACTAGAAGTCATGGGTTAAAGGGTGAAAGATGAAATGTTTAAGGGGAACACGAGGGCAAACTTCTTCACTTAGAGGGTGGTGAGAGTGCAGAATGAGCTGCCAGCACAAGTGATGGATGCAACTTTGATTTAAGAGATGTTTGGATAGGTACATGGATAGGAGGGGAATGGAGGGCTGGGTGCAGGTCGGTGGGACTAGGCAGATTAAATGGTTCGGCACAGACTAGATGGGCCAAAGAACTCTATGAAACAGAAAGATGTACCTTAAGGCAGTAAATAGCATAATCAATGCTGGCATTTTACAGGTTTCATGTTATAAATGCTGTATCAAAAACTCTGAATTTGTTCAGTACCAGATAAAAAAAAACACATTAGTTTTACATCAGAATCCCATGGTCTCTTTTCCAGTGTGATCCATCTTAGCACCTTGCTTTTCTACTCATTAAAAGCTGGTTTTATTTAAAATAATTTTTGATGTTCTGATACTATACGGCTATTAAAGAAAAATATCCTGTGGTGACTTGATTTAATTTAAAAAGTATATATAATTAATTCTCTTCACACTTCATTTGTTAGCTAAATATATGATGTCTTAACCAAGCTAAAATCTAGGTCTTCAGCAAAATATATTATTTGTTTATTTTTTACATATATGTTCACTCAAGTTGATATTTGTTATATGTGTTTTTCACATGCCCTTCACTTGGCTTTTCTACTGACCCATTGCTTAATTCTTGGCCTTTTCACACAGTATTAAGCAATATCTAATAGCTTTATCAACCTGTTATGGTTGCTTCTTTTCACACCTCTTTTTTCCCTTCTCCAGGAGGTTGTGATGATGCAGTTCTGTGCCAACAAATTAGATAAAAAAGATTTCTTTGGAAAGTCAGATCCATTCCTTGTATTTTTTCGAAGCAATGAGGATGGAACGTAAGTGATTTATTAATGATTTTTGTTTTACTGTAGATTAACTTCCAGACATTGATTTACATGTGGTCCTGACTTATTGTAATAAGCTTGTTCTGCCCCAGAATTAGAAGGAAATTACATCAGGTTGGCAATCCTTACTTTTTCTGCTTGATTAATCTATCCTATGATAGATTTATGTATTTCTGCTATTGTTTGGGTAGTCATGAATGGCAGGTTATGGCTAGCTTCAACTTTGAGTTGGAAAATGTAGGTACAGCTGGACATGATAAATTGCCAATTTCATTCTGTTTTCCATTTTTTCTTTCTATCTTCATTAATAATTTGAAAGCATTTTCACACATTGTTTCAGTCCTTTATAAATGCCTCCACAGTTTATGACCATCTTATCACAGCAGATGTTCTTATAATTTTAATTTATTGTAATTTATGCTCAGAGTGAATATATTTCATGCATATATAATAAAGGGTCAGCCTTTAAGCTTTACCAATGATTGGAAAATAGTTTAAATAAATTGACAACCTCAATAACAAGCTTCATGCCAAACAGGAGGCGTTATCTTTTTCAGACAAATTACTTATAAATCTTTATTGTAGTTTAATAATTAAACTGAAAAATGAATTAATTAACATCTTTCACAGCTTTGGAAGAATGCGTCACTAATTGAGAGCACATAGAACAATTTTATGCTTCCAGATAAAATCTACCATTTCACTCAGTGCAGCTTCTGATCAAGACACCACATGTCTAATAGATACTTAATTGTTCTGGGCTTTACTCCAATTTTTATCTTGCACCTTAATCTGACGGTTTCATCTCTGATGCAGCTGAGGTGCCGACTGGCACATTCTCGACTGCAGGAGTACGTGCTGAGGGATGCACTGAAACTTGGTGCAGCCACCGCAAGGGCCCGGTGGGGAAGGACCACAGTATAGGTTTCTCCACCCGTGGGAGTGGGAGGGGTCGGAGGGCGGGGAGTATACCCCTCAACAATGAAATGATATGGTAAGCCGAACTACTGGAGTGCCACGTGGGTGGCTATAAATACGGATATGTACTGTGTATAATGCAAACGTATGTAAACGATGAAAAGTTATTGAATGGTTTATTGTATATATTTATTTTTGAATAAAGTATATTTTGAAATAAAAAAAAACAATGTAATTTTGTTATCAGCAAATAAAACTTATTCATTGCCCCTCTCATTGACCTCCTAAACTCCAGGCTATATAAATTCTAATTCATTCAATATTTTGCTGTGGGCATCATGTTGCACACTGAATCCTGCTTGTCATTGGTTTCCTGCCAAGCACTGTGCTAAATTCAATTCTAAGTCCTTTTTTGTGTTAAGTACCACCCCTTCTGAATAAACTCTTCTTGGGCTTCAAGCCAGGTACAGGTATCGGTTATAACTGACATTTCGATTACAAACCCTTCCATCTTCTTCAGGGATGATGCCTTAGTATGTTTAGTCCAGTGATATTTCTACCCCCTATAGTCTGTCCATGCTGATTGGTAAGTGCTCAGTCAATCAAGTTTCCGCTCTCCCACCTTGTTTACAATTGAATTCCAGTTCTTACTTAGAGTGAAACCTTCCTCTTTGTTAAAATTCTTTTCCTGTAGTTTTCTTTCAATGGTTTCCTTTACCAGGTAGTCCCAAAAGCCATTGGTGTGGCACAGTAGTTTTGTGCCGTTGAAGTTGTCCTGTGGTCATAGTGAATGCAGTCTTCTGTTACCATCGATTTCTCCAGGTAACCCAAATGGATACACCTTGATGTGGGTTTCCACCGTGTGTCAGTCTGGTCAATATACGCTGCTCCGTATTCATAGGGAATCCTGTGACCTGAGCCCCAGGTCATCTTTGACCCACATAAGCTGTAATTTGAGCTTCTTCATGGGTTTGTGTATAGTATTAATTCAGTATTTCTTCAGGATCCTGGCGATCCATCCAGAAACCATGGAAGCTGCGCAGATTGACTCTGTGGTTAAGAAGGCATATGGTGTATTGGCCTTCATCAATCATGGAATTGAATTTAGGAGCCAAGAGGTAATGTTGCAGCTGTATAGGACCCTGGTCAGACCACACTTGGAGTACTGTGCTCAGTTCTGGTCGCCTCACTACAGGAAGGACGTGGAAACCATAGAAAGTGTGCAGAGGAGATTTACAATGATGTTGCTTGGATTGGGAGCATGCCTTATGAAAACGGTTGAATGAACTCGGCCTTTTCTCCTTGGAGTGATGGAGGATGAGAGGTGACCTGATAGAGGTGTATAATATGATGAGAGGCATTGATCATGTGGATAGTCAGAGGTTTTTCCCAGGGCTGAAATGGTTGCCACAAGAAGACACAGATTTAAGGTGCTGGGGCGTATGTACAGAGGAGATGTCTGGGGTAAGTTTTTTACTTAGAGAGTGGTGAGTGCGTGGAATGGGCTACTGGCAATGGTGATGGAGGCGGATACGATCGGCTCTTTTAAGAGACTTTTGGATAGGTACATGGAGCTTAGAAAAATAGAGGGCTATGGATAAGCCTAGTAATTTCTAAGGTAGGGACATGTGTGGCACAACTTTGTGGGCTGAAGGGCCTGTATTGTGCTGTAGGTTTTTTATGTTTCTAAATGTAGGGAAGACAGGTGGTAGCGACGGGTTCCTCCTCGTTGTTAGATTTCCTGATTTTTTTTTCAGCCCTTTTAAGGTCCTGATTGATTTCCTTCACCTTGTAGCCATTCTTTGGTAACGATGTGCATAATTGTCTTATTCCTCAGGGAGACTCTCCATGTCAGGAATAGTTTTTGCACAGTTAGTTAAAATAGAAAGAGCCACCTTATGTTGGGAGACATGATGGTGGCTGTTATTATTAAGGTGATTTAACAAAGACAAAGGTCTTGCTCTAAATAAGAATTGGAATTCAATTATTTTAAAAAAAGGTGGGAGAGCAGATACCTGATTGGATGAGGACTAACCAATCATGAGGAATGAACCATGGGTGGTAGAATTACCACTGGACTAGACTTACCCAGGCATTATCCCTAAGGAAGATGGCAGAGTTTGTCATCGAAACATCAGTTATAATCTATAGCTGTACCCAGCTTGAAGCCCAAGAAGGGTTTATTCGCCACGTGCCGGGAAAGCATTAGATTCTTTTTACCACCTCTTCCCTTTCCTGACCTCCTTCAGTCCCAATCTTTATGTTTCACTTTTCCAACTTTGATCTCCAGAGTATTCCAATCTTCTTCCTCCATTTGCCACTGCATTACGTTTTGGGACACACTCCCTAAAGCCAATTCCTGTTATCCTTTGCTTTCTCTCTCTGGTTTATAAATCCTCTAAAAAAAACTTTTGGCTTTGGTTGTTTCTCGTAGCCCTGTTCTAACATGAGCTAACTCAAGGCTTCTGCAGCACCAGATAAATGTAAGTTTCATGTGGTACTCTGTAAGTGACAGAGGCCTGGTTGAACTTTATCTTGGGGCATTCCATCATCATTTTTATGCCCTTTCTCAAAGTTTAGGATCTGAATGTTCTGAAAGGAAAGTTGCTTGGGCAATGAGCATGAAGGAGTGTAGTCCAGGTGAAGAGTTTCTACCTCAATTATCAACTGTCCATTTCCCTCCATAGATGAGTTCCTCCAGCGTTTTGCTGTTTGCTCCAGACTTTAGCATCTGCAATCCTTTGTGTCTCCAGTATCTGGCAAAGAAATGGTTTTCCCAATAAATTTTTTTGCAGTTATGAAGGGTAATTGACGGAGCATAAAACTTGCTATTTATTCAGTTCAGTTCAATGTTTTGGCCGCTTTAAGTCCCATGATGTCACAGTTATGATTAACAAATGAGGAATTAGTCTCCATAACTCAACTACTGATTTTTGCTGCTGTAATATAGAGTATTGTAATCAGAGCACTAATGTAAAAAATCTCCCGTTTGGTCTAATGAAGCTAACTTCGCTGAATATTAATAAATGCTAATTAATATAATGAAATTATTACTGCTATTTCAGATCATGTGTGAATATATGTATTTTTAGATTTACCATTTGTCACAAGACAGAAGTTGTAAAGAACACATTGAACCCAGTGTGGCAAGCCTTCACAATCCCCGTGCGTGCTCTCTGCAATGGTGACTTTGACAGGTAAGAAGAATCTATTGCATATTAATGTGTGGATTTTGCCGGTTACCAAGGATACTTGAAAATAATTTGAAGTTTTTTAAAAGGTGACAGATAGGATATTATGTTTGCATAAATATTAAGCGCTGGCCTGGCAGTGTTATCTGATGACAGACATCTTCCTAAGCAGACAGGATGAGAATACTTGAGCTTTTCGGTTTGAGATTCTGTCAGTCATTCAGTTTTGTATATCAAAATGCAGCTGATAAATAGTTGGGAAATGCTGAAAAGATATTGAAGGAAATAATCTTTATGCACAAATTTAATGCAAGCTTTGTTTTGCATATTTATATGTGGTTTCATTGACAATGTGGTCTTGAAACCCAAACACATACATCAGTCTGGTGGTGATTGTCCATCATGTCCGAATATGACAGGAAACCCGCGTGGGAGTTTTTAAAGTAAAAAAGCCATTACGCTGGGGCAATTACATTGTCTCAACCTCAGAAGTCTGGGCCCAGTGGTGTGAACAAATGTCACAAATTGGGGTCTTCCTTGGTTGCAGTGGATGTCCATGACATCTTCTGTGCCTTGTCACGCCCTTCACTCTCCACAGTAACACCTTCCTGGCCGTTGGATCTCTCTGTAGATCCTGTCCACCCTGTCTGCCAGAGCTGACTTTGCACTCTAGGCATGTCCCTGTCACACCGGGGTGTGAGGCCACCAGCTACCCTCACTTGGTTTAGCCTACCTGTCGAAGCAGTGTACCGGGGTGTGGCCACTGTCACACGCAGACAGCTACTTGGAGCCGCAGGTGAGAGATGATGTCCAGTGGAGAACAAAGCTACGAGAGCTGTCCTGGAATGGACATGACCAGCTACTCCTCCCTGGATACCCCATACATCAATCTATAGGGCACTAGAAACTGATGTCTGCACCTTCATTTTGATGGTGGCATTCATAAAATGATTGATATATTGCATTTGTCCAGGATTCTTCAGTAAAAAATGGCTTTAAACCCCTGGTGTATGAAAGTCAATAAACTAGTGTCCCTGCAATATTGCAAGAACCAAAATGAATCACAAGTGTTTGAGATGCTCACAGCTCACCAACATATCGAAGAGGAAAACCAAGCTGAAGTGTAGATTACTTTTGTACCTAATAAAGTGGCCACTCTATGTATGTTCATTGTCTTTTGCTGCTGTAACCCATCCATTTCAAGGTTCGACGTGTCATGCGTTCAGAGATGCTCTTTTGTACACCATTGTAACATGTAATTATTTGAGTTACTGTTGCCCTCCTGTCAGCTTGAACCAGTCCGGCCATTCTCTTCTCACCTCTCTCATTAACAAAGCATTCTCGCCCACTGAACTTTATTTTTATTTTTCACACCATTCTCTGTAAACTCTAGAGATGGTTGTGCATGAAAATCCCAGGAGCTCTGAGATTAAAGCACCCTGTCTTGCACAAACAATTATTCCATGGTCATTATCATCTAGATCAGATTTCTTCCCTATTGTGATGTTTGGTCTGACCATGTCTGCATGCTTTAATGCATTGAGTTGCTCCCACATGATTGGCTTTTCCGAGCAGGTGTATAGGGGTACCCAATAAAGTGGTCACTGAGGGTATTGCATTGGCCCATAATTCATGAGTGCAGGTCAGTAAGCTAGCATCTGAGCACCTCCCTGCAATATTGCAAGAACCAAAACAAAACACTCATTTTTGAGATACTCACAGCTCAGGAAGCACGTCGAAGAGAGAAACCAAGCTAATATGCAGGTTACTGACCTTGTTAGTACTGACTTAATGTTTCTCAATCCATGCGCGTTTCCTGTCTCTGTAATATTTATTTGTCATGAGAATGTCAGAGTGCATGTGGGGTACATTCAGGAAATCCAAGTCTATAAGGAGATTAAAAGGGACTTATGTAGCTTAGAATCAAGAATGGTTAGTTTTTAAAAATGTTTAATTGAATGTAAGACTCAAAGGGGCAGCAGTGTTCTTGCAAATGCACAGTAAACTCTCCAGTTTTGGCTATTGCTACGCTTCCGCTCAATCACATCCCTTTCACTGTACTCTCTGCTACTGGCCTTAGAGGATGCAACTCGAGCTCAGTACTGGGATCCTTGTGATTTGACCCAGTAATTATGCGGCCATAGAAATGATTATTAATGTGATACCATCTGAGGAATTAAACCTGTTTGTCTCAGTACCATCAGTGCCATCAGTGCGTGAACTTCATGCCCACTGCTCGTGTGTGTGTGTGTGTGTGTGTAAATACACACATGCCTATGCTGAAATCCCATTGATCTCCCCAATTCCTGTCTTCAAACTTGAATAATTTCATGATTGTTGCACCATGTTGAAATAAACCACTGACAATGCAAGTCCTTCAGAGGTAGCTGACCAATGCAAAGACCACTTGAAACCATCTTCTCAGCCACTGCTGATAGAACCCTGGATCATAGAAAGTTTATGACATATAAGGAGATTGTTTGGCCTGTCATATCTTTGCTGGGTGGGGTGAAGGGATGGTTTTCAGGATAAAGTATCTGTATGCTAGTGTTAAAATGAGATCATTACTGTGGTGAAAGTTGGTGAATATAGCTACAACTGCTGCCACAAGCATCACCACGCTCTCACATTTGCAGCTCCTCCAAAACTCTTTGACACTTCAGACAATTGTAGCTGTTCATCCACTTCATTCTCCTACAGGGCAAATTTTTTTCCCCTCTACAATTAGCACTGGATTAATAAACAGGAGGGACCATTTCCAAGCCCAGTCATGAGAAGGTGTTTGCAATTGTGGGCTCCAATATCAAAGAGTAAATGACATGTGGACGATTCTATCATTATGCAGCCTGCTGCCCCACCCATCTCACCTTGTCCTATAACCTCTCAAACGCTTACATTGGAATAAGCACCTGCAGCTGCCATTATTATACTCACAGCATGAGTGACCATTCACTTTCATGCTTATTATTCAGAGAAGTGATATTTTTAAATAATTATTTGATGTGACAGTAAATTATCTCAGTGCCTTAGCTTTTCAGTGATAGCTACAGTATTCAGCTTGCCCTCCTGATTGGATAATCACATCTTACAATTTTCTTTAAATTCCTCGATGTACTGTGGTACTAAACTTTACATTGTTCTTTTGACATGTTCTTTATATCACTTTCTGTGCATAGTTAATAGTTCATTTATAAATATGCGAATAAGAATAGTTTTTGCTAGATGACATGAATTTACTGATAATTCGCTAACCCGAATTGATTAAGATCAAAAAATTTTCTGAATTGAAACCAAATGCGCAAAGCATATTTAACTATCGGGTTAGAGACCTGCTTAAGACGTTTCGAATCAAAAGGGAGAGAGGAGCCTAAAATAGAGCCAAGTGTATAACCCTGAACAGATTGTAATTCCAATGCTACCCATTTAGGAATAGATAGTATGTCCTGGTCAAGTAACCAAAATTTCATATGTCGAATATTAATAGCCCAATAATAGAATCTAAAGTTAGGTAGAATTTACTGATAATTCAAGGTGATTATAAATATATATCGTTTTTAAATGTTGTTTTCAGAACTATTAAAGTGGAAGTATATGACTGGGACAGAGATGGAAGGTAAGATAATCACAAGCATTATTTTACATTAAAATTACACCATGCACATTGCCATTTTATCAAAAGTATTATAAGCACTATACACCAGTTTTACCTGTTTCATAAAATAAAACTAGGCTTGAAAGCTGGCAAATAAACACCAAAGAAGATCCTGTTGTTGCTAATGTTTCTCCTTCAGAATAGATAAAATCTAACGCCTGCTATTTTCCATCAGTAACCAACTGTGCAGTGGAACTGACAACTGTGCTTATATTAGATTACCTACCTTCTTTGATTGCGTTGCAGTGTATATAATTCCTTTAAATTTGAGAATGTTTCTTATTGCAATGCTCAAGGATTGATCAATAATCTCTTTAAACAACGTTGAATGGGCAAATCTTGGCATTTTCTTCCATGGTAGTAAAAAAAATGTCAACGTTGTGGGTTTAGCACTATGAGATCTTTAACTGTTGAACAGCAGAGAAGTTTTTATCAGTCCTAAAGCAGACATCCCACCTCTCCCGCAAATTAATAGTGGCTCCCTGCTGCCCGCAAATTACATACCATGTCCCGGAAATTGATTTTTTTGAGAGCCAGCGAGAGAGTGAGCGTAAGAACAAGAAAGCAAGCGTGAGAGAGTGAGCGCAAGTGAGAGCAACCACGAGAGAGAAAGAGAGAGAGAGCGAGAGAGCGTGAGAGAGCGAGAAAGCAAACGCGAGAGAGAGTAAGAGTGAGAAAGCAAGCGTGAGAGAGAGCAACCACGAGAGAGAGAGCGCGCGTGCGCGAGAGAGAGCGAGAAGGCAAGCGCGAGTGAGAGCGATCACAAGCGAGAGAGTGCGCGCGATAGAGAAAGAGCAAGAGCGAGAGAGTTCCAAAAAAAGTCAGAGTGGCAGAGTGTTCAAAAAAAAACGTACGTCACCCCAGACTACACTAAAGTGTACCCCTGCCTAATAGGAGTCAAAAATAATGACAGTGTTGCTCGCTGCACTGTTTGCAACAGTGACTTTTCTATCGCCAATGGTGGATTAAGACTGTAAAAGACATGTTGAGGGGAGTTTAACCGGTGTCATTCGTTCATTAGCATAGCTAACGTTATTTAAACTAGCTGGCTAGCTGCTAAGGAGCTACTTTATTGCAGACATCCCACTTCTCCCGGAAGTCTCCCGCAAATTGATGGTGCTACCTCCCTGAAATGAGTTTTTGCAGGGTGGGATGTCTGCTAAAGGTTTGTTATTTCCTAAGCTGTTCCTCTTACTTTGCTATCTCTACATGCTAATGTGATGAATGTAGTTAGATAGCACTGAAGAAGATAGAGTAATTTCTTTAGGAAGCCAGGACTGTGAACGGGCAAAATAGTACAGTTTTCAGACTTGAAGAGTCATTCGTGAGATGTGTACTTCACTCTCGGGATGGGACTATCAGAGAGGATTGGAAGCAATGGGATTGGAGGCACACATAAGGCCCATTCACAGAGCATTTAGAAACAGGAGATTGTACATGGACTTCCAATGTTGAGGATGTGAGACTGCTCCAGGTGCCCGGGCCTCACGTCTGTGAGATTTGCGGTGATTTGCCCCGCTGTGTGATGAACTCAAGCTGAGCCTATGGGCCTGCTCCAGCTGCTCTGGGCTTCGTGTCAATGGACTCCATTTCATTCTGAACGCTGTTGCTTGCTTTTATTGTTTGCACAATCTGTGTGTTTTTTTCTCTCTCTATGCATTGGGTGTTGGTCTTTTTTAAAATGAGGTTCTTTCAGGTTTCTTGTTTTGTAGCTGCCTGTAAGCCAACGAATCTCAAGGTTATATAATTTGTATGTTCTTTGATAATAAATGTATTTTGAACTTTGAACTTTAAACCTTGAACGTGTTCACAGAATTACAAAGGCTTCAGTAATCTGTGATTCAGCAGGGTGAACTTAAGTCTCACTCCATTACCTAGACTGTGCTCTTTTGAGGTTAATATGTCAGCAACCCTGACCTTCTTGGCTTCTGGATCATTTCAGGTGGCTATTGCTGATCTCTGACAAACATCTCAGTTTATTACTCTCTGCAGTTTTAGAGAAGTAAAAAGCCAGCAGCATCTCATGTACTGAGGCTTGCCAAAGGTTTAGGCCACGATCATCTGGTCTCATCAAAGACTCCCCTGAGTAACCTAGATCCCTTCACCTACTGAAAGGGTTTGTGCTTCCTAAAAATGCAGGTCATTGATGCGCATGAGGAGAATTTTATGAAGGACAGTACTGTGCAAAAGTCTTAGGCACATACTGTATATGTAGTAAGGGTGTCTAAGACTTTTGCACAGTACAATAAGAGGCAATGAGGTTTGCTCCCTGATGAGCTTGGTGTCTTTTATGCTCGCTGTTAGGGAGCATTCTGGAGTAGTTCGCAGTTATTTTGTAAATGACACTGTTCTTTGCATTTCTGGTCAGATGCTAAATGCATTTCATTGGCTTTGTATCTGTACTCGGCACAATGACAATGAAGTTGAATCTAACCTAATCTAATGTGAATATAGCAGATATTAATTCAAGCAAGAACCAATCTACAGTTCTTAATATAAATTGTAAATTGCAAGCAGTAAATTGAACTTGCAGTACTGTGCAAAAGTCTTAGGCACCCTAGCTATATTTCTGTGCCTGAAACTTTTGCACAGTTCTATATGTTTGCTAGGAGCCCATGTGATTTTCCCATCTTGAAGAAGTCCACACTTGCTATGGTTTTTAGCAGTGTTTGCTCTCACTCAATCCAGAGCAGTGTTGGTAGAACAGACATGGAACAGTCATAACTGTTGTTGGACTTATGAATATGAGATGTTCTTCAGTCTGGGAGGACACACCTAACTATTGTGGAGACTTCACTGTGATGTCCTGCAGGCTTCGTAACCTGGCCAAAAGGAGATAGCAGCAAGTATCCAAGGAAGATCAGTCTGGAGACCCTTAGCATGAGGAGCATAAAGCACATCATAGACCAGGAAGATATTAATTGTTCCGATGGTAGAATTCCAGCATGACATCATGATCTTCATGAGCCTTCCAAAGGAAGGAATAATTCCCCACATACATCATAAAGGAATTATGTACAGAGGGAAGAATCTCACGAACATTTTCCCTGATCAGAAAGTGTTCTTGCAAATTAAGTGAACCTCTCCACTCAACTGAGAGAATCCACATGATGCATTAAATTCTCTCATGTGCAGCTTCATAGGTTTAATTGCACTGCTTACAATGCATGAAGGAGTTAAGCTCTATTCCTTTTACTTATAAACTTAGCCACATTTTTTGTATTTCCTGGTGAATAGCACATTGATTTGAAGCATTTTGAGCTCTGCACTAAACATGCTTCCCTCAGATGAGTACCACTCTGCTCATGTTAACATCACCTTTTGGTCTGCTGATCACTGTTGATGGTGGATATTCTGGGTGGTTGGGTGGAGATACGTCTCGACCAAAGGAGGTGTAAGATGCTTCTTTTCTCTGCTAGCCGGCAGCTCACCTTTGGGCAAAGCATAGAACCGGCTTAACCTCCCCTGACCAGGGTCACATGAATGCATGGGAGCAGGCGGTGAATGATCATATGAGTAGCTGCTGCATATCACAAGTCCTGCTTATGCGACCACTGGCGCTAGGCAGACAATCTCTGAAGAGTATTGATAATGGCTGGGATCACCTGTCTTGTAAAGACACTGCCCAGAAGAAGGCAATGACAAACCACTGTAGAAAAATTTGCAAGAACAATCATGGTCAAGACCATGATCGCCCATGTCATACTAAGGCATCCGTTAGTTTTGCAAGACCATGGATCTGAGCCTGGAAAGTCTTCACTCTCCAGGGTGCAGGCCTGGGCAAGGTTGTATGGAAGACCGGCAGTTGCCCATGCTGCAAGTCTCCCCTCTCCGTGACACCGATGTTGTCCAAGGGAAGGGCAAGGGCTGATACAGCTTGGCACCAGTGACGTTGCAGAACACTGCGTGGTTAAGTGCCTTGCTCAAGGACACAACACGCTACCTCGGCTGGGGCTCGAGCTCATGACCTCCAGGTCACTAGTCGAATGCTTTAACCACTTGGCCATGTGCCCATGTCCTATAACACAGCACATAATGATGATGGTGATGGAGGTAGTATAGTGATTAACGTAACGCTTTACAGTATGGCAACTAGGGTTCAATTGCTGCCGCTGTCTGTAAGGAGTTTGTACATTCATCCCTCGACTGCGTAGGTGTCCTCTAGGTGCCCTGGCTTCCTCCCACAGTCCAAAGACTTGCAAGTTGCGCTTAGTGAATTGTGGGCACGCTGTGTTGGTGCAAGAAGTGTGATGACACTTGTAGGCTGCCTCGGGCTGCGTCGGTTGTCAGCACTAATGACACGTGTCAATGTACACATGACAAATAAAGCTAAATTTTAAAATGATGGATACATATCGATGAGTTCCCTGTGGAAGAATGATCACTTTTCACTCTGTTCATACTATATTCCCATGCTGTGCCGTTGACAGCATCACTTCTACCTACCAATTTATCACGTCCTTATCATGTAGCTTTTAATCCTGCATGTTGAGAACAAGCAGCATTTCTGTCACCATGCAACTGTGCTCATACCTTCAGCCTCTCATAGGCCTCCTCCTTCGGAGAGTGCCGTAATGAATCATTGAAGAGTGCATCAAGCAGGAATGAAGAGCTTTGAGAGGAATTGAATTGACATTCAAGGTCAAAGTCATTTACTTCCTGAATTATATGGCAACAAATTCCCCGCCAAGGTTGCGCTGGAGTGAGGTGATCTTTATTACTTGAGAAATATCCCTCTCTTCTTTCCACCTATTGAAAAGTGCCACGTGTTGCAAATAAAACCAAAGGCAAGGACAGTAACTACTGAAAGTTATCTATGAGAATATGTAATCAAGAAATGGCTCGCCGGAAATATTTGTCTTTCGAGTTAAACACCTTGGTGCCTTCCCCTTCAATCACCTTGGAGGTGAGTTCTGATGTTTGTCAAGTGGTCCGCTAAGTGGCTGCTGAATGATTGCCAGGAGCTTCTTCCTAGGTCACAGTGAGTGCGTCAATGGGAACCTGTAGAGGTAGTTGTATTACTCGCTTATTTGGGAGGGTGGAGAGAGTAGACAAACTGTTATGGTCCTGCACACCCGGCTATCTCTCAGTCACTGGGAGGATGATCGTGCAACAATCTGCTGGCACGTACACCGTATGACCATCAGTGCAACCTCCAGATCTGGAGCTGAGCCAGCTGACAGGCATCTGGACCCTGCTGTCTTCACTGCTCTCCTCATGATCAGCTCTCTGCACCAAGAGAGCAGGGCTCTGCTCACATTGAAGAGGTGTGTAAGTGGAAGAGGGACTGTGATGAGGCTGGGGAATATTTGGCTTTCCCTGCAAAGAGGGAAATTAGTTCATGTCTCCCACATCATTCTTCATTAAAAGAGCAATTTGTTCAGGCATGCCATCTCTCTAGTTATGCAGGACCATCAGCTCTGTGTAGGACCTCTCTATTGATGGACTAAAGCTGGCTTTTCATGTGTAGCATCTCTCAGTCCATGGATATCAGCAGTCTGTTCACAGACAGCATTTCTCTGCTCAAAAATTGAGGACAGTCAGTGTCTTTTTCCCGGGGCAGTGGGGTCCAGAACTAGAGGGCACAGGTTTATGGTGAGAGGGGAGAAATTTAAGGGAATCTGAGGATTAAGTTTTCATGCAGAGAGTGGTGTTTATTTGGAACAAGCAGCCAGCTGCCAGATGAGTTGGTAGAGACGGATACAATTCCAGCATTTAAAGGCACTTGGATAGGACAGGAGTAAAGGCCTAATGCAGGCAAATAGGCTTAGAACAATTAGGCATCACACTTGGCATGGACAAGGTAGGCCAAAGGCTTATTTCAGTGCTCTATGATCCTGTGATCAATAACCTGATCCCAGGTAACTATCGGCTCTGATCCAGTGTCTCAAACTGGTCCAGTGCTGGTTACCAGGTTGGCAGGTGGATCATGGTGAGACAGCAAAGAAACAGGAAAATGTTGTGTTGGCTCTGAATCTGCCTTCTGGAACATAAATGACTCCAGACCCACTGGCTTGATTGACTCTGAATGGCCATCACAGTTCAGATTAACAGTAAAATGTTGGCTGTGCAAATGACATCTAATTCTCATGAATAAATTACAAAAGGCCCTAAGGTGCCCATTGTCAACCCTTGACAAGTGCCATCTAGTCATTTGTACTGAAGGGTCTCGGCCCAAAGTGACAGCCATTTATTCCCCTCCATTGATGCTGCCTGACTTGCTGAGTTCCTCCAGCATTTCGTGTGTGTCGCTCAAGATTTCCAGCCGGATCTCATGTGTTTGTACCATCAAATCTATATTGTTCACCCCTCACTGCTGCCACTCTCTGAGAAGATGCTGTGGTGTTAACAATGCAGTTCATCACCATTTCTTCTCCCTCCATTTTCCCCTTCTTCTCATTGCTCCTTCTGTTGGGTAATCTGCTGTTCATTGAGTCATGCAGTACATCCGTATCAACCCACCACAACCATGCTGAACAGTGCCAAACCTCACCCCCACCCTGCATTAATCCCATATACTTGGCCTTCAGCTTTATGTGCCTGGGCGACTAAAGGGCTTGTTTTAAACTGCTCAGTACTGTCAGCAATTCTTTTTACACCACTCCCTTCCAGTAGTGTAATCCAGGTACTCATTACTCACTGAGTGAAAAAAAATTCCTCTTCAAATCCCCTCTAAATCACTTGTCCTCTGTTATAATTCAGTGTTTTCTAGTTTTATTCCCCTATGATGAGAGAGGAAATATCCCACAGTCTACCCTGTTCGTACCCTTCAATTTTATATACCTCAATAATGTCAAAGTTCAAAGTAAAGTTAATTATCAGAGTGCATGCAAGTCATGACATACAACTCTGAAATTATTTTTCCCTCTGGACATACTTAGCAAATCCATAGAACAGTTCCTGTAAACAGGATCAATGAACAGCTAACTGTGCAAATGCAAATATAAATAAATAGCAATAGATAACAAGAGCATGAAATAATAAGATAAAGAATCCGTAAAGTGAGACCATTGGTTGAGGGAACAGCAGGAATAGAATGAATATAATGATTCTCTTTTGATTAAGAGCCTGAAGGTTGTCCCCACTTAGCCTGCTGGGCTCCAGGGAAGATGGATCCAGCTTCTTCCATTTCTCCTTGTAACTAAAACACTCCATGCTTCCTCTGCTGCTGGGAAAGAAACAAGGCCTCTTGTAGAATGGAGTCATGGACTGTAGATGCATTACACTGATATGTCAGAGTGCATATTGTCATAAAGAAACATAAGCACAAAGGTCACATATTAATGATAACAAATCAGTGTTTATAGCCATACCAGACACATCTTGAGTAACCTTTTCTCACAAGGTGGCTTCCAGCTCTGTCCATTTACATTGTGTCTTGTGCTACGGGCAAAGTGCAGGTGATGGGACTTCATGAGTAGTTCATTCAAGGAGATGGGACAGATGGTTGTGTGTTTCTGATTTTTACAGTGCTAGGTAATACCCAATTTTCAGCTGTGAACCTGACAACAAGCTAAATTCAGCTACTCTGCCCTCTGCACTTAAGATCTGGCAGAGGCACAATTTCCATGTCAGCTCTAATTGATGAATTTAAGTGTTACAAATATACATGTGCATGCCAGAACAGAAGACAGTACTGGAGCTGGGATAAATCAGGTCTATAGCTACAGTGCCAAGAAATTCTGCAAATCTTAACAGGAGAGTGGTAAAAGCAAAATTTAGAGTACACAGACCTGGGCCAGTGACAGGTTCATAATGCAGTCAAACTAGTAAGATATGATCATAATATTACAAGTAGGCAAGTTAAATTAAACAGAAAATTTAGGCTAACCCTGCAGGGAGAAGATCATGAGGCAGGAGAGCAAAAGGCAAGTATTCAATCAACACCCACAAAATGCTGGAAGAGCTCAGCAGGCCAGGCAACATCAGTGGAAAAGAGGGTAAACTGTCAACATTTCAGGCCAAGACCCTTCACCAGGACTGCAGGAAAAAAGATGAGTCAGAGGAAGAAGTTGGGGGAGGGAAGGAAGAAATACAAGGTGATAGGTGAAACCGGGAGCGGGTAAAGAGGTGAAGTAAATAGTTGGGAAGTTGATTGGTGCAAGAGATACAGGGCTGGAGAAGGGGGAATCTGATAGGAGAATTACAGAAGGCCGTAGAAGAAAGAAAAGGGGGAGGAGCACCAGAGGAAGGTGATGGGTAGGTAAGGAGATAAAGTGAGAGAGGGAAATGGCAATGGAGAATGGCAAAGTGTGGGAGCATTACTGGAAGTTCAAGAAATTCATGTTCATGCATCAAGTTGGAGGCTACCCAGATGCAATAAAAGGTGTTGCTCCTTCAATTTGAGTGTGGCCTCATTGCAGCAGTAGAGGAGACCATGGACTGACATGTCAGAGTGGGAAATAGAATTAAAATGGGTGGCCACTGGGAGATCCTGTGCTTTCTGGTGGACAGAGTGTAGGTGCTTGATGAAGCAGTCTCCCAATCTACGGTGGGTCTCACCAATATACAGGAGGCCACACCAAGCCACCATGCATTACAACAGTAGTATGCAGAAGAGCATCTCTGAATGCACAGCACGTTGAATCATGAAGTAGATGGGCTACAGCAGCAGAAGACCATAAACTTACGCTCAGTGACTACTTTATTAGGCACAAGAGGTACCTAATAAAGTGGCCACTGAGTGTATGTTGGACAGCAGATTTGGAGTGGCACAGATTATTGGAAGGTAATATTTGGGAAAGTAGAAAGAGGATTACTGAAAATGGGAGAGATTGGGGAGGCAGGTCATGAGGCTTCAGAACATGAGGAGAAAAGTCATCCTACCTTGAGAGTGATGGAAACCTCAGACTCCTAGTCTGGTCTTTACTTAAGGCTGAAGGAGTCTTCAACCCCACACTCTGGACCCATAGCATCAGCAAACCTCTTGTGCATGTCACTGTGAATGGACAGTTGTTCCATTCGTATGGAAGAACCAGACTAACTCTTTAGCGATGCACAAGCATTAATTGGATTATGTTAAAATTTAATGCTGAGGTGCACATATAGTCATGTGAGAATTTCAAAGCTTTAGTAACGTGCCTTGTCTGTTGGTGCCTCACATAATTATTTGTGTCAGTAATTTAATCTATCATGCAGCTTGGTCCATTGTAAATGAGCTTTGGATGGCTAACGTTATCCATCTTCTTAATATTTGCAAAAGAGGAGGTGGAAGAAGAAAATAGCTTTGAATTGCCTAAGGTCACATTAGATAATAGTTCTGTATTTTAAGGGAGCTCTCAATCTGACTGATGCCAGAGCTCATGTATTGTGTGCAGCGATTCCTGACCCTGGTTGGGGATTTATCCTGGACTGAGCATAGATCACATAAAGTACTTCTCATGAGAGTCATCATGGCATTGTTCCGAAAGGTCTAAGCAGATGTATATGAATTATGATCACCTGCTGAGAAATTCAGTTGTTAGTCCTAAATGCTGGTGGTGAATTTCAGAAGCAGAGCAGAACATGCATTCTCTACAGTCAATTCTGTCTGTTGTTGCTATTTGAGGATTAATTTCTAGGCAACCTTTTTTGCCCAGCTCTTCCACATGGGGGAGTCCTGTTCCCAATCACCTTGACAATATATGGAAACATTCAGAACCTGGATGACATCAAGTGTGCAAGACATTTTATAATCGGCTGTACGTATAATAGGATTAATCATGATGGGTTGAATGCACGAGATTTCTCAAACCCTGTAGTTTAATTGCTTTTCTTATTATTGCCTGAAAGCTCAGATTGTCCGAGAAGGTGGACAGGCTCAGTTGATGAAATTTCCAGCAAGAATGTTGATTGGGTTTGGACGACTAGTCCTGGAAATGAATTTTTGATGGGTGTAGTGTAATAGCTGAATTTTCTTGGAAAATTGAAAGAACTGTACCTTCTGCACTGCCAAAGACAGTTACGTGCACAATTGATAGGCAAAAGAAAAGCAACCAAGGCTGTCATATTCCTTAAAACTTTAAAAAGCATACAAAAGTTTTAAAATCAAATCAGTAAATTAATTAAAAAAAATAAAAAAATACTGAAAGCATTTACGTCAGATTAATTATTTTTAATCACCTAATGTGAGGGTCCAAGGTAAACACCTGCTTCCATCTATTGGAAATGAGTAGATTTGTTATTCCTGCAACCACTGCCTCTGATTCACATTGGTTCCCATTTTAAGTGCTGTGGAAGTACCACATGTTCATGCTTCACCTACTGCTCCCAATGAGGAGTTCATTGCTGGAATGCAGGGAGAAAATCCTTCACAAAGTCGCTGAGCTGCAGGCAACCTCCCAGAAAGTTCCAGCCCATTTACGTTCACATTCACAATGTCTTGTTAGTGAAATTTCTGTTAATTTAGTATTTGTTGGTTCTTCATAGCAGTAATTACACATGTCCACAATCAAACAATCAAGCTAATCATATTGAAATCAAAGGATTTGCAACTAGTGGACCACAAATCAATCTGCACAATTCTCTGAAGTGGATCCCTGCAATGATCCCCTTCTGTTAACTCACAGCTTGAAATCTTTGCTAATTGTCGTTTGAAATCACATGTGTTTTTAGCTTTCAATATTCCAGCTACTTCCATTTCCCTTGTCTCTTTCATTGTAAAGCGTGAATTTTAATCTGATATTTTGTGCTTTATTATTAATTTGGCAATTATTTTGGGAATACTTTGCCA
The DNA here is from genome assembly GCF_963921235.1 of Mobula hypostoma. Taxonomy (NCBI): domain Eukaryota; kingdom Metazoa; phylum Chordata; class Chondrichthyes; order Myliobatiformes; family Myliobatidae; genus Mobula; species Mobula hypostoma. Next base: position 19,072,079 of record NC_086116.1, on the reverse strand, counting down.
TTGCATATAGTATTTTCTTGGAAGCACAATCAATTGATTTTTCAATGCACAAACTGTTAGAATGCATCTATGCAACATTTAAAATATGCTATCACTTAGAATTTCAATACACAAGTTTAAAAACTGCTCTTTAAGCTAAAATCTTGCTTTGTCAAATCAAGAAAAAAAAATTAGAACTATAGTAATGGCTTTCACTGGGGTTTACTGCAGTATTTGAAAAAAAATGCATACTCAGTCCTGGTGTTGAGAAGTTAATCAAGCAAACGTGTGATTATCCAGAGAAAGAAATGTGGGTTGAATCTTCTCTTTTGCTAGACTGAACTATTTCTATTCTTTAATTCGTGACTGTAAATTGCACTTGCCATTGTTGGTCGTGAGGCAGTTAATGGTTCAGGATAAAAATTTAACAGCACGTTGTCTCTTTGATATCCAGCCATGACTTTATCGGAGAATTCACCACAAATTACAGAGAGCTTTCCAGGGGACAGTCACAGTTCAATGTATATGAGGTAAGTCCTTGCGTTTTATTTACTGACTAAAATATTTGGGTTAAAAATGACTGGTTCCAGCCAGTTGTGATTTTGATTGATAATAATGTTGCCAAGTAATATTGCAAATAAGCTTTTTATTGATGCAGGTAAAACCCAAATCTATTTAACTCTTTGCTTTATGTTGTCTTGATTTCCTTATTTCTCCAGAAAGGAGTGCTTGAAACTTCATATTCAATCAGCTATGCTGCATACTTCATTGTCTTCTGTTTTCTTATATTTCACAGATCCTTCATTATCTTGACGGTCAAAAATTTGCAACTTGCTTTATCGGTTTACTGAAAGTTTTTGTTGGATGAGTGTCAGGTATATTATCACAGACACGACTCGTGAAACTTATGGTGGCAGTACAGTGCAGGAATAACAAATTACTATAAGTTACAATAAAAAATAGTGCAATAGAGGAATAGTGAGGTAGTGTTCATGGGTTTGTGGACCATTCGGAAACATGATGGTGGAGGTGAAGAAGCCGCTTCTAGAACATTGAGTGAGGGTCCTCCCTGATGGTAGTAACGAGAAGAAGGTGTGTCTGGAGTGGTGAGAGTCCTTAACAATGAATTGCCGTTTCTTGAGGCACCACCTTTGAAAGATGTCCTCGTTGTTGGAGAGGGTTGTGGCCATTTTGGAGCTGGCTATGTCCACGACCCTGTAAAGCCTCTTATGATCCTATGCATTGCCATCTCCATGCCACGATGCAACCAATCAGAATACTCTCCACAGTATTATATAGAAACTTGCTATGTCTTCAGTTACATACCAACATCTCTTCAAACTCCTAATTATGTATAGTTGCTGGCGTGCCTTTTTGGTCGTTGATCCATATGTTGGGCCCAGGTTAGATATTCTGAGATGTTGTCGCCCAGGAACTTGAACCTGCTCACCCTTCAATGAGAATTTCAGAGTATTCTCCCAATTTCCCCTTCCTCAAGTTCACAATTCATTCCTTGGTCTTACTGATGTTGAGTGCAACTTCATTGTTGTGACACAACTTGACCAGCTGATCTCTTTCACTTCTGTGTGCCTCTTTGTCATCGTCTGCGATTCTGCCAACAGTGGTGTCATTGGTGAATTTATTAATAGCATTTGAGCTGTGCCAAGCCACACAGCCATGAATGTAAAGGCAGTTAGAGCAATGAGTAAGCCCACTTACTTGAGGTGTGCCTGTGTTTATTATCAGAGAAGAAGAAATGTTATCACCAATTTGTACTGACTGTGCTTTCCCAATGAGAAAGTCAGGAATCCAGGTGCAGAGGGATAAATAGCTTTCTGCATTTACTCAGACAGACTGCCTTGGCTCAACTGATGGTCTTGAACATTCCACTTGGGTTCATCTTCCCCCCCAAAAATCTGAATTAGCAAACCTTCCTCAGGAAAAATGCTCAAAATTCCAAGTAAGCTGGAATTCTTGATTAGTCACCTCTATATCCTTATTACCTTTTTTTCTTGCAAATATTTTTACCTTTGTCCTTCGTCATATAATAGAAACGATATTTCACAAATTATCCTCTCTAAGTGTCAACTTCTTGCATATTCTCTATTCCAGTGGGGAAACAACACACACACAGAATGCTGGAGGAACTTAGCAGGTCAGGCAGCTTCTAAGGAAAGGACTAATGACTGGATGTTTCGGGCCAAGACCCTTCTTCAGGACTTCAAAGAAAGGGGAAGAAGCCAGAATAAGAAGTTAGGGGGAGAGGAAGGTGTACAAAGTAGAAGATGGTGGGTGAAGCCAGGTGAGGGAAGTTGGGCTGGCAGGAAGATATTAAGTGAGAAGCTGGGAGGTGATAGGTGGTAAAGGGCTGAAGAAGAAGGAATCTGTATGAGAGGAGAGTGGACTGTGGGCGAAAGGGAAGGGCGCCAAGGCGAGGTGATAGGCAGGTGAGAAGAGAAGATGTAAGGGGGTGCAAGAGTGGAGGATGGAAGAGAGGAAGGGGATGGGGATAAATTACCAGAATTTAGAGAAATCAGTATTTATGCCATTTGTTAGAGACTGCCCAGGCAGAATAGGAGGTGTTGCACCTTCAGTCTAATCTTTCTCCTTTTCATGGACATCGGCACTCACTCCATCTTCCTGAGGCCTTAACAGGGATACCTACCACCCATGAGCCACCAGATCCAGCAAACCATTCTCTACAACTTCTGTTATTTCCAACGGGGTCCTACTACCAATCCTACCTGCACTCTCTGCTTTCCATTGCGATCACTCCTTCCATGATTTCCTGATCCATTCGTTCCTCTCCATTGATCTCCCTCTTGGCACTTCCCTGCAAGTGGAAGAAGTGCTACACCTGCCCATTCACCTCCTCCCTCACCATCATTCAGGACCCCAAGCAGTCCTTCCTGGTGAGGCAACACTTCACCTGCAAGCCTATCGAGGTCACCTACTGCATTCTGTGCATCTGGTGCGGTCTCCTTTACAATGATAAGACTGTACATAGATTGGGGGGCCACATTGTCAAGCACTTTACTCCATCTGCAACAAGCAGGAACTCCTGGAGGCCAACCATTTTTAATCTACTCCCCATTCCCATGATGACATGTTGGTCCATGGCCTCCTTTACTGCCAAGATGAGGCCACTCTCAGGTTGGAGGAGCCACACCTCATATTCTGCCTGGGTAGCCAGACAGCAGGGTAACATGTCAGCAGGAACAATGATTTCTCCAAATTCTGGTAATTTCTCTCCTTCCCCTTTCTCTTTTCTTTCATTCCCAGTTGAGGCTCCATTGTCATCTCTTCTCCTTACCTGCCGATCATCTCCTTTTTGTGCCCCTCCTCCTTCCCTTTCTCACAAGGTCCACTCTTCTCTCCTATCAGATTCCTTCTTCAGCTTTTTACCTTTTCCACCAATCACAGTCCCCCCCTACCTTCCCCCTCACCTGGTTTCACCTATCATCTCCTAGCTTGTACTCCTTCCCCTCCCTCACCTTCTTACGCTGGGTTCTTCCCCCTTTCTTTCCACGCCCGAATCGTTGACTCTTTATCCCTTTCCATAAACACTGCCTGGCCTGCTGAGTTCCTCCAGTATTTTGTATGCGTTTTGCTGGATTTCCAGCATCTACAGAATCTCTTGTGGTTAAACTAATCGGAACGGCCTTGCCTGAGATGACTGTTAACAGATTCCATTCATTTATGTTGAGCAAATTCCAAACCACAAGAGGGGTAATCTTTCACGTTTGTTTTTAAAGACCTTACTGAGCAGAGATAAGCAATGAAACTCAGTACATCTGATTTCCACTGCCATTACTTTGCCAGCCCCGAGGGCCTGGTTTTGTTCCTTGCCTCCCTAACCTGATAGTAATGTTTCTTCTGGCTAGACTGTCAGTGTTTGCACGGTTATATTTATAGGTAATGAGAGTTTTAAAGTGCAGGTTCTATGCTCTTCCTTCACCACATTCACTGAACTCTACAAACTTTTTAATATTGAGAGTCACGATGTTGAAGTTACCTTGAGGTGATTGCTTAGTGATTTGTAAATTTTATGTTGAGAGCAGTCAAGAAATCAGTTGGGAGAGCTAGAACATGCAGTAATCTATAGTCTGACACACGAGGAGGCCTGGAGGGTGGGTGAATTATGTTATAGGCATTGCCAGTTAGATAGGTTTTGCATATTTCATGAGATAAAAGTACTGTTATTCCCCTGGCATTAAAACCAAGGTCGTTAAGTATCTACTGAAGTAGAAGTACTCTGAGATCACTCTGATGCATTTCTTTTCAATAATGCACAGTTTGTCGAGTCTGCTGGTGAGTTTATCGTTGTAGGTTGCCACATATTTAGAGTGAATTTTGGAAAAGCGGTCTTTATGCAGTCAAATAATTGGAACGCTATTAGAATGTAAAGATTGGACAATTTTGCATGCAGTTTTGCATTTGGTGGTGAGAGTTATAAACATTTTCAATAATATCAGTGCAATCAAATGTATATTACATTGGAGAAATGAAAAAAAAGTGTAATTTTCTAGGTGGAAGAACTGAATATACCGTCTATCACACCAAAGCTCTGCACTGTGCTGGATAGTCACAGTGCTGTGGGCAGAAGCAATATTAAAAATTGGCCCAACCACCATGAATCTTATCCATCCCAACCTCACCTGTTTGAGCACTGGATTGTAAAATCACCCATTTACACCAAAAACCAATAAACCATTTGCAAAATATCTTCAAAAAAAATTTGAGGACTATAAAAGCTTTTTGATATTTCAGTGAGAGTTTCTCCATCATGTAGAGCAATCAACTCCCTAATACGATGTCAATATACTGCATCTGCCACCACAAGCAAAGCAAATGAACTGTAAATAATTGCTTTATTGTGACTGTTCTTTATGCAGTATGATATTGGAAGAACATAAGGACTTAAGAAATAGGAGCAGGAGTAGGCCATCTGGCCCATAGAGCCTGCTCAAGATCATGGCTGATCTGGCCATAGACTCATCTCCTCCTACCTACTTTTTCCCCATAACCCTTAATTCCCCTACTATACAAAAAATTATCCAAACTTGTCTTAAATCTGCCCATTAAATAATCATTTCATACAAAAGTAGTCTGTAGCACAGTACTGTATTTGTCAATGTGGAGCGCAGAGCGAGTTTGTGAGTCTGGTGGGAGCAAAGGATGTTGGAAATGGTGAGGGTGGAGCGCCACGGGAGAGTGTGGGACAGGTAACAAAGAAGAGTGCCAGAGGATGTGGGTGTAGAAACATCCAGACCTGAGATACAAGGCAAGGTCATTTGATTCCAAACAATTGGTTTATTGATCATTACAGAATGTCTCTGATGCTTCCCACTCCCTTCCATTTCCCTTCCCCTTTTCCCAACCATGATTCCTCTCTCCCTGCCCCCTTCCCACTCTTAGTCCACAATAGGGACCCATATCAGAATCAGGTTTATCATCTCTCACATATATCATGAAATTCGTGGGTTTTTTGTGGCAGCAGTACAGTGCAATGCATAAAATAGCTACAGTACTGTGCGAAAGTCTTAGCCATATATTTGTGCCTCTGACTTTTGCACAGCACTGTATGTGACATGCTAAATGATGCGTGGTAAAGCTGTGGGATTGCTTTATACATTTGTATGCATTAAAGCTTGCCTTATATAGATAAACACATTAATAATAGTGCAACAGAAACATAGAACATTACAGCACAGTACAGGCCCTTTGGCCCATGATGTTTTGTCAACCTTCTAACTTCCTTTAGGATCAATCTAATCTGTCCCTCCACCATACCCTTCCATTTTCCATTTTTCTAACATCCATTTACCATGTTCCTATCTTAAAAATCTCTCGTGTATCTTCTTCTACCATCACCCCTGGCACCACATTCCACGCACCCACCACTATTTGTGTAAAAAAAAAACTTATCTCTGACATCCCCCGAATACTTTCCTCCGATTACCTTAAAAGTATGTCCATTCATATAAGGCAATTCCACCCTGGTAAAAAGTCTCTGGCTATTCTCTCGATGTATCCTATACACCTCTTTCAAATCACCTATCATCTTCCTTCACTCCAAATGAAAAAGCCCTAGTTCACTCATTCTATTCTCATGAGATATGCTCTTCAATCCAGGCAGCATCCTGGTAAATTTCCTCTGCACCCTCTCTAAAGCTTCCACATCTTTCCTAGAATAAGGTGACCAGAACTGAATGCAACATTCCGAGTGTGCTCGAACCAGAGTTTTATAGAGCCTCAATATTACCTTGTACCTCTTGAGCTCGACTAATGAACGTCAACATAACTTATACCTTCTTAACTTATACCTATACTTACAACATAACTTATACCTATTAACTTGTATGGTAACTTTGAGGGACCTACGAACGTGGATCTCAAGATACCTCTGTTAATCCACACTGCTAAGAATCCTGCCGTTAATCGTGTATACTGCTTTCAAATTGAACTTTCCAAAGGGAATCATGTTGAACTCCATCTGCCACTTCGCAGCCTAGCTCAGCACTTCGTTTATGTCCCATTGTAACCTTTGAGAACCTTCTACAATATTCACAACACCATCAACCTTCGTGCCATTTGCAGACTTACTAACCCACCCTTCCACTTCCTTATCCAAGTTATTTATAACAATCACAAAGAGCAGTGGCCCCAGAACAGATCCTGCTGAACACCTCTGGCCACCAACCTCCAGGCAGAATATGTTCCATCCGCTACTGCCCACTGCCTTCTATTTGCAAGCCAAATTCTGGATTCGTACAGCCAAGGTTCCCTGGATCCTATGCGTCCTGACTTCCTGAATAAGCCTACCATGGGGAACTTTAAAACATATTAAGAATTTCATTTTTTTGAAATTAATAGTTGTCACACTTCAGAAACTAAGGCCTAAAATGTTATCTCATGTAACAAACTCTTATCTGATAATGATTGAATTTTATTCAAATTGATTGCAATTAGCAGCTAGTTGCTTTGTCAGTGCGCATCTGGATGTTAGATCTTGGTCACTGTGACTTTGGTGTGCATGGACATGAAGAGAGCTGTATATGCAATTTGCTATCAGACTGAGTACAATGATAAACTAGCGTAACTTATTGAAATTCTCCCACATGTGCAAGATGCATACAATATTTATATCAATGTTATTTCAAGATTCCAACCATAAACAAACTATGCCAGGCTGTAACGGTCCTGCTCTCTATTGACAAATGCTCCTAGGTTCCTCTGCCTACCATTTTCTTTATGTTTTAAATGGCCCTGATCCCTACCAGAACTCTTTCCTCCCCCATCCTCTATGAGTACCACAAAAATACCCTACTTAACCTGCACCAATCATTGTGCCCACTGTTCCACACCAGGTCTGTGGCCAACCTGGTTCTTCCACAATCTCCAATGCAATTGCGGACTAAAGGCTTTTGTGCACCAATACATGATTCAGACCCATCTACTTGTGCAGACTATGTGGATTTTGTTATGTGGCATATCATTAAACCCTTGGCCCCATTGTTCTCAACCTCTTCAACAGAGGCTTCCACGCGTCAAAGAGTATCTGGATGATTTTTGCTTTATTTCATTAACATAATCACACTAATACATTACTTGTAGTAAATTTGGATCAATTCTCATCATTAAGTGTGGTGAGATTAGAGGACAAGGATTAATTTAATATACTTCAGTCCCTGTAATAAATGATACAATGTGGAAATTTTATTTTTAGATATAAATTCCTGCATCAATATTGCAATGGAAACAGCTCATATAAATTTGTCACACATTAATCACATTTTCCCACCAGTAATGGTACTGCCATGCTATACCTTCAGCAACAAGGGAGTATAACTAAAATCTGACAAGCTTACAAAAGTAGCTTAAATAAAAAAAAAACGAATTTATATTGGAAAGGTTTTAAGTGCTCAGAGCATTTGTGTGTTGATACAGTATCAAAACAATGTTACTTTTATTTGCATAAATAGATTGATAAGGGAATAATTGATCTCAAGCAGCAGTGTAAATTTGATGGCTTGTGTCCACTACTTGTTATACGCTAACCAGTATTCAATTTCATGGAGGCTGAGTTGAATGAAGGGTGGTTTGTGTGTTGCTCCTCAGTATCTGTAATTGACTCGCTTAAAATTCTACTCCATGTAATTCTGTTGTATTTTAAAGTTGCAAAACTGTTAAACAATGACTGCTAAATAACAAAATCTAGGTAGAGAATTTGAGGCCCAGGATTACTCCCCTTTGTCTATCTTGCTTGGCTCCTCAACGAATTTCATAGATTTGTCAGGCAAAATTTCCCCTTAAGGAAACCATGCTGACTTCAGCCTATTTTATCTTGTACTATTTTATCTCGTTAATGTCCATCCTTAATAATGGACATTAACGTCTTGCCAACCAAAGAAGTCAGACTAACTGGCCTATTTTTTTTTTGTCTTTTATAATTTCTTTTGCCTCCCTCTCTCCTTGTAGAATGAAATGACATTTGTGATTTCCCAGTGCTCTGGAACCATTCCAGAATCTAGTGCAATTGCAGACATCCCACCTCTCCCAGAAGTTCCGGGAGTCTCCCGCATATTAATAGTGGCTCCCTGATGCCCGCAAATTATATACAATGTCCCGGAAATTGATTTTTTTGAAAGCAAACGTGAGAGAGCACACGAGAGAGAGCGAGCGAGAGAGCGAGAAAGCAAGCGCGAGAAAGTGAGCACGAGAGCAAGAAAGCAAGCGCGAGAGAACAAGCGTGAGAGCGACCACGAGAGAGAGCACGAGAGCGAGAGCAAGAGCGAGAAAGCAAGCGCGAGGGAGCGAGAGAGAGAGAGCAAGAGCGAGAGAGTTCCAAAAAATGTCAGAGTGGCAGAGTGTTCCAAAAAAAGGAAATATAAAACGTATGTCACCCCAGACTACACTAAAGAGAACCCCTGGCTAATAGGGGTCAAAAATAATGACAGTGTTGCTCGCTGCACTGTTTGCAACAGTGACTTTTCTATTGCCCATGGTGTGTTAAGACTGTAAAAGACATGTTGAGGTGAGTTTAACTGATGTCATTCGTTCATTAGCATAGCTAACGTTATTTAAACTAGCTGGCCAGCTGCTAAGGAGCTACTCTATTGTAGACATCCCACCTCTTCCAGAAGTTCCGGGAATCTCCTGCAAATTGATGGTGCTACCTCCCTGAAATGAGTTTTTGCAGAGTGGGATGTCTGCTATTGCCTCCACAATCTCTTCAGCCAGCTCTTTCAGAACCCTGGGGCGTGAAGTCCATCTGGTCCAGGTGAATTATCTACATTCAGACCTTTCAACTTCGTCAGCACCTTCTCCTTATTAATAGCAATTACACTCACTTCTGCCCCTGACGATCTTGGATTTCTGGCATACTGCTGATGTCTTCCACAGTGAAGACCTAAAATACTTAATTAGTTTGTCTACCATTTTTGTTCCCTGTTATGACATTTTTAGTATCATTTTCTAGCAGTCCCATGTTTACTCCTGCTTCTCTTACATTCTTTATACAGGTATATCTGGAAATAAACTTTTGGCATCCTCTTTTATATTATTGGCCAGTTTCCCTTCATATTTCATTCTTTTCCTCTCATTATTGCTTATTTTTTACTAATCTCTATGTAAATCATGTAGTGACATCAAATCATAATCTTGATATTTCATACCCACTCACTTTTAAGAATATTTACATTATACCCTAAAGATCACGACCTCAAAATTCTTGGGTGTAGCAAGCTACCTAGAAACAATACATTCCCGCCAACTAGACTATATTTATGCCATGTATATCTTTAAGCTGCAACTTGTGCACCAAACTGGCTCTGACCTGGTTGGTGAAATTGTGGGAGATTCTTGCAGCTTTAGTTGTTAGCTCTATATATGTAAGTGCTAAACTGGGTCTCATACTGCACTGCCTGTCAAAGCCGTAGTGTTTATTCAAGAGTTTTTGAAATTCATTACACTATTCAAAATCAACTTTAATTGTTTTAAATAATTTTTAACTTGACTATAATGAGAAACTCTACCAAGAAGTTGAAGAAGTATGCATTTGGAGAAATATGGGGCCATGCAGTGTGTCTTGCATGAACAAGTCTCTGTGATAAAATGGGAATTGAAATTTCTGCTGTATCTTTATTAGGATCAGAATCAATTCATTTCCTCAGCAGGAACAATTTCCTTACTTGATTTCTGTATATATTCCATACCTAATATTAGTTATTGTACTTATCTGCGTGCAATATTCTATTACTATGGTAAATTGAGTAGCTTTCCAATTAGTCAAATACCTTCAGCTAAACCAAGTTTGTCATTTGAGTTTCATATTTGAAGTCATTTAAATTTAAAATCCCCATGAATCCTCTTCCACTGTTTGTCACCTAAACACTCCATGATCTCCAGATCACGTTCTCATTATCCAAACATGGTAAATTTTGGCTCATTTAAAATCCCACTGGCTGAAGTGTACCTTAAACCAGTGTTTTCTAAGGCAGGGGTCCCCAACCTTTCTTGCACCGCGGACTGGTTTAATACTGACAATATTCTTGCGGACCGGCCGACTGCAAGGGGCGGGGGGTGGAGTGTTGCCAACGGACAAGAGTAGCCATCAAATATGTTGTGTTTACCCCGAAAAGACTACCATGACCATGAAGCCTTGCGCGGCACCTGTGTGCACATGTGTGTACGTGCCGATTTTTTTCTACAAATCGTTTTTGGCGATTCTGTTCGGTGCAACTACACTATACATACATTATTTCTATTTTATATAGGCTGTGTACTTATCATATCGTTCCTGCTTTTACTATATGTTAGTGTTATTCTAGGTTTTATGTGTTACTTGGTATGATTTGGTAGGTTACTTTTTGGGTCTGGGAACACTCAAAAAATTTTCTCATATACAGGTTTCCCCCGCCATCCGAAGGTAGAGCATTCCTATGAAACAGTTCGTAAGCCAAAATGTCGTAAAGCGAAGAAGCAATTACCATTTATTTATATGGGAAAACTTTGTGAGCGTTCGCAGACCCAAAAATAACCTACCAAATCATGCCAAATAACACATAAAACCTAAAATAACAGTAACATATAGTAAAAGCAGGAATGATATGATTAATACACAGCCTATATAAAGTAGAAATACTTTTCCACAATCATTGCTGGCACTGTTCGCCGAAGTGAAAATCTCACGCAGCTGCTCTCGACAGAAAATCTCACGCAAGTGCTCTCCAGTAACCTTTAAGCTATGGAGCTGCCAAATCATACCAAATAACATGTAAAAATTACACAGCCGATATAAAGTAGAGATAATGTATGTACAGTGTAGTATCACTTACTGGAATCAGGACAGCGCCGAGCACACTGATGATGGATGGTGTGTTAGACTGAGTTGCAGGTTGGGGTGGTGCAGTGGCCCCCACCCTCCAGGCCGCCGAGTGATACATTGCCGCGAAGCATGCAGGAATGCAGTGGTAGCCGGGAGGCACACTTCACATATTTAAGTAAAAAGCCGAAATAAACATGCTAATTAATTAGGTGCCGCCCGGCACGTAATTGTTGGCTCAGATCAGTGCCGATTGCCGATTGCATTGCCTCTGATCTGGGCTGACATTTACATGTGGGGCGGCACCTAATTAATTAGAATGTTTATTTCGGCCTTTTTCTCAAAGATGTGCTGTGTGTCTCCCGGCTACTGCTGCATTCTCCGCGAATCGGTACTGAATCTGTCCACGGCCTGGGTGTTGGGGTGGTGGGACACTGGGGTATCATCTCGCCATCTGTTTCCATTAGAACAGGCAGCTCATCTTCTCCTATGACTGCCCACTTCGATGTCGAAGGTCGAGGTTCGTCATCTGCTGTGGCTGATGTGGAAGGCTTGCTTGACTGCTGAGCCTCGCGCATTTTTCTATCACACAGTTCTTTGTAAGGACTGAAACCATCTTGCAAATATCCCCTAAACCGACGTACCCTTTCAAAATTAAAGTCGTACTTTATCATTGCAGCGAAAATCTCACGCAGTAGCTTCACGTTCATTTCACTACTGCATTCGATTTCGATTGTTATCCTTTCCTCTTCCAATTGCATCAGCTCTTCATCTATCAGTTCTTGGTCATGGGATGCCAAAACCTCTTCAACATCATCCTCGTCAGCTTCCACAAGTCAAACTCATTTTGTCCTTACTTCGTTCACCATGATCAAAATGCTTAATTATGTCTAGTTTTACACTAAATGTAACACCCTTAGGAGCTCTTTCAGGCTTTTCCAATACCTTAGAACTCATCTTGCAAACGGCTGCTCAATGCAACGTGTTAAAGCAATGCCGTTCCGAATCCGGGGGAGAGCGGCTGCTCAGGGCACACGCGCCTTTTTATCATGCGCTGATTTTTTATCACACCCTGATTTTTTTTTTGTAACAGTGAAAACACCTTCTGAAAGCGAAAACAGGGTACTTTCGTAACCGTGAGGTTGCGTAAAGCGAACGTTTGAAAAGCAGGGGATACCTGTAAATTAATGGTATTTGCTTCTTCACTTTACGCCATTTCGGCACAAAAGTTTTCATAGGAACGCTGTACCTTAGCGGGGGAGATATGGGACAACGGCAGTCCCATATGGGACAAACCAATTTAGCCCAATATACAGGATGTCCCGGCTAATAAGGGACAGTTGGCAACCCTGGCGGGGGGGGAGGTGTTAATCATGACCAGAATATTGGTGATAAGCGAACTATAAGTCACTTGCAATTTCGTTTCTAAAAGGGTTTATCTAAGAATTTAATATTAAACATAGCGCATATTTTCCTCGCATGAATATAGTTGATAAGTCAATTATAAGTCACTTATAAGTCAACAGCATCATAACATTTTAAGCAACATTTGGATATTAAACACACAGCACATATTTTCCCAGTATGAACAAATAAAATCATTGCAACACACCACTATCGTGGAATCAGTGGGAGCCCTGGGCTTGTTTCCCTGCAACAAGATGTTGCCATTGAGGGGTGTTGGGAGACAGCGATACTCGAAGGGGGTTCCTTACGTCCAGTGTATTCCGCAATTTAGTTTTCGTTGCATTAATTGCAGAAAACCCCGCTTCGCAGAGATATGTTGGAAATGGAAGCAATGTTTTCAGTGCTTTCGTAGCTATCACAGGATGTTTAGCCTTGACTTTGATCCAGAATGCCGGCAGAGATGTTATGTCAAACATACTTTTCAGCCCACCGTCACTTGCATGCTCGAGGAGTTGATCTTCTTCCCGCGCTGACATGGATGATGCGTGATTAATGACCTCGCGTGCTGGGTTTGTTATGAGAAGGTGTTTGTTCCCAGCTTGTCTCTCATCCCAGCCCCTGGCAGGCTGGGTTTGTTACGAGTTGGTGGGTCTGTTATGAGATGGTGTTTGTTCCCTGCTTGTCTGCTATCCTAGCCCCTGAACCTGTGCATGCTCCTCCCTCATGAAAACTTTTCAAAACTTTTGAGGATATCACTCAACGAGTAAAACTTAGTGAAATTATTCATGAAGTTGGCATGTTGGAACAGCAAAAAGGTGTTTATAATATTTACTAAAAACACTGATTCCTTTGACATAGAGATAGAAAATTGTCAATACTTTTATTGTTGTAACTCTTATCTGCAAGTCAAAGTTTATCACCCTCATTTGTTTAAATTAAATTCAACATCATTTTTATTAACAAAAAGTCAAGTTTCCAAAAAAAGATTATGTCAGAGTATCATTCCAGTTGAATGTATTTTTGTAACATTATCATTATCTGTCCCGAATACTCAGCAAGTGAAACTTTCTTCTACAAAATAATAGTGATATATTTGCAAGTTACACCTTAGAATAACTCAGCAGTGTGGTTCGCAGCCCTGGTTCTTCCTTTGTTTCTTTATATAATGCGTAGACCAAAATTGTCAACAGTAAAACATCTGAACTGATCGTAACAGATCTTGAAATCTGCTGTGGTGCATCTACTTTTTTTTATTGCCAGTAACGTATCTGACAGAATTGGGAATTGTTCATTTCAAGAACAAGTTGTTTCCTGCCAACACATTGTTCATGGCAAGTAGGTTCACTGTTAATTTTGTGGACATGATAGTTAATTTTCCAATTACTGAAGGAATCCTCCAGGCCTCTATTCCCCATTATTTCATTTTTACTGACCCTCCTTTGCCGCATCTCTCCAATCCCTCCACTATTCCCTTGGCATTTTTTTGTTGTTTCACACTGGCTGTACATTTCACTCGAGATGACTTTGTCTTCTATACCATTTCTTAATAAGAACATATTTGATTTGCTCTCTGAAGAGCTGAAAGCTTTCCAGTCATTTTCCTGTAATGCAGAAATTGAAACTGTGGAACATGACAGTTTTCCGATACCTTTGCTTCCTTCCTTTTTTGTGAGGAATTCACTGGATTCAGTTTTCAATTTCTTGCAAGGTCAGAGTTTAATTTCTGCAAATTTTCGATCTTGATTTCCTTTTTCATTAAAACCTCTTTATATGCAGATAGTTGCTGTAGCCCCCTTTTCAATTGCCTTGGAATGAACAGGTGAAAAATTGTGGGCAAAATGTATCCAATTTGCAGCAACTGCTCCCGTTGTGCAGAGCTGTCCATTGGGAAGGGATCTGTAAAATTATCCTCCACGTTCTTTCTTGTCATTTTTGTTTGTGTGTTCTTGTTATCTTCTTCTGTTTTAGCATCAATTGCTGCAACTTTATAAAGGTTGTTGCTGGGGATAATTATCTGGTGACATAGACACACTTTAATTATAAATTGACATTGAAATTGTTGTTTAGACTGTATTGCAGAGTGATCACCAGAAGGAAACTTCATATTTGTAAGTTTTCTTTAATGAGATTTGTAAAGTTAACAATTGAAACAAAAGTTAGAGAGGTGATATATTTGCAAGGCACACCTTAGAATAACTCAGCAGTGTGGCTATCAGCCCTGGTTCTTCCTTTGTTTCTTTATATAATGCATAGACCAAAATTGTCAACAGTAAAACAGCAGTTACGGGCTGAAAAGAAAAAGAAATAAACAAATTAAAATAAAGAATGCAACCACATTTCTGTGAATGCAATAAAAATTCACTCTGTTAAAATCAGCATTAGGACCTTTAGGATGTAATTTGCCCAGAGAGAAAATAAGTTGCTTTTCTGTAAACTTTATTTAAGCATTGTAGAATTAACAAAGGCAGAGAAATGAAGTAACGCCATTTTTCAGTGTCCTGTCAAAGACATTCCCTCTTCTCTCCTCCCCTACCCTTCTCTACAAGTTTAAAAATTGCTAGCTTTTCTCAGTTTTCCCGTTCTGATAACCCATTCATTCTGCTTCTCCCTACCTGGATGCAGCTTCACCTGTTGAACGTTTTGAACATTTTCTGTATTTGTTTGCAGGTTTTCAGTATCTGCAGCTTTGTGTTCTGATGTCGACTGCTGGACAAATTGTAGATTACTTTAAACTAGTATTTCCCTATCTAACAATTTAAACAGTCTTCTTGATTTCCCTATTACTGAAAATTGATATATTTATAAACAATATTGGCAGTAGTTTAGCCTGTTCAGAAGTGTTCAGCATTGTGAATTTATTTTGTTTTTTTAGCTTTCGGCATTGAATTTGATTACCTATGGTCACTAATCACAGTAATGAAGAATACTCAATGCTCAGCATAAAATTGGGCTGCCTTTAGTAGTTATCACAGAAATAATGGCTACCATTTGCAATTTGAATAGCTTTGCATCACCAGTAACACTTCAGAGCAGCCATCGCTGATAGTTCCTGCAGAGTTTCATTCTGTATACAGCCGTCATCTCACTGCACCCTACTTGAAAGCTTAGTTATCTCTGAAAATTATGGCATTCCCCCAGTGCAGGGCTTGATAATGTCATCTGTGCTGATACTTTGCTGGATGTTACGGACTCCCTGACGTTGATTGAAGCTAAGTACAGAGTTCCTACTGTGCCCCAGCCCTTAATGAAAATTATGTTGTTTGCTGAAATCCTTGACCTTGGTGTAGAACTTTGATGCATTGCATTTCCAATTATTTCCCCATAAATGTCTATAAATTGTGATTGTAGCTGAGGGCAATGGGTAGAGGTTTGGGGAGGGAGCATGTTACGGTGAGACTGTCTGTGCTGAATGGATGTGTCAGATCTTATGACTAGTATTAGAGTGGAAGGAGGTGGCATTGGGGAATTTGGAAATTAGTTGACATGATGAACTCAGGGGAGAAGATTTAGGATGGAGATGAGGAGAAACTGTTTTTCCCAGGGAGTGGTGAATCTGCGGAATTCTGTGCCCAGGGAAGCAGTTGAGGCTTCTTCACTAAATATATTTAAGATACAGTTAAATAGGTTTTTACAGAGTAAGGGAACTAAGGGTTATGGGGAAAAGACAGATAGATGGAGCTGAGTTTACGGACAGATCAGTCATGATCTTGTTGAATGGCGGGGCAGGCTCGATGGGCCGGATGGCCTACTCCTGCTCCTATTTCTTATGTTCTTATGTAAGGTGGTGTAGTGTGGCTTGAGATGGCAAAGAAGCCTGAATGATGTACAGTAAGAAACTCTATCATCTGTCTAGCATTGTGTTACTCCTGGGACAACATATTCCAAGTTGCCCTGCAGTGTCCAAAAGAGGCATTTTATGGGGAAGAACATCATTTGGAGGCCAGTAGGAATGCTGGGAAATTAAGTGGAAATGGTCATCATCACATTCGCTCCAGAGGTAAAATAATAATAATTATTTGCATAATTCTGAAAGAAATTGAATGTCCGTGTAAAACTCAAGTCTGGATAGTGGACTGAAAGGTGATAGAAGCACAATTAGTGGGATGCTTCGCAACTTGTACCTCCCTTAATTGCAGGATTCTGCAGAGACTGCTGCGGACAGCCCAGCACATCTGTAGTTGTGAACTTCCCATGATTCAGGACATTTACAAGGACAGGTGTGTAAAAAGGACTTGTAGGATCATTGGAGACCCGAGTCACCCCAACCACAATCAATTCCGGCTACTACCATCCAGGAAATAGTAATGCAGCATAAAACCCAGGACCAACAGGCTCCAGGACAGCTTTTTCCACCAGGCCATTAGACTGATGAACTCATGCTGATTTGATTGTACTCTATATTACATTGACTGTTCTAGTTATTATAAATTGTTATAAATTACTATGATTGCATGTGGCACATTTAGATGGTGACATAACATATATATTTTTACTCCTCATGTACATGAAGCATGTAAGAAATAAAGTCAATTCAATTCAGTTTACTTGTTGGTTTGTTAGATGCTGACCTTCAGAAGAGATTGTTGGACTTGGCTGTCACTGTCATAGACTTTACTGATTTTGTTGCAGTGATCATAAGACCACAACACAAAGGAGCAGAAGTTGGCTATTTGGCCCATCGAGTCTGCTCCGCCATTTTATCATGAGCTGATCTGTTCTCCCATTCAGTCCCACTCCCCCGCCTTCTCATCATAACCTTTGATGCCTTGGCTACTCAGATGCCTATCAATCTCTGCCTTAAATACACCTAATGACTTGGCCTCCAGTGCCGCCCGTGGCAACAAATTCCATAGCTTCACCACCCTCTGGCTAAAAAAATTTCTTTGCATCTCTGTTCTGAATGGGCGCCCTTCAATCCTTAAGTCATGCCCTCTCGTACTAGACTCCCCCACCATGGGAAACAATTTCGCCACATCCACTCTGTCCATGCCTTTCAACATACAAAATATTTCTATGAGGTCCCCCCTCATTCTTCTAAACTCCAAGGAATACAGTCCAAGAGCGGACAAATGTTCCTCATATGTTAACCCTCTTATTCCCAGAATCATTCTAGTGAATCTTCTCTGAACCCTCTCCAACGTCAGCACATCCTTTCTTAAATAAGGAGCCCAAAACTGCCCACAGTACTCCAAGTGAGGTGTTACCAGTGCCTTATAGAGCCTCAACATCTCATCCCTGCTCCTGTACTCTATTCCCCTAGAAATGAATGCCAACATTGCATTCGCCTTCTCACCACCGACTCAACCTGGAGGTTAACCTTAAGGGTATCCTGTACGAGGACTCTCAAGTCCCGTTGCATCTCAGAACTTTGAATTCTCTCCCTATTTAAATAATAGTCTGCCTGTTTATTTCTCCTGCCAAAGTGCATAACCATACACTTTCCAGCATTGTAATTCATTTGCCACTTCTTTGCCCATTCTCCCAATCTATCCAAGTCTCTCTGCAGACTCTTTTTCTTCAGCACTACCAGCCCCTCCACCTATCTTTGTATCATCAGCAAACTTAGCCACAAAGCCATCTATTCCATAATCCAAATCGTTGATGTACAATGTAAAAAGAAACGGCCCCAACGCAGACCCCTTTGGAACACCACTGGTAACCGGCAGCCAGCCAGAATAGGATCCCTTTTTTCCCACTCTGTTTCCTGCCAATCAGCCAATGCTCTATCCACGTATGTAACTTTCCCGTAATTCCATGGGCTCTTATCTTGTTAAGCAGCCTCATGTGTGGCACCCATCAAAGGCCTTCTGAAAATCCAAATATACAACATCCACTACATCTCCGTTGTCTAGCCTACTTGTAATTTCCTCAAAAAATTGCAATAGGTTTGTCAGGCAGGATTTTTCTTTAAGGAAACCATGCTGAGTTCTGCCTATCTTGTCATATGCCTCCAGGTACTCCATAACCTCATCCTTGACAATCGACTCCAACAACTTCCCAACCACCGATGTCAAGCTAACAGGTCTATAATTTCCTTTTTGCTTCCTTGCCCCCTTCTTAAATAGCGGAGTGACATTTGCAATCTTCCAGTCCTTCGGAACCATGCCAGAATCTATTGACTTTTGAAAGATCATTGCTAATGCCTCCGCAATCTCCACAGCTACTTCCTTCAGAACACGAGGGTGCATTCCATCTGGTCCGGGAGATTTATCTACCCTTAGACTATTCAGCTTCCTGAGTACTTTCTCTGTCATAATTGTGACTGTACACATTTCTCTTCCCTGCCACCCTTGAGTGTCCGGTATACTGCCGATGTCTTCCTCAGTGAAGACTGATGCAAAATACTTGTTCAGTTCCTTCGCCATCTCCTTATCTCCCATTACAATTTCTCCAGCATCATTTTCTATTGGTCCTATATCTACTCTCACCTGTCTTGTATACACTGGAATTTAGAAGGATGAGAGGGGATCTGATTGAAACATTTAAGATTATTAAGGGATTGGACACGCTAGAGGCAGGAAACATGTTCCTGATATTGGGGGAGTCCAGAACCAGAGGCCACAATTTGAGAATAAGGGGTAGGCCATTTAGAAAGGAGTTGAGGAAGAACTTTTTCACCCAGAGAGTTGTGGATCTGTGGAATGCTCTGCCTCAGAAGGCAGTGGAGGCCAATTCTCTGGATGCTTTCAAGAAAGAGATAGAGCTGTTAATGATTGCAGAGTCGAGGGATATGGGGAGAAGGCAGGAACGTGGTACTGATTGTGTATGATCAGCCATGATTACAGTGAATGGCGGTGCTGGCTCGAAGGGCCGAATAGCCGACTCCTGCACCTATTGTCTATTGTCTTTTACTCTTTATATACTTGATAAAGCTTTTAGTATCCTCTTTGATATTATTTGCTAGCTTCTTTTCATGGTTCATCTTTTCCCTCTTAATGACCTTCTTAGTTTCCTTTTGTAAGCTTTTAAAAACTTCCCAATCCTGTCTTCCCACTAATTTTTGCTTCCTTGTATGCCCTCTCCTTTGTTTTAACTTTGGCTTTGACTTCTTGTCAGCAACAGTTGCATCCTTTTTCCATTCGAAAATTTCTTCTTTTTTGGAATATATCTGTCTTGCACCTTCCTCACTTCTTGCAGAAACTCCAGCCACTGCTGCTCTGCCGTCCTTCCCACCAGTGTCCCTTTCCAGACAATTCTGGCCAGTTCCTCTCTCATGCCACTGTAATTTCCTTTACTCTACTGAAATACCGACACATTGGATTTCGGCTTCTTTTTCTCAAATTTCACAGTGAACTCAATCATGTTATGATCACTGCCTCCTAAGGGTTCCTTCACCTCAATCTCTCTAATCACCTCCGGTTCATTACACAATACCCAATCCAGTACAGCCGATCCCTGAGTGGGCTCAACAACAAGCTGTTCTAAAAAGCCACCTCGCAGACATTCTACAAATTCTCTCTCTGGAGATTCAGTGCCGACCTGATTTTCCCAATCCACTCGCATGTTAAAATCCCCCCGCAATTATCATAACACTGCCCTTCTGACAAGCCTTTTCTATTTCCAGTTGTAATTTGTAGTCCACATCACTGCAGCTGTTAGGAGGCCTGTATATAACTGCCATCAGGGTCCTTTTACCCCTGCAATTTCTTAGCTCAGCCCTTAAAGATTCTGCACCTTCCAATCCTATGTCACCTCTTTCTAATGATTTAATATCATTTCTTACCAATAAAGCCACGCCTCCCCCTCTGCCTACCTGCCTGTCATTCCAATACACCGTGTATCCTTGGACGTTCAGCTCCCAGAGACATGCATCCTTTAGCCATGTCTCAGTGATGGCCACAATATCATACTTGACAATCTGTAGCTGTACAACAAGATCATGCACCTTATTCCTTATGCTGCGTGCATTTAAGTATGACACCTTAAGTCCAGTATTTGGTACTTTTTGCTTTGATTGCACTGCAACTCATCCCAATGGCTGCAAATTTGCCCCGTCATCTGCCTGTCCTTCCTGACATCTTTACTGCTCACTATCTTAGATTTATTTCTGCTTTCCCCCTCCTCTGCTCTATCACTCCGGTTCCCATCCCCCTGCCAAATTAGTTTATACCCTCCCTAACAGCTCTATTAAACCTTCCTGCCAGGATATTGGTCCCCTTTGGGTTCAGGTGTAACCTGTCCTTTTTGAACAATTCATACTTCCCCCAGAAGAGATCCCAATTATCCAAGAATCTGAAGCCCTGCCCCCGCACCAGTCTCTCAGCCACACATTCATCTGCCTGATCCTACTATACTTGCCCTTGCTAGCACGTGGCACAGGTAGCAATCCTGAGATTACTACCCTGGAGGTCCTGCTTCTCAGCTTCCTTCCTAACTCCCGGAAATCTCTCTTCAGGACCTCCTCCTTTGTCCTATCTATGTCATTGGTAGCAACATGTACCAAGACAACTGGCTGCTCACCCTCCCCCTTCAGAATATTCTGGACCCAATCCGAGACATCCTGTACCCTGGCACCTGGGAGGCAACACACCATGCGGGTATCTCTATCAGGCTCACAGAATCTCCTGTCTGTTCCCCTGACTATGGAATCCCCTATAACTACCACATTCTTCTTCTCCCTCCTTCCCTCCTGCACAACAGCGCCAGGCTCAGTGCCGGAGACCCGGTCACCGGGCCGTCCCCTGTCAGGTCATCCCCCTCAACAGCATCCAAAATGAGATACTTGTTGCTGAGGGGGGCAGCCACAGGGGTGCTCTCCACTATCCGGGCATTTCCCTTCTCTCTCCTGACAGTCATCCAGTTTTCTGACCCCTGTAGCCTAGGGATGACTACCTTCCTGTAGCTCCTGTCTATCACCTCTACACTTTCTCTAATAAGCAGTTGGTCATCAAGCTGCAGCTCCAGTTCCCCAACAAGGTCTCTGAGGAGCTGCATCTCGGTGCACCTGGCATAGATGTAGCCATCAGGGAGGCTGGAGTTTTCCCAGGATTCCCACATCTGACACCCTGAATAAAGCACGAACCCTGCAGGCATGCTACCTAATTCTACAGGAATGAAACAGGAAATATAAGTTTACTCACCCACTTAGCTCGCCAAACACACAAACTTTTTTAAACCATTAGCTGTGTGAGCCCTGCTGTTCCTCTGTCTGTCCAGGCCAATTTGCAAAGGGGAAAAAAAGAGTTGGTGCCTCGCTCACGCATCTTCCCATTACCACCTAAGCCCGTTGAGCCAAAGCCCTACACTCTGCTGTCACTCACTCCACTGCCTGCTGTATAGGGTGGTCTCCTTTTTAAACTCTCAGCACTGTCCTGTCTATGTCACGCGCCTGCGCAGTCTCGTCCTTCTTGTACTCAAAGTTTTTTTTAAAACTGCCTTCCTTCACAATTCAGCTCTCATGCCACTCTTCCTGTCCCGATCCAAAAAAAAATGGCTGTATTTTATAGGTGCCTTAGTTGTGATTCTGTGAGGCCAGGGACAGGAGGAGAGGGTCCAAAGTAATGGCCATCTTGCTGGAGTCAGGGAAGGGAGAGAGTGCAATAGCCAGAGAAGCTTAACTCCCTGTAAGCCCAGACTGGCTATTTGGTTAGAGATCCTGGTGCACTTGTGGACTGGAGGACCAATCTTTGTGGGAGAGAAAATAAATGAAACAATAAATGCACTCACTTTAAACATAAACAATACTCTAAATATACTTTCAATTATTTTTATTTTATCTGGTTTTCATGTGTTATGTAACGTATGGCTGTTTCTCTCAAATCCTAGTCTCTTACCAAGGCTTATCTGTTAGCCTTATCCGTTGCCTGATAATACGAGTATCTGTGTAAGTCTAAACCTGCTAGCGATGAACATACCATCACCATTGAACATACCATCACCAGTATAGACAATAAGCTATCCAACAGATGAAAAGGGAGAACTGAGAGAAATCCAAAAAGAGTCAGTAGACCAATGCTGCTAAATGTGTGAAAATAATTCTCAACAGAACAGGCACCATTTACAGAAAGAGTTAATGTTTCAGGTCAAAAATCCTTCACCAGAATTGGGAAAGAGAGAAGTTAGTTTTCTGGAAGTAGTGATGATAGGGTTGGGATGGGAAGAACAAAGGTGCTGTCAATGAGGGCGTGAGACCAAATGAATTTACCCATCAGCTAGAGTCAGATTATGCTCCATTATATTGTGTGTAGCTAATTATAGTGATCTGAGATGTGCTCTTTCCTATTTGTGGGACACATCTCCTCTCATTAATATAATATGGTTTGCTGTGCGTGGCTGGATTACAGTGTGACGTGGACAAACTTCCTTTGGATAAGATAGTAACTTTTGCTCATGAAATTTTCTGATGGCACCGTGACAAAAAAAAATTACCAGTTCCATTTGGACTGGTTACTAGTGTGATACCCCACTTTTCAGTCAGTCGTGAATGGAATTTGATTCACTGTAGGTAAATTCTCTTTCCAATCATATATTTTGTTCCTTAACAATTTTTTCAGATCGATTATGCAGCTCATGATGATTATATCCAAGTAGCATATTCTGGGTTCTGTTCATGCTTTTTATTCCTCACTTCTTTACTTTTTAGTTAATTAAGAATGAATGTGTGGCTGTCAATTCAGAGCACAAGATGATTGTCTTTACAGCACAGTGAAGCAGCCAGTAGAGTTGCTGCCTTATAGTGCCCATGATCCTGGTTCAGTCGTCACCTCTGGCACTGTCTGTAGGGAGTCTGCACATTCTCTGTTGCATAAAACACAGAATATAGAATGGTAAAGCATAGACACAGACCCTTCAGCATACAGTGTCTCTGCTGATCATGATGCCAGACCGAACAAATCACTTCTACCTGCGCATGGTCCATATCCCTGTCTGTGTTTGCATGCCTGTCTAAATACCTCTTAAATGTTGCTGTCGTATCTGCTTCCACCACTTCACCTGACAGTATATGCCAGACACCTACCATTCTGTTTCAAAAAAACACTTGCTTTCTAAATCTGTTTTCCACTTTCCCCTCTCAACTTAACCCTATTCCCTTTAGTGTTTGAAATTTCCATCTGGGAAACAAGACCATAAAGCCTCATTCTTGTACAATGCTTGTCTGTTCTTGATATAATCTTCAGTATCATTTGAAGAGGAGCACATTGAGCCAAGCTCCATTGGGCCAATCATAAGTGTTTGAAGTTGACATGAAGTTAGAGGCTGCTATGTGGAGCTTGGGCTCAGAGTGCAATCAGTGCTGTTGATGCAAACTATAATTAAGCAAAACTTTGGTAATTCATTGTCTGGTTCAAGTATGAAAAGATCCCCAATGGTTTATCATCTGGCTTACCTGTCATGTTTGACAAGCTCCCTTTCAGCTCACTAGAGGATAGATTTCTGACCTTTCTTTAACCTTTGGATTCACCAGAAAATTTATTATAATACTGCATAATGTATTTTTAAAGTGGATTCTAAGTTTATTGATGTTAAATAGTCTGGAAAATCTGCTGGTTGGGCATTACCCAAGTCCTGAGAGTACCAGATTATTGGAATTTCACAACAGTGAGTCAATAGCCACAAACACCAAGAAGCACATTTCCATTGTAGCCCAGCTGTGTAGCAAAAGGATTGAGCAGGGATAAACAATACGGAAACTCGAAGAATCTAGTAGTAGGATGGGAATGTTAAGGCAGATGTTTTATGCATATTGCTAGCAATAACATTAAAAACTTCACACAGACATAGTTCCATAACCATTCTGTTCCCATTCTCATCCTTGAGGGTATGAGTGTGCAATTCCAAAGTTCAATGAAAGGGTAACTTATTCTTTCTAACAACATGGTTTAATCAAATTCAACTCTCTTTTGAGAGCTGAGATTACCTGCTCTGTTTTCTTTTCCATAATTAATAGTTTCACAGGTTGTGGTCGCCAGATTTCATCCTCTGTTCTCACATGAAAAAATGGCATTAGGAATTTTCACATCCAGTGTTGAGATGTTTAGAAAATACTTTCAAATGCATTAACATTCCCATCATCTATTTCTTTTAACACAGTTCAGAAAACACGAGAGGATGTGTTTATTTTAAGCACATTTATTTCCAATTTTTAAAAAACTTTATTCAATTTTCTAAGCTTTTCATTGATTTATTCCTAGGTCCACGCATATTCTAGTATTTAATCCATTTTTCTCTGCAGAGAATAATGACTTACTTAACAAGTCTACCTTTTCCTCCTTACTTGATGTGATCTCATCCAGTAGATCATATTTCCCCATTACCACTCAGTTACTCTTTTAAAAAAAAGGTGTTGTATTTAGCATTGATATACCTTGTAATGTATATGTATATTTTTCACATTCTGTTCTTGCATGTTTTGTTACTTTCTTTGTACACCTTTATTGTTCTTTTTATAGCTTTCCCTATCTGCTGGATTTCCACTTTTCATTGCATTTGTGTAAGTCTTTTCTTTTAGCTTGATACTTTATCTTCCATCATGTAACTTCGCTTAAACATCACAATAAGACATTTTCTGGGACTTAGCATTATTCTGTTACAAAACACATTTATTCACTGAAGCATATGCGTGACCTCATGTGAGTGAAGAATGACTTTCAGACTTAGTAAGCTACTTATGTCAGCAACTTGTACGTACAAATACTTGTGTGATTGACAAATGTACTTACACGTTGCAAGAGTTTTTAACAGCCCACAGGAACTGATATAGCAATTAGATTTAATCTGGTTCGTAAACTGGTTCTTCTGAGTTGGAAATTTCCAATAGTCTACAATGTATGATTACATTCTTTAAGAGTGTTAAACCTATGTAAGATGAAAATTAATCGTAGTGCACTGCATGCGCCTTTGAAGTTTCTGATCAATTTTTGAACCACTGAACCACTACTGATCCAGTTGGTGTAAGTTGGACTGTAGCCCAGTTGATGGAAGACTAATCACTCACATGTCTTGTAACCACTGATATATCCTGCTAAGCTGATCAGTGGGAGCATATGCATGACTTAAGTGGTTTCAATGTATTATAACTCCATTAATAATTGAGTAAATTGAGTTACAAAATACAAACCCCGTTTTCAGAAAAGTTGGGATATTTTCCAAAATGCAATAAAAACAAAAATCTGTGATATGTTAATTCACGTGAACCTTTATTTAACTGACAAAAGTACAAAGAAAAGATTTTCAATAGTTTTACTGACCAACTTATTTGTATTTTGTAAACATACACAAGTTCAGGATTTGATGGCTGCAACACACTCAATAAAAGTTGGGACAGAGGCATGCATCACCTTTCCTTTTAATAACACTTTTTAATAGTTTTGGAACTGAGGATACTAATTGTAGTAGATTTGCAATTGGAAATTTTTTCCATTCTTGCTTGATATAAGACTTCAGCTGCTCAACAGTCTGTGATCTCCGTTGTCTGATTCTCCTCTTCGTGATGCGCCATACATTTTCAATAGGAGATAGATCTGGACTGGCAGTAGGCCAGTCAAGCACACGCACTCTGTGTCTACAAAGCCACGCTGTTGTAGCCCGTGCAGAATCTGGTCTGGCACTGTCCTGCTGAAATAAGCGTGGACGTCCCGGGAAGAGACGTTGCCTTGATGGCAACATATGTCTCTCTAAAATCCTAATATACGCCTCAAAGTCAATGGTACCTTCACATACATGCAACTCACCCATGCCGTGGGCACTGATGCACCCCTATACCATCACAGATGCTGGCTTTTGCACCTTTCGCTGATAACAATCTGGATGGTCGTTTTCATCTTTGGCACGGAGAACTCGACGCCCGTTTTTTCCAAAAACTAGCTGAAATGTGGACTCATCTGACCACAGCACACGGTTCCACAGTCTTCCGGTCCATCTGAGATGAGCTCGGGCCCAGAGAACTCGCGACGTTTCTGCATAGAGTTGATGTATGGCCTCCTCCTTGCTTAATACAGTTTCAAGTTGCATTTCTGGATGCAGCGACGGACTGTGTTGAGTGACAATGGTTTTCCGAAGTACTCCCGAGCCCAGGTGGCTATAATTGTCACAATAGCATGACGGTTTCTTAGGCAGTGCCGCCTGAGGGCTCGAAGATCACGCGCATTCAACAGTGGTTTCCGACCTTGCCCTTTACGTACTGAGATGTCTCTGAATTCTCTGAATCTTTTCACAATATTATGTACTGTAGATGTTGAAAGACCTAAATTCTCTGCAATCTTGCATTGAGAAATGTTCCTTTTGAACTGACTAACAATTCTCTCACGAATTTTGGCACAAAGGGGTGAGCCACGACCCATCCTTGCTTGCAAAGACTGAACCTTTGATGGACGCTACTTTTATACCCAGTCATGATACCTCACCTCCTATCAATTAGCCTGCTTAATGTGGAGTCTTCCAAACTGGTGTTACTTGAATATTCTGTGCACTTTTCAATCTTATTTTAACTCTGTCCCAACTTTTGTTGAGTGTGTTGCAGCCATCAAATTCTAAATTTGTGTATGTTTACAAAATACAATTAAGTTGGTCAGTAAAACTATTGAAAATCTTTTCTCTGTACTTTGAATTTAAATAAAGGTTCACGTGAATTAACATATCACAGATTTTTGTTTTTATTGCATTTTGAAAAATATCCCAACTTTTCTGGAAATGGGGTTTGTAGCTTATAAATAAGATTATTTTTAATCTATGATTAATACAGTTTAACTTAGTATAGATAAAATCTTCACTAGTTTTGAATGCTAAAATTAGGACATCCTCCTTTGCATTTATAAACATTCTAATTGAGATAATTAATGAACTAATGCAATTGGCACTTATTTCTTCTAGGTGCTAAATCCAAAGAAGAAAGCAAAAAAGAAAAAATACATTAATTCTGGAACAGTAAGTATTAGTGTTTTAAATGGATTCATGAGATTATTGAATTATCTCTGTTTGAGTTGACTGAAGTCACTTCAGAATAACTATTTTAACATTATTTTCACTTCTGTTATGAATAATATTTTGAACTTTTAACTTATAATTTTATATTTGCCTCTTGATTTAAAGTGTTTTGCTGCAGGTATAGTATATTGATGCAGTTTGTGAGTTAATGCATGAGTGTGTGTGCATTTGAAAAATAATTTCAAACTTGATTTGAATTTCTTCTTTAAAATTTCATGCTTGCACCATTTTAACTTCATTCTTGCTTGCTTTCTGCAGTGGAACATTTTTAACACCAGATTTGATTTGTTGAGTATCATGACATTCATGACTTCCAGAAAACAGTCTTTGTGAAGTCAAATCCTCTGAAGTTCTGATCTATGGACCATAATCTTAAGACTGGCTATTTTAATAATAAATTCCTTTATGACCTCAACTTTCTTTGTAAAATAAAGCATTGTAAAACACATTCATTTACATTTGCAGTAACAAAACAAGTTTGTGCGTTGAAGTACCCAGGACTTACTAAAATGTTTATTTCAAGGAAGTTAATAAAATGCTTTTATGCCTGTAGATTACTTGAATGGGAATCTTACCAAAGGGTAAATATTCAAATTTTGAATTCCTGGTGAAGAACCTTCATGAGGAACTGACGATGATTTTTCAATTATTGCATACACAAGTCAGAAATGAGCTGTGTCTATACTAATTTTTCAGTATGTGATTGCAGGAGGTTAGTTAATGGAAACTGACAAACACTTTGATTCATGCTTAATGGTTATTACAATCTGTGGGAAATTGACAACCAGATCTCCTTCCTTCCATTGCTGATATAAATTCGGTTCCTTTTAAGGTTTGCTTATACTGCATTTATCATTAAATGTGTCCACTTAAAAAAATAAGCTTTTACTTCTGAAATGTAATTTCCCAAAAAGGATCACATTCTGTTGTACAGAAGGATCTTGTTCTAAGTTCATAAATCTCTGAAAGTGGGCTCACAGGTCAATGGGGTGGTTAAAAAAGGCATAAAGGCATCCGTTAGTCTTGTGAGACCATGGATCTGCACCTGGAAAGTCTTCACTCTCCAGGGCAGGCCTGGGCAAGGTTGTATGGAAGCCCATGCTGCAAGTCTCCCCTCTCCACGACACCAATGTTGTCCAAGGGAAGGGCATTAGGACCCATACAGCTTGTCAACAGTGTCGTCGCAGAGCACTGTGTGATTATGTGCCTTGCTCAAGGACACAACACGCTACCTCGACTGGGGCTCGAACTCACGACCTTCAGGTCGCTAGTCCAGTGCCTTAACCACTTGGCCACAAGGCATATGGCATACTTAAACACAAGATTCTGCAGATGCTAGAAATGCAGAGTAACACACATAAAATGCTGGAGAAACTCAGCAGGCGTCGGCCGAAATGTTGACTGTTTATTCTTTTTTATAGATGCTGCCTGACCTGCTGAGCTCTTCTAGCATTTTGTCTATGGCATGCTTACCTTGATTAGTTGAGGCACCATGTACAAGAGTCAGAAAGTGGTGTTGCAGCTTTATAAATCAATGGTTAGGCTGCATCTGGAGTATTGCATTCAATTCCAGTTGCCCTATTTTTGGAAGGGTATGGAGGCTAAAAAAAAAGGGTTTAACAGAGTAAAGGGTAGAAATGCCTAATCATCGATGGTGTACATTTAAGGTAAGGTGTGGGGGGGGAGGGGTAAGTTCAGAGGAGATGGATGGGACGGGCTCTTTACACCAAAGATGATAGATGCCAGAGGTGATGGTGGAGGCAGAAGCAGATATGATAAAGCACGTGCATATGGATTGCATGCAAGAAAAGGGATTAGGTGTCAATAGCCTAATTAGTTTAGCACAACGCTGTGGGCCAAAGGACCTGATCCTGTGCAGTATTGTTCTATCTGTTCCTATGTAACTAGGTCTGTTAACAGTAATTGAGTTCCAAACAAATTCCAATGCAGTCACAAAATTGATTTGGCAATTCTTAAGGACAGGAGAAATATTTTGTCTTTTAATGTCATTTCCTCTGATTTACCTGAACAAAATTTTTCTGGAAGTCCACATAGATAATGTACGCTGAATTCCATTAGTCATTGAATTAGAAACCGATACAAAAGTAATCAGTCAAGTTAGAAAAACATGATCTTCTTTTCCAGTGGGTGTTTCGAGCTCCCTAACGACACCCCTTGTTCTATGTAACATCTCTGATGATGCCTTTGAGTACCTTGGTTCCCTCTGAGCTCAGACTAATTGACTAGTTCTGCAGTATTCCCCTCTCCGGGAATACTGCGGGTTCCCCCTCTCCATATCACTAAGTAGTCCAAGGGAAGGGCAAGCACTGATACAGCTTGGCATCAGTGTCGTTGCAGAGGTTGCCAGAGAGGCTCTGGATTTCTTCCTCAGGGTTTACTCCCGAAGCCTTTCACATGGGAGGGTATAGCCGCAAGGCAGCAGAGGTTTAAAATCAGAGTTTGTGTTCTCTGTAAAAGTCTTAGGCACATATATATAGCTAGGGTGCCTAAGACTTTTGCACAGTACTGTATATTGGTTAAGATAGGAAGGAGGCAGGGAAACAGAAATAAGAGTGCTTAGCTTTGTATTAGCTCAGTAGTATTGTGTTATTTGGTAACTTACTCGCTGCCCATTACACCTGCTGGTATTTAGGACATAATGAAGGGACTCGATCTTTGTCTGTCCTGCGTGACTCAGACGTAGAAGGATTCTTCATTGCTGTTTCCGAAGCGATTTTGTTTGACCAGTCAGAGTTGTTAACCCTGAGCTGAACCCCCAAACCTGGAGTTTGGCCTTAGTCTCTTAGTCTGGCTTTTACCCCTGACCTGTTTGGCATGGGTGACTCTACCAAGAGCCAAAGCATAAAGCCCTGACTCCAGCCAATACAGCTTTCTGGGTCATTGAGGCACACAAACCTCCAAACCAGGACAAGGTTGCAGACCTCTTGGAGGTATTTGGTAACTGGAAAGACATAATATACAGTACTGAGTAAAAGTCTTAGCCATCCTAGCTATATATATGTGCCTAAGACTTTTGCACTG
Source organism: Mobula hypostoma (assembly GCF_963921235.1). Classification (NCBI taxonomy): domain Eukaryota; kingdom Metazoa; phylum Chordata; class Chondrichthyes; order Myliobatiformes; family Myliobatidae; genus Mobula; species Mobula hypostoma. The sequence continues at coordinate 19,041,403 of NC_086116.1, read as the reverse complement.
TACTGTATGTCTTGATAAGAAGTACAGGAAATGCAGAAATCAATAATTTTATCCACAAGGCACATCCTTAAAGTCAGAAGTCCATCCAAAAAGACATCAGAAGCTTAGCACTCTGCAGTGACCCGTGTTGAATTTCAATGGAGTTATGGAGTTTGACATTTAAATTAAGCTTTGACTGTTGCTGATGTGCAGCTCCTGTGGATAAATTATATGTGTGCGAGTCAGAGATGCATCATTGCCGTTTGAAATTGCTGTTTTCACCTCGCTTGCATGAAATATATTTACACAGAGTGTGTTACAACAGCCTTTGTCAAGTGATAACCAGGCAGTCATTGTGCAAAATAATAGTGGTGAGGGAAAGGGACAAGCCATTAATGTATTTGAAGTTTGAGATATTTTTGAGGGAAATGTGTTTATTGTGGTGAAAATTATATATGTTACTCAGTTAGGAATGGTGTGCTTGGCTGGAAGGATATGTTTTGATGCTGAACTGTCAGTCAACCAGACTGACTAATGCTAAATAACTACCTGATCAATATCTTTAATAGTGAGGGATATCTATTGTGTTCAGGTGGATGTTTAATTAGGACTACAAACCCAGCAGGGGCAGGAAAGGAGTAAATGAACACATGTAGCCTTTCAAAAGGAAGCATGGTTAAAATAATATGTTTCAAGGCTAATCAATACTTTAATGATCCATCATGAAAGGATGGCTGAAACGATATTTTCCCTGAATTTAGCCTTTTTGGACAGAGATAAGTTATTTCTACATTTTTCTGGAGTCTTAAGAGAATAATTGAAAACTAAATTCTTAAGGGAATTATCTTTGAATAATTATGTATATGAAGCCCAATCAATTGGAGTCTCAGCATCAGAATAAGAATCGTGTTTATTATCACTGACATAAGCCGTGAAATTTGTTGGATTCTTTTCTTATTGGCTGCATTCTTCATTTCAGCTCTTCAGATGCATGTATTTCTGTAAATTTACTATTTTCAACAACTAGGCAAGGTTTTACCATGTTTTATAAATTATTCAGATTACCTGTAAACTATTGACTGGTACATTATTTGATAAATTCGTAGATATTTATTATGTTCAGCCTTTTTATCTACATGTTGAAAAACTGTGAGTGATCTGAAACATAGAAACATAGAAAATAGGTGCAGGAGTAGGCCATTCGGCCCTTTGAGCCTGCACCGCCATTCACTACGATCATGGCTGATCATCCAACTCAGAACCCTGTACCAGCCTTCCCTCCATACCCCCTGATCCCTTTAGCCACAAGGGCCATATCTAACTCCCTCTTAAATATGGCCAATGGACTGGCCTCAACTGTTTCCTGTGGCAGAGAATTCCACAGATTCACCACCCTCTGTGTGAAGAAGTTTTTCCTAATCTCGGTCCTAAAAGGCTTCCCCTTTATCCTCAAACAGTGCCCCCTCGTTCTGGACTTCCCCAACATTGGGAACAATCTTCCTGCATCTAGCCTGTCCAATCCCTTTAGGATTTTATACGTTTCAATAAGATCCCCCTCAATCTTCTAAATTCCCATGAGTATAAGCCTAGTCGATCCAGTCTTTCATCCTGCCATCCCAGGAATCAATCTGGTGAACCTTCTTTGTACTCCCTCTATGGCACGAATGTCTTTCCTCAGATTAGGGGACCAAAACTGCACACAATACTCCAGGTGTGGTCTCACCAAGGCCTTGTACAACTGCTGTAGTACCTCTCTGCTCCTGTACTCGAATCCTCTTGCTATGAATGCCAGCATACCATTCGCCTTTTTCACCGCCTGCTGTACCTGCATGCCCACGTTCAATGACTGGTGTATAATGACACCCAAGTCTCGTTGCACCTCCCCTTTTCCTAATCGGCCACCATTCAGATAATAATCTGTTTTCCTGTTTTTGCCACCAAAGTGGATAACCTCACATTTATCCACATTAAATTGCATCTGCCATGAATTTGCCCACTCACCTAACCTATCCAAGTCACCCTGCATCCTCTTAGCGTCCTCCTCACAGCTAACACTGCCGCCCAGCTTCGTGTCATCCACAAACTTGGAGATGCTGCATTTAATTCTCTCATCTAAGTCATTAATATATATTGTAAACAACTGGGGTCCCAGCACTGAGCCTTGCGGTACCCCACTAGTCACTGCCTGCCATTCTGAAAAGGTCCTGTTTATTCCCACTCCTTGCTTCTTGTCTGCCAACCAATTCTCTATCCACATCAATACCTTACCCCCAATACCGTATACTTTAAGTTTGCACACTAATCTCCTGTGTGGGACCTTGTCAAAAGCCTTTTGAAAATCCAAATATACCACATCCACTGGTTCTCCCCTATCCACTCTACTATTTACATCCTCAAAAAATTCTATGAGATTCGTCAGACATGATTTTCCTTTCACAAATCCATGCTGACTTTGTCCGATGATTTCACCGCTTTCCAAATGTGCTGTTATCACATCTTTGATAACTGACTCTAGCATTTTCCCCACCACCGATGTTAGGCTAACCGGTCTATAATTCCCCGGTTTCTCTCTCCCTCCTTTTTTAAAAAGTGGGGTTACATTAGCCACCCTCCAATCCTCAGGAACTAGTCCAGAATCTAAAGAGTTTTGAAAAATTATCACTAACGCATCCACTATTTCTTGGGCTACTTCCTTAAGCACTCTGGGATGCAGACCATCTGGCCCTGGGGATTTATCTGCCTTTAATCCCTTCAATTTACCTAACACCACTTCCCTACTAACGTGTATTTCCCTCAGTTCCTCCATCTCACTAGACCTTCTGTCCCCTACTATTTCCGGAAGATTGTTGATGTCCTCCTTAGTGAAGACAGAACCAAGGTAGTTATTCAATTGGTCTGCCATGTCCTTGTTCCCCATAATCAATTCACCTGTTTCTGTCTGTAGGGGACCTACATTTGTCAATTAAACACCTAACCTGGTTTTCCTGCTTTACTTCATTGTTACCCCTCTGTCACATATTCTTCTAGAGACTTAACTACTTATTTCAGGCTGACACTTCAGTAGCACCGTTGAGCCCTCTGGAGACGTCGTGGGCTTATCAACGAAACGTCAAAGAAGGAGGGTGCCCACCTAATGACCCCAGTGACGTACCTACCCTCCCTCCTTGTCACCACTCCAAACCCACTGCCAACATCGAGAGTGCCGACTTACCATAGGGATTGAAACATCAAGTCCTAGTAGCTCTACTCTACGGAGGGAGCTTTGCACTGTCAAAGGTTCTGTCTGGATGAGTGTTAATTGATAGTAGGCTGCCACATTATTTATATTGTGTACTGTGACTAACCTTAGAAGTGCTTAGCTGACAACAAAACATTTTAAGAATGACCTGAGGTCATAAAAGGCATCATTTAAGTGTAGGTTTTGTGTTTCCTGCCGCCTTCTCTTTCTTTTCCATTGATTTAATTTTTAAAAAAATCAGATATGCAGTTACATGGTTCCCACTGCATCACTCCCTGCTTCATGATACTGCTTCAGATCAGTTTAAACCTGATTAGAGATGGAATACTGTACAACATTTTGGCCTGAAATTTTCCACAGCATAAGACAGCAGTTCTGTGTAGAGCCTTCCATTTCTGGGTTTAACCTTAACCAAGATGGAGTCTAGGTTAGATTTGGGCATATCAGTAGTGAATGTATTGATCTGGCATTCCAAGTAAATTCCAGGTATTTGTAGTACTATACTAAGAACTCCCTCCCCTTAAGAGCACTCTGGTTTAATGAGCAACTTCACGTACAGCTCATCTTAGAATAGAAGGAGTAAAATAAGGAATACAGTATCCGAGACATCTTCAAGGAGTGATGCCTCCAAAAGGTGGCGCCCATCATTAAAGACCCCCACCGTTGAGGACCACCTCTTCCTCTCTGCCATCTGATTTCTGAATTAACGTTGAGCCCATGTACACTATGTCACTACTTTTTAAAAATTTCTGTTTTGCACTACTTATTTAACATAACTTTTAATTCAGTTTTTAAAATATTATCATTGTACTGCTGCTACAAAGTTAACAAATTTCACGACATATGCCGGTGATATTAAACCTGATTCTGATTCAGATGCTAATTCTGATTCTGATCCTCTGCATTAATTTTATAATGAATGCTTTTGTAGTGTTTCTGTATTATTTAAGAACTGCATATAAAATTTCCTGCTTAAATTGTTGCCATACTTCATTGATTTTGCTGATGTTTTCTGTGTGAATTTTAATAGTTCCTTCTGAAGCAAAACGTGAATCTCATTTTTTTGTCTCTAGGTTACATTGCTTTCCTTTGTAGTTGAAACTGAGAGCACTTTCCTTGATTACATCAGAGGGGGGTGAGTACTTAAATGTTTTCTGTTTAGATTTTGTGTAACGCACACATCCTAAATGTGAAACAGCTTAAATTAAAGCAGCAGTTTAATGTTTAAATCACGATAGTCCATGAATGTCAGATTATTGTCAGTATTCGTCAGGAAGGAGGGGTCAAGCAACTATAAATCTAACCAATCAATTCTACAGAAAGTAAAAGTTTGATGGCTATGTTAGTCTGTCCTATGTAGCTGTGAATTTCTTTAAACCCAACTTCAAATTTACATATGTTATGCAGACCTTCCACACTTGCAGCAGTTTGAGTTTAAGGTTTTTAAAGAAATTTGTCACTCTAGTATACATCAGGAGGATCTGGTCCTAAATCAACACCATTCAACATCACATGCTTGTACTCAAAATATTATTTTGCTGAACAATTAATGATTGAATTTAAATCATCTGCAATGATTGAATGAATTTTTCTCAGTAAAAATGCTCATATGTCCCATTCAATAAAAATGATGACTATAATATGTTTTCAGATTTGATAACTGGAATTATACTTAGACAGCATAGAAAGGGCACTTTGACCTTTCAAATGATTAAAAATATACTTATTATCAAAGAATGTATAATTCATACAACCCTGCATTCATCCCATCCGTTCTACCGATTTTATGCACTAATCCCATTTACTCACATTAGGACCTTTTATTGGCCATTCTGGATCTCTGTGACTTCCCTACCAGAATGGAAGAAACATTATCAGTGCTTTGTATCATTCTACAGCTGTAGAATACGTTCAGTATATTAATTGCAAAGCCTGATTTTCATCCTATTATTAGTTCAGTTGGTAACTGAGACACAGTAATACCATGAAATCCTCAGTTACACTCTGAGCAGTTTTGGACTGAATCAGTTGAGCATGAGGGAATTAAATATTTGGAGTAGTTTTCTATGACGAGCACAATGACTGGGGTTCAATCTTAACCTCTGGCGCTCTCTAAGTGGAATTTGCATGTTATCCCTCAAACTGATTTGGTTTCCTTCGAGTGCTCAGTTTCTTCCAGCATATGGAAAGGTACATATGTTATAGGATAATTGTAAGTTGGTCCTAGTGTTGTAGGTCAGAGGTAGAATCTGGGCAGAATTGATAGGAATGCAAGAGACGAGGTTACAGTGAAAATTAGGGGACAATAGGTTTGCTTAATGAGCCACCTTAGACCTGGCAGGACAAAATAATATTTCCATATCAGAAAAAAATATGGAAATATAATGAAAGTCTTTTTTGGCTTTTAATCCAGAATGTTATATTGTAGTAGCAGCTTTTCATGCAGTTGAATTTCTGAACTATAGCTTGTTAAAGAAAGTTCTTTGTGGGCACAGTTAATTCATAGTATCCAACCCCATTAATATTTGATTCTTTTCATTTAGGTTTGTACCTAAATAAAAAAGCTTTCAAAGTGGTATTCAGCGTGAAGGAGGGGGCCCAATACATTGTTCTATAAAATTCAGCGAAGAGATGCCACATTCAATAGGCTGGTCTTCCAGTTGCATGGTTTGCAGCTTACGCAGTGTATCAAAACTACTCCCTAGTCATCATATCAACCACTCAAATTTTCTGTTTGCAGTTATAACCAGTGGACTGACCTGTAGCTAGTGTGTGCCCTGTTCAGGGAATCAAAATCAGATTATTTGAATATTGTGGATAAAGTAAATAATTGCAGAGAATTGTGCATTTCCTTGAATTGGAAGTATTCATAAGGATTTGAATGAAATGAGGATTCTTCAAATATTTATTAACCAAATAACAGCGGGATTAAAAATATGAAATATTTCAGAATATACTACTGCAGAAAATTAAATTTTCTACTGAAATTGTATGTCTCATATCCCTGAACTGTACATTTCTATCCCAGATCAAATTAACTGCACACTAGAAAGCAGTCAACCAAAATGCAATATCATGCCTTAATTAATGTAATTAATGTTTAACATTGGCAAAATGAGAAGAGGCCATTTTAAACAATTATATAGAGATTTTGCCTATTTGTGTGGCTCAAGAAATTGTATTAATTAATTTAACTTACCCACTGGAAAGAGATTGTTGCAATTGAAAATATTTTTCTGAGGAAATATTGAAATGATTTAGCAACAACATTTGCTGAGTGGATTGAGAGATAAATTGAATAACCTCTAAAATTAGCCATGAATTGTGATGGTGATCCACTTTTGCTGAATGATGCTAATGCAGACAGCATGCTGAACTGAGCCCAGAATCATTGGTGGTTAACTTTACTGCACTTTTAAAAGCCACCCTGTTTCAGTGTGTTGAAGCCAATGTATGCAGTTATGCACCTAGTGAAACTGATTTAACAAGCAGATAGTAGATGCACTCAGTGGGGGACCGGGTGGGGGGAGGGTGGGGAGGAAGACTATATTCTGAGAGAATGGAAACTTGTATTTAATAATGTGAGTTCTCCTCAATCAATGAATTTATGCAAATGTATCACTGCAATTTAAATATTTTTATTGATATTTTTCACATTAACTGAAGGAGTATACAAGGACAGAACAGTGTAATGAAGACGAAGCAGGAACTGTGACAATACAAATGCAGAGTGGAACAAGAGAAAGATTTAAATTATGCCCATGAAGTAAAACTGGCAAAAATAAGGCCATCTGTGTGTCTTGCAGCTACATTCTTAGACAGCAAGCATATGTCCTCTGGGTTCAGTAACCCAACACCAGCTCCCAAGACTACAGTGCAAGTTACAGTTTTGATCTTGCAGATGTGCAGTTTGTATTATTTGTGTATAGGAAAAGAAAGTCACATCTCTTCTGAGACCAAAATTTAAGCATTGTTACTTATGATCTGATAAAGGTTTGTAAGAGTGGTGGGAGTGTGGAATGAGCTGGCAGATGAAGTGGTAAATGTGGGCACACTTTTAACATTTAAGAAAAACGTGGACTGGTACATGGGTGAGAGGGGATATGGTCCGGGTGCAGGTCAGTGGGACTAGGCAAAAAAATGGTTTGGCACAGCCAAGGAAGGCCAAAAGGCCTGCTTCTGTGCTGTAGTGTTCTATGGTTCTAAGATTATGAGAGGCATAGACAGAGTAGACAGCTGGTATCTTTTCTCAGGGTTGAAGTGTCTTATACAGAGGACATGAGAGTGGGTAGGTTCAAAGCAGATGTACAAGGCAAATTTTTTTTACACAGAGGGTGGTGAATGCCTGGACTGTGGTATAGGCAGAGACCGTTGGAGCGTTTAATAGGATATTAGATAGGCACATGAATGTGCAGGAAATGGAAGGATATGGACATTATGTCGGCAGAAAGGATTAGTTTAGTTGTCCATTTAATTACTAATTTAATTGGTTCGGCTCTACATTGTGGGCTGAAGGGCCTGTTTCTGTGCTGGTCTGTGAATTTCAAACAATGACTCTTGGTTTGATAAAGAAATCAGCTGTTTATTTTTAGATTGTCAGGACACGCAGTCCTCGTTTATTGTCATTTAGAAATGCATGCATTAAGAAATGATACAGTGTTCCTCCAGCACGAGGAATTCTGCAGATGCTGGAAATTCAAGCAACACACATCAAAGCTGCTGGTGAACGCAGCAGGCCAGGCAGCATCTCTAGGAAGAGGTACAGTCGACGTTTCGGGCCGAGACCCTTTGTCAGGGCTAACTGAAAGAAGAGCTAGTAAGAGATTTGAAAGTGGGAGGGGGAGGGGGAGATCCGAAATGATAGGAGAGGACAGGAGGGGGGGGGGGGATGGAGCCAAGAGCTGGACAGTTGATTGGCAAAAGGGATATGAGAGGATCATGGTACAGAAGGCCCAGGGAGAAAGAAAAGGGGGAGGGGGGGGAAACCCAGAGGATGGGCAAGAGGTATAGTGAGAGGGACAGAAGGAGAAAAAGGAGAGAGCGAAAAAGAAAGTGTGTATATAAATAAATAATGGATGGGGTACGAGGGGGAGGTGGGGCATTAGCGGAAGTTAGAGAAGTCAATGTTCATGCCATCAGGTTGGAGGCTACCCAGACGGAATATAAGGTGGTGTTCCTCCAACCTGAGTGTGGCTTCACCTTCACAGTAGAGGAGGCCGTGGATAGACATGTCAGAATGGGAATGGGACGTGGAAATAAAATGTGGGGCCTTTGGGAGATCCTACTTTCTCTGGTGGACAGAGTGTAGGTGTTCAGCGAAACGATCTCCCAGTCTGCGTCGGGTCTCACCAATATATAGAAGGCCACATTGGAGCACTGGACGCAGTATATCACCCCAGCCGACACACAGGTGAAGTGTCGCCTCACCTGGAAGGACTGTCTGGGGCCCTGAATGGTGGTAAGGGAGGAAGTGTAAGGGCATGTGTAGCACTTGTTCTGCTTACAAAGATAAGTACCAGGAGGGAGATCGGTGGGGAGGGATTGGGGGGACGAATGGACAAGGGAGTCGTGTAGCGAGCGATCCCTGCGGAAAGCGGGGGGGGGGGAGGGAAAGATGTGCTTAGTGGTGGGATCCCGTTGGAGGTGGTGGAAGTTACGGAGAATAATATGTTGGACCTGGAGGCTGGTGGAGTGGTAGGTAGGGACAAGGGGAACCCTATTCCTAGTGGGGTGGCGGGAGGATGGAGTGAGAGCAGATGTGCGTGAAATGGGGGAGATGCGTTTGAGAGCAGAGTTGATGGTGGAGGAAGGGAAGCCCCTTTCTTTAAAAAAGGAGGACATCTCCCTCGTCCTGGAATGAAAAGCCTCATGCTGAGAGCAGATGCCCTGGAATGAAAAGCCTCATCCTGAGAGCAGATGCATCATCCCCTTCTCGCAATTAAAAATGCCATCCCCTTCTTGCAATTCCTCCGTCTCCGCCGCATCTGCTCTCAGGATGAGACTTACAGCAGTGCAGAACAATACCATAATTTGATAAAGAACAGACCATGGGCACGGTAAGAAAAAAGTCTCAAGTCCCGATCGACTCCTATAGTCCCCGATAGCAGGCGGCAAAAAGGGAGAAACTCCCCTGCCGTAAACCTCCAGGCACCGATAACTGACAACTGCCGATGCATTGGAAGCACCCGACCACAGCCGACTGAGTCCGTCCGAAAACTTCGAGCCTCCGATATAGCCTCCCGAGCGCCATCCTCTGCCAAGCGCCTTCGACCTCGTCCCGGCTCCCAAAACAAGCAAAGCCGAGGACTCAGAGGCCTACTCCTCTGGAGATTCCGGCCACACAGTAGCAGCGGCAGCAAAGCGGGCATTTCAGAAGTTTCTCCAGATGTTCCTCCGCACTCTCATGTCTGTCTCCATTAAATCAGAATTGTGCACAGTACCTACTTAACAAATACAAATATCATTCCGGAGCGGCCGCGTGCGCTGTGTCACGCCGCCATCTTCTCCTGCTCCTCCTCCTCTGTTAGGAGCTCTTTTGTGACACTTTCGTACACAGATCTTTGATGCCCATCAGATTATTCAGCCTCAATTTTCATTTCCCTATGTTGCCAAAAATCAGCAGTGGAATAATGCAATCTCCAACCAAACTAAACAGTGATTCATGTACTATAAACTTGATCAGCCTTTTGAAAATTGCAAGGAAAATGAATTAAAGTGTCACCCAGGGCACAAAGGATTACTTAAAGGATTACCAGGATGGATACATACCTGGTTCTTACTAAAATGAGAGAAAATAAATGGTGTGGGACTCAATGTTTGCAAGAGCACAGTTAGACTGGGATTAACTTGCTTGGAGCAAAGAAGATAAAGAAAACATTTAATTGGAGATTTACAAGTTGATGGAAAGGGTGGACTGTAGGAAGTGGTTTCATTAGCAGAGGACTTGAGGACCAGAGGGTGCAGATTTAGAGTTTGGACAGAGGATAAAACAGCAAAGATTTTTTATGGAGATGAATATCTGCTTTTGTGCTATTTCAATTGAAGAACTTTATGACTGACCGGGTGAGCAATAGAGTCAAACAATACAGAAGCAGGCTATTTAACCCACTGAGTCCGTGCCAATGATCAAGCACCCAATTCCCATAGTCCTACATTAGTTCCCATTTTACTCATTTCCTCCATTCCCAGCAACTCCTCTTTACCCTCCAATTCTCCGCCGCCTTCTTCCACCCCTACCTCTACCCGCTTCTGTCATTCACGTACTTGAGGGCAGTTTACAGTAGCCTATTACCTTACCATTCAGAAAGAGGTTTAATATCACCAACATATGTCATGAAATTTGTTGTCTTTGCAGCGGCAGCACAATGCAATACAGTGGCCTCATTTTCAGGAAACTGGAACACCAGTTCCTGTTGGATTTGGGTGTTTTTATGATCCAGAGGTTCGGAATTCAAGAATGCGGCAAAAAACTTGTTGCTTACGGCTGTTTTATTAAGTGTTACAAGAATGAAAGAGTGAACAAAAGAGAACAGAGAACAAGGAAGTTATGGTTGTCTTATACAAAAAAAAATTATCCCTGACTAAAAAGATGATAACATTCCAGTGATATCAGATAACCCATAGAATAGCCAGATTCAAGTGGCAGGACACCTGCTGCAGGAAAACTAAGAAGCTTCTCAAAAAATACAGAAGCCTCTCTACTATAATTACTGGAAAATTCACTGAACAATTACACACATACCCTTCGAGGCTATTTCATTAGATACCTCCTGTATCTAATAAAGTGCCCACTGAGTGTATGTTTATGGTCTTCTGCTGCTGAAACCCGTGCACATTGAGGTTCGACGCGTTGCACATTCAGAGATGCTCTTTGGCACACAACTGTTGTATCACGTGGTTCTTTGAGTTCCTGACGCCTTCCTATCAGTTTGAACCAGTCTGGCCATTCTCCTTTGACCTCTCTCATTCACACGGCATTTTCACCCACAGAACTACAAGGAAAATAACAATTCTACACCCTTTTCCAACAAAAGGAAACCTACAGGTAGAATGTACATACCCCACACAGATAGCACAGGACTGAACTGTGAGATATCAAGTGTATCAGCTACACTTTGGTCATACCTGAACCACCAAACACTCAGAAATGTATGCAGCTAATCAAAATTTGCGGAGTTCATCATCTGACCTACAAGAGTCACCATCGACTGTGATATCGGATTCTGTAACACTATGACATCACTCTTTTTCTCCAGTAAAAAAAGCTCTTCTTTTCCCACTTCTATGTACTGGAAAAATTTACCATATCTACAGTGGCTTATCAAATAAACAGATTACAAAGCTGGTTAAAAAATAATTCAAGACTGATATCAAGTAAAACTTCATGCATTACATTGTCAAGCCCTGATAATGGTAGGGTAGGGGGAACCTGGAGTGAATTCAGTGTTAAAATGATGTAAAAGGAGTGAAATTAAATACGACAACTATGTAAATGAGAAATACTATAACTTGTGATTTATCTTTTTGAGCAGTTGTAGCACTGGCAATCCAAAGCTAAGACTTCAATTAATCAAAAGAATCAGAATGGTTCTTGTCAGTGCTGCCTTCTCCACTCAGCTTTCAGGCAAATATCTGTCCCTTAACACCCATCTCCACGTTGGAAATAAAACCATACAGCACGATGGTGTAGTGGTTCGCTCAACGCTCTACAGTACAGGCGTCCCGGGTTCAATTCCCGCTGCTGCTGTATTCTCCCCGTGACCCTGTCTGTTTCCTCTGGGTGCTCTGGTTTCTCCTCACAGTCGCAAGAAGTCCCAGTTGGTAGGTTCATTTGTCATCGTAAATTAGGCTGGGATTATATAGGCGGAATGCAGGGCGGCGCAGCTCAAAGGCCTGAAAGGGCCTACTGCCCGCTGTAGCTCAATAAATAAATTTAAAAAATGAAGAGTGAACCATTTTTTGCGGAGTGAGCCGGGAGCAGAGTGAAGGCTTAAGGGCTTCAGCTGAACGGGCTTAGGCGTAAACGGGAGAGGCGAGGAAGGTTTGGTATTCATTTTTTGTTGTTATTTGAAGAGAGGGGGAATATGAGTGTGAGGGCAGCTTGTTGTTCTCGGTGCCGGATGTGGGAGGCCCTGGAGTCTCCAACCCTCCTGGATGTCCACATCTGCGCCAAGTGCGCCGAGATGCAGCTCTTAAGGGACCGCGTTAGGGAACTGGAGCTGCAGCTCGATGACCTTCGTCTGGTCAGGGAGAGTGAGGAGGTGACAGAGAGGAGTTACGGGCAGGTGGTCACACCGGGGCCACGGGAGGCAGACTAGTAGGTCACGGTTAGGAGGGGGAAGGGGAGGAGTCAGGTAATAGAGAGTACCCCAGTGGCTGTGGCTGTGCCCCTTGTCAATAGGTACTCCTGTTTGAGTACTGATGGGGGGGACAGCTTACCCTGTGGAAGCAACAGAGGCCGTGCCTCCGGCACAGAGTGCGGCCCTGTAGCTCAGAAGGGCGGGGAAAGGAAGAGGAGGGCAGTTGTAATAGGGGACTTGATAGTAAGGGGGTCAGATAGGCAATTCTGTGGACGCAGTCCAGAGACCCGGATGGTAGTTTGCGTCCCTGGTGCCAGGGTCCGGGATATTTCTGATCGCGTCCAAGATATCCTGAAGTGGGAGGGTGAGGAGCCAGAGGTCATGGTACATATAGGTACCAGTGACATAGGTAGGAAAAGGGAAGAGGTCCTGAAAGGAGAATATAGGGAGTTAGGAAGGGAGTTGAGAAAAAGGACCGCAAAGGTAGTAATCTCGGGATTACTGCCTGTGCCACGCAACAGTGAGAGTAGGAATGCAAGGAGGTGGAGGATAAATGCGTGGCTGAGGGATTGGAGCAGGGGGCAGGGATTCAAGTTTTTGGATCATTGGGACCTCTTTTGGCGCAGGTGTGACCTGTACAAAAAGGATGGGTTACACTTGAATCCTAGGGGGACCAATATCCTGGCAGGGAGATTTGCAAGGGCTACTGAAGTGACTTTAAACTAGAATGGTTGGGGGGGGGGAATCAAATTAAAGAGACTAGGAGAGAGGAGTTTAGTTCACAACAGGGGGATGGGAACCAGTGCAGAGAGTCAGAGGGGTGTAAAGTGAGGGTAGAAGCAAAAAGTAGTAAGGAGAAAAGTAAAAGTGGCAGGCCGGCAAATCCAGGGCAAAAATCAAAAGGGCCACTTTTCAACATAATTGTATAAGGGCTAAGATGTTGTAAAAGCGAGCCTGAAGGCTTTGTGTGTCAATGCAAGGAGCATTCGTAACAAGGTGGATGAATTAAAAGTGCAGATTGGTATTAATGAATATGATATAGTTGGGAATCACAGAGACATGGCTCCAGGGTGACCAAGGACAGGAGCTCAACATTCAGGGATATTCATTATTCAGGAGGGATAGACATGAAAGAAAAGGAGGTGGGGTAGCATTGCTGGTTAGAGAGGAGATTAACGCAATAGAAAGGAAGGACATTAGCCGGGAGGATGTGGAACCGATATGGGTAGAGCTGCATAACACTAAGGGGCAGAAAACGCTGGTGGGAGTTGTGTACAGGCCACCTAACAGTAGTAGTGAGATTGGGGATGGTATTAAACAGGAAATTAGAAATGCGTGCAATAAAGGAACAGCAGTTATAATGGGTGACTTCAATCTACATGTAGACTGGGTGAACCAAATTGGTAAAGGTGCTGAGGAAGAGGATTTTTTGGAATGTATGCGGGATGGTTTTTTGAACCAGCATGTCGAGGAACCAACGAGAGAGCAGGCTATTCTGGACTGGATTTTGAGCAATGAGGAAGGGTTAATTAGCGATCTTGTCGTGAGAGGCCCCTTGGGTAAGAGTGACCATAATATGGTGGAATTCTTCATTAAGATGGAGAGTGACATAGTTAATTCAGAAACAAAGGTTCTGAACTTAAAGAAGGGTAACTTTGAAGGTATGAAACGTGAATTAGCAAAGATAGACTGGCAAATGGCACTTAAAGGGTTGACGGTGGATATACAATTTCAAGCATTTAAAGATCGCATGGATGATCTACAACAATTGTTCATCCCAATTTGGCAAAAGAATAAATCAGGGAAAGTAGTGCACCCGTGGCTGACAAGGGAAGTTAGGGATAGTATCAATTCCAAAGAAGAAGCATACAAATTAACCAGAAAAAGTGGCTCACCTGAGGACTGGGAGAAATTCAGAGTTCAGCAGAGGAGGACAAAGGGCTTAATTAGGAAAGGGGAAAAAGATTAGAGAAAACTGGCAGGGTACATAAAAACTGACTGTAAAAGCTTTTATAGATATGTGAAAAGAAAAAGATTGGTTCAGACAAATGTAGGTCCCCTACAGACAGAAACAGGTGAATTGATCATGGGGAGCAAGGACATGGCAGACCAATTGAATAACTACTTCGGTTCTGTCTTCACTAAGGAGGACATAAATAATCTTCCGGAAATAGTAGGCGACAGAGGGTCCAGTGAGATGGAGGAACTGAGGGAAATACATGTTAGTAGGGAAGTGGTGTTAGGTAAATTGAAGGGATTAAAGGCAGGTAAATCCCCAGGGCCAGATGGTCTGCATCCTAGAGTGCTTAAGGATGTAGCCCAAGAAATAGTGGATGCATTAGTGATAATTTTTCAAAACTCGTTAGATTCTGGACTAATTCCTGAGAATTGGAGGGTGGCTAATGTAACCCCACTTTTTAAAAAAGGAGGGAGAGAGAAACCGGGGAATTATAGACCGGTTAGCCTGACCTCGGTGGTGGGGAAAATGCTAGAGTCAGTTATCAAAGATGTGATAACAGCACATTTGGAAAGCGGTGAAATCATCGGACAAAGTCAGCAT
Source organism: Mobula hypostoma (assembly GCF_963921235.1). Lineage (NCBI taxonomy): Eukaryota > Metazoa > Chordata > Chondrichthyes > Myliobatiformes > Myliobatidae > Mobula > Mobula hypostoma. The sequence continues at coordinate 19,026,327 of NC_086116.1, read as the reverse complement.
GGATTTGTGAAAGGAAAATCATGTCTGACGAATCTCATAGAATTTTTTGAGGATGTAACTAGTAGAGTGGATAGGGGAGAACCAGTGGATGTGGTATATTTGGATTTTCAAAAGTCTTTTGACAAGGTCCCGCACAGGAGATTAGTGTGCAAACTTAAAGCAAATGGTATTGGGGGTAAGGTATTGATGTGGCTAGAGAATTGGTTGGCAGACAGGAAGCAAAGAGTGGGAATAAATGGGACCTTTTCAGAATGGCAGGCGGTGACTAGTGGGGTACCGCAAGGCTCAGTGCTGGGACCCCAGTTGTTTACAATATATATTAATGACTTAGATGAGGGAATTAAATGCAGCATCTCCAAGTTTGCGGATGGCAGAGTTAGCTGTGAGGAGGATGCTAAGAGGATGCAGTGTCACTTGGATAGGTTAGGTGAGTTGGCAAATTCATGGCAGATGCAATTTAATGTGGATAAATGTGAGGTTATCCACTTTGGTGGCAAAAACAGGAAAACAGATTATTATCTGAATGGTGGCCGATTAGGAAAAGGGGAGGTGCAACGAGACCTGGGTGTCATTGTACACCAGTCATTGAAAGTGGGCATGCTGATACAGCAGGCGGTGAAAAAGGCGAATGGTATGCTGGCATTCATAGCAAGAGGATTCGAGTATAGGAGCAGGGAGGTACTACTGCAGTTGTACAAGGCCTTGGTGAGACCACACCTGGAGTATTGTGTGCAGTTTTGGTCCCCTAATCTGAGGAAAGACATCCTTGCCATAGAGGGAGTACAAAGAAGGTTCACCAGATTGATTCCCGGGATGGCAGGACTTTCATATGATGAAAGACTGGATCGAGTAGGCTTATATTCGTTGGAATTTAGAAGATTGAGGGGGGATCTTATTGAAACATATAAAATCCTAAAGGGATTGGACAGGCTAGATGCAGGAAGATTGTTCCCGATGTTGGGGAAGTCCAGAACGAGGGGTCACAGTTTGAGGATAAAGGGGAAGCCTTTTAGGACCAAGATTAGGAAAAACTTCTTCACACAGGGAGTGGTGAATCTGTGGAATTCTCTGCCACAGGAAACAGTTGAGGCCAGTTCATTGGCTATATTTAAGAGGGAGTTAGATGTGGCTCTTGTGGCTAAAGGGATCGGGGGTATGGAGGGAAGGCTGGTACAGGGTTCTGAGTTGGATGATCAGCCATGATCATACTGAATGGCGATGCAGGCTGGAAGGGCCGAATGGCCTACTCCTGCACCTATTTTCTATGTTTCTATGTAAAGCAGAGGTGATTGTAAAAAATATCAAACAGAAACAACTTACTTTGTATCTTTTGAGTGTAAAATATGTAATGGGATTTATGCAAATTGCATTGACATTGCTTCATAAGAGTCATTATGGAATCTAAACATAAAAAGCATTTAATATTTTATAAAACTAATTGATGTTGCTTGAACTGCTGTAGGTTGTAACTTTGTGATGATAGTGTTACCAGCATACTTGCCCCACAGGTTTCATTCAGAAAAGCAGAGGATTAAAATTATCCATAAAATATTCATGGTTTATGGAAGGAAGAATACTATTCACATATTATGATCTCTGATTTTGCTGTTTTGTTGTGCTTCTACTATGACCCATGTTCTAACACTAATAACATGAGGGATTTGGACTGTGTAATATGGCATTTTTCTGTTTGCCCTGCAGGTAACTTCAAGGAACTCAGACATAATGCTTAAATCTCATATGCTTTTAGCACAAGCTGGCCAGAAACCAGCACTGAAGTAACTACACATAAGGGGCAGCAATAGCAGAAAGCACAAATGAGGTTTTAAACATTAAGATATACTTTTTCGAGCAATATTAAGTTTCTGGGGTGTGTATAAGACAACATTCTTTCATGAAGGTTTAACATGGAGGAATTGAAATGCCTGTGACTAAATTACAAATGGGTTGATGGCCTATTATACAACCCCAGTGATTTTGCTTTCTATTAACACTCTCAGAAAAGAAAAATTGAGCATTGTTTGAATTAAGCTGGTGATTATTTTGTACATTTGTGTAGAATGCACTGCTAGCGCAGGTGGTCGAGGCGGACACAACAGGGTCTTTTAAGAGACTCTTAGATAGGTACATGGAGCTTAGAAAAATAGAGGGCTATGCACTAGGGAAATTCTAGGCAGCTTCTAGGAGTAGGTTACATGGTCGGCACAACATTGTGGGCCAAAGGGCCTGTAAATACATAGATTTCTACGTTCTATGTATCTGGATTTGTACATTTTCACTATCCTTCGGACTTGCTATGTTGATTTTAGGGATTTCTTCTATCTTCCATGGGAAAATCAGCCATTTTTACCCCAATGTTTCATGCAATAGTTTTCTTATATTTTCTGGCCCAGTTTCAGGTGCAGGAGTTGAAGGTTTCAGCTTTCCATGCGTTGTTGGTGAGCTTCCCAGAGTGTGAAGCAGGGGATGGCTGTAGCATGCTCTGGAGACCACGTGCTCTGTACTGAGCTTAATTTTCTGAGAATACATGAAAAATGTTTTAAGTATGCCTTTAAGTCAATTATTTACAAAAGCATTCAAGATTTTTTCCCCAAGTAATATCAAGCTTAGTGTTGCTGTTGCCCTTCTAAAAGAAAATAGTTTAGATTATGTCATTTCGTACTTCATACACCAGCTGACAGAAATTTCTGGAAAAGGCAGGAGAAAGTGAGAACCTGTCATAGAATCTTCGAAAGATATTGCCACCTAATAAGTTCAAGTTAATGAAGTTTGGACTTATCCCTATAAATGCTGAAATAATTTTAACTTACTTTGTTAATGAATTTCACCACGCAGACATTTGGGCAAGTGTTATACCCAATGTGTCCAAGGGATAAACTCAGACAACAACCTGATTTTTTTTGGAGTTTTTTTAACCTAAGATGATAGTAGAAGAAAGAACCCATATCTGATTTTGTAGCACCGTCTGATGTTTTTAAATAAAATCATTTCAATCATTGTTAATGGGGAAACGAGAGCTCCTCTGTTTCCCATAATATAGAAGATGCCATCAGCTCACTGAGTCTTTGCTAGTTCCTTGATGAAGAATCATTTCCATTCACTGATATACAACTTAAGATGAATTTTAGACCATGCTCATTTTAATATTTTCAGGTCTCTCAATGAAATCTGATGAATCTAAATATTATCTTGTGAAGGAGTGCAGGGAAGACCAACAAAGGAGGTGGAGGCTGTAATTGTGCATTTGGATGGGATAGTTTTGCTGGACAGTTTTCGAGAGCAACATACACATTCACTTTTCCTCATCCTTTAGTATTTTTTTAAAGATCAGAAGTTGGAACATAAAGAGTACTGTACGTGCCAAAGAGGGACCAACTTCCTGTCTAATAATTGTGGTAGCCAGGTGTTTTGCTCAGAATTAGGAAGGAACCTCCTGAACATTCTGACTTTACAGTACAGCAAGAGCAGTGGTTCCCAATCTGGGGTCCATGGACCTCTTTCTTGATGGTATTGATCCATGGCATAAAAAAGGTAGGGAACCCCTGCATTAAAACAATCTTCAACTTCACAGGGGAATTTGGATGAAGAGCAAAATAATAATCAATACTTACTATGTCAAGCAACATCACTGAAGGGGACAATAGTTTTAATAATGCAGGTCTTTGGTTTCATTCTCAATCCGTCTGACTTGTTACTTTCAAATGATTTTGGAGGCCTTTCAGTCCCAAGTCCTGACCCTTCGCACTTATTTTTCTGAGTTTTCTTTCTCCATTATTTTACAGCTCTCCTATTGTTACTCTTTATTTTACCTTAAAGCAGCAAAATAAGTAGTTTCAAATTAGGGAGAAGATTGAGGTGGTAACTACATTGATCAATGGTGTCCTTAAAGATGGTAAGGTATTTTGAAACAGGAAAAGAGATCAATAGATGGAATGGAATATTTAGGTTTAGATGCATAATGAATCTTTATGTGTAGGTAACTTCCTCCTATAATGTTGCTACACGGCTCGCAATCCAGATTCTGGCCAGCAAAGAGGTCATTTGCAATTCCTGGCACTCAATTAATTGAAATGAACTTCTTGATTGGACAAGCTTGTTCGTAACTTGTCAAAATTAAATGTACTTTGATAATGAATTTCCTTTGAATGTTGAACCTTGAACTTTAAATCAGTGACAAAAGAATCAAATGGCTCATTAAAGGACAATTTGCTGAATCAGTAGCAAGGAGTCTTGTCACAAGAAAAGGATTATTGGATCATGTTTTCTGGATACTTGTGAGCAAAGCGAGTGAAATGGATGGCTCCATCTGACTTGATTCAAGTTCATTACCTTTTCTTGTATGGTTGCTTATTATTGTGTAAGTGCCACGATATAATGTGTGCATGTTTTTAAAATTTGATGATATCTAAAAAGTGCAAGGGATAAATTTTGTTCTATTACAATTTGCTTTATGAAAGTAGATAGGGGAATTTATAATACAAGAGGCTTATTGGACAATTTTGGTTATATAATTTGAAGCAATGTTTTGTCTTTTAGGACACAAATCAATTTCACAGTGGCCATTGATTTTACTGCATCGAATGGTAGGTAGAATGAAATTTTATTTTTTTTAAATCAGTTCATTACTTATTAGACATTATTATTCTTTGACAGTACTGATGATTTACATGTGTAGCATAGAATAATAGAAGTTATTGTTTATCAGTAATATTTTACAAAATTAAATGTACAGACTGGTACCAAGAAAGATAACTTTTCATGATGGCAGCAATTTGTAGAAATGAGACTTTTCAATTTGAAGACAGCTGTTTCTTGAACAATTCCTAACAGGTGAAAATAGAATTATCACCTGGTAGATGGTAGCTTATGAAGGGCTACTTTGGTGGAGATCAGAGGGATGAGGAGTTTGGGGAGGACAATGTGCTGGGCATGAGGATCTAGAGTGGTATAACAGCAGACAAGAGATGGGCGAGTTTAGTGAGCTAGTCGTCAACTTTGACTGCTGCTGGAAGGGAGCATCTTAGCAATTACCAGGAAATTGTATCACGTTTGCAGGAATATCTGTATTGTTTTCCCACTGGCTTCACGTTGATGGAATTGGTCTTGTAATAACTCCTGCTCTTTCTTAATTGATGCACCACTGGCACCTGGTGAATTCCACATAAGTGAGTGTCCTGGCAAACTAAATATCACTTACATGGCTTGCGCATTGGTGAGCTACATCAAGGAGATCCCTGATCAAACATTTATTAGAGCTCCCCATCCGGAAGCTGAAAAGCAAGAGGAACTGTTGACTTAAAAAGCAAGTGATAATACGTGCCACCAGTCTGATCAGTCAGCTAGCCTTCTGGGACATTTCATATGTCTGCCGTCACTTGCAGTAGTGGTCTGAGTTTCCTTCTGCACTCCTTTGACTGCCTCTCTCCATTCATCCACTGCATTTCTGACTGCAATGGTGCTGATCCTTTTTCCCCTCATCATCTACTGCTGTTAATGTGGATATGACCTGACCGCACTTTGAGGCCTCGTTCTTCTGCCCTTAAATAGAAGATATTCTCGCCATACCTTGTGTCTTTGTGATCATCTTTTCACACTGGTCTGGGTCATTAGCTTCTGTAAAAGTTTTGTTCATGAGTTCCAGTTTATTATTTCTGCACTGTCCATGCAACATTGAGAGCTGCTCCTATAGAATACAGCAATCCAACCTACCTCCTCATTTGGTTTCTGTAGTGACACTCAGTCAGGTGAGCAGCAGGATCAAATAAGTACCATTAATTATTTTTCATCTGATTTATATGTTCAATTCCATAATGTTTGGAGGATTTATTTAGTAAATAGCAGAAATAACTCCATTAGTGTTATCAGAATTAAAGTCAGAGTATATTGTATTGGTATTAACCCCACTGATAGCATCCAAGACCATGAGTGTTGATTTATGTTATCTGTTGTCTTGCATCGCTTGCATAGTCCTAACCTTTGCATTCCATATTGATCTCATTATTTGGTGGATCACTTCTACTGTTGAACTTCTGATTTGCCTATTCTTTTCAGAATAAGTTTCAGATTGAGAAGGGGAACAGAAAGGGAGATATTGTACAATGGTTCTGATAATTTTGTCTGGCATCAACACATTTGTGCTGTTTTAGGCAAGAATGAGTAATCGCACATGACTTCCTTTAGATGCTGTTTTGATGGGATTAAAGCTGTAAGTAGTGTGGTGAATATGACACCATTTGCTTCCATGTTTCATTATCTAAGCTTTTGTCCCTTGCCAGTGACTCTGTGCACTAGAAGTTACAGAACCATGGGACAATACATCACGAATGCAGACCCTTTAGTCTCTACCTATATGGTGTCCGCTCAGCAAGTCCCAATTTCCTGTGTTTGGCCCGTACTTTTGAAAGCTCCATCTCTCCATGTGCTTCTTGAATGATACTATTGTACCTGTCTCAACCACTTCCTCTGGCAGCTTGTCACATACACTCACCACCCTTTACATGGAAAAAAAAAATTGCCCTCTACCTTAAATCCATGCTCTCAAGTTTTGGACTCCTTTACCTCGGAAAAAAAGATTGTTACCATTCACAATAGCTATGCCTCTCAAAATTTTAAATATTTCTATTAGTTTGCGCTTCATTTTCCTACATTCCAACGAATAAAGACGTAGTCTGGTCAACCTCTCCCTTTACATCAGGCCACCTTGTCCCGGCAACATCCTCATGTATCTATTCTGCACTCATTCAAATTTAACCGCATCTTTCCTGTAACAGAGTGAGCAAAACTGTACACAGTACTCAAGAGTGACCTCACCTGTGATTTATACAACTGCAACATAATGTCCAACTCCTGTGTTCATTGTCCTGACTGATGAAGGCCAGGCAGTTCCTGATCAAGCCTTGTGCATTTACATCCAAAATATTTCCATAACTAACTAAGGTTCCAATGTTGAAGTAGTCAATTCATTCCATTTTCAATCCTGGACATTTCTGGCATTCCAAGCCTAAACGTTTGAAAACGCAGTGGGCAAACAGTTCTGACCTGAACTTTCCACAGGGCTCGCTCTCACTGTGACAAATATCACTGCTTTTCGAACACGAACACACAAAACTGACTCTATTTAAAAACTGTTCATTCTAAGCAAGGTGTAGTGTCTAATGATTACAAAAGTGAACACTAATAATGCAAGCTAGAAACTCTTCGGTAATTGTCACCTGTTCCATTTAAGTGGCATGCTGTCCCAAATAAATGAAGGGAACCCCAACTATTTTCTCGATTAGTTTTTGTTCCTTAAGAGTTTTCCTTAATAAGTGGCTGCTCGATTAACTGATGGCCTAATTAACCAGAATCCACTGTACTCTAACATAATTTGGCAGTAATCAAAACTTGGGTGGTCCCAAGTTTGCCCTTCTGAAATAAAGGTGAAAGAGGAACATTACACATCATTGGCATCTTGATCCAATCTACTTATCAACTCCATCTTAAAAAATAACTCACATTCCTTCTCTGAAATAGTTGAGGTAACCGCATCCCAATCTTCCCTTGAGTTCCATTATCTTATTACAAGATTGGTTAACTCATGGAGTTTCACACTTCCTGTTATAATTTAGAAACCACCTCCCAATTACATTGTCATTCACAATGGATGAGAATTGAGGCCAATTTGTATCTGATCAAGCACATAGCTCACATAAATGGCACTTAAAGTAGTTTTAGAAACAGTCTTTTCAGTTTCCTCTTATTCTCAATGATGTTAAACCCTTCCCTCTCGAATGGTCTGACTGCCTCTACCTCATTCATGATGCTGAGCAAATTTTGATTTCTTGCTGATAGTATCTCAGTTAACAAGGTATTATGATACAACAAGGCATCGCTCCTGATCTACTCTCCCATTCCTGCTTTCCTCTTCACCCTTCCCCTATGTAAACTGTAAATATAGACAATAACAAATAAGACAAAACAGCTCTTTTACTACTTTATTTTAAATCTGTGTCAGTGTGTTGGAAGTTATTTTACAGTGTCTTTCCTTCAGCTGTTTAATACTTTGCTCTTGGCTGTCACTTGGCTCAATGTCTGAATGTTTCCTCCATGGAGATTTAGTCAGTTATCTCTCTTTCTTATCATATAGCATGATGTTTTATTGTTTAGTTGTCATACATGACTGAGACGTATTCATTTGTCAAGATGATCCACCATGCTTCTGTACATGATCTTTATCTTACTGGTAACCAAAATTACTGCAATATTGAAGTCTCATTGCTAAGTATCATCGTTTGTTCTTCCATGTTCTTAATGATTGTTAGATGAAGCAACACTTTTAAAATATTTGTTAAGTAAGTACACAGACCTCTCCAAGAGAAATTGCATATATCATGATTAAACTTAGTGTCAGACTAATCGGAGGCTGAATTTTCTGCAAATAATTTAATCCAGTTCAGGAGCATATTTGGACATTTTTTTGCCGTAATTTTCTGTTTGTGATTAAAACTGTGCACATGAAATTACAGTTTTATCTCATCCAGAAGAACAAGAAAAGGGGTACAGTCCAATGCGGTAATACATTAAAATACCAGGATACTTGCACAATTTTAATTTCGTCATCCCCAAACATACTGATATATTTTAGTATACTTCGTTTTTTTCCACTTTTAACATTTTCTGTTAGGTCAATATTTAGTTTTCTTTCACTAATTAAAGCATATTTTCTGATTAGTCACAAAATACTTTGTTCATACATATGTAGATTTAATTGGTATGAAGATTTAATCATGACCTTAGACTTCATTTAAAAGTGTCTTTATGTATTTTGTTCCTGACAATAACACACACCACTGAATGTGCAAGTCTGAGCCTCTCACCAGTGGTATCTGAAGCCCAAATTGCCCACTGACATCTGCAGAGAAGTTCTTAAATTATTGAAGCAGCTGGATCTCTTGCAGTTCAAATGTGTTCATCACCTTTTTTTTAAGAGAGTAGAATACATTGTAGCTTTGAGAGCCCAAGTGGTTAATTTGTCACCACTGGAATAATATCCACTTCAAATTAAGCAAGTATTCAGATCAATTAGAGGCTTCTACGCAACTTGTAATATTAATTTTAAGTGACGTTCATTTGCTGAAAGGTACAGGGAGGCAAAGTGAATGAGTTTGAAAAAAAAATCAGTGTTGTGTTTCTTCCTTCAGAAGTCCTTGAAATTCTTTTGGAACTGAAAAGAAAACTAAACTAAAGAAATTCATTGTTACATCACCTAAACTTACAGTATGATCCAAAAAGGATTAAAACAAAAGTTGCAGTTTCACACGGCTTAAGTACTTGCAAAAGAATAGGAAAAGTTTGCAGAGAACTTTGGTGGGTAGACATTCCTATGCTCTGCTCCATCTTCAGCTTGTGGACCACACAGAATTCCCAACTACCACATGGTTCATCATTTCAGATGGTATTAGATGTAACGTTCCCATTCTTTCTTCAGGCGATCTTTTACACTCTGATATGGAGGACCAACTGGTCCTTTGTGGAGTAGAAGGATATGCTTGGAGGATGGAAATATCTTCAGTATTAGGGGTGCCACTGGATCAGCGTGATGGAACAACAGCAGCATTGGGCTTCATGTCAGGGAAGGGAAAAGTGAGCCTAGATAAAAATCCTCATTTAAAATCCATGGATTGGGAAATATTGGTATGGGGTTGGGGTTGTGGCTGTGGAACAGGAGCAGGGGTTAAGGTAGCAGAGAATCAATTGTAATCTCATCTACCATTGTATTGCTGAAATGTGACTGGCCCAGTGATGATCACAGCTGAAACAGCTTATCCCTGCAGTGTTTGAAAGGGAGAAATGTTTGGAGATTCACATCATTCTGTGTATAACCTGTGTATAAGTCACATCAGTCATGTATGGGTGGCTCAGAACTGTCAGGCAGAATTTTCTGAATGTTGCGAAATAGCCTGGAAATGGTGGTAATCATGTTTCACTCCAGGGAAAAATCAGTTGCAAAATACAGGGAAAAATTCAGCAGCATGAACAGTGATTTCCCTAACTTCTGGTAATTAGTCCAGCTCCCTCTTTTTCCGTTCCCCAATCTGGTTACCCTCTCACCCCTTCTTTGCTCCGTAACTGTTCATCACATCCCTCTGGTAACCCTCCTATCCTTTACGTTATAGTCCACTCTCCTCTCCTATTAGATTCCTCCTTCTTCTGGTCTTTACTTCTTCTACCTATCATCTTCCAACTTCTTACTTCATCGCAGCCACCGATCTTCTCCCTCACTTGGTTTCATCTATCACCATCCATCTTGTACTCCTTAGCTCTCTCCCCCCCCCCGCCACTTTATTATTGTGACTTCTGTTCCATTCCTTTCCTGTCATGATGAATGGATCTGACCCATGCCCAGTTACTGCTTTTTATGCCTGCTGGTGTGTAGGGCAGCAATGAATGTCCTCCATCTGCTTGTCCTTGGCCACTCAGATGTAGAAGGATTCTTCATTGCTGTTCCTGTAACAATTTTGTTTTACCACTCAGGGTTGTTAGCCCTGAGCTAAACCCCCAAACCTAGAGGATCAGTAGACCACTCTTAGCCTGGCTTCCACCCTTTGACCTGTGTGACATGGGTGACCCTGCGATTAGCCAAAGCATAAAGCCCTGACCCCAGCCAACATAGTTCTCCAGGTCATTGAGGCACGCAAGCCTTCAAACCACGACAAGGTTGTGGTCCTCTTGGAGGTCAGCCCAAATTGATGAATGTTTATTCCCCTCCATAGATGCTGCCTGACACGCCGAGTTCCTCCAACGCTTTGTGTATATTGCTCAAGATTTCTAGCATCTGCAGTATCTCTTGTGTTAATGATTCACCGAGAATTCCTGGCATTCATATAAATTATACAAATATGAGGGAATTAAAAAGAAATTTGAAATTTGAGTTACTTTTTCCAGGAGTTCTCCCCATGACCACACAGGGTCCGCTGCGTACTCTGGTTTCCTTCCACAGTCAATGACGTACTGGTTAATTGTTCATTGTAAGTTGTCCTGTGATTAGGCTAGTGTTAGATAGGTAGGTTGCTGGGTGGTGCGGCTTGTTGAGCCAGAAGATCCTGTTCTGCACTGTATCTCTAAATAAAAGAATAAATTGAAAATACAGAAATACAGCCATCAAATTTAATAGTTCACAGACTTTTCCAAATAAGTACAATTAGTTTGTCAGATGTTACTTTGTTTATCTAATTAGAGGCAGATTAAATCTTGGTTTAATTACTCCATCTATTTTAACAGCAACCAGTCCCAGTAAACATCTATCTGTGTGCAATCTATCTGTCTTATAAAGAGGAGGATTATCTAGTGAAAAATTGAGTGACTGTATTAAGAAAATTATACTCATATATGGAAAGGAATATATAAATTGTTTGCATTATTGTTCAAAAAGTGATCCTAATGGTGTGGATTTTGAAAAGCTGGAGATCCAAATTGATTAAGAGCTGTAAAAAAAAACCACTTAATTAATGCTCTCCTTTTGAAGTAAATACTCTTGTGTGTTCAGAAAGTCAGAAGGTGATTGATAGAAACTAATTAAATTGTTACAGTTCACTTGTGTTATTTTAAAATTCTGGTTCATAGAGAAGTTGTTCTGCAGGTAAAGGAATAGTCCTCTCATCAAGTTTCTTCCTTAACTTTTCATCCTTACTAATTGTAAAACTCATCATTCTCTCACCCTCTTAGATGCTAATAACTACTTCCCCCCCACCACCATCCTTTCCCTTGATCTTCCCTGCATCATCTCCCAAAATTCCTCAACTACTCATCACTTCTGCGACTAACATCTCACCTCCCCTTCCCAAGATACTTGCACCCTGCTGGCACCATTTTTCCCTTCAATGTCCCAGTCTTATGCTCCCATTCTCTCTACCCTGACAGGATCTGCTCCATTGCCCTTCCTATGCCACCCATGAAGGGCTGAATGGCCTACTCTTGTACCTATTTTCTATGTTTCTATGATCCTATGGCTACTTATGATCCACTCTATTATGTCTCAGTGGCAGGAGATTATGGACAAAGAGCCTTTGATTGGTTTCAAGTTGAAATTCAAGTTTAGTTGTCATTCAGTCATACATAAATCCCCATGAACACAGCCAAACAAAACGGTATTCCGTCGGAGCCCAGGTGCAAAACACAGTACCAACAGTTACATATATGGCACAAGGCACAAATAGCACATATAAGATAGAAAGTAAACAAACAGTCACAGACAAAAAATATATATATAATTCAAGTCCCTGAGCGGCATGTGCTGTAAATTAATGGTGCATGGGTGTTATCGGCAAGAATAAGCAGTTCTCTTTCTTTTTAAATCTTTTTATTGAATAAGTATACAAAGGGTGAACCATAAAGGCACTAATACACTGTTAGAAATTACAGGAGATATTAATACAGAAGAAAAAATTGATACAAACAGTGCAATTTAAACAAAAAATAATATGGTAGAATAATAGTATACTAATTTATATATTTATATATATATATATATATATATATATATCAATAGAGAAAAGGAAAAAACCCCGAAACCCCCCCCCCAAAAAAAAACCCCACCGTGAAACTAAACTAAAAGCAAAGCAAAGCAATGGGCTAACTTGGAAACAGGTAGAGTCAAAGAACTTAAAATCACGTCCTCAAACCCGACCTCCATTAAAAACAGTTTAAAAAAAAGCAAGAAGGGAATATAAATATGGAACAAAAGAGAAAAAAAAATTACATTAAATGAAAATATTGAATAAAAGATCTCCAGGTCTATTCAAATTTAAGTGAGGAATCATAAAGATTACTTCTAATTTTCTCCAAATTTAAGCATAATATCGTCTGAGAAAACCAAAGAAAGGTAGTTGGAGCATTAGGCTCTTTCCAATGTTGTAAGATATATCTTTTCGCCATTAAAGTAAGAAATGCAATAAATCTATGGGCTGAAGGGGAGAGATTACTGGAAATTTTTAGGTAATCCAAAAATAGCAGTAATAGGATGAGGAGAGATATCTATTTTCAATACTTTTGAGATAATATTAAAAATGTCTCTCCAAAAAGTTTCCAGAGTAGAACAAGACCAAAACATATGAGTTAAAGAGGCTATCTGCCCCGGACATCTATCACAAAAAGGATTAATATGAGAATAAAAACGAGCTAATTTATCTTTGGACGTATGTGCTCTATGAACAAGTTTAAATTGAATTAGGGAATGTTTAGCACAGATAGAGGAAGTATTGACTGTCCCCAGTCATCCACGGAAATAATAGAACTCAATTCTTGTTCCCAATCTGACCTAATCTTATCAAATGGAGCTTTCCTAAGTTTCATAATAATATTATAAATAATAGCCGTTGCACCCTTCTGACATGGATTAAGGTTAACTATAGTATCTAAAATATTTGTAGGAGGGAGCATTGGAAAGGAAGAAAGTATAGTACTTAGGAAATTTCTAACTTGAAGATATCTAAAAAAATGTATTCTTGGTAAATTATATTTATTAGATAATTGTTCAAAAGACATAAGGGAACCATCTAAAAATAAATCCAAAAACTGTGAAATACCCTTGTCTTCCAAATTTGAAACGCACGATCCGTGAAAGAGGGAGGAAAAAATATGTTACCTAAAATAGGAATCGCTAGCCCAAATTGGTTGAGATCAAAAAATTTTCTGAATTGAAACCAAATACGCAAGGTATATTTAACTATCGGGTTAGAGACCAGTTTGAGGCGTTTCAAATCAAAAGGAAGAGAGGAACCTAAAATAGAGCCAAGTGCATAGCCCTGAGCAGATTGTAATTCCAATACTACCCATTTAGGAATGGATAGTGTATCTTGGTCAAGTAACCAAAATTTCATATGTCGAGTATTAATTGCCCAGTAATAGAATCTAAAGTTAGGTAAAGCTAGACCTCCATCTCTCTTGGCTTTCTGTAAATGTATTTTACCCAATCTCGGGTTTTTATTTTGCCAAATAAATGAAGAAATTTTAGAGTCAACTTTATCAAAAAAAGATTTTGGAACAGAAATCGGTAATGCCTGAAATATATATAAAAATTTTGGCAGAATAAACATCTTAACTGCATTAATACGACCAATCAAAGTTAAATATAATGGAAACCATTTAGATGAAAGTTGAGTAATATGATCAATTAAGGGTAAAAAATTAGTCTTAAATAAATCTTTGTGTTTACAAGTAATTTTAACCCCAAGATATGAGAAATAATTATTAATCAATTTAAACGGAAAGTTATGATACAATGGAAGTTGTTTATTAATCGGAAAAAGTTCACTCTTACTAAGATTTAACTTATAACCTGAAAAAAGACTAAATTGTGCTAATAAATCTAAAGCAGCAGGGATAGATTTTTGAGGATTAGAAATATATACAAGTAAGTCATCAGCATAGAGTGATACTTTATGGGACTTTAAACCACGAGTTATCCCAATAATATTTGGAGATTCTCGAATGGCAATTGCAAGAGGTTCTAATGCAATATCAAATAATAAAGGACTAAGAGGACAATCTTGTCGAGTACCTTGAAAAAGAGGGAAAAAAGGTGAGCTTAAAGAGTTAGTACGGACCGAGGCCACAGGAGAATGATATAACAGTTTGATCCAGGATATAAATTTCAAGCTAAAATTAAACATTTCAAGCACCTTAAATAAGTAAGGCCATTCTACTCTATCAAAAGCTTTTTCAGCATCTAAAGAGATAACACACTCAGGAACATTTTGTGAGGGGGTATAAACAATATTTAACAGTGTGCGAATGTTATAGAAAGAGTAACGACCTTTAATAAAACCCGTTTGGTCTTCCGAAATAATAAAAGGGAGTACCTTTTCTAATCTGTTTGCTAATAATTTAGAAAAAATTTTAGAATCAACATTTAATAAAGATATTGGTCTATAAGATGCACATTGAGCAGGATCTTTATCCTTCTTTAATATTAGAGAGATTGACGCTCTATAAAAGGATTCAGGAAGTTTACCAAGTTTTAGTGAAGCCTCCAAAACCCTACAAAACCAAGGGATTAATGAAGGTGCAAAAAACTTATAAAATTCCACAGTAAACCCATCAGGGCCAGGAGCTTTCCCCAGGTTCATAAAGGAAATAACATTCTTAATCTCATCAGTAGTAATAGGAGTATCAAGCATAGAAGACATATCCTGTGAAATCTCAGGGAAATCTAGGTTATCTAAAAAGTCATTCATATATTTAGAGTCTCGTAAAGACTCAGACTGATATAAGGAAGAATAAAAATCAAAGAAGGTTTGATTGATCTCCACATGATCAAATATCAGTCGATCATTTTGATTATAAATCTGATTAATTTGAGATTTAGTATAATTAGACTTCAATTGGTTAGCCAACAGTTTACCAACTTTGTCACTGTGTACATAAAATTCACTTCTTGATTTCTTTAATTGGTTTACAATCGAGGACGAAAGTAATAAACTGTGTTCCATTTGAAGTTCAGTTCTTTGTTTATACAACTCCTCAGAGGGAGCTGTAACATATTTCTTATCAATTTCCTTAATCTTGTCCACAATTACCAACTACTCCTGCTTCAACTTCTTCCTCAAAGCAGCAGAATACGAGATAATCTGACCACGAATATAAGCTTTAAAAGTATCCCAAAGAATGTTCACAGAAATATCCTCTGGTGTAGTTGATTGTAAAAAAGAGATCAATCTGTTCATTCATAAAGTTAACAAAGTCCGAGTCCTGAAGCAGCAACGAGTTAAAACGCCATTGTCTATTATTTTGCGTATTAACCTGAATCTTAATAGAAAGCTTGAGTGGAGCATGGTCCGAAATGGTTATAGAATCATAATCACATTTAATCACTGAAGAGATAAACCGAGAGTCAATAAAAAAATAATCAATTCTTGAATAGGAATGGTGAACATGTGAAAAAAAAGAAAAATCTTTTTCCTGATGATGCAAAAAACGCCAAATGTCCGTCGACCCAGAATCAGAGAGGAATGAGTTAATCAAAGTTGCAGATTTATTGGGTAAGGTCCGTAGAGGAGCCGAACGGTCCAAGACTGGAGATAAACAAGTATTAAGATCTCCGCCCCAGATCAATGAAAACTCATTCAAATTCAGGAACCGATTAAATAATGATTTATAAAATTCCGGACAGTCCATCTTGGGAGCATAAACATTAACCAAAACTACCTTTTTATTGAATAGTAGACCACTAACCAGTAGAAATCTACCATTCAGATCAGAGATAATATCATGTTGTACAAAAGTAACAGAGGAGTCTATAAAAATAGAGACGCCTTGAATCTTAGCGTTAGAATTCGAATGAAACTGTTGGCCCTTCCAGAATTTAAAGAAACGAAGTCTGTCCCCCCTCCGCACATGGGTCTCTTGTTAAAATAGAACATGTGCTTTAAGTCTCTGGAATACTTTAAAAACTTTTACCCTTTTAATAGGATGATTAAGACCATTAGTATTCCAGGAGACAAAATTAATAATAGACTCCATAAACACTAAAGTCAACCCACAAAAAAGAGGATTGACAATAGGTTCGACCCACGAACCGGGAAAGGGAACAGAACAAACCAGAGATAACGGGAAGGAGAACGCAACCAATGCTTCAGTAATGTAAATAGCTCAAGAAGAAAAAAACTAAAACGTGAAGCCCCTCCCACCACCCCCCATCCCCTGACCCCAAGGCTAAATCTAAAGCAGACCCGCCAGAAAGAAGCAAGCACTAAAACTACCCCCATGACTTCCGATAGATGCTCCCTAAAAATAGTGTAAATATAAAAAAGATCAGCTAATTATAAAACAGTAAAGAAATAAACAAAGATCAGTTAAGACAAACACGATATAAAACAGAGAAAAAACCAGAAAATATAAAGAAAACTGTAACAAACCACAGACCCTATGATAACCAAAAAAAAAGGAACGAAATTATTAATATAAACTAGTTAGGAAAACCTACAGAAAAGAGTACAATTAAAGACTACGAAATTTAGGGCCTCAAAGGAAATACACAAAATGATGCTGAGGGAATAACCACCCAGAATCCCCAAGGAAAAAGAAAGGGATAACGCAGTTAGAAAGAAAGTTTGGCAACCATATTAATTAATCAAAAATAAACTTTTCTGCCCGTATAAAGCAACGAAAAATTAAACCCGACAGATTCACAACCTCCGATCAAACGGAGATAATTAAAAATTACGATTAAGATGTTGAAGGTGAAAATTGATCCAGATAACTCTGGGCATCCGATGGAGATTCAAAAAAACGAAAAGCTCCGTCAGGCATGCGGATCCTTAAACGCGCAGGGTAGAGCAGCGCTGGTTTTAAATCCGTCTTGTAGAGTTCCGACATCACAGATCTGTAACAAACCCGTTGATCCCGAATCTGTTTGCTGAAGTCCTCCACGAATCGGAACTGAAGATCCAAAATATCAATGTAACCTTTAGATCGAACAAATCGAAGCAGTTTCTCCTTGTCTTGAAAGTAATGAAAGCGTAAAATGACATGTCGAGGTTTATCTGACTTAGACAAATATGATGGAACTCTGTGAGCCCGATCCAATGACGGTGGTTGGTCAGGAAATACGGTAGGGAATGCGTCTTTTAAAAGTTGAGAAAAAAACTTTATAGGGTTGTGAGATTCAACAGCTTCACGAACACCAATAATTCGAATATTCTGCCGTTGCATTCTGGATTCTAAGTCAGAGTTTTTAAAAGTCAGAAAGTCCAGTTTTTTCTTCATTGTAGTAATTGTTTCTTCAATTTTCTCCATCTTGAGTTCATTTTGTTGCATGGATTTTTGAAGATTAGATATAGCCAACTGGTGTTCCGTGATAGATGTTTGCATTTTATCGATTGAATCGGCAATTTTCTGGAAATTAATTGAAATTTCCGCACGAATCAGCTCCGTTATAGAGGTTGAAATTTTCCTTTGAATTAGATCTGAAATAGCTTTCAGAGTCAACGGTGGTTCAGTCGGAGGGAGATTGGTAACTTTCGGTCTAACCGGACGTTTGTCGTCTTTCTCATTTTTTTCTGTTCTTGGACATAGCGGACCTTAAAAACATCCGAATATCAAAAGGCCCAATTTATTTCAGATTATTGTAAAAGTCGATGCCTTAATAGTTAGTTAAATATAGCTGATCATAGGAAAAAAAACTCAGAGGTAATGGAGCGAGTCAAGAGCACGACTTCACTCCATGAGCTCTACCGAAGTCTAAGAATAAGCAGTTCTCAACAGTCTGCAGATGAAAGTATACATAGAGACAAGCAATCCAGCTTGTCTTCCACCGAGTGAACACTAGATGGCAGCAACAATGGGCGGGGCCAGCCCCCAACCCAGAATAGATGGCAAACTATGTTGCCTCCTGGACTGCTGCAACAGGCAAGCCCACAACTAGAGGCCTAGTCCTTGCTAAAACCAAGGCCGTGCAGCTGCCTACTGTTGGTCTCCCCAATAAACAAAGGAAACAGACTTGCTGTGATTTACATTACCAATTTCCAACAGGGTCTTGTGTTCACAGACAGCCACTTGATGTTAGATTGCCCACTGCTTTCGCGCACTGACTCCCATACCTTTCTGTAGCAGGCAGTAACACGGCCTGCATCAAGTCCAACTGTTCCAGCTCTTCTGCCAAACAGCAGCACACTGATGGGGTAAAGTTCTTGGCGTCCAGCATTGTCTTGTGATCATAAAAAAAAGTTTAGAAAAGACAAAAACACCTTTGGTTGGCCCTGAGAGGCTGCTGACTCCAAACGCGCTGCCATCCTTTCTAAAGATTTGCTTTTGCACCTGCATAATCTGACCTACTATAGCCTGTGCCCAGAGGCATGTGATAGATTGTGCCCTCCCAGAACTACCACAGCAAGAAGCAGGGCAGCAGGATGTTCCTCCATGTAACTTTCTGCCTCAGATACAGATTGTTACTCCTTCACCTGGTTTAAGTGTTGGGCAATTCCCTGTCGAATGTCCATGGGAATTTCTTCACCACATAGAAGCGATGGTTTAAGAAGTCACCTCAACCATCATCTTGAAAGTGTTTAAATTCTGACCTTGCCAATAAAGTCCACGTTTTATAAATGATTAAAAAATTAAGTAAGTCTGTTTATCTTTTGTGTTTAACAATGTTTGGGATTTACATTCACAAATTCATTCTTCTTCGGGTTAGTTATTGCAGAAAGCTTAGAATATTTCTTGCCTTTAATCCTTATGGCAATGCTATTTTTTATTTTCTCAGATTCCATAGTGTTAATCTCCCTGTTCTGCCCTTTTATAGACAGGCTGCAGTGATAATGATCACAACATCTCTGTGATCTCTGGGGCAATGGCTCTGTCATAAACTGGGCTCAACCTTACAGTTTCATATACAGCATCATTGAATATTTTCCTTCCATTAATATTTCCACTGTTGCCCTCTGAATTTTGCTACCACCAGGACTTGTATATATACACACAAACATACATACATACATACACACAGACTCACTCACTCACTCCCCTCCCCTCCATTTTCTCTGCCTCCATCGCAGCCTGTATGGCTATCCCAGAAAAAGCACTTGAACCCTGTAAACCTCTTTTTTTTATTATTATTATTATCACTGACTTATGTGAGGAAATTTGTTGTGTTGCAGCAGCAGTATAGTGCAAACATAAACTATTCTATAAATTATAATAAATAAATTATATGTATTTATATCTATATAGATATATATAATTTATTGTAATTTATAGAATATAAATTATTCTATACAAAAAGTATCTGTTGTGTACTACAACAAAATACTATAATTTTATAAATATTATAAAAAGAGAGCAAAAATAATGAGGTAGTGTTCATGGTTCCATTGTCTGTTCAGAAATCTAATGGCAGAGAGCAAGAAAGTATTCCTAAAATTTTGAATGGTTTAGCAGTTAGGCTCCTGTTCTTCCTCTCTGATGGTAACTATAAGTAGAGAGCATTTTCTGGGTGGTGGGAGTGCCTTTTTGAGGCAGCTTCACCTTTTGAAGATGTCCTTGACGGTGGGGAGGCTGATGACCATGAGGAAGCTGGCTGAGTTTAAACCCACTGGAGCTTTTTCCAATTTGCTTTTTCAGTGGGGAGCACACGAATGGTGCAGCAACAGTGAGCCCAACCATCAGTTACCCTCTGTGAATATGCAAGATGCCTTCTCATACTTGTATATGGGAGAAAACGACAACAGCCGGCTTATAAAGTGCAAAAACCCCATGTAGCAATTATTTAATGTCAGCTTACTTGGCATAAGGGAGCAATATATCACTCCTTTAATGCAGCAGCAGCTGACGATTCCAGTTTGAAGGCTTGGAAATTGTTTTTCACTTTTGGTGTTATTTAATATCTTGATATGTGATTGTGTAACATTTTAAATTGTTTTAATTTTAGGCCATCCTGCTCAACCAACTTCTCTACATTACATGAATCCTTATCAACTTAATACTTATGCCATGGCTTTGAAAGCAGTAGGAGAAATTATTCAGGACTACGACAGTGACAAGATGTTCCCAGCATTGGGATTTGGTGCCAAGTTGCCTCCAGATGGAAGAATTTCACATGAATTTGCTTTGGTGAGATCCTTATTGCAAATACTTTTTTTTTCCATTACAAAAAGTATCTGTTGTGTACTGCAACAAAATATTTGGCTTTAATTGCTTTTACTATTGTTACCCTGCTTTTTTACTGCAGAGGAAATTATTTGTCATGGCAGAAATTAAAGTTTTGTTCAGACAATTGAAACTTAATTTGACTCATTATCACCCATGTGAAAATGGCTACCATAATCCATCGGACTGTATGTTTGATTGGTGTCAATTTGAACGATTTGCTTTTAGTTCAGAGGCTGGAACTAAAGCTGATGGAAAATATCATATTATCTAGGTTGGCAGTGTCTTTAGACCATAAGACTTAAGAGTAGAATTAGGTCATTTGGCTTATTGAGTCTGCTCTGCCATTTCATCATGGCTGATTTATTATCCCTCTCTGTCTTATTCTCCTGCCCTCTCCCCATATCCTTTGATGCCCTGATTAATCAAGAACCTATCAACCTCTTCTTTAAGTATACTCAGTGCTCCACAGTCGTCTGTGCCATTGAATTCCACAGATTCACTCTCCTCATATCTGTTCTAAATGGACTATTCTGAAGCAGTGCCCTCTGGTCCTAGGCTCACCCACTTTCAGAAACATCCTCCCCACATCCACTCTATCCAGACCTTTCATATTTGATAGATTCAGTGAGATGCCCTCATTCTTCTAAACTGCAGTGAGTACAGGCCCAGAGTTATCAAATGCTCCTTATATGTTAACCCTTCCATTCCTGGAATCATTCTTGTGAGCCTCCTCTGGACCCTCTCCAATGCCAACACAACTTTTCTTAGATAAGCAGCCCAAAACTACTCCAATGGAGGTCTGATCAATGCCTTATAAAGCCTTACCATTATATCATTGCTCTTATATTCTAGTCCTCTCTAAATGAATGCTAACATTCCATTTGCCTTCCTTACTACTGACTCAACCTGCAAGCTAACTTTTAAGGAATCTTGCATGAGGACTCCCAAGTCCCTTTGCAGCTTTGATTTTTAAAATTTCTTCCCATTTAGAAAATAATTTATGCCTTTATTCCTTCCACTAAAGTGCATGACTGTACACTTCCCTATGCTATATTCCATTTGTACTACTTCGCTCATTCTCCCAATTTGTCCAAGTCCTCCTGCTTCCTCAACACCACCTGCCCCTCCACCTATCTTCATATCCAATGCAAACTTGCCACAAAGTCATCAATTCCATCATCCAAATTATTGAAATGTATGTAGTTTAAAAAGAGACGGTCCCAACACCAACCTCTGAGGCACAGCATTAGTTTCATACTACACTCATGAGTTTCTGGCATACTCCCAGTGTCTTCCACAGTGAAGATTGATGCAGAATACCTATTAGATTCATCCACCATCGCTTTGTCCCCCCATTACTACCTCTCCAGCATCATTTTCCAGCAGTCCAATATCCACTCTCACCTCTCTTTTACTCTTTATACAGTATATCTGAAAGAAACTTTTGTTATCCACTGATGATATTGGCAAACTTACCTCCATATTTCATCTTTTCTCTCCTTTAGCTTTTATAGTTGAGTTCTGTTGGTTTTTAAAAGTTTCCCAATCCTCTAACTCCCTACTGTTTTTTCGCAATACTATATGCCCCCTCTTTTGCTTTTATGCTATCTTTAACTTCTCTTGTCAGCCACGGTTGCCTCATCCTCCCTTTTGAATATTAAATCTTCGGGATGTATTTATCCTGTGCCTTCCAAATTTCTCCCAGAAACTCCAGCTTTTGCTGTTTTGCCATCATCCCTGCAAATGTCCCCTTCCAATCAAATTTGGCCAGCTCCTCTCTGATGCCTCTGTAATTCCCTCTGTAATACTGATACATCTAACTTTATCTTCTCCCTCTCAAACTGGAGGGTGTATTGTATCAACCTTTAACTCATGCTTTACTAAACCAAAATATAGTTTTCAGACACAATGGGTATAAACCCCCTGCTAGTGATCTCTCCCACTGAACTCAATGGGTTGAATTTATTGGAGTGGTCAGAGGGTGATGGGATGGTTGGTGCATTGGCACCCTCATATTCCTACAAGCTTATTAATTGGCAAAAATATTCCTATCTTGGAAATTGGGAAAAATATTAAAAATTCCATCATAACATGTTGACCAAACCCTGGTAAGTAGAATCCTCATCATATTAAAGAGGGCCAAAAGAGCATCCAAGAGTTCTCCAGTGAATTTATGGTACTTAGTCTTTTCAACACCAGCTACCCAAATGGTGTAGTGAAGCATGCTGTACGTAAACTGAAAATGCAAAATGAATCTCCAGAGGCTTATAATGATTGCTGAGTCTTTCCAACATTTGTGGTATCCTTTGTTTTAACATTTTGTTTACCAGTTGGTCATGAGACTGGCTGTATATAGAAAGCATGCTTTGGAAACTTGAGACGAGAATTAGTCGAGGTATATATGAATTGAGAGAGGCCCACACAGGGTGAACAGGAAGAATCTTAGCAGAGGTACCAATTATGGGAAAGCATGGATTTATGACATGGGGAATTTCAATTTGCCCAAAGAGGTGAAAAAGGATTCATTACTGGAAAGGTGGTTGAGGCTGATATCCCCATTTGAAAAGTAGCTAGATGTGCCTGTGAAAAGCAGACATTTAACACAAGATGGGAACTAGGATTTAACTAAAGAACTTCTTTGCTGGCAGGGAAAAGAAAGAAAAACTAAATGAAGATTAGTTTTATTTGTCACATGTACATTGAAACATCGAAACATAGAGTGAAATGCGTAGTTTGTGTCAATGACTGACACAGTCTGAGGATGTGCTGGGCGCAGACCGCAAGTGTCACCATGCTTCCAGCACCTACGTAACATACCCGCATCTTACTAACCCTAAACCACACATCTTTGGAATGAGGGAGGAAACCAGAGCACCAGAAGAAAATCCTCCAGGTCACGGGGAGAATGTAAAAACTCCGTACAGGCCGCAGTGGAATTGAACGCGGGTTGCTGGCATTGTAAAGTGTTACACTAACTGCTATGCTACTGTGCCACTCAATGTAATGGGCCAAATGGCCTCTTCTCTGTGCCTCATGTTTCCATGATTCTACGGGTATATACAAACGAAAAGAGAAGGGAATTGCTTTTAAGGTAGTGAAATTGACTTTATGAGGTGGTAATGACCTGCAGAAATGTCCGGTTGGCATGCCACCGATTGTGACTGATTGAAGATACCAGAAGACACTGAAGCTGGTGATATAGAAGTCTTTATTCAACACACAAGCAGGGATCATACTGGGGACACTCTTAGAAGAGGCTCTCTGATGCGATATTAAATGACAATTTTACGTGATAACTGTCAAAGATAACAGCACGACAGTTCGATTCTTACAGTATATTCATGATGCTTCCTTTGAATTGCAAATAATTTCAAACATCTAGATCTTCATGCCAACACTCCAGATACCTAAAATGAATGTTAATCAGCATTTTGTCTGATCTGCATTCATGCATATGCAGACATCTCAGGTCAATGGGGTGTTTTCTTGGTTTGCAATAGACCCCAGTCTGTGGCTCCAAGAACACCATTGTTCTGAGCTGCATTTTAAACTCTATCTACAATCCACATTCAGATTCAAAGACTGGTTGCTGTTGAAATTGACTCCATAACTCTACCACCCTGTCAGTGAAGAGCCAACTGCTACTTCCATGTGGACTCAACAATGGTAGCTGAACCATGCCCCTGCCTCTCTGCCTTTGTAGCATGTCAATTCGAACATTGTATAGGAGCCCAATCATCATTTAATGTCAGAAATAGCTTAGAAGGTGCCATATACATTGATCAGTTATAATGAGAGTGGTTTGTTGCATTGGAGTCACCTAAAGAATCAGAATCAGGTATGCAGTAATATCACCAGCATACACTGTGAAATTTGTTGTTTTGTGGCCCCAGTACATTACAATACATAGTAATAACAATGAAAGTATATATAAAAAGAACTAAATTGACTAAGTAGTGCAAAAAGAGGAAGTGTTCGTGGGTTCATTGTCCATTCAGAAATTTGATGACAGATGAAACATGGAGTGTGTGTTTACAGACTCCTACACCTCTTCCTTGATGGTAGTGATGAGAAGAGTGCATGTCCTGGGTGATGAGGGTCCTTAATGACTGATGCTGCTGTTTTGCAGTATCTCCTTTTGAAGGTACCCTGAATGCTAGTGAGGCAAGTGCCCATGATGGATTTGGCTGAGTTTATAACTTCCTGGAGCTTTTATAGATCTTGTGCATTGATCCCTCCATACCAGATGCTGATGGAACCAGTTAGAAAGCTCTCCATGGTACATCTGTAGAAATTTACAAGAGTCTTTGGTGACATACCAATTCTCCTCAAAGTCCTAATGAAATATAGCCTTTGTCATGCCTTCTTTGTAATTGCATCAATGTACTGGGCCCAGGATAGATCCTCAGAGATGTTGACACCCAGGAATTGAAACTGCTCATCCCTTCCATGTCTGATTCCTTGATAAGGACTGGTATGTGTTTCCTCGACTTCCCCTTCCTAGTCCATAATCAATTCCACAGTCTTTTTGACATAGAGTGGAAGATTGTTGCTGTGATACCACTCAACCAGCTGATCTAACTCGCTTCTGTACACCTCATCACCATCTGAAATTCTGCCAACAATACAACCTTCATGGATTACAAAAAAAATCGTTTTGTATGATTGTACCATCCTCTAAATCGCCCTCTAAACCATACCTCGCCCTCTTTCTGCCCTCCAAAGCGCCTCTCCTCCTCTGTCCACTCTCCGAGCTATCCATACCATTTCCTCCACTCTGAACCACCTCACCCCTTCTGTCCCTCCATGTTCTGAAACACCCACTCCCTCTTTTCACCCTACTAACAACCCCACCCCATCCCTGCACCTTCCAAGCCACCCATTCCATTCTCCATCCTCTGAACTGATCCACTCTCTGAAAAACCTTTTCTTCATCCTGTGAACCAATCCTCCCTCTCTATCTCCACCCTCTAGGTCACTCCATGCTCTTAAACACCCCTCCTCGCCATCCTTTTCTATAACTCAATCCACCAAAACACCTTCCTCCTTGCTTCACCCTTCAGCCACCTTGATCCCCTCCCTCCAGCCTCCAAACCTTACACCCCTCACCCCATTCTTCAAACCACTCCTCACTGTTCTAACCACCTCCCACCATCCCCCTCCATCTTCCAAACCATTCTTCTTCCTCTAAACCACATCCCCTCTCCCACTCTACCCTCCTCCCTCCCCAGCTTGACTATCTTTATTGTCTGGAGAGCAAAGATGTGCTTGTGTTGGCCTTCATTCACAACATTGTCCGGCACCACAGGAGCTGTCTTTTGGGCACAAGCCCCTCAAAGGTCCTGATGATCTCCAGAGATATGTTTACCTGGTAAAATACCTATTAAAGCCCAATTCAACTGTTGATCTAGCTGTCCGATTCAAAAACAAGCAGTCATCAGTTGCTTTACAGAGGCAGTGAAGAGCATAGACAGAGGAGAGGCTGGCTTTCATGATGTGATGAGCTGTGTCCACAGCAGTCCTGAGTTTCTTGTGGTCGTGTGCAGAGCATCTGTATTAGGCATCCAGATAGGATGCTGTGTATGGTGCATCGGTAAAATGCCAAACTTCTTTAGCCACCTGAGAAAGTAGAGTCAATACTGAGCTGTCGTGGATGTGGCATCCACTCGGTTGGACTAGGACCGGTTACTGCTGATGTTTTCTCCGAGGAGGCCTTCAACCTTCTCACCCTCAACACAGTTCATGAAGACAAGAGCATGTGCACCACCCTCCTCCCCCCTAACAGAAATCAGTAACCCGATCTTTCACTCTTCTGACATTGGTGGAAATTTTGTTGTCATGACACCGTGTTGCTGGGGTCTTTATCTCTTTCCTGTGCTCCAGCTCGTTATTATTTGAGATACGACTCACTATGGTAATGCCACTTGTAAACGTATAGATGGAGTTAGAGCAGCATCTGGCCATGCATTCATGAGTGCACAAGGAGTTGAAAAGAGGCTGAGAGTGCAAGCTTGTGGAGCACCATGGCAGAAGTGTTGCTGCCTATCCTTACTGACGGCTGTCTATTGGTTGGAAGTCAAGAATCCAGATGCAGACGATCCCTATTGACTCCCAGGGTCTGGAGTTTGGTGATGAGTTGTTTGGAACTGTAGTATTGAAGGTGGAGTGCAAGTCAAGAAACAATAGTCTGACATACGTGTCTTTATTCTCCAGATACTGCAGAGGTGAGTGTAGGGCCAGGGAGATGGCATCTGCTCTAGATCTGTTTTGGTGATAGGTTAATTGCGGCGGGTTGAGGTTGTCTGGAAGGCTGGAATTAATGCCTGTCATGACTATCCTCTCAAAGCACTTCATGATGATAGGTGTTAGAGCCACTGGGATGTTAGTGGGATGCAGTCTTCTTTAGGATTGAGGAAATATAAGAAAAACAGAAAAAACCTACAGCACAATACAAGCCTTTCAGCCCACAAAGCTGTGCTGAACGTGTCCTTACCTGAGAAATTACCTAGGGTTACCCATAGCCCTCTATTTTTCTAAGCTCCATGTACCTATCCAGGAGTCTCTTAAAAGACTGTATGGTATCTGCAGTGCCAGGGAACTCTGCAGGAATTAAACCTTATTTACCATTACAATTGCATTACCAGATTTATGGGTGAGCACACATTAAAATTGTGCCAAATGCATGACTAAATCCAAAAAGTAAAGATCATTCCTTCTATATCTGGTTTTATGGCAAACCATCTAACAGATGTACTGATATTAACGTGTAAGAAGTTACAGTTAAATTAAAAAATAATAGTATTCAGTACTGGATATAATTTATATGATTGTGGAGCTTTCAAATAATTTTTATGTCATCATACTTCACTGAAACATTAGCTTAGACTTAAACATAGCTACAGTTAGAGGATGAGTACTTCAGGCAAAGATTACGTTAGCTTTTATCCCCTAATCTTTAAGGAGTGAAAGTAAGCCTAGGTTACATAGTCAAGTAAATTGAAGAGTCTTCTTTGCACAAAACTACTGTCATAACCTCTGGAAGCATTATGGTGGACAGTGATCTCATGAAACAAACTCTAGTTCCAACAGCCTGAGAATGCCTATGGTCACCACCCACCACCATAAATCACTGCCCCCATCATAGTATTCAGAACTCCATTCCATGCACTCTTGCTTCTTTGTGTTAGTAATCTTCTGATGTCTAGTCTCATTTGACCTCCCATTTTTATTTTCATTCCTGCAGTGTTGAAGTCAGCACTTTTAAAGTATTAGCTTAGGAGTTGACTTAAAGCAAGCAATGCTTTAAAATGCTATTAAATGCCAATACCACTTTGAGATAGGAAAACAAAATAAATTGCAATGACTAGGGTCTTTGAATTAAGATTTTGAATGACCTGTTGTTTTGACTCAAGTATAACAGAGAAGGTCTGCTGACAGGCAATGCATTGCAATTACTATAAATGGGACTATTGCGTGGTTTGGGTTTTCTGCTCATGCCTGCAAGTACATGCAAATTCTGCTTGCTCCTATTTGTCTTTTGTAGGCAAAACAGTTATAGGTTTGTTTCAAAATCAACTGTGGGCTGAAGAAACTAATTGTACCCAAAACAGGAATCTCAGTGGGGGAGAAGTATTTCACATTCCGTTGCAGAACTTCAGTGGCTCTTTCAAAAGGATTCACATCACTCCTTAGCTGGCAAGTGTTCTGTGAAGGTTGTGCAAAGGTGTTCTGAGGACATTTCAAAGATTAACCCCAGGACTCCCCTAAATATGTTGCATTGATATCACAGTACAGGTAGAATATCCTCTCTGTTTTCCCAATATGTAAGGTTAAGCATTGAGGTGGATTTCCAACAAACCAGACTCTCTCCTTACAGTGAGTGAGTGAGTGAGAGAGAGAGAGAGAGAGAAAGAAAGAGAGAGAAAAAAATAACCCCCCCCCACCACTCCCCACTGTCCATGGGCCAACATTTAGACATCTGGTATAATTCTACCTTGGCATTAATCAACGTTCCGTCTAATTTTTTTTTACAGCTGTGTGGATCAACCATTGCTCTGAGCAGGATTTTTTTTACAAACTGCATGGCACTTCAATGAAACATTATATAAAAGAAAATTCCAGCTGCGTGGCAACAAAGGCTATGTGCGTGGGAGCATTTCAGTTACCATGTGGCCATGCACCCTCGTAGTTTAGAGAGGGAACAATGGCACTAATATAACTTAAGCATCAATGTTTTCTTTCAATCTTTTTCTTTAAATATTTTTCCTAATGTGGAATAAAATTGTAACCAATCAGTAATTTGTAGCCTGTGGTTTATTTTATTCTCTCAATTTTCTTTCTAGAACGGAAACCCTCATAACCCATATTGCCAGGGAATTGATGGGGTTATGGAAGCATACTATCGGAGTCTGAAGTCGGTGCAGCTATATGGACCAACCAACTTTGCTCCAGTAATTAATCATGTAGCAAGGTACTTCAGGCATTTATAAATGAAGGGTAACATTTCATGTAGGTTGTGTTTATAGAATAATCTAAAACATCTTTAAAATGCTGTAATACCACAGCATTTTGATGACTGGTGAATCTAGTAATATTCTTTTACTACAGACCAGCCGCAGGTTATCTCGGGGTTCTGGTCCCCAGCAAGTCTATCCTATCGAACTCCCTGACGTTGGTTTGTTTATACAGGCTGTGTGTAAGTTGGGCATTCATAAGCTGAGGAGAAACTTTATTCACATTAGCACCACAAGGTTAACTCTGAAGTGACATTTGTAGCTTTATTGACCAAAAGAAGCAAGAGAACTTCATTTTTGTCCATTTGTGAGGTTATTTGCCCTCAGGAGCTATGAACTTAAAGCTTACTAGAGAAAGTTTTAAGTAGTAATGAGTGTATTGTTCAATAAAGTTGAAGTATAACTATTGTGGTTCCACTTAAGTCTGAACATACAGGTGTTTTGTTTATCAATATATAATTGAAGAGATGAGTAATATCTGACCCAAATATTCCTGCAACTTTGCGATGTTGCAAACCTTTGGCGAGATGAACCTTCTGCCTGTGCCTTAGTCCAACCTATTCTATGGGTATAGGGGCAATTATACTGGTTGGCTTGGGTACCCCACCATTTGCCAAAGTTGTGTGCTTTACTAGTTGTGCAAAAGGAAGGATGTTTAGCTGTGATAATGAAACTTTATTAGCATTCAAATATATTAGGTGCACAGTTTACTTCCAGGTTATAAAACTATATTGGTGTGTGAGTATTTATGTGCTTCTCATCCTCAAACTTTTTATTTTCACTTATTCTTTGGATGCTTGCTTTCATTTGTGACTTGATTTCATAGAAACATAGAAACATAGAAAATAGGGGCAGGAGTAGGCCATTCGGCCCTTCGAGCCTGCTCCGCCATTTATTATGATCATGGCTGATCATCCAACTCAGAACCCTGCACCAGCCTTCCCTCCATACTCCCTGATCCCCGTAGCCACAAGGGCCATATCTAACTCCCTCTTAAATATAGCCAATGAACTGGCCTCAACTGTTTCCTGTGGCAGAGAATTCCACAGATTCACCACTCTCTGTGTGAAGAAGTTTTTCCTAATCTCAGTCCTAAAAAGCTTCCCCCTTATCCTCAAACTGTGACCCCTCGTTCTGGACTTCCCCAACATCGGGAACAATCTTCCTGCATCTAGCCTGTCCAATCCCTTTAGGATTTTATACATTTCAATCAGATCCCCCCTCAATCTTCTAAATTCCAACGAGTACAAGCCTAGTTCATCCAGTCTTTCTTCATATGAAAGTCCTGCCATCCCAGGAATCAACCTGGTGAACCTTCTTTGTACTCCCTCTATGGCAAGGATGTCTTTCCTCAGATTAGGGGACCAAAACTGCACACAATACTCCAGGTGTGGTCTCACCAAGGCCTTGTACAACTGCAGTAGTACCTCCCTGCTCCTGTACTCGAATCCTCTCGCTATAAATGCCAGCATACCATTCGCCTTTTTCACCGCCTGCTGTACCTGCATGCCCACTTTCAATGACTGGTGTATAATGACACCCAGGTCTCGTTGCACCTCCCCTTTTCCTAATCGGCCACCATTCAGATAATAATCTGTTTTCCTATTTTTGCCACCAAAGTGGATAACTTCACATTTATCCACATTAAATTGCATCTGCCATGAATTTGCCCACTCACCCAACCTATCCAAGTCACCCTGCATCCTCTTAGCATCCTCCTCACAGCTAACACTGCCGACCAGCTTCGTGTCATCCGCAAACTTGGAGATGCTGCATTTAATTCCCTCATCTAAGTCATTAATATATATTGTAAACAACTGGGATCCCAGCACTGAGCCTTGCGGTACCCCACTAGTCACTGCCTGCCATTCTGAAAAGGTCCCGTTTATTCCCACTCTTTGCTTCCTGTCTGCTAACCAATTCTCTATCCACATCAATACCTTACCCCCAATACCGCGTGCTTTAAGTTTGCACACTAATCTCCTGTGTGGGACCTTGTCAAAAGCCTTTTGAAAATCCAAATATACCACATCCACTGGTTCTCCCCTATCCACTCTACTAGTTACATCCTCAAAAAATTCTATGGGATTCGCCAGACATGATTTTCCTTTCACAAATCCATGCTGACTTTGTCCGATGATTTCACCGCTTTCCAAATGTGCTGTTATCACATCTTTGATACCTGACTCCAGCAGTTTCCCCACCACCAACGATAGGCTAACCGGTCTATAATTCCCCGGTTTCTCTCTCCCTCCTTTTTTAAAAAGTGGAGTTACATTAGCCACCCTCCAATCCTCAGGAACTAGTCCAGAATCTTAACGAGTTTTGAAAAATTATCACTAATGCAAACACTATTTCTTGGGCTACTTCCTTAAGCACTCTGGAATGCAGACCATCTGCCCCTGGGGATTTATCTGCCTTTAATCCCTTCAATTTACCTAACACCACTTCCCTACTAACATGTATTTCGCTCAG
This sequence comes from Mobula hypostoma, assembly GCF_963921235.1. Lineage (NCBI taxonomy): Eukaryota > Metazoa > Chordata > Chondrichthyes > Myliobatiformes > Myliobatidae > Mobula > Mobula hypostoma. The sequence continues at coordinate 18,994,717 of NC_086116.1, read as the reverse complement.
TTCCTCCATCTCACTGGACCCTCTGTCCCCTACTATTTCTGGAAGATTATTTATGTCCTCCTTAGTGAAGACAGAACCAAAGTAATTATTCAATTGGTCTGCCATGTCCTTGCTCCCCATAATCAATTCACCTGTTTCTGTCTGTAGGGGACCTACATTTGTCTTTACCAGTCTTTTCCTTTTTACATATCTATAAAAGCTTTTACAGTCAGTTTTTATGTTCCCCGCCAGTTTTCTCTCATAATCTTTTTTCCCCTTCCTAATTAAGCCCTTTGTCCTCCTCTGCCAAACTCTGAATTTCTCCCAATCCTCAGGTGAGCCACTTTTTCTGGCTAATTTGTATGCTACTTCTTTGGAATTGATACTATCCCTAATTTCTCTTGTCAGCCATGGGTGCACTACCTTCCTTGATTTATTCTTTTGCCAAACTGGGATGAACAATTGTTGTAGTTCATCCATGCAATCTTTAAATGCTTGCCATTGCATATCCACTGTCAATCCTTTAAGTGTCATTCGCCAGTCTATCTTAGCTAATTCACGTCTCATACCTTCGAAGTTACCCATCTTTAAGTTCAGAACCTTTGTTTCTGAATTAACTATGTCACTCTCCATCTTAATGAAGAATTCCACCACTCTATGGTCACTCTTACCCAAGGGGCCTCTCACGACAAGATTGCAAATTAACCCTTCCTCATTGCTCAAAACCCAGTCTAGAATAGCCTGCTCTCTAGTTGGTTCCTCGACATGTTGGTTCAAAAAACCATCCCGCATACATTCCAAGAAATCCTCTTCCACAGCACCTTTACCAATTTGGTTCACCCAATCTACATGTAGATTGAAGTCACCCATTATAACTGCTGTTCCTTTATTGCACACATTTCTAATTTCCTGTTTAATACCATCACCGACCTGACTACTACTGTTAGGTGGCCTGTACACAACTCCCACCAGCGTTTTCTGCCCCTTAGTGTTATGCAGCTCTACCCATATCGATTCCACATCTTCCCGGCTTATGTCCTTCCTTTCTATTGCGTTAATCTCATCTTTAACCAGCAACGCCACCCCACCTCCTTTTCTTTCATGTCTATCCCTCCTGAATATTGAATATCCCCGAACGTTGAGCTCCCATCCTTGGTCACCCTGGAGCCATGTCTCTGTGATCCCAACTATATCATAATCATTAATAACAATCTGCACTTTCAATTCATCCACCTTGTTTTGAATGCTCCTTGCATTGACACACAAGCCTTCAGGCGCTCTTTTACAACTCTCTTAGCCCTTATACAATTATGTTGAAAAGTGGCCCTTTTTGATGCTTGCCCTGGATTTGTTGGCCTGCCACTTTTACTTTTCTCCTTACTACTTTTTGCTTCTACCCTCACTTTACACCTCTCTGTCTCTCTGCACTGGTTCCCATCCCCCTGTTGTGAACTAACCTCCTCACGCCTAGCCTCTTTAATTTGATTCCCACCCCCCAACCATTCTAGTTTAAAGTCACCTCAGTAGCCCCTGCTAATCTCCCTGCCAGGATATTGGTCCCCCTAGGATTCAAGTGTCCTTTTTGTACGGGTCACGCCTGCGCCAAAAGAGGTCCCAATGATACAAAAACTTGAATCCCTGCCTCCTGCTCCAATCCCTCAGGGACGCATTTATCCTCCACCTCATCGTATTCCTACTCTCACTGTCGCGTGGCACAGGCAGTAATCCCGAGATTACTACCTTTGCAGTCCTTTTTCTCAACTCCCTTCCTAGCTCCCTATATTCTCCTTTCAGGACCTCTTCCCTCATCCTACCTATGTCATTGGTACCTATATGTACCACGACCTCTGGCTCCTCACCCTCTGACGCGATCAGAAATATCCCGGACCCTGGCACCAGGGAGGCAAACTACCATCCGGGTCTCTGGACTGCGTCCACAGAATCGCCTATCTGACCCCCTTACTATCGAGTCCCCTGTCACAGCTGCCCTCCTCTTCCTTTCCCTACCCTTCTAAGCTACTGGGCCGGACTCTGTGCCGGATGCATGGCCATTGTCGCTTCCCCCGGGTAAGCTGTCCCCCGCAACAGTACTCAAACAGGAGTACCTATTGTTAAGGGGCACAGCCACCGGGGTACTCTCTATGACCTGACTCTTCCCCTTCCCCCTCCTAACTGTGACCCACTTGTCTGCCTCCCGTGGCCCCGGTGTGACCACCTGCCTGTAACTCCTCTCTATCAACTCCTCACTCTCCCTGACCAGACGAAGGTCATCGAGCTACAGCTCCAGTTCCGTAACGCGGTCCCTTAGGAGCTGCATCTCGGCGCACCTGGCGCAGATGTAGACGTCCAGGAGGCTTGGAGACTCCAGGGTCTCCCACTAATTATAATTGTTAAGGATATATTTTATTCAATTTATGATCATTGTTTGATCCCTACTTCTGCTGAATTGCTTCCAAACACTAACGAGATATTCAAACCAAATGCTGGAGGAACTCAGCAGGCCATGCAGCATAGTACAGTTGATTTTTCGGGCCGAAGCCGTTCGGCAGAACTGTGTGCAGTCGACTGTACTTGACTGCCCGACACGTTGACTGTACACTTGTCCTAGATGCTGCCTGGCCTGCTGAGTTTCTCCAGCATTTTGTGTGTGTTTCTCCGGTTTCCAGCATTTGCAGATTTTCTCTTGTTTCTGAGTAAGGAGATAATTTTTATTCTTGAGTCTCTAATGACAAATATTTGGAAGAGGTGGCCAGTCGCCAAATGGAGCACCACCCTGATGTGCTGTGGCTGCAGATTTCCGCTACCAACACTTCCTAACCATGCTCTCATAGCATTGGTACAAACATTAGTCCTACTCCTGGAAAAGGAAGAGTGAAGAACACTCACTGCATATGTTATCTGCCTCATTGGAATTTTATTTAATGTCTTTAAAATCTGAAAAAGTGAAATATTTTGATTTATTTGTTACTATGAATAATCCAGGCTTTTTCATGTGGTTGTCTGATAATAAGGATTTGGTGTGAGATCCTGGATACTGGGCCACTTCACCTATCTTAAGAATCATCTCCTCAGGAAGGCAGATATCAATCATAAAATTCACTGCCTTCAATGCAGCAACACAGCTTTTGGGCAACTGAAGGAAAGGATACTTGAAAAACAAGATGTCAGACCAGGCACACAATTCATAACTTACTAGGCAGCAAACTCCTGGGAACCTTTCACCCACAGCTGTTCATAGTGCAGGACCAGCTTTCAGGAGCACGCAGAAACCCTGACAAACGATCTGGCTGTCTGCCTCCACACGCACCACCTACCCCTTCTGTGGAAGAGTCTGCTGCCCCCACATTTGCCTCATTAGCCATAGAACCATAGTGGAAACAAGTCACTCTCAATCCTGACGAAGTGCCAAAGCAGGATAATGAAAACATTCTGAAAACTGGACAAAATAAAAACAAAATAATGAAACCTAGCACATTGCCATAAGCTCACAAAGATAAAAAAAAACTGTTAACAGCAGCTGGATTTTGGCAGGATGCAGTGTTGTAGTGGCTATTTAACGTATTTCTGTGTGACATAGAAAGAAACTATTTTAGCCATTGAGATAATGCTGACCCTCAGAGTAGTCTTCTCCCTCATTAATTTTTTCTGTAACCTATTCTTTCTATATGCCCATCAATTCTCCCAGATTCTACCACCCACCTATAAATTTGGGGCAATTAACAATGACCAATTAATCTACTGACTTGTATATCATTAAAATCTGGGAGGAAATTGCTTCCTTAAAGGAAAGGAGGGAAGTCCATGTGATTATAGGAAGAATGGTCCAGGATCTAACTTAACAGATAATGTTTGCAACATGAGGAGAAATCTGACTAAAGAGGTGAGAGCAAATATTTATCCATGTCAGAGGAAATGTATAATTACCATATCGGATTGCTCTTTTAAGCAGAATACATTGGACAGGAGCAATTCACACTGGAGGTGAACTAGTTATCATATAAATAACTTCAATGGCAACAAGGAATGATCACAATCCTTTACAAGAAACTGGTTCAATTCATACCAAAATGATGGAAACATGTTCTGTCTCTGACCCTAATTCAGAATCACACTGTGAGTGAATCTGACTGCTGTGTTTAAGTGAACAGTACTGATACTGAAGTTTGAGAGCATCTTTTAATCTAAAGGATGTCGGAAAGTCTTTTTATTTGATTCCAATATTTCTTTAAAAGTTTGACAGAGAGAATTGTATTTAAATTTGTCAGTACTTTGAGTTAAAATCAATTAATAATCCAATAAAAATTACGCATTTTAAAGGAAGCAATATCTTGGTGCATTTTTCTCCTTTCAAAACAAAGCATACCATAGAAACTACAGCACAGAAACAGGCCTTTTGGCCCTTCTTGGCTGTGCCAAACCATTTTCTGTCTAGTCCCACTGACCTGCACACGGACCATATCCCTCCATACACCTCCCATCCATGTATCTGTCCAATTTATTCTTGAATGTTAATAAAAATTGCCTATACCTATAAATTGCTTTCTTTAAAACTTGTAACTTTTTATATTTTATAATTTGGAAGTTTAAGTGGTTTAACAAAATACAGAATTCATGTCTTAAAACAGTTCTAACCAAAACAGAACATGATGCTTGAAGCAAATAAACATTCATTAAGGCTTCCTTAATAGTCTATAAACAAATTTCAGCATTTTTCATTGAAAGATTAATTTTTCATACTGTGACGTAAATTTAAGCAAGCTCACGCTTTGGGGCTGTTGTGTTGTGACTACTTTCTAAGTCACATGTGAATAGCTTTGTTGGATTGTCCTGCCCTTTCAAATTTTATTACATTTTTTTGAGGGTAAAGCAGTGGTTGCTATCTTCATGAATATTAGATTTTCGGCATTTAACAATTCCATCATGTTAAGCTAGTCTGGAAGATCAAGTCACATGGGATACACAGTGACTTTGGAAATTCAGATGGTGTTTCATCCAGACAAGTGTGAAGTTAGAGGTCAAATGCAAGAAAAAGTGTACAGTAAATGGCAGGTTCATTGGGAGCATAATGACTCGTGTAGAGGCAGGGGAATGAAAGGGTATAGATTATGTACGGATGGATGGGATTAGTTTAGATGGTCTGTGCAGACATTATGGGCCAAAAGGCCTGTTCCTGTGCCACATTGTTCTCTGTTTTATGAATTTCAGTAGCTTTTCCAATGGTTTTCAACAGCATTCTTTTTCATTAAATTGACATGGAGTGTGATATTATCTCTAAATATAGATTCTGAGGAAATTGTGGGAGGGAAACATTCTCTATAGCAAAGCAACTTCCCAAGTCTTTGCAGTCAGATATACAAAGAAAACAAAACTGGCAAGAATAACTTCTCTATTACAATGAATTTGTTCTGAGGTAGAAGACAAGAATCATTAAAATATATCACTAATTCTGGAATACTACCAACTAACTGTTCACATTCTCCATCTCAGTTTGAAATTGCAAACAACTTATTAATTGTCATCAAAATGTAAAGTCTTGGGTTCAAATAGTGTAAAGTACCAGAGGGAAAGTAGTCAGTGATTGAAAGCATTTGACTTAAAATGGCAATCTTTACTTGGACTAAATGAATTCTTTTTATTGATAGCTATTCTTCCTTTCAGCCTGTTGTACTTTGAACCGGATTTAGACAATGTGATTTGAAATCTATTTTAATCAATGCATGCTATGGGTGATTTACAATATTGGAAAATGTCTTAGACATTATACCTGTGCTAGTATTATATAATTGTTAAAAAGGAAGGGCTTCTTCCCCTTTCCTTTCCAATCCTGACGAAGGGACGTCAATTGTTTATCTCCCTCCGAAGATGCTGCCTGACCTGTTGAGTTCCTCTTGCATTTTATGTATGTTATTCTGGATGTCCAGCACCTGCAGAATCTCTTGTGCTTTTCTTGGTAACCTCAATCTAAAATTGTAAACATCTTCTGGCTTAAATATTTTCTGAGATTCCAATGTATTTTTTTTCCTTTTGCAGGTACGCTGCCTCTGTTAAGGATGGTTCACAATATTTTGTCCTACTTATTATAACTGATGGAGTCATCTCTGATATGGCACAGACAAAAGAGTCCATTGTCAATGTAAGTTTTATGACACATTCAAATATTTATTGTTCCTTTTGGAGCACTACAGTGTGCAAAATTACTAAATGTTAAGAAGTGAGAGGTCTGGTCCAATTTGAAGAGCATTCTTTTAAATATCACATGTGCATGTCAAGATAATATTGACATTTTGCATTTGTCCCAGAATGTTGATCTTATTAAGGGGTGTGAACTTTCATTATAGATGCACTTTTTTAAAAAAGTTATTATCAATAAGACAAATGATATAATTAAATCTTTGTATTATTAGCACCTGCATCATTGAGGCTACATTTGACAATTTGTGTGCAGCTTGGGATTCTTTTTTAAAGAGAGAAAGTTTGAATGATGATCCCTGGGTATTGCTGCAGGGCCCCTTAAGAGTTTTCATTGATCTACAAGGTAAATTAAAGCAAGTAATAAAAAAACTGCAGGTGATGACAATATGAAATGGAGATAGAAAATGCTAGAAATACACGGCAGGTCAGGCAGTATTCGGAGAAACGCAAACAGTAGCTGAGGAAAGAACCAACAGGTGAAGAATATGGAAATTTTACAAGTGAAGAATATGGGAATTTTAAAATATAAGTAACAATGGTAGTTGTGGGGCAAATACCAGCAATTATGGAAAACACATCAAGTTCAAGTTTAATTGCCATTCAACCAAACAATACAATGTTAATCTGGGGCTAAGATACAAAACACAATACCAACAGTCATACACAGCACAAGGCACATACAAGGTAGCAGTAAAACATAGTCATACAAAAAAAAATATAATCCAGGTTCCTGAGTCCATGTTCAACTGCAGCTGTTCAAATACAGCTGTTCTTTCGCTGAGCGAACACTGGAGGGCAGCACCAATGCCAGCATGGACACCACGCCACACCACCTCCGGCACCGACTCGATGCCTCTCTGCTGGGCGGCTGCAGACAGGCAACACTGCGACTTGAGGCCTGGTTTTCCACTGAGTGAACACTGGAAGGCAGCACCGACACCAACGTGGACACCACACCAGACCGCCTCCAGTACCGACTCTGATGCCTTTCTCCTGGATGGCTGCAAGCACGGCTTGGGGCCTAGTCCTCACTATAATTGTTCACGCAGCTCCCCTGCCATCAGTCCTGCCTATAAACCAGTGACGCAGACTACGTCACTGTGATTACGTTAAAAATGCCTACAAGCTCCTCAAATTCACCCTGCAAAATCAGAACAGACTCTCTAATGTTCAAACATATGAAGAACTGATAACAATGTTGATCCACTTAAGGGAAGATGTGAAATCTTTTGAGAGGGTACAGAAGATACTTAATGAATTGATCTCAGGGATTTAATTATGTGGATAGACTGCAGAAGCTGGAGCTGGTCTTCTTGAAACTGCAAGGTTACGAGATCTGATGGAAGTATTTATAATTCATCAAGATGTAGACCAGCGGTTCCCAAACTTTTTTATGCCATGGACCCCTACCATGTGGACCCCAGGTTGGGAACCTCTGGTACGGACTATGCAGATAGAAACACACTGTTTCTAATGGCAGAGAGATTTAAAAACATGGAAAAATAGAATGAAGGTGATTCAGTAAAGGACCAAAAGTGAGAAAAGTAAAATCTTTTATATTGTGAGTGGTTATGGTTGGGGATGCACTGCCAGGAAATTAGTGGAGACAGAAAGCAGTTGTAGCATTCACAGAGAAGCTTGATAAATATCTGAGAGAATTTGGAGAACTATAGGAGGTGGTGTGAGCTTAGTTGCTATTATGTTGAGCCTCTTACGCTGCATCCATTTGTTGGTTGTATTAGATCTTACATTTCATAAGATATCCATACGTTTCAGTACTGATAACAGTTTTTGCCTGGCCATAGGTACAATACAAAAGCCTGAAAGTTTCATGACTTTCTAGTCCTGGCATTCTTTTGATGTTTTTGCGTCATATTATCATTGCTTTGTTGGAAGCGACCACCAATTTTAAGTCGTTCTTCATACCAGCAGATGCTTTGTGCTTCTGGCAAGGCCAGGAAAGTTAAATAATTCATGAGGTTGATTTTATAGTTTCATTGCTATTCTCAGTGGTGTTGGCTTCAGATACCATGTCAGAAAATTATTTTTACACTCTTATGTCTTATTTTTAGCATTTTAAAAAGCTACATGACATTTTCCCAGTAGCAGGAAGCATTTTGATAACTAATTTAAAGCTAATAACAATGGTTTGAAATTATAGAGTAGGTTAACCAGTCTGATGTAAGGTTGCTTTTAATTTGCTGTGTTCATTGCTTATGGCACAATAATAGACTCAAATTGAGGTCAGTAATGCTGTGTTAACACAGGGCAGTTTTAATAGGGTCCAACTGGTGGGTGTCTATACCACCTTAGAATTACAGTCAGCGAGCCCTCATTAAAATGCAAATCTGGGCCCCAAGATCGGGTCCTCAACAGAGAGAGGAAAAAAAGAGCCCAGTAATGGCATATAACCATATAACAACCATATAACCATATATCAATTACAGCACAGAAACAGGCCATCTTGGCCCTTCTAGTTCGTGCCAATTATACTGGCATGTTTGAAGTTATTTGTGCCAGGAGCCTAAAGGAATGAATGGACCCTTCTAACATAATGAATGCAAACTCCTGCTTAATAATTTCCCAAAACACTTTTAATCTAGAGAATATCAAATGAGAGAAGGTCACAATTTCAAGTTCCACTTTGCTATTGGACAGGTGATGAAACGTGAATTGTATTTCAAAATATGTACAATTAAAATTCGTAAATAACTTAAAATGATTTAAATCAATTATACTGGCTTGCCAAATCCAGATTGTCCCTGAAGCACTGATGGTCTGATTAATGTGGGAAATGGACAAAATGTCATCCTGTTGCAGGAACATGTTTTAGCTTGTTTGAAATCTATGCATATTGTTGCTGCGGAGTATTCTGCCTCTGGCTGTGATGTACCTGACCTAGATATGCTTAGTGCTGATGCCAAGTGCCTGAGAGAGGAGGACTACCTTTATTACAGCCTTATGTTTGATAATCGTTAGAAGGAGGACCAGCTCATTTTTCATTACCAATCATTTTTATTTTCTTTTGGTCTATCAATCTTAAAATTGCAAGTACGGTGAGATGCATAAGCACTTAATCTATTTGTTTCAAAGGCTTATTAATCCTTTGTATAAATGGGACAAGGAAATAGGTCAGATATTCTTGTTTGCTCAATATCTCTACCTAGCCGTTCTGTTTTCTGGATGTATGTAGAGAGGTGAGCCTGTCACAAAGTGGTGAATCGTTCTTGGGTATAGTTTCCTGAGAATGCTCACCTCCAAAGGCCAAGAAATGTTTTTTTTAACAGTGATTGTCAGGGACAGATATAAATAGTCAGTGGAATTTAGAGAGGCAGATTTGTGGAGATATAGCAGACAACTGTTAGAAAAATAAGGTTGTGATAGTAGGTGGTCTTAACTTGACTCCCATACTGTAAAAATGGAGGGAATAGAGTTTGTCAAACAAGTTTCCTTAATCAATAGTTAGAGGTGCCAACTAGAGAGAGTGAAACTGGACTTTGTATTGTGGAATGAGACAAGTCAGGTGACAAGTGTGTCGACAAGAACACTTTGGATCTCGTGATCATAATTCCATTAGCTTTAAATTAGATATAGATAGGACTAATCCTCGGGTTGAGATTCTAAATTGGATAAAGGCCAAAACTGATGGCATCAGATCTGGCAGATGTGGATTAGGATAGGTTGTTTTTGGGCAAAGGGATGTTGCTAAGTGGAGGCCTTCAGAAGTGAAATTTTGAGGGTACTGAGTTTATATGTTCCTGTTAGAATAAAAGGCAAGGCTGATAGGTTTGGGGAAGCTTGACTTATGAGGGATATTGAAGCCATGGTTAAGAAAAATGAGATAGGCAGCAAGGAACAAATGAGGTGCATGAGGAATATAAAAAATGCAAGAAAGCACTTGGGAGGGAATCAGGAGGGTTAAAAGAATGCATAATGTTGCTCTGGCAGACAGGATGAAGAAGAATCCCAAAAGGGCTGCTACAGACACATTCAGAGGCCACTTTATTAGATAATTCCTGGCCACCGAGTGTATGTTTGTGGTCTTCTGCTGCTGTAGCCCATGCACTTCGATGTTCTATGCGTTGTGCATTCAGAGATGCTCTTCTGCATGCCAACCGTTGTAACAATACATGATTATTTGAGTTACTGTCGCCCTCCTGTCTGCTTTAAATCAGTCTGGCCTTTCTCTTTTGACCTCTTTCATTAACAAGGCGTTTCACACACAGAACTTACACTCACTAGATTTTTTTTGTTTACCACACCATTCTCTGTAAATTTGAGAGACTCGTGTGTGAAAATCCCAGGAATCAGCTGATTCAGAGATGCTCAAACTACTCTGTCTGGCACCAAGAATTATTCCCCATTCTGATGTTTGTGCTGAACAACAACTGAACCTCTTGACTATGTTTGCATGCTTATATGCATTGAAAACTGCCATACGATTGGCTAATTCAATATGTGCATTAATATACAGGTGTACCTAATAAAGTGGCCACTTCAATAGGTACATTTAATGTTAGAAAAATGTATACAATATACCGTAAATTCCGGAGTATAAGCTGACCTGGAGTACAAGCTGACCTGGGGTATAAGCCGACCCCCCATTTTCAAGGTTAAAATAGTGACTTTTTCATGTTACCTTTGTATAAGCCGACCCCTTTTGTAGAGGTTTTGGATCAGGGAGGGAAGTTTTGGATTAGCTTCCCAATGGTGAAGAATCCTCTGAAATGTAACCCTCGTGAAACCATTTAGCGCCCATTGTAATTTCATTAAAACCTAACACGGGGTGGAGGGATCAGTACTTTTACCCAGTATTGAGTTTGTGACCACCATGTACAAAAGATTAAAACGAATGCGATATGATGCTGGCTTCAAGCTGAAGGTTGTTAATTTTGCTAAAGGAACGAGTAATTCTGCAGCTGCTAAGAAGTTTAGTGTAAACAAGAAACAAGTGAGAGAGTGGAGAAAGGCAGAGGACACGCTGAGGGAAATGCCAAAGACGAACTGTGCAAACCGCAGGAAAACATGCCAGTGGCCAGAACTGGAAGAAAAAGTCTTAGAGTGGGTGAATCACCAGCGATCGTCTGGATACATTGTTACCAGAGAAATGATTCAAGTTCAAGCAGTGAAATGGACCGAAAAACACCGTGAGGTCAGCGAAAATTTCAAAGCTATGCGAAGTTGGTGCACCCGATTTATGAATAAATGTGATCTTGTGTTGAGACAAAAACAAAGAATGCTCAGAAGTTGCCGAGCACTGTCAATCAGAAGGGGGAGAAAACAGTCCTTGTCAAAACAACTGGACACGAGAAGCAACATTTTACTGTTGTGTTAACGTGTATGGCTGATGGGACCAAACTACCACCAATGGTGATTTTTAGAGGAAAACATTCCCAAAGAAAGAAAAATTCCCGCAGGGTGTTGTTGTTTACATTCAAGAACGCGGCTGGATGGACGAAGCGGGTTGCTTGAAGTGGGTTAAAGAGGTGTGGCGTCAACGTCCCAAGGGTTTCAGGAAGGAAAAGTTGCTACTTGTCTGGGACATGTTCAAAGCACACTTGTCAGGTGAGACAAAAGCAGCATTGAAAGCTGAAAATACGGACATTACAGTCATCCCCGGTGGTTTGACGTCTGTGCTCCAGCCACTAGATGTGAGTTTAAACAAACCATTCAAAGAATTCATGCGTCGACAAATGGATGACGTCTGGAAATCAGCCATTCACTCCAGGGGGAAATATGAGGGCCGCATCTCTAGCTACAGTTTGCGAGTGGGTAGTGCAATCGTGGGAGGAAATGAAGGCCAAGTGCATTGTGAAGGCCTTCAAGAAGTGCAGCATCAGCAATGCTTTGGATGGCACTGAAGATCATTTGCTTTGGGATGAAGACGATGGAGATTTGGCAGCCAGTAAAGCTGCAAATGACGATGTCGAAGCAGAAATTGACAATCCTTACGATGACTGCCGAAGAATGGGACGCGATTTTCGGAGAGTCAGATAATTAAGAGTGTGAGAGTTTCAAGCTCTGAACATTTGATGACAACAGTGTGTACAAGTAAACTGAGAAACTGAATATGTTTTGTAGATCTTTTCTTTTGTGCAGATTTCATAAGCATTTGTATTTGACTCAAAAACGGTCAATAAATATGGCCTGTCTTCTGTGTATTCGTTTTTCCAAAGTTGGCACCTTCTGTATAAGCCGACCCCCTAATTTTAGGACCAAAATTTAGGGCCAAATTCTCAGCTTATACACCGGAATTTATGGTACATCCTGAAATCCTTTTTCTTCGGAAACATCCATGAAAACAGAGGAGTGCCCCAAAGAATGAATGACAGTTAAATGTTAGAACTCCAAAGACCCCCCCAACTCCCCCCTCCCATGCACCAGCAGCAGCAAAGTGACGAACCCCCCTCCCCCACCAGCAAAAATGCATCAGCACCATCCACCGAGCACTCAAGCGTGCAGCAAAGCATCAGTAAAGACACGGACTTGCAGTACCTCAAAGACTACTCGTTCACCCGGTAATTCGACATACCACATATTCTCTGTCTGTCCCTAATAAGGGAAAAAGAGATGTCCCCGTTTCACAGCTAGAGGGGAGACATAACAATACAGCTTGCTGATTTATTGTGCTAAAAGTCTGTTGCATTGCTTTTTCCGAGCTCTGTGCCCAAAAGAGCTCAGGTCTCCGGGCACGCAGCCAGCAGCCAGCTCGCTGCTTTCGATCTTCCATGTACTCCCACGACACATCAGGTGCTGACACCGACCTCGAATCCGTCCGCCTCTAGAGCCATGAAAATCCGCCACCGTGAAGGCGTGCTCGTTTTCCAGGCCGCATCCTTGGCATATCGAAAAACGGTCGGATGTGAGGCCCTGAGTGCGGGTTCCATTTCCACAAAGAACTGAAGTCAGTGTGTAACTCCAGGTCACGTTCTTCAAAAGATCCCTGAAAAGAAAACAGAGATATCAAAGTTAGAAATAAAGCTGCTTCTGAAGGTGAAAGCAAAGGAGTCGCCGTTTAGGCTCCATCATCCTAAGCTCCAGCCCCGACATGTGTGTATCTTCAGATCAAAAGGATAGAAAGGGACATAATTAGTCCACTTGAGGATCGGCATGGTCATCTATGCATGGAGCTGAAAGAGATGGGGGGAATCTTGAATTGGTTTTTGTTTTGCATCTGTATTTACTCTGGAGCTGGACACAGTGTCTATAGAACTGAGGCAAAATAATAGTGAGATTTTGGACTATGTATGAATTACAGAAGAGCAGGTGTTTGCTGTTTCTGAGGCCAATTAGGATGAATAAGTCCCTAGGGCCTGGCAAGGTGCCCCTTGAACATTGAGGGAGGCTAGTTCAGAAATTGCAGGGGCTCTGGCAGAGGTATTTAAAACGTCTTTAGCTACAGGTGACGGAGGACAGGAGGATAGCTAATGTTTCATTGTTCAAGAAAGTCTCTAAGAACAAGCTGAGAAGTTACAGGTTGGTGGGCAAGTTTTTGGAAGTTACGGTATGTGAAGGGATTGGATATATAAGTATTTTGGATTTTTACACCCAGCAGTCTTTAGCCTTTACAGAGAATACTGCAATAAACAGAAATGCATCCAGTGAGTTCAGCCAATTCACACGTTACAACAGTGGTGTGCAGAATAGCATCTCTGAATGCGCAGCATGTCAAACCGTGAAGCAGATGGGTTGGAGCAAACATAGACACAGTGGCCACTTTATTAGGTGCAGGAGATAACTAAGGGAATGGCCACTGAGTGTATCTTAATGGTTTGGATGATAAAGTGGTAAAATGAATCTGCAGATTTGTGGATGATGCTAAGATTGGGGTACATAGTGGACAGCGAGGAAGGCTAACAAAGCTTGCAGTGGGACCAGCTGGAAATATGGGATGACAAGTGGCAGATAGAATTTAATGTAGACAAACAGGAGGTGTTGAACTTTGGGAGGGCAAGGCAGGGTAGGACATACATAGTGAACTGTAGGGCACTGAGGGAGGAGTGTGGTAGAACAAACTGATCTACGACTACAGATCCATAGTTTCTTGAAAGTGGCGTCACAGGTAGATCAAATCATAAAGGGAGTTATTGGTACTTTGCCCTTCATAAGTCAGAGTATTAAGTACAGGAATTGAGATGTTATGTTTAAGTTGTATATGACATTAGTAAGGTCTAATTTGGAGTATTATGTACAGTTCTGGTCACTTACCTACAGGAAAATATTCAATCAGATTGAAAGAGTGCAGAGAAATTTTACAAGGATGTTGCTGTGACTTGAGAACCAGTCTGATAGGGAAAAGTTGAATAGGTAATGGCTTTTTTTCCTTGGAGAGTAGGAGAATGGGGTGGGAGGGGGAGGATTTGATTTGATAGAGGCATATAAGGTTATGAAGGGTATAGACAGGGTTAATGCAAGGCTTTTTCTGGTGAGGTTGGGCGAGACTAGAACTGGAGATCACAGGTTAAGGGAGAAAGGTGGAATATTTGAGAGGAATTGGAGGAGGAACTTCACTCAGAAGGTGGTGTGAGTGTGGAATGAACTGCCAGTAAAAGTGATGGATGTGGGTTTGATTGCAAGATTTAAGAGAAGTCTGGATAAGTACATGGATGGGATGGGTACGGAGAGCTATGATACACATGCAGGTCGATGGGTCTTAGCAAAATATAGTTTCGTATGGATTCAATTTTTTTGTAAGTCTTACTTAAGTATAGATTCTTATTGCTGTAATGACCACTGAAAAAAGTATCTCTTATGAGAGATGCACGCCTTTAAAGATGGTGCCAGAAGAGAAGACTCTATGTGTGCAGCTCCAAAGGGAATTATCAAATAATCCCATTTAGGACTACTACAGCTGAACTCCACAGTCAGAGCCATGCCTACTTCAGTAAGCAACAATGTTTTAAGATGTTTTTTTTTAAAAAATCTATCTTTTGCCACAAAATAACAAATTTCACAACATAGGCCAGTGATATTAAATCTTCTGTGGTACCACTTCGATGCTGTTTATTTGCAAACCATCCCCAGGTCCTCTGTCTACTGTAATCAATTGAAGGTTAATCCAGTGGTGTGGAGCTATACGGATACCTCACAGATATTATGGTCAGGCCTGTCATCACTGGCTGGCCTGACTTTAATATGACTGTTCCTTTGTAATCTCCACTTCACTAGAGGCCTCAGCTCCCCTCGCACATTGAGAACAGGGTGAGCAGCCACTTCCCCTCAGCAACTCTGAAGTAGTGGAAAAAGATATTAAAAATAAGCAAACCAATAGACATTTTGCCTTATTACAAATATTTTAAAGATATAATTGCCCTTTTCTTACCTTTCTTCCTCATGTCTAAAATCTTCATAATAGCAAGGGACCTTGCAAATTGTAAGAGGAGGTTCTCCTATGTAGATGAGGGAATCTTAGTACATTCATGCTCAGTTGTTGGACTTTGCACAGAATATATAGAGAGACTGACTAATTGAAATCTTCAGACAGTTTAAAAACCTATATGCTTAGTGCACATGTTTAAATTCCAAACGTGCTTGCATTTACACAATTATATAGCCGTTACTCACATCAAGCATTGTACTGTTTTCAGCTTATATCCTTTGCCAGAACCACTGTTCTGGTTGGGTATGTACAGTTTGTTCTGCTGTAAGGTTTACAGGAGAAATGGATTCATCTTTTTATGGATGGATAGCTCTAGCATTACTTGACATTTCCAAGTGGAGATATTGTTCTCGTGTAGTTTGTCGTTTCTGGTGTTGAGCTGTAATGTACTCGTACTGAATTCCTTTATTTTGGACTTGAACTTGGGCCTATTTCTGTCTATTTATATGAGTTAGTTCTGTTAAGACCAAATACTGGAATTCAGTAAGAAGAGATTAAGGGCTCAGAGTTTTCTCCTTTTGCTTGTTCTTTCTTTCCTCTCTTTTCTATAAGTGTATACCTCAGATAAATATTATGTGGAGATTTGTGACAAATATGAATATAAGATATATATGTACAGTGTCTGAAATACATCTTATGGAAATGTTTGTTTGATGATGAACTTCAATAAAAAATAAATTACAAAAAAGAAATGTTGCACTTACTGGGAGAAAGTTATTCGGCTTCATTTTCATTCAATAACTTGACTGATTTGCTAGCTGCTGACACTTGGTGCTAACAGCAGATAACGATAAGTATTCTATTCTCCAGTATAGATTTCCTTCACTTTGCTGAGCATAAGAGATTATTTTTGTTCAATAGTGCACAAATTCCCAAATTATTATTAGTTTTGATAAATTTGAAGATTATATAAATTTCAGGAGAGAAATTAATGTGTTATGGTATCAACATTCTGAAGCAGAATTGGATGTGCAAGCATTACAGTGATTATGCCTTATATATAACAGGATTTAAAATGCTATTTTAAGGTGTTTATTTTAGCTATTCCAACTCTACAGTTCACCATCCCAAACACTATCAAGTTGCAAACGTTGTTTAACACTTAGTAAATTTTAAGCACTATGCTTAACATTAATCATTGAAACAGCTAGAAAGCTTCTGTGAACCATCTGAGGATCCTCTTGTATGCTAAAAATGGTCTTGGCATATTTCTACGACACTAATGGAACCATTGTTAATGCATTCACCTTTCAAAACATAGGAAAGTCTCAATGATTCTTTCTTCGTTCCAATTTAATGCTTCTCTTCATCTTCTCAGGCGGCTTGTTTTCCGATGTCAATAATTATTGTTGGAGTTGGGCCTGCAGAATTTGACGGTAAGAAATTTAAACTTTGCATGTCAATGTACAGAATAGCATTGATCTTATTTTAGTTGATTCCATCAATGCTTAAAAGGTAGAGAAGGCAGAATTTTCAATGGAATTACATAGGGGAATGACTGGTTTATTCTAAACTGTAAATAATGTTAATTTATAGGAAAATAACATAAAGTTGATATTGTTAGAACAAAGACAGGTTGTTGAAGAAAGCTAAGGTAAAAGCAATATTAGGTTTTTGCTTGACTCATGAAGACTGTGGATACTGGAAATCTGGATCAATACAAAACACTAGAGAAACTCAGTGAATCAGGTAGCATTGATGAAGGGAAATGAACAGTTGACGTTTTGAGATAAAACTCTTCATTAGGATTGGAATGAAAGGGGGCAGAAGCCAGAATAAAAGGGTGGCTGGAAGGGGAGGAGAACGAGCTGGCAGGTGATAGGTGAAGGAATGTGGTGGGATGAATTGAAATGATGTGAGAAGCTAGGAGATGAGAGGTGGAAGAGGCATAGGGCTGATGGAACATGGAATCTAATAGGGGATGTCTGTTGACGAGGGAATAAAGGGAAGGTCAGAAGAGTGGAGGAGGGGAAATGTTAAGGGGTTATTGGCCCAGAAGGGAGTGGTTACTGGAAGATAGACTAATTGATTTTGATACCATCTGGTTGGAGGCTATCAAAATGGAATATGAGTTGTTGTTCCTTCAATCTGGTCTCAACCAGGCAGTAGGGAACGCTGTGGATAGTGAGGAGTGGAAAGTGTAATAAAAACAGCTCGGCATAAGGTGATCTTAGATGTTACGGCAGATGGAGCAAAAGGTGCTCGAAGAAGAGACTCTGCAGTTTGCATCAGATCTTACCCATGTACAGGAGAAGAGGCCACACTTGGAAACACCAGATGCAATAAGTGACACCAACAGCTTTCTATGTTGGGTGTTGCCTCACCTGGAAGGACTGTTTAGGGTCCCAAATAGTGGTGATGGAGGTGTAACATTTAATTTAGTTGCAAGGAGGTGTGTCTGGAGGGGGATGTGGGGAAGGATGACCGGAAAAGGGGGATGTGGAGAGAGTGATACCTGTGGAAAGCAGAGAGGGGAAGATATGCCTGGTGATGGGATCCTGTTAAAAACGATGGAGAGTGGGGTGCTGGATGTGGAGGCTTGTGGGGGTGGTAGGTGAGGACAAGCGGAACCCTATTTCTGTTATGTTGAGGGGGTTGGGTGAGGTGAGGGCAGAGTTGTGGGAAATGGAGCAGATGCAGGTGAGGACTGCATTGATTGTAGTGGATTGGAATCTCCTTCTGAGAAAAAAGAGGACATCGCAGACGCTATGGAAATGGAAGAACTGAAAGAAGGGAATAGCATCCTTGCAAGTGACAGTGGGAAGAGGTATAGCCATGCAGGGGTCCCAGTTGGGCCTGTCTTTCCATTGTCCATGTCGTACAACCCATGTTCCAAACCTATATTGGTAATGTTCTCCAACTCTCTCTCCATTCCATTAAAGACTGCATTGCTGCTGCTTCCTCCACCCGTATAGATCTTGTCAATTTCACAACTTCACTACTAATTTCCACACCACCCTCAAAATCGCTTGGTCCATTTCAGGCACCTCTTGCCCTTTCTTGATCTCTGTCTCCATCTCCAGAGACAGGTTATCTACTGACATCTTTACAAACCACTGACTCTGCAGTTACCTTGACTACACCTCTTCCCACCCTGTTGCTTGCAAGTCTGGAGGAAGTGGGAGGAGCTGAGAGAAGAAGATTTAACATGATCCATGTCACATTTTAAGCTTGTGAGCAAAGAAATAAATTTGGAGAACATTGTTCCTATTTATCCCGTGTGTAAAGCCTTGCTATTTTATTTGGGCATTAAATTGACACAATGCAGATCTGGAAAAGATAAGCTTATCCTTACCTCAGGTCAGCAGTGAATGTGGGTGCATTTCATCAAAGTTACAGATCTAGTAAAAGGAAGATAGTATTTTTTATTTACTGTAATCACCCCTCTTGCTATCAAAAGCCACCATTTCAAGTTACTATTGTTATGCAACAATGAAGTCAGCCTTAAAGTTCATCTTATGTTATCAGTAGCACCGAAGGGAGCAGAGACGTGTACAAGCACAATATTTAAACCAATTCTGTGTCTGCTCTCTTTTGTTGTATCAGAAAAATGTTCTTACTTTATCATTGATTCTTTGCTTGCAGCAATGGAGGAACTGGATGGGGATGAGGTTAGGATATCATCAAGAGGAAGATATGCTGAGAGGGATATTGTTCAGGTAAAATGCAGTAGGATGTTGTTTTGAATTATGTATTGAAGTTAATGTGATGTAAAACTGCTTTACCTTAGTTGTAAAATATTACAGGAGTTTTTATTTTACTCACTGAATACAAAACTTAATGCATTTTTCCATTGCAGGATATGATGACATGATACTGTACTAAAATACAGAGACCATTTTCTCTTTCCTTTTCCACATTATTGCAAGTTTTGTTTTAAACTGTCCACCTCCCCGAACCAATGATTATGTACACTGTTCATGGTTCTCCTGGGCATTTGCTCTGAACAGAGAATTGGAACTCTTCAATCAGAATTAGTTGATTTCCAGGGATAAATACTTGACCAGTCATTAATTGACTCTATTTTTGGCCACTTTTTAAAAGTGCTTTCATGAGCAGACAGCATAATGCATGCAGAAAATACTAAATTTTCCATTAGGTTCATGAAAGGCTAGTCTTCTTACCTTGAAGTGGAGCTGTTCTACAGGCAGTAGAATATTCTCTAGTGTTACTTTTATGCAAATCTGCTGCTGTATTTATTGGATTTTCATAAAGGTGTAAATCACAAAGGAGGGAAATGGCGATAACTTCCAAATGATAGCATGTCTGAAATGAAATGTAATTACTCTTTGCTAATGTAAAAAAAAATGAGAAATATATGTAAATTCTCATTCTTCTGAAGATGGAGAGAGGTGAGGGTTATTGCGTGGTCAAATTGCTCTATCAAAGTTTGCTAATTTGAGGGTTAAGCTTTCAGCTCCTACACACAACTAAATAATGTGCAAGGGATAAGGACAAATATACTAGAGATTGGGAAAGCAGCAAGTGTCGTGCATGCCACAGCATTAAATTCAACTTCCAAAATTTTACGTCTTTTACATTTTGGGAAATATTCTTACTGAAGTATGTATAGTGTTGGGACCTGTTATTTCAGTTGTTTTTGAACCAGGAAGATGTTAAAGTTCATACCAGAAATATCAAAGAATTACGATTATTCATTCAAAGCAAGTCGTCAAAACAAATAGCTCTTGCTTGTAAAAAGTTACAGCTGGAGTAATGAAAAGGTCGAACATTAAAATTCTGGAAGCACAGCATAAAACACAATGAGTGGTGATATCTCCATTCCCACTTAACAGCCGAATATTGGAGCCAAAATGTCATTAATAGTGACAAGATATATGTAACAGAGAAGTGCACTGCTTCATTTTCACAATTCGGCCTGCATTCACTCACAATATGCTGCATAATATATTGAAAGGAAAATGCGATGGGGGAGTGTGTTAAGGATTTGAGTAATTCATCTAAATCTCAAGATAAATGCTAGGGCAACTTCCTAGATGCCTGTTATATTCTATTGGGAAAAATGTATTTCAAAGTAACAATATTTTGAAAAATTATTGCTTTGTTTCATTAGTTACTATAGTGTGTTTAATCTATTTATAATATTTCTAAAGCAAATTATAATGGTCACTGTTTTGAGCATATAATCATTTCAGTGGTCTATATAGTTAAATAGTGCCATTAAATTATCATGGTTTTATAATGTCATATTTTGTAAAAAAAACAGTTGAATTCAATGCTGTTTGTTGTGATGCTTTCAACTTGGCAATAGCTTTATCTTTATTTTCTATTTCAACTTCAGATAAATAAGATAAGGACACAAGAAATCTGAGCTGGGATATTTCTGTCAGGTCCCTTGAGCTTTTTGATATGATTATAGCTGACTTTCCTATGATCACAGGTCTTTTGATTCACTTGAGTATCTATACCCTGTTGATACATCTTCAATCGTCCCTATTACAATGACATTACCTCCTTTCTGACCCTGTGGAAGCACTGGCCACTCCAAACGAATCTGTCATCATAGAGTAAAGCCTGCATCACTGGAAAAAAGTCAAGTGAGGCTCAATTCAGAGCCAAGTTTATCTATCCCTCATTTTGTATAGAACTCCTGGTGTGGTCTTTTTGCATCCTTACAAAATTATAACAAGATATCCTTATTCATGTACATAACTGAGTAAAACAACATACTGTACCTTAGATGAATATTCTGAGTGTAACATATCCAAGTTCGCTGACTGTATAAAGTTAATACAGAGAAGCAAGTTGTGATATGGATGTGGATAATGCTTAATACACCAGCTCCTTGCAATAAAGTTAACACACCATTTACCTTTGACAATGCTCACTTAACCCCCATTTTTGTACTGGTTTCTCAATATTATAATGATACTTGACTTTCAGTTCTTCCTTCTAAACTGTAAAATCCCATAGCTCATGAATTTTGCCCCATCTTGCCGCCAGTTTACTAACTAATGGATTATCCACATCATTATCATAGCTTGCCATCCTGGTTAGCCTTATGCAGTCAGTAAACTTGGCTACTTTACACGACATTCATCTAAGGTGTGTTATATATTATAGACTGTTATATATTTGGTGGAAACAATATATTGTGTAAAATCTCAGCCATTTCCTCATTTTCCCCTTTCATTCTTTGTCCAGTTTTAGGGACTTTTAGAAGCTCTTTATGTTTTATTTTGCTTCTTTACAGGCATGCCTTCTTAACCACACTATCAACCTGTGTATCCACTTTCAGGGAGCTATGAACTTAAACTCCCATATCCCTCTGCTTATCAACAATTGTAAGGATCTTGCCCTTAACAGAGTACTGTCTCTTTACATTTGACCTATCAAGGTGCATCACTTCATATTTGGCTGGGTTAAATTTGCCATTTCTCCTTCCATATCTGCAACAGATTTATATCCCGCTGTATATCTTTGCCAGTCTTCTACGCTATCCACAGCACCACCAACCTTTGTATCGTCTGCAAACTTACTAACCCACCCATGTACATTTTCATCCAGGTCATTTATATACATCACAAACAGCAGAGTTCCCAGTCAAAGTATCTTAAGAAATTAATTTTTAGTTTAATATGTTTATGATACTTTGGTAATTGGAAAATATGTACACGTGACTTTAACCATTAAAAAAAGAAAATGATCTGGAGAAAAGGTTGGGAAGGTCTGTTCATTATCTTGCTACGAGACCCCATTTTTCTGAGGACGACTTGCTTCCGTTCCAATTGTCTGAGTTCTGAAGTGGCTCATGCCAATGTGGAACTAATAGTCTTAGCTACAGGTGGGACACTGCTCCTGTGGAACACCATTACTCACAGACCTCTAACTAGAATAAGTCCCTTTGATCACTACCTCATCTTCTATGGGCAAACCAGTTCTGAATCCAAACAGACAATTTACCATCTTTGTTTTCTAGATAAGTCTTCCATGAGGGACCTTGTCAAATGCCTGATTAAAATCCATGTAGACAACATCCACTGCTCTACCTTTACCTTTTTTTGTCACCTCGTCAAAAAAAACTCCAAGTTAGTAAGACATGACTTGCCTTGCACAATGCCATGCTGACTCTCCTCAATTAGGTCATGGTTTTTCAAATGCTCTCCCCAAGAATTTTCTCCAGTAACCTCCCTACCACTGATGTAAGACTCACCAGTCTATCCTAATTCCCTTCTTGGCTTCCTATCAATCCTCAATAGTTATCTGATTTATGGTCATCCTTTGCCTGTTCTTAATCCATCTTTGTTTTTCTAGATTTCAAGGCAATGCTGAAACCTTCTCTCAGTCCAATACTCCCTTTAACTTCTCTTAGCTGTTGATGGAAGGCCTTCTCTGGAGTCTTTAATTACTCAGTGAAATGTGAATTATGAAGTATGTCTGAAATAGGAATAGATAATTATTTAATTCCCAAATTTCTTGATTTAATCCACGCTTTATATCAAAGATATATATATTACATTTGAATTCTGTTTATTGTACTAAAACCATAAGACAAAGGGTCATAATTAGGCCATTTGGCCCATTGAGTCTGCTCCACTATTACATCATGGATGATCTATTAAACCTCTCAACTCCATTCTTCTGCCTTCTCTAATCAAGAACATATCGGCCTCTGCTTCGAATATACCCAATGACAGCCTTCTGTGGCAATGAGGTCCCCAGATTTGCCACTCTCAGGCGGAATAAATTCTTCCTCATCTTTGTTCTAAAGGTATATCCTTCTGTTCTGAGGTTGTGCCCTCTGGTCCTGGACTCCCCCCACTATAGGAAACTCCTCTTCACATCCATTCTATTTAGGCCTTTCAATATCTGATATGTTTTATTGAAATCCACCCCCCCCCCTATTTTTCTAAACTCCAACTCACTTCATTCAAAATAACATGTTTTCCAGGATATTGCTACTTAATCCTATTTCATCACACTGGATCACATCTATCACAATCTATGTTGCCTAGTTGATTCTAATAATGAGTTGCTCCAGTAAACCCTTCTAAATTCATGCTCTGAACTACTTTTGTCTATTAGTTATGTCTTTTTCAACTATTAATATTCAGTATCTGTTCTGCCTTCATTGCTAACTGCATAGATGTCTAAGTAGTGTTCTTTATCTGGTTTCTTCATAGTCACAAAGTAAAATTGGTAAGTATAAAGATTTTCTTCATACTCACCAATTCTACTTAGCAATTTTCTGATTTGGTGTCTTTCCACTTCATTGTGCATCATTTTGCCTCTATCAGTCACTCGGTATTTCTTAATTTAGTCTGTCCTCTCCAAACATAAGGGAAACTGGAACTTTGAGTTGCTAGGCTTTTTGTATCTTTCTAATGGTATTGCATCAAAGCTATTCACCCCTGTCTAAATGTGAAGTACTTCAATAAATTCAAAAGAAATGAATAAAGTCTTCCATTTAATATTTTCACAAATATCCTCAGGTTTAGTATTATTCATTGATAGATTAATATTATAAAACTCACATTCTTCCTTCTGCCAGAATCTGTAATCATTACTACCTTAGTATTCCATTCCATGGCCTTGACTTTCTCTTTAAATTTACCACTTAACCCTTACCTGAGCATCTCTCGTATCCAAGCTACGATAATAATTTGACTTGCCAGATTTATAGTTGGGAACAATTTTCTCTATAGGTCTGCAGAAGTCATGATAGTTCTTCAACTGAAGGACAGCTCTGAATAGAGGTGGAGCATTTATCTTGGCACTGAGAATCTTGAGACCTTTCACTGGAATCCCAGCGTAAATCCCATGGTAGGGGATTCCAGGACAAGAGGGCACGACTTCAGGATTGAAGTCCATCCTTTTAGAACTAAGATGCGGGGAAATTGCTTTAGTCAGAGGGTGGTAAATCTGTGGAATTTGTTGCCATGAGCGGCTGTGGAGGCCAAGTCATTGGGTGTATTTAAGGCAGAAG
Source organism: Mobula hypostoma (assembly GCF_963921235.1). NCBI lineage: Eukaryota > Metazoa > Chordata > Chondrichthyes > Myliobatiformes > Myliobatidae > Mobula > Mobula hypostoma. The sequence continues at coordinate 18,970,220 of NC_086116.1, read as the reverse complement.
TAGATAGGTTCTTGATTAGCCAGGGCATCAAAGGGTATGGGGTGAAAGCAGGGGAGTGGGGATGACTGGAAGAATTGGATCAGCCCATGATTGAATGGCAGAGCAGACTCGATGGGCTGAATGGCCTACTTCTGCTCCTATATCTTACGGTCTTATGGTAAATGGCAGGAGCAGTGTCTCACCTGTAGCTAAGACTATTGGTTCCACATTGGCATGAGCCACTTCAGAACTCAGACAATTGGAATGGAAGCAAGTCGTCCTTAGAAAAATGGGGTCTCGTAGCAAGATAATGAACAGACCTTCCCAACCTTTTCTCCAGATCATTTTCTTTTTTTAATGGTTAAAGTCACGTGTACATATTTTCCAATTACCGAAGTATCATAAACATATTAAACTAAAAATTAATTTCTTAAGATACTTGGAAAATTATATTCCCTTGTGGTAGTCACCTGATCATACTGTTTGGTTCCATCAAGATTTCTCCGCTTAATTCTTTTTTAAATGAAACCCCTGTGGGATCTAGAACAGACTTGTGATTTGAACATTCACAGTGAATTCTTGCACCTACTGAATACAAGAGGCAACCAGTGAAAACATACAATAATTCTGGAGGCCATAGTGAAAAGCACGGACATTGGCCTTTCAGTCAAATTCCAAGCCCCCGCTTAACACAAACCTTCCAGTACTGATCAACTCATGCTGATTATATGACTGATCGATATAGTTGGGGCAGGTAGACAATTAAACTATGAGCCTGCATTTGGTATGTGCGAAGATATCAGAGTACCCAGGACATCCACATCATAAAAGAGAGAAAGAATGGGCAATCTGTACACAGATAGCACAGAGATTCTAATGACCCACTGCAGCTATGATACAGTGTGACCCCCCTCACGCAACTGAAATAAATACTGGAATATTAAGGGAAATCAGCATGTATTCCTGATTCCAAATAAATGTAAAGCTCAGCTTAAAAATATAAAATGAGGAAGTTGAGAAAATTAGATGGTGTTCAATAAAGCCTATTTCTAGCTTGTAATTTTTATGTAATTTTGGAAGAGAGGATTAACGTAAGACATAATTAATTAACTACTTGTACTATAATAGATTTCTTAATAAGAATGTAATTATCAGGAACAGGAGCAGACCATCTGGCCCAGTGAATCTGCTCCATCACTTACCAAGATCGGGGACAATCTTTTGCCTCGACGTTTGTCAGCATTCTCACCATATCACATAACTCCCATCCAATATTGGGAGATCCATCCATTGTGTTGTTCTGTGGAGCACTGTGGCCATGCTATCTTGCCACCAGAATGTGGTGCTAACATTTGCAGGCTGCCCCCGGCACACACTTGGGTGTGCAGAGCCCTGCCCGTTACGCTGCTGGCGTTTATGGCAGCAGTGTCGGTCCTCCATGTCTGATGGTGTTCAGGGCTTCCTTCATCGTGTCAGTGGCTTCCTTGGGGGTGTTGGTTGTTAACACATTTCACTGTATGTTTCGATGTACGTGTGATAAATAAATCTGAATGAAGTCAATGACCAAGCCTCCACAGCCCTCCGGGATAAAGTTTTTCAGAGTTCCCTAATTCTAATGCAGTTCTTTTAAATCTTGCAGCCAAAGGAAGTTACTTGAAACTGCTTTAAGATGACATTTTGTTACGGTGATGAAATCTATATTGATTTAATCTGCATCAGCTATTGATTTACATTTGAAATACGTAGAATGTTAAGCAACTGTCAAAGGTTGACTGCCAAATGGTATATTTCCTGATCAAAATATTCATACAGCATGAATCCAATGGCAATTGCCTTTGGGGGAATGTGATATTTCACCCATTAAGATAAGAAAGTAATCCTTGTATTTCTCTGGCTAGAATATGTTCTATTAATGTGGATTACTGACTTTGGAAAGTGAATGATAAAACAGCTATGATCAAAATATTAATCAATATGCACAGCTTTTACTATTTTTCAATCTGCTTGTAGATTTCTTTCTTCATGCCTTTTGTACTACAATGATCAGAGTTTAAAATTTGTTTTTCAGTTTGTGCCTTTTCGTGACTATGTTGACAGAACTGGAAACCATGTGCTGAGTATGGCTCGACTTGCAAAGGATGTTTTAGCTGAGATTCCAGACCAGTTTCTCTCGTACATGAAATCAAGAGGAATTAAACCATCCCCTGCTCCACCTCCATACACTCCCCCAGGTTATCCTTTGCAGACACAGCTTTAACCGAGTTACCCCGTCAGTCCTAATTGTCATTCTGACCTGAACTGATTACACTGGATGTGTCAGCTGTATTTTATTATCAGGTTGCACTACAAAGACTTAATGGATGTTGACTGCATTCTACTTAGAAAGCATCAAAGATTGCATGGTGTTTCAGATTGCATGGTGCCAAAACATGAGGCAAATCATAGGGAGAGGCTGCATGAACAGAAAGGAACTGAAGCTTTCTGCGGGAGTGTGGGGGCAGGGCTAGCTCCTTATTCTCTTATCAGAGTTTCATCCTTTTAGAAAAAGGAGAAGTGAGAACAGGAAATGATAGAATTTGCAGCTTAAATGGAATTGAAGTCCTTAACTCTTGTTAATAATTGAGAATGAGCAGTTTGTTTTCTTTTAATGTTTACATATAGATTCTTTTTATAAGTAAATCCTTTTTATATGCACACATTTCCTGTAAACACAGTTTTAAATATTGAAATTGTTGTGAGCTATTACTTTGATGCACCTCCATTTGTTCCTGACTCGGATAAAGATGCCTGCTTCAGGACACCGGTGACTCTCAAACAATGGGGCACGTAAATCTGGCCAGCAGAGGCTTGCTGATGGGTTTAACTCTTCAACCAGCATGGCCTTCTGCCACAAACAAACTAGCGCTTCTGTTTCTCATGCCTAGTTAGTGGGTGATCCTCTCCAGTCACTCACCGCTCGCACGTTATCCTTTTAACAGTGCAATTACTTCAAAAGAATGCAGAGGTGAAAACAAAGAGAAAACTGAAAATTAAGAAAGGAGAAACAAAAACTGGAGATAGAAGAACTACTGAGATGTGGCATGAAAATAGCAAAAATGATGCAAGCTTTAAAGTTTGACCTGTAGCCTCCTGTTTGATTTGATCAGGGGTTCCCAACCTGGGGCCACGGACCGCTTGGTTCATGTTCGGGGTCCATGGCCATAAAAAAAAGGTTGGGAAACCCTGGATTGGATGAAGTATAAGGAATTTTGAGAAATGCTGCACTACATTATGCCAACCGTGGGCAAACCTGTACCTTTCAGGTAACTGTGCCAGAAATGTAACTGCACAATATGTGGTCTTATGCTTCTGAATTCTGTTTATTAAAATGTAATTTAATTTGTAAAGTGTATGTTTAGCTCTTTTAGCACATGCTGCAATAGCATTTACAGTTCTGGATGAGAAATGCACTTTTTCTTTGAATTGTGTGCTAGGTTAACTTCAGTACAAAAAGGCCTTAAATTCTCGAACCACTACAGTAACTTTTTTTGCATTATGTCTTTGGATATTTACCAGTGAGGCATGGTTTTAAAACTTTTTTTAAGCCAGCATTGTAGTAGCTTTTTAATTTTTCCCGTTGTTGTGGAAATTTAATGCTCAGCTTATTTAATGTTTTGCATTTGTATGGAAATTTTTCACATTATACTTTAAATAACAATTAAAATAAACATTGTGCTTTTGCAAGGGGTGCTAGAATAAAGAGAAATTGTTATGTTACTGTAAATCTATGGATTTTTTAAAGCAATTCCCTAATATGTAACTTTATCAGAAAACAAATTGAAATATAACATGTTTACTATCAAAAACAATCCAAGTTCTTTAAAAAAAACAATTAATCATAATAGGGAAAATACAAATATATGCTCTCAAAACAAAGAAAATTTTCCTGACTTTTGTATACTTCATACCTTTACTAAACTATATTTATGCCACCTGTTGTGGGTCAAATTCCTTTGTATGATATTAAATTAAATCATAGTTTTTTTAAACACTAGAATTAGCTGCGATATAAATTTTTATGATCAGACTAATTAGAGAATATGGGACCAAGTGTACTTTACCATTTGAGCATCCCCAAAAAAAAATTGCGGGATAAATGTTGTTGTCAGGCTGGTGTGGTAGTAGAGCTATTTTATCAGATGGTATATTTTTGTCAAGAGGGAAAATGAAAGCATATAATCAGTGTATCAAGAACCTAAAGGTCATTAGATTTTACGTCCACTATCCTCTCCCAAGCAAAAACAAACAAAATACAGTATTATTGGGTAAAAGATTCTTGCATGGATAGAGCTTTGGCTGATTGGCAGGAAGCATGGAGTGGGAATAAAGGGAACCGTTTCTGATTGGCTTCCAGTGACTAGTGACGTTCTGCTTGGGGTTGGGTTTTGTAGTATAATGATTTGGATGACAGAATTGTTGGCTTTGTGGCCAAGTTTGTGGATAGGTGGAAGATAGATTTGAAGATAGGTGGAAGGGCGGACATTATTGAAGAAGCAGGGAGGCTGAAGAAGGACTGAGATAGATTAGGGGAATAGGCAAAGAAGTGGCAGAATGGAATACAGCGTCAGGATGTGTGTGGTCATGCACGTTCTACATGGGGAGTAAATTTAAAAATCTAACTTGCAAAGGGACTTGGGAATACTCGTGCAGGATTCCCTAAAGATTAACTTGCAGGTTGAGTTGTTGGTGAGGAAGGCACATGCAATATTAGCATTCATTTCATGAGGACTAGAATATAAAAACAAGAATGTAATGCTGAGGCGTTATAAGGCACTAGTGAGGCCTTACTTGAATATTGTGAGCAGTTCTGAGCTCTTTATCAAAGAAAGAGTGTTCTTACACTGGAGGGGGTTAAAAGGAGGTTCACAAAAAATGATTCCAGGAATAAAAGGTTTATCATATGAAGTGTGTTTGATGGCTGTAGGATTGTACTCACTGGAATTCAGAAGAATGTGGTGGTATCTCATTGAAAGCTATCAAATGTTGAAAGGCCTAGACAGAGTGGATGCAGAGAGAATGTTTTCTGTAGCGGGTGAGTCTAGGACCAGAGGCCACAAACTCAGAATAGAGGGATGTTCATTTAGAACGAAGATGAGGAAGAATTTCTTTAGCCAGAGAGTGGTGAATACATTGAATTTGTTGCCACAGTCTGTGAAAGCCATGTCATTGAGTGTACTTAAGGTGGAGGTTGATAGATTCTTGATAGGTCAAGGCATAGAATGGTTACAGGAAAAAGGATGGAGAATGGGGTTGAGAGGGAAATAGAATAACCTTGATCAAATGGCTGAGCAGACTCAATGGGCCAAATGACCTAATTCAGCTCCTATATCTAATGGCCTTATTATGTAGTGGTATAAATCTAGCAACAATTGATATACAACTGAAAGTGAGATACAACCTTTCCTCTTTTTGTATTATCCTTTCTTGGATGTCGATATAAAATCAGGCCTACTAACTTGTTTGGATTGTTTATTTAGGGTTTGTTTTGCTACAGACTTTGGCTTTTACCCTACATAATCATCAAATTTTGTAATCAAATGGAATTCCAATAACACTAGCATTATCAAAGTGGTTATCATTATCTTTATATGTTTCTAAAAGTTCGTATTTGAACAGCTCTGAGAGTTAATGGTATATTACTGAACTGTTTAGTTTGTCAAAGAAGCATGTAACAATTCAAGTTGTAGTGGTGAAGTCCTATCGAGAAGTGATTTTTCAAAACTGTGCTCTGAATGTTTAGCACCAAATATAATGCTATACACTTTTTACATGTTATCGTACAGGTTGTTTTCATTAACCCTTATGTTGTTTACTTAATGAAGTATTATGTGTGATTATTTTAATATTGAGTAAAACTGTAAATGGAATACTGTTACTTTCTGACATTATTAGAAGTAGACGAACCACTGACTTGAAAGATATTATTCACCGGTTATCTTAGTGGATGCTAGCACACAATAATTATACTTTCCTCTCAGTGTATAGAGCACTACTATATAGCATCATTAAGGGTATGTGGAATGTAAAGCTACATTTTATTTTGATGTGCATTGCAAATAACCGGATGATTGTTAAACACTAAGTAAGAAGACAGTGATAAAATTTATGTGTCATTAAGATTTAAGAGAATATTAAACTTTATTAACTCATAATACTCAAGAGTGGCACAGCCATCATGATAAAGCATGTTCATGCTGACTTCTGGTGCCTGTGACTCAAGAAACCTGGCCACCCTACCAGTTGGTTTATGTATTAAAATATAATTTCTCTAGACTTGCAGTGAAAGAACAGTTGTTTGTAACATTTAACCTCACAAATAAAATATGAGATGTAATCAGTCAAATTAAAATTGGGAAAATATAACTCTATATAAAAGGCAGCAGCAAATTGATATGTTGCAGGTATTCTTGCTGGATAAGGGGTATGCAACCCTTTTTATTAACAATATTAATTTAAAGTGGTTATCATGGGAGAAAATTGTTTCTTCTTTAACCCAGTAAAGTTTCAAGTATTCTCTAGTTAAAAAATAACAGTGCAATACCTCACTTAAAGATCTGGTGTGAATCCCAGGTTTCCTTAGAAACTGATGCTGCCAGGAATGTTATTTCACCATCTCTTCTAATAAAATTTATTAGAAAATTAAAATTGATTGAAGCTGGTATTGCCAGTCTTCAAAACTGCCAAAATGTGTTACATTGATCATTTATTTTGCTAACTTCTCCAGCATTTTAGACTGCATAATGTGAAATGGTTAATAATCCCACCAAGAAAAACAATTTTCATTTGTTTCAATTTTGAAATAGTAAATTTTTGCTCCTTCGCAAAACAGAACTTTTTATTAAAAGTATCAGGTATTTTTTTCTAGAATAAAGGAAGTCAGTCATGGAAATGTTATATAATTAGAATTATAACATCCACTATAAATGTATTTTTTTCCCTCTAAGAGAGCAGAATAAAATGACATAGCAATTACAAAATAAATTGAGCCTGTATTATAAAGAGCTTCTGTATCAATGTGAATCTTTGTTCACAAAATCTGGGATTATAAATTAACATAAGTACAAACACTTCTTTCGTGCTGTTACCTCAGATAGATTTGCAACTTTGCTGAGCAACTATCAACAAATTCATTTTTATAAATTGTTTAAATAACTAAGTTTGGCTTTCAAGGATTCAGACGAGGATGCCTGTTACTAGAAATAAAATATCCTAATTTTTTTACCCTCAGAAATTATTATCATACATAGTGGTGATGTAATTACCCCCTTTGTAGCATTATACTGCACATCCATGTTTTCAAATTGAGTAAAATATCTTGATATTTTACCAGAAATTAATGTCTTAAGTTATCCATATCACCTGCCCCTCTTCTGGTCTTTGGAAAAACTTTGAAGTATGTTATTACTTCCTCAAAATAGATATTGACCCATGGAATTTTACATGTGTTTGTCCAGAGTTATCATTTATGCTTTGTTTATGTGTAATGTTTAGCTTTGAATGTAAATTATATTATTCAGTATATTAACTTTGGGATTTCTGATAATCCAAATATAATCTTGACAAATCACACAAATCAGAGGATAGACAGCATACATAGGTGTTTAATTCCCTCTGGTTTTACAAAGCTTAACATTTAATGTGAATTATTTTCATTATTATTTTGAAGGGATTAGTTTAAAATAAATAGCAATTTTATGCAACTACTCAAAGGAGGAAATTAGACTCATTAAGTTTTGAATGCTATTTGGAATTGCTGATTTATTTTTTGATATGTAATTTCTATTAAATTCACCAAGAATTAATCTGTAGTCTGTTTTTTGTATTTACAATTATATAATTTTCAATCCATACTCTTTTCTGAAGTAAAATTGATATGACCATTAGTTGAAAAGAAGAATTATTTTAAATGCATTATTTCCCCTTTTATCCAATTCTTAGAACCTTTCCCTCAGACTGAAAAACAACCTTTAGCATGTCCCAAAGTGCTCTGTGATTGATCAGATACATTTTTAAACTACTATCAGCATCACAATGTAGGAAAGCCATCAACTGATTTGTGCACAGCATGGTCCTGCAGCTGATTGTTAAGGACTAAATAATAGTTTTTAAGTATTATTGTAGGGATAAATGTTGGTGAGGACTCAAGCAGTCACTTTTTTTTATGCCTATCTGGGTGAGCAGATGGAGATCTTAGCATTTTCACCTTCTACCACAGGTTTTAACGTATGGAGAATGGTGAGATCTACCCATCCCTGACTTGCCTGCATCAGGGAATGACAATAGTCATCTAATAGCAACAGGGTAATAATGATTTAGTGTTAAGATACGTAAGCCTACATTGAAATTAATAAAGAATCATTGTCTAAAACATTAACACTGTTTCCCTCTCCATGAATGCAGTTGAATGTTTCAAGCATTTTACAGTTGTTTATTTTCCGGTACAGTATTATTGAAAATCTTATGAACAAAGAAATAAGAGTAGGCCTCCTGGGCTTTAGACTCTGCTTGATATCCTGGCTGATTTCTACCTCAGCAGCATTTGCTTATATCATCCTCATATCCTCTGATTCCCATGACATTCAGAAATCTGATCTATCTCTTTAAATGGGCTCCATAACTGAGCCTACTGCACCCTCTGGCGTGCAGAATTCCAGAGAAATTTCTACTCATTTCTGTCCTTCGAGACTGTGACCCCTAGTGCTAGACAAGTACAACCTTAAGAAATTTCCTCCCTGTTTCCAGTCTGTCAAACCCTGTAGGAATTTTATAACTTATAAACAATCAAAAAAAAATAGGCAAGGTCTACTCAACCTTCCCTCATACAGCAAACTTGCCATACCATGAACTGGCTTAGTGAATTTTTCCTGCATTCTTGCAGTTCTTAACTTAGGAAACCAGGAATACATGCAATATTCCTGGTCCAGATTCACAATTGCAATAAGATTTCCTTACTCTATTCAAATTCTCTTGTCTTCCTAACTGATCGTTGCACTTGAATTTTTGGTAGGCTGAGAAGAACAGAAATGAATAGAAATTTCTTTAATCAGATCGTGGTGAATCTTTGGAATCGCACATCTCTGAGCATCAACAATGGCCAATCTCTTATTTGAAGTGTAGCGTTTTACCGTTTGCCTAACAGGGACGTCATTATTTTTTGTTGAGACATAAGATGCTGGAATTGGGAGAAGAACACAAACTGCCAGAAGAATTCAGTGGGTTAAGCAGCATCTGTAGAGGCAAAGAGCTGATCAGTGTTTTGGGACAAGGCTCTGCATTTGGACCGAGAAGGAAGATAGTTGTGTTACAGAAAGGAGAGGGCGGGAGGGATGAGTTCCACAGGTGCTGTTCAACTTGCTGAATTCTTCCAGCGGTTTGATTTTTGCTTCATTAATTCTGTGCTGGCATAGAAGTATTTCTATCCCAAAATTAGCATGCAAATAGAGGGAATGTTTTAATCTGCCTGTGGTAATCTTCATACTTGGAATTGGTTTATTATTTTGCATATATACTGAGGTACAATGAAAAGCTTCTAATCTATATGGTTTGTGCAGATGAAATCATTACACAGTTCATTCAGGTAGAACAAGGCTGATAAAACAATGCAGAATTAACTGTAACAGCTTGAGGAAGTGCTGTGCAGGTAAGCAATAAGTTACAAAATCATAATGAGGTAGATTGTGAGATCAAGATTGCATGTATATCATAGCAAGGAATCATTCGACAGTTTTGTAGCAGTGGGATAGAAGCTGTCCTTGAGACTAGTGGTACGTGCTTCTGCCCGATGCAGTTGGAGGGGAGGGAGGGAGAATGTCCAGGTGGGTGGGATATTCAATTATGCTGGCTGCTTTACTTAGGCAACAAGAAAGACAGAGTCCATAGAAGGGAATCATGTAGGTTTCCATGATGTGCACAGTGTTTACAGCTCTCAGCTGTTTCTTGTGGGCATGTGTCATGATGCATCCAGAGCAGATGCTGTCTATGGGTATATTGATAAAAATTGGTAAGAGTGGATGGGATTGTGCCAAATTTCTTTAGCCTCCTGAGGAAGTAGAGGCATTGGTGAACTTCCTGGCTGCGCTGCTGATCTGATGTTCTGTCCTCAGAACTTGAAACTTTCAACCAACTCAACTTCAACAGTCAATGAGGACAGGAGCGCAGGCACCACTTACATTCCTGAAGGAAATGACCGGCTGTTTTGTTTTCCTGACATTGAGGGAAATGTGGTTGTAATGACACAATGTTACTACACTCCCTGTCTCCTTCCTGTACTCCAATTTCTTGTTATTTGCGATACTGCCTACTACAGTGGTATTATCTGGAAACTAGTCAATGGGGTTGGAGCAGAAGCTGGCCACAGTCATGAATATACAAAGAGTAGAGTCAACCTCGTGCACCGCTCAAACGTTTAAAATTATCATGTAGGAGTTGCTGCTACATTTCCTTACTGGTTGCAGTCTGTTGGTCAGGAAGTCAAGGATCCAGTTGCAGTTGAAAGTACTGACTCCCAGAATCTGAGGTTTGGTGATGAGTTTTCTTGTAATTGTAGTGTTGAAGGCAGAGCTGTGGTCAATATATAATATAATGCATATGACTTTTTACTGTCTCGAGCTCTCGAGATGAGTGTAGGGCCAAGGCTGATTGGTTTGACTCCACCTTAGACATTAATGTTAGTTATTGGAAAATTAAAAGGTTAACTGTTCATCTACAACCAGCATTACTTTAAACAATAAATCAGAGATATGATGCATCTTATTCATGCAATACATTTTTTTATTATTTCCTTGCTGAAATTGAATCTGCCAGGACAGTTCAGGGCCAAAGTCTCTGAGATATTTAAAAATCTCAGTGAAATTTGGCAGTTAATGTAAGGAAGGAAACAGTTGTTTTGAGGATTATAGGCAACAGGAAATCACAGATAGGGAGAAATGATGATGGGCGGATAAGGAAATAAGGACACGAATTTCAAAATTTAGGCACTATATATCTAAGGGCTTGAATAGTTCAATAACCTTGTGATGGGTCGCTTTCATAGAATATGGTGCACAGAACTGTAGAGCAAAGGAACAAAGACATAACCTTCACCCAATAGAGCAAAGGAATAAAGACATAACCTTCACCCAGTGGAGTAAAGGAACAAGGGCATGCTGTCTTTTGCCTGGCATGTCTGTACCCATCATGAAGGCTATATAACTAATGGTATCTGCCTACCTCATGTCAATTCCCCGCACGTTCGTGTGTCTGAAACATTGATGTTATATCTGCTGCTACCACCTCCCTTGGCAGAACATTACAAGCACCTACCACTCTCTGCCTCACACACATCGCATTAAACATATGTGCTCTAGTAATAGACCTTCCTGTCATGGATAAAAGGACTCTGAACACAGATCCTATCAAAGCCCCTCCTACTTTTATCTAGGAAGGTTGGCCTTGATGGAATTGGAAGTTTGTGCTTTGCTAAGGACAGCAAAGTCAGGGAGTGAAGATAGATCTTTCTTTTATCAAAGTGGAATAATTTTGATTGTGTTTCTATCCTGATAATTCTCGTTCAACTTAGTAAATTGCAGCAGTTCCTTGTTGTGAAGGACACCTCCCATCAACCTCCCAGTAGCTGATCAGAAAGTGATTTTATTTTTAAAAAAATAGATGCTGGAAACACTCAGCAGGTCCGGCAGCATCCGTGGTTAAAGGAACCAAGAAATAATGATAATAAGGTGCATTGTATCTCTGTAAGTTATTCTTTATAGTAATGCTAATTCTAACCATAATAGGCACACAGTTAACCTTGACACATTGAACGTTTCTCTCCCCCAGTTATGAGCTGACCTGTTTAATGTTTTCACGTTCTCTGTTTTCTTCCTGTCCTGGTAGTGCCAATGTTAGTTGATGCGTGGCTGTCCCTCATGCTATACTCTGAGGTATTAAAATCTGGATTTGCTGTGTGGCACATTACTGAAGCAAATCAGATTCAAATTTATTTATTTATCACAGTACATCAAAACATGCAGTGAAATACACTTTGTGTTAACCTAAGGATGTGCTGGGAACAGCCATTAGGGTTGGTGTACTTTCTAGTGCCAATGTAGCAGGGCCACCATGTTCAGTAGAACAACACAAACAGCAGATCATGACATGCAACAAACCACCAACAACCACATCAGACAGGTAATAACTCGTCTTTAAAGGAAACAACCAGGATTTAAAGATCAGCTGAAGTGAGAGCTCAAGAAGGTCAGCACTGGGAGCTTCCCAGCTCAGTGATCCCACTTCAATTGAGACAGCAGCTCATCAGATGAATTTTATAACCAACTGAATTTATAGATAAAATAAATTTGGTCAGGTACTCTCTGCAATATACTGGAGAGTGAAAAAATAAAAATTCTGAAAGATGCTACATTCATCAGCTTTAAGACTGTGGAAAGTGTCTAAAAATGGATAAGCAACTTCGAGCACTTTTTTTACTACCTTATCCACCTACACTTTCAGTAAATAATGGAACGGGATCCCAAGCTTCCACTCTACCTCAGTGCCATTTAGGGGCCAGCCAGTTACTTAGATGCCGAGGAATAAACTTTGTCATAATCTGTGCAGGGAATGGTGATGGAATTCATTCAAAGAGCAGCTATTTCCCATCAGAAGGCTGATTTGCTTTAAGAGTTAAAGGAGATGGACAAATTACTCACTGGGCTTTTTCCACAGACAGACTTGCCAAATCCTTGTTACCATGCCAGATATAATATTTGAGACACCACCGTAATTACATTTTTCTTACATTCACACAAAGCAAGGGTGAGCATGGTGTGTGAGAGTAACAGATTGTTGGAATGGTTTATGTATCTTGATGTTTACCATGTACGTTCATCTGTAATTGTTGAGGTTCCAAGTGACTCTCAAACATGTGGCATTCAAAACCAAGGAAGCAGTGTGTGACAGGATCTTTTACAGAGACTTCACAATGACTCAGGTTAGGCATCAAATGGTGAAGCTCAGATGTGCGATTTGAAATTGTAGCTGTTGTAATTGATTTAACGAGTATGGCATTACCTCAGGGATTGTGAAATAATCATTATGTTCTTTAAGCACGATGGAAATGCCTCCAAAAACATCCTCTTGCTAGTTACTGGAAGCAGACAAAGCACAGTCTCAACAGAGAAGATGTATTATGGATAATGGAGGAGGGGAATGGTGGCATTGCTGCTGATGAACTAATCAGATACTGATTAGTTTTTAACATTTTAAAGGCATGATTGTGCACACTCCAACCCTTTTGATTCTTTATAGCTTTAAGTTAATAATTAAAGAGGGACTAGCATATTTAACCCCTGGAGTTCTGATTACCATTCAACTAAATCAAGACTGATTGTAACCGGTACATCTTTGGACTGTGGGGTGGGGGGGGGGGAGGGAAACTGGAGCACCATGTAGTTGGTGGAGAGAATGTACAAACTTCTTGTGGTCAGCACTGGAGATTAACTCCAAACTGGAATGCCCCGAGTTGTGATAGCATTGCACTAACAGCTGTGATTGTAACTTAACTCGATAATCATTGTCTAACATAAATCTAATAACTTTATCTCAACAATAATTCATTAAATATATCTATAAGTTTTGTAATTACATTTTGTAACAAATATTTCCTTCACAGATGCTGCCTACCCTGCTGAATTCCTCCATCACCTTGCTTGTTGCTCCAGATTCCAGTACCTGTGATCTCTCATATCTCCATAATTAATGCATTGTTTGCTAATGATGTTGTTTTGGTATAATGAATTTCATTTTATTTAGGGATACAGTGCAGAACAGGCCTTCCCAGCCCAGCGAGACGCATTGCCCTGCAACACACTTATTTAACACTAGTCTAATCACAGGACAATTTACAATGACCAATTAATTTACTAGCTGGTATGTCTTTGGACTGTGGGAGGAAACCAGAGCATCTGGAGGAAATCTACACAAAATGTACAAATTCTTTACGGTCTGTGCCGGAATTGAACTCTGAATTCTGGAATGCCTGGAGCTGTAACAGCATCACACTAACTGCTATGCAAAGCCGGCTGATGGTGTAGTGGCATCCGCACTGGACTTTGAGGCAAGTGGCCCTGGATTCAAATCTAGCCGGCTTCTTGCACGGTTTCCATCTATGCTGGGTTGAGCATCGAGCTAGTAACTCTGGCTTCATAATAAACAGACAAATGCTGAAGAAATGGCAAGGTTGCACCACAAGGCGCAGAGAGAAACAACTGATTTGCTACCATGTGGTGCCCAAAATTGAGTATTTGATGCATCGTATTGTAGTACAAGAAAGAGACAATCTTAAGCCAAGCACTTTTGAAACACAATCCATCATAATAATATTTGTGTGTAACACAGACATAAATACTGGAAGAACTCAGCTAGTCAAACAGCATCTGTGGAAAAATAAACCAGCTACAGTTTTAGGTCGAAGACCTTTCAGCAGAACCGAGAGAGAAAGCACTTTGGTCCAAGTTGTAGACAAGGTTGGAAAGGATGAAGGTTAGAATAAAAGGCGGGTTTCTTCATGGAGTGAAATGATGTAGCCATCATATAGACAGTTGAATTCTTTTCTCTGTGCAAGATATTCCTGTTGTTGTGAATTGTGTATTTTTTGGCCTACTGGGACAATGTTGAACAGGGCAGAATACACCAGTGAAAGAAAAAACGGGAGAGAAATGGCAGTCACAGTTGGTTAGTCCCAATAGAAATAGGAAGAAAGGAGGTTCTGAATGTGGCCAGAAGGCATTCTCTAACAGAAAAACCTTCGCTCTGCTGTCCCTCGGCATTATGTGCTTGAAACCTTAACTCCTTGGTTGATAAAAGCATGCACAATGGCATCAGTCTATCCATTGTTCAATAATAAGTCAAAGAGTCTTTGAACCATTTTTGTCTTGGATCACAAACACATTCCCCCTCTGGAATATGGGGACTGAATATCAGTACCTGCAATATCTGTCACTTGGCAGAACAGCCCAGACAATGATGTTTTTTTTGCCACTTTGGTTCATGCATACAATCCCAAAGCGTTTATCATCAGCCATCCTGTCACTGTCACTGACAAGGATTTATAGGTATTATGGTCTTCAAGCTGCAGTCATTACATTTTAATTCCAGGGTGGCATTCTGTGTCAGGATTACTTAAAGACAATGACAAACAACTTCAGAAAGACTAAGTGTTGGATTCATAACTTTATAATTCTATAGGGAAAAAATATAGTGTACAAGTAATCCAATTAGACAATTCTTGAACAGTGTACTGGCAATGTTAAGTTAATGAGAGAGCAATAATCAAACTATGGATTTATGGCTGACATTCTTCCCTGACTGAAATGAATACTGGAACACAAATGTGATATTCCAGTATGATTGCAGAATGAAGGCGAGATCTCCCTGACAAATGCAGAAGAGAAGCTTGTTGTCAAGCACCCCAGCACCATTGTTATCTCTAACAAAAGGTACTGTCTTTATCATCTCCCAAAAAAGCTATGGGAAGTTAGGAAGGCCTTCCCTCAGAAATATATAGTATGTAATGCTTCTGATTCAATGAAAATAAGCATTTGCAATTTTCCACCACTTAGGGTTAATGTCGAAATTTAAATAAAAAAGATGGACATTTGTGGCTCAGGCACAGTTTTCTTTTCATTATATCAGATAATGCAACCTTTGCCCTCTAAATGTTAAATAATTCAACTCATGACCAACTTTTATCCATCCAGCCACGCTTACAGAGAATGTTCAGAACAGATGACTGAGAGCTGTTCATATCCTTCTTGAAACTTGTTTAAAATATAGAGGCACATAAAAGGTTATGGTATCGTTGATTAGACAATCAAGATTTGAATAGCTCAGACTCAGCAGAAAGCAGCTGATTGGGCAATCAAGGTCAGGTGACCAAGCATTTTGAAAAGCTCAAACAGATAAATAGAGGGATAGCTCAAGCGAAGCGGCCAGTGGAAAGCAGCCAGTGAGTGTGTGGGCCAGTGAAGGAGTGGAGCTTTGAGGCTTTGACTCGAGAGGCTTCGACGAGAAGAGGTGGAGGATAAGCTTGCTCGCAGTTAGTTTTTACAATGTCTCCTCAGACGGTGATGTGCCTCTCATGTGAGATGTGGCAGTCTTGGGGGAACTCCCCTCTCCTGCAGAGTCACATCTGCCAGAAGTGCGTACGGCTGGGCGATCTGGGAGACTGTGTAAGGAATCTGGAGCAGCAGCTGGATGACCTTTGACTCATAAGGGAGAATGAGGCAGTCAGAGATGAGAACTACAGGGAGGTAGTCACACCTAGGCTGTCGGATGCAGGTCGTTGAGTGACAGTCAGAGGGGGGGAAAGTGAAGGTGAGCAGACAGGTAGTGCAGAGCACCCCTGTAGCCATTCCCCTAAATAATAAGTTTACCATCCTGGATACTGTTGGCGGGGATGACCGACCAGGTGTGAGCCACGGTAGCAGGGCCTCCAGCACTGAGTCTGACCCGGTGGTGCAGAAGCGTGGGACGGAGAAGAGGAGAGCTGTCGTCATTGGAGACTCTATAGTCAGGGGAGCAGACAGGAGATTTTGTGGACGTGTGAAGGACACCCGCATGGTTTGTTGCCTCCCGGGTGCCAGGGTCTGGGATGTCTCTGACCGGGTGCACGATATCCTGGTATGAGAGGGAAAGCAACCAGAAGTTGTGATACATGTTGGGACCAATGACATAGGCAGGAAAAGGGTTGAGGTCCTGAAGTGTGAGTTTTGGGAACTAGGCAGAAGGCTGAAGAACAGGACCTCAAGGGTGGCATTTTCAGGATTGCTACCAGTGCTATGTGACAGTGATGGTAAGAATTGGAGGAGATGGCAGTTGAATGTGTGGCTGAGGAGTTGGTGCAGGAAGCAGGGTTTTAGATTTTTGGATCATTGGGATCTCTTCTGGGGAAGGTGAGACCTGTACAGATTGGATGGGTTGCACCTGAACTCGAGGGGGAGCAATATCCTTGCAGGTAGGTTCACTGGCATGGTTTGGGAGGGTTTAAACTAATTTGCAAGGGGGATGGGACCCGGAGTGATAGAGCAGTGAAAGAAGTGCATGGAGTAAAGCCAGATCTAACATGTAGAGAGGCTTTGAGGAAAGAGAAGCAGAATAAACAGTGTAAAGACAGTAAGGTAGAAGGGCTGAAGTGTGTGTACCTCAATGCAAGAAGCATCAGGAACAAAGGTGATGAACTGAGAGCTTGGATACATACATGGAATTATGATGTAGTGGCCATTACAGAGACTTGGCTGGTTCCAGGGCAGGAAGGAAACTCAATATTCCTGGACTTCAGTGCTTTAAAAGGGATAGAGAGGGCGGAAAAAGGGAGGGAGGGGTGGCATTACTGGTCAGGGATACTATTACAGCTAAAGAAAGGGTGGGTAATGTAGTAGGATCCTCTTTTGAATGGAAGTCAGGAACAGGAAGGGAGCAGTTAATCTATTGGGGGTATTCTATAGGCCCCCCAGTAGTAGCAGAGATACAGAGGAGCAGATTGGGAGGCAGACTTTGGAAAGGTGCAAAAATAACAGGGTTATTATCATGGGTGACTTTAACTTCCCTAATATTGATTGGCACCTGATTAGTTCCAAGGGTTTGGATGGGGCAGAGTTTGTTAAGTGTGTCCAGGACGGATTCCTGTCACAGAATATGGACAGGCCGACTAGGGGGAATGCCATAGTAGATCCAGTACTAGGTAATGAACCGGGTCAGGTCACAGATCTCTCAGTGGGTGAGCATCTGGGGGACAGTGACCACCACTCCCTGGCCTTTAGCATTATCATGGAAAAAGATAGAATCAAAGAGGACAGGAACATTTTTAATTGGGGAAGGGCAAATTATGAGGTTCTAAGGCTAGAACTTGCGGGTGTGAATTGGGATGATGTTTTTGCAGGGAAATGTACTATGGACATGTGGTCGATGTTTAGAGATCTCTTGCAGGATGTAAGGGATAAATTTGTCCCGGTGAGGAAGATGCAGAAGTGGGCTGAGAAGTGGCAGATGGAGTTCAACCCGGAGAAGTGTGAGGTGGTACACTTTGGAAGGACAAACTCCAAGGCAGAGTACAAAGTAAATGGCAGGATACGTGGTAGTGTGGAGGAGCAGAGGGATCTGGGGGTACATGTCCACAGATCCCTGAAAGTCGCCTCACTGGTGGATAGGGTAGTTAAGAAAGCTTATGGGATGTTAGCTTTCATAAGTCGAGGGATAGAGTTTAAGGGTCACGAGTCCTTGAGCAAGGCACTTAATCACACATTGCTCTGCGACGACACTGGTGCCAAGCTGTATGGGTCCTAATGCCCTTCCCTTGGACAACATTGGTGTCGTGAAGAGCGGAGACTTGCAGCATGGGCAATTGCTGGTCTTCCATACAACCTTGCTCAGGCCTGCACCCTGGAGAGTGAAGACTTTGCAGGCGCAGATCCATGGTCTTGCAAGACTAATGGATGCCTTTAAGGTGGATAAATCCCCAGGCCCTGACAAAGTGTTCCCTTGGACCCTGCAGGGGGCAAGTGCAGAAATTCCCAGGGCCCTAGTAGAGGTATTTAAATCAAACTTTGTGACAAGTCCAGGACACAGTCTTAGAATTAGAGGGTACCCATTTAAAACAGAGATGAGGAGAAATTCTTTTAGGCAGAGGGTCGTGGATTTATGGAATTCATTGCCACATACAGCTGCGGAGGTCCAATCATTGAGGGTCTTTAAGGAGGAGATTGATAGGTATCTAATTAGTCAGGGTATCAAGAGATATGGGGAAAAAGCTGGAAATTGGAACTAAATGGGAGAAGTTTAGCTCATGGTGGAGTGGCGGAGCAGACTCAATGGGCTGAATGGCCTACTTCCACTCCTTTGTCTTGTGATCTTGTGAAGTGAGGTACCAGACGATTGGAGGATAGCCTCTGTTGTTCCACTGTTTAAGAAAGGCTTTAAAAGTAAATCAAGAAATTATAGGTCTGTGAGCATAACATCAGTAGCGGGAGATTTATTGGAATGTATTCTAAGGGACTGGATATATAAGTATTTGGATAGACATGGACTGATTAGGGATAGTCAGCATGGCTTCGTCGTGGAAGATCATGTCTAACCAATTTTATAGAGTGTTTTGAAGAAGGTACCAGGAACGTTGAGAAGGCAAGGCAGTAGGTGTTGTCTGCATGGACTTTAGCATGGCATTTGACAAGGTCCCGCATAGGAGATTGCTCAAGAATGTTCAGTTGCTTGGCACTCAAGATGAGGTAGTAATTTGGATTAGACTCTGGCTTTGTGGGACAAGCCAGAGTGGTAGTAGATAGTTGCTTCTCTGACTGGAAGCCTGTGATTAGTGGTGTGCCTCAGGGATCGGTGTTGGGTCCTTTGTTGTTTGTCATCTGTATCAACAATCTAGATGATAATGTGGTTAACTAAATCACCAATTTTGCAGATGACACTAAAATTAGGGTGTAGTGGGCAGTGAGGAAAGCTATCATGGCTTGCAGTGGTATCTGGACCAGCTGAAAAAATGGCAGATGGAATTTAATGCAGACAAGTGTGAAGTATTGCACTTTGGTAGGACCAACCAGGGTAGGTCTTACACAGTGAATGGTAGGGCACTGAGGAGTGTGGTAGAACAAAGGGATTGTGGAATACAGGTCTATAATTTATTGAAAATTGCATCACAGGAAGATAGGATTGTAAAGAAAGCTTTTGGCACATTGGCATTCATAAATCAATGTATCGCGTACAGGAGATTGGATGTTATGTTGAAGTTATATAAGACATTGATAAGGTCTAATTTAGAGTATTGTGTGCAGTTTTGGTCACCGACCTACAGGAAAGATGGTTGAGAGAGTACAGAGAAAATTTGCAAGGATGTTGCCCAGTCTGGAGGACCTGAATTATAAGAAAGATTAAATAGGTTAGGATATTTTTCCTTGGAACATAGAAGATTGAGAGGAGATTTAATAGTGCTATACAAAATTATGACGGATATAGATAGGTAAATGCAAGCAGGCTTTTTCCATTGATGTTGGGTGGTACGACAAACAGCTGTCATGGGTCAAGGGTGAAAGGTGAGAGGTTTATAGGGAAGTTATGGAGTAAATTATTCATGCAAAGGGTCATGAGAGTGTGGAACAAGCTGTCAGCACAAGTGGTGCATGTGAGCTCGATTCAATGTTTAAGAGACTTGTCGATAGGTACATGAACTGTAGGGGTATGGAGGGCTATGGCCAGGTGCAGGTTGATGAGAGTAGGCAGTTCAAAGGGTTTGGCATGGACTAGATGGGCTGATGGGCCTGTACTTTTCTATGACCCTGTACTGAGTATAAACCATTTTGTAAAGGTATCAGATGTCTTTATACAGAATAGTTAAAATAAAGCTTTTGTAACACAGCTTGAGAAAACATACTTCCAAATCAGTTACTTTCCAGCACATCAGACAGCCCTTTCTAATTCATC
The DNA here is from genome assembly GCF_963921235.1 of Mobula hypostoma. Classification (NCBI taxonomy): domain Eukaryota; kingdom Metazoa; phylum Chordata; class Chondrichthyes; order Myliobatiformes; family Myliobatidae; genus Mobula; species Mobula hypostoma. The sequence continues at coordinate 18,949,748 of NC_086116.1, read as the reverse complement.
ATCTCTTTTTCACACTTCCCTAACACTCCAGTGGAAACAAAATTACCTTTTCACATAATGGCTCTTCATCATTATAATTTGCATACTAATATATATCCTGTTGTCATGTGGAAATGTCACTTGCATATCATTAAAATTCAATTGCGTGTTCGTCAATGCCAGGTTCATAATGATTCAAAAAGGTAAGAGCTCCTTGTATCTGCATCCAGATGTAAGGATTCGTGTAGGATTGATGATGTGAATAATAGAGAGTTTGAGCTTGCAGCTGGAATAGGATTGTTTGATTCCACTCAAATTAAAGGAAGAAAAATGAGCCAAGTTTCTTTGTAAATGTCCAAGAAGCTTAGTTCTCTAACTTTCATACCTTTGTACAGATAAAGAATAGTTTTATTTGTCACATGTGTTTGGAAATATACAATGAAATGCACCATTTGCATCAAATCAAATAAGCGAGGGTTGTGGTGGGCAGCCCACAAGTGTTGCCATGCTTCTGGAGCCAAAATAGCATGCCCTCAACTTATTAATCCTATCTCTAACCGTACATCTTTGAAATGTAGGAGGAAACCGGAGCACCCGGAGGAAATCCATGCAGGCACAAGTAGAACGTATAACTTCCTTGCAGACAGCAGAGGAATTCAAGTTCCGATTCATCAACTGAAGCTATAAAGTGATTGCACCAACCGCAACACAACCACGCTACCCATTGGGGTAAAGCTGTGGATCTACCCCTTTAAGTTATTTCAATCTATTCACTAATTACAGATTGAGCTCTCAGTATAATAAGGAAATAAGAAGAAAGAAACCATGTTTGGATACCTCAGATCTGATGGAAGATCATCAACCTGACACATTAATTTTGTTTCTCTTTCCACTTATCTGCCAAGCCTTTTCAACGTCTTCTGTTTTAATTTCGTAGTTTTCTGCAGTAATTTGCTTTAGTATCAAGAAATAGGTACTTTTAAAAAGATGGCTTTTTTTTAGATTATGAAGACACACAGTCCTCTTTTATTGTCATTTAGTAATGCATGCATTAAGAAACGATACAATATTTCCTCTGGTGTGATATCACAAAACACAGGACAGACCAAGACTGAAAAAAAACCTAACAAAACCACATAATTATAACATGTAGTTACAATAGTGCAACAATACCATAACTTGATGAAGAAGTCCATGAGCACAGTAAAAGTTCAAAGTCTCTCAAATGTCCCACATCTCACGCAGACGGGAGAAGGAAGAAAAACTCTCCTTGCCATACCCAACCATGGTCCGACTCTGAGTCATCCGAAAACTTCGTGCTCTGATCAGCTCTCTGACACTGAGTACTGAGCGCCATCTCTATCCGAACGATTCGACCTCCATCTCGGTCGCCAACAGCTGGCAAAGCCAGGGATTTTGAGGCCTTCCCTCCAAAAGATTCCTGACCGCGCAGTAACGACAGCAGCGAATGAGCGTTTCAGAAATTCTTCTAGATGTTCCTCTGTGCTTTCATATCCATCTCCATCAAATCAGAATTGTCCACGGCCCCTATTTAACGGATACGATATCATTTATCACCGGAGGGCTGCGCACGCGCAGCGCGCTGCTCTCTTTCCTCCTGCCATTGGGGTGAATATTTACTGTATTCACTAGACATTAAAAATTATTTCATGGGTATATTAACCACTGCCAGCTATCTCATCCACCTCATTCTCCTTTCTGCCTTTCTGCAGAGAATGACTCTCACTGTGACTCTCAGGTCTTTTCATTGCTCTCTCTGCATTTCCCCCACCCCCACGCAGGCACAGTCCCCCATAAACAAAGGAGGTGTCCCTGCCTGTTCTGGGACACTAACCTGTCAGTCCTCAGCCTCTTCCACTGCCATGTTGAGACTAAAGTAGAGGAACAGCACGTCATCTTCTGCCTGCATAGTCTACAGTTCAACAGCACGAACAGTGAATTTTCCAATTTCAGTTAAACTGCTCTCTACAACCACACCCACCCCACCATTTTCTTTCTCCTCTTGATCAACTCAGTCCTTCTCACACTCATCCCAACCCATTACTGTTTCTCTATTTCCTCCTCTACCCATTCCATCTGCCCATCACCCACATGCACTTCCAGTGGTTCCACTCCCCAGCAATTCCTATCTGCCCTCTCCACCTCCCATTCTCCAACTTCTTTTCTGATTAGATTCCACCATGTCCAGACTTTTGATCCCTCCACCCATTGCCTCCATTCTGCCTTCCTCACCCACACTTGTCAGTTCTTGTTCCACCCCTTATTATACTGTCCACTTGAAGGGTCATGACCTGAGGGCACAGATTTTGCCTAACTCACTGGGCTCCACCAGCTGTCGCCGTGAAATATCTTGCTTGATCACAGGCAAGGTGAGCACATGGTACACCATGGAGGGGTATTTACAGCAATAATCTGTAATTTTTTTTTCAGTAAAAGTCATGAAGACCTGGAATGAACAGTGTTGGTCCACATACCCCTGGGTGCCATGAAAAAAACAGGAACCAAAAAAAAAACATCAGGTAGTAATTTCTTTCATAATATTAACAGGAGGGAGACTATGAGTATTTAAGCAAAGGAAGTTATATAAAAAAGGAAGTATGTGCTTGCACAATTACACCTTGGAAAAATAAAACTTCCTTAGAGATCTGTGGAGGGCACAAGCAGCCTGTAAATGTGCTCTAGAACATATTACATGATGGAGCGGTGAATACTGTCATGCCACCTCTACACAGACAATATAGACAAAGATGTCATATCTTTAGAGATGCCCTGTGCATGTAGGGGCTCACAGAGCTCCAAGTTCCAGACTGCAAAAGAAGGGTATTACATTTCCAGGTCCCAGCTTAGTAGCTCTCCTGGGAGAAATACTGTACCACACATATATTGCTTGTGCTTTTTTTAAGCACTGTCATGGCATAGCAATGGCAAAAGTGCTAAAAAGACAAATACAAATTTTTAATCATATTGCAAAAATCTCAGTGAAATTATTGAATAAGAAAATGTAATTGTTTTTACCAATTCATTTCTCTACTCTTTAATTTTTAAGGATTTTAGCAAACTACAGTTTGCCTAGTCTGTAACAATTCCTGGTCGGTTGACATTTACATTATACCATGGTTGTTCCAACATACCATTGATATTTATTTGCTTCACAAAATACACTGAGCAATTCTTCTCACTGCAGTAAATTAATACCCTTAAGTGAACAGGGCAACGTGCACCTGTAGAGTTACTGCTAACATAGACCATAGGCACGGGCTGAAGGGAGGGCAGATGATCTTTCTGTTAGCTGCAAATACTCAGCATGATTTGTCAAATATTTCTAGAATTTATTGTTTTAACTTAAAATTTCCTCAGTCTGTTTCACATTCAGGATATGCACACAGTAATTGAAATATAGAGTACGAGGGGTGATTGATAAGTTCGTGGCCTAAGGTAGAAGGAGTCAATTTTAGAAAACCTAGCACATTTACTTTTCAACATAGTCCCCTCCAACATGTACACACTTAGTCCAGCGGTCGTGGAGCATACGGATCCCTTCTTTGTAGAAGTGGTCCACAGCAGGGATGATTGATAAGTTCATGGCCTAAGGTAGAAGGAGATGAGTTATTAACTTCAAACTTTCTGCATTATCACTCAAAGAGTTGAACTGCACGTGCATGTAACAAGAGCATCTTGGACCTCCAGAAGTGGTCCACAGCAGGGGTGATTGATAAGTTTGTGGCCTAAGGTAGAAGGAGATGAGTTGTACAGCTCTCGTTACATACATGTGTAATTTAACTCTTTGAGTGAAAATGCAGAAAGTTTGAAGTTAATAACTCTTCTCCTTCTACCTTAGGCCACTAATTTATCAATCACCCCTGCTGTGGACCACTTCTGGAGGTCCAAGACGCCGACCTCTACAAAGAAGGGATCCGTATGCTCCATGACCACTAGACTAAGTGTGTGAATGTAGAAAAAAATAAATGTGCTAGGTTTTCTAAAATTGAGGCTTCTACTTTAGGCCATGAACTTATCAATCATCCCTCGTATGTCAGAAAATTTTCATCTGATGCCATAATATATGTATTTTGCCATGGTTTGGCCTTCGCGAACAGAGATTTCAGAAATGGAATCCCCTGAATTTATTAAAGATAAGAGCTAGACAAGTCACCCAAACGTTCCTTAAAATAATCCTGAAAATAATATCACAACTCAGACAGGACAGAGCAGCTTTTACTTGGTCTCTCTTTCCCCTCAACCCTCACATCTCCCCTAAACTACCAACCCAGAGTGTGGCTGTTGTATCTCTGAAGTTTCACTATGGTGGAAATACAATCACTGAAATTTTCAGGGGTTCCAAAGACCCCTCTTCTAGTTCAAGCCACAGATCAATAGATAAGATCAAGAACCACAACATGGTCATATTTTTGCCCTCTAGCTGTTGTTAATTGGATGCCATGGGCTAAATAGGTTCCAGTTCAGCACCTAGTGGGCACTTATGTCTGTTACAAAATTAATAAGAGTGTCAGAACAATCTCAGCTAACACCTGCGATAAAGTGGAATAAATAAGCCGATGATGGTTCTAATCACTGTAAGTCTGATCTTGGTAACAGCTGTGCTGAATTGGAAATGATCTCTCTAGCTAATATTCTCTCCTAAGCAGCAGGATAGATAACTCCACCAAGGCTGTTTAATGAGATCATCAACTTTTTACAGATTATTGAATTCAAGTCTAAGGCATTAACCAGATAGTCACAGATAATAGTATATATCCATCTAGGATAGTCTCAACTGGCAGAAGGTGCTCAGAGCTAGACCAGTTACCAAAGAGGAAAAGAGGAAGAAGAGGGAGGAGGTAGTGAAATAGGAGAGGAGACATTAACTGGATAATCAGGGATGAATTTCTTACATAAATTTCAGCAAATGAACAGTTTACAAGGTGATTTTAGTAAATATCACATTGCGAAAATCTGCTGTCTAGTTAATTCTGCAACAGCCGAGTGGGTTGAGAGAGCCCAGGTGCAGACTATTTGTAACATCTCAGTCTGCTCTCTCTGTTACAAGAATGAGAATATCTACACTCTGTTTAAAACAGGGGTTCCCAAACTTTTTTATGCCATAGACCCCTACCATTGACCAAGGGGTCCATGGACCCCTGGTTTGAAACCTGAAAGCATCCATATCTCTGGGACACACCTGGGGGAGGCAGAGGCTACAGGGAAGAGGGAGGCAATTCTCACAAATACTCAAAGGAACATGCAAGTATTAGTCAATGAATTATATAAGAAAGTAACATTGAAACTGGATATTTTGCCAGAAGTAAGGGGTGCGGTTGCAGAGACTAGGTTTTATCAATTTTTCCTGTTCAGCTGTGGCAAAGGAGTGAAGCACTCTTTCTCAAATAGGATGGAAGATACTTGACCCAAAATGTTAACTGTTTTTTCTTTCCTGACCTGCTGATTGTTTCCACCATTTTTATTGCCAATGTAGTAGTTAAAAAAAAGTGATAAATCACGTAATTTATGGCCAATTAGTTTTAACTTCAGTGCTGGGCACATTGGTGAAATCCATTTTAAGAGACAATATTAATTTGGGAGTTTGGTTGATCGCCAAGCCTGGCAATACTCTACAATATTTCAGACAATATTAATCTTCATCTAGAAAGGCACAGATTAATCTAGGAGAGTTGGAATGGATTTGTTAAATCTTGTATGACTATCTCTAACTTTTATCTACACTGAATCACAGAAACATTTCCCTCTGTTCTTTCTGCCCTCCCCTGCTCTGCAATTTAAAAACACACTGGTGTTCTCACTCGTCCAGTTCTGATGAAGGACATTGGCTTGAAACAACTGACCTGAAACATTACCTCTGTTTCTCTCCTCATGGATGTTCTATTTTTTGTTGTATCTGAAATTGTTCACTGGGAGGAAGAAAAGGGCAATGGATATTTTAAATGCAAGGCTGTGAGTTCCACAGTGCCCTGCACTTGATCCCTTGTTATTTTTTGCGACACATTTCATTAATTTAGACTTCAAGTTAGGGGGACTAATAAAGAAAATGCAGATGAGAGAAAAATTGACCATGTGTCTGACAGTATTGAGGAAAGTTTTAGACTATAGGGAGAGATACATGGTCTGGTCAGTTGAGCAGAAAGATAGAAAATACTATTTTATCCAAAGTGTAAGGTCATGCATTTGGGGAGATACAAAACAAGGGAATATGTGATAAATCTGAATATTTAAGCAGTGTGGAAGAACAAAGAGACCAATAATTAGATTAGATGTGGTGCTATTAAATGCCAAAGAGAGTCTGTGGAGCAGTGGTCTACTCCTGCTCCTGATTTGTATGTTAACATAATGTTGGAGTGTATGCCCACAAATCTTTTAAGATAGTTAGACAAATCAATAAGGTGGTTAAAAGACAAACAGGGTGCTTCCTTTCACTAGCTGAGTCACACACTAAGGGCAATAGACCACACGATAGGCCTTTTGTCCAACAATGTCTTTGTCAACCATGCCAATCTAACCAATTCCATCTACCAAATAGAAGTCCATATCCTTCTACTACATGTCTGTTCAAGTGCTTGTCTAAATGCCTCCTAAATGTTACTACCATATCTGCATTCACCATTCTCCCCGGCAGACCAGAGAAGAAAATCAAAGTTGGTCTCAAATTTACTAATTTGTCACTATTGCCAACAGGTTGTCCTGACACATAGAAGTCATGGCCAAGAAAGCTCGCCAACATCTCTACTTCCTCAGGAGGCCAAATAAATTGCCATGCCCCTATTCACTTCTACCAATTTTTATCGATGCACCATAGAAAGCATCCTATCTGAATGTATCATGGCTTGGCCTGGTAACTGCTCTGCCAGTGGCTAAAAGAAATTACAGAGAGTTGTAGACGCAGCTCAGAGCTTCATGGGAATTTGCCTGGTTTTCATGGACTATCTATACCTCTGTGGGCACGTGGTTAAGGCATTGGACTAGCAACCTGAAGGTTGTGAGTTCGTAGCCCCAGCCAAGGGAACGTGTTGTGCCCTTGAGCAAGGCACTTAATCACACATTGCTCTGTGATGACACTGGTGCCAAGCTGTATGGGTCCTAATGCCCTTCCCTTGGACAACATCGGTGTCATCGAGAGGGGAGACTTGCAGCATGGGCAACTGCTGGTCTTCCATACAACCTTGCGCCCTGGAGAGTGAAGACTTTCCAGGGGCAGATCCATGGTCCTGCAAGACTAACGGATGCCTTATTATTATTATTATTATACCTCTCACTGCCTCAGTAAAGCAGCCAAGGTAAATTAAAGACCTCACCAAACTCTTACATTCTCTCCTCTTACCTCTCCCATCGGACAGAAGATAGAACCTGACAGCATGAAAGTCTTGACTAGGCTCAAAGATAGCTTCTGCCCTGCTGTTAGAAGACTTTAGAATGGTTACCTAGTCCAATAAGGTGGACTCCTAAAGTCACAATCTACCTTGTACCTTATTGTCTACCTGCTTTGCACTGTAGTTGTTACACTTTATTTTGCATCCTGGTATTGTTTTACCTTGCATTACCTCAATGCATTGTGTAATGAACAGTATGCAAGTCAAGGTTTTCATTGTACCTTTCTACGTGTGATAATAATAAACCAATTCCAATCCTTTACTGGAGAGGGTGCCAAGGAGATTTAGGAGGACGTCGCCAGAATTGAGGAAAGAAAGGATAAGCAGATATTATTTTCTTAGATATAGAGGCTGAGGAGTGACTTTAATTGAGATTAATAAGGTTATAAGAGGTCCAAAGAGCCTGGAAGGAAGGACCTTATTCCCCTAGCAAACTGAAAATGTTTATTTAAAATAATTGATGAAGAGGCTAGAGAAGAGATGAGTTTTTTCCCCCAGAGCAAGAGGGTGTTAGAAGTCTGCTAATCCTTGCCTCAAAATATTGTAAAGACAGACACCCTTATCACATTTAAAACATATCTGGGAATGAACTTCAAAACCTTGATTCGTGAAACTATGGACTTAGTACTGGAGGATGGAATTAGGACAGGTTGCTGTTTTCATAATATGGCAGATTGGCCTCTTTTGTAATAGAATATTTTTTTTATTGTAAGTTAACAATAGTAGTAAGTCTCAGTGCCCTTGACAACACCTATTTCTCACTGAAATGAAAGCAGATAAAATTGTTCCTTCACAAATCCAGTGTCTTTGTGACCTCCCTGATACACAGATGTGCAGCAAGTTAGGGAACATGCCAGAGATCTGCTGCAGAAAATTAAACATCTGTGGCATGGAAGTTGAAAGTCAACATGACCTGGACGTTCTTGGAGAAAGCAGTCCATGCATGCAAGTTTAGTGAAGGTCTTCCTGCATTCATGCACATATTTGACACAACTGCAACACATAATATATTCAAACCTCAGGATATGGGACTAGAAGTTTATTTGTGGGTGAATTAGATAGATTGTCTGGATCTGAGGCAGTGGTGCAAAAGGGGTTATAAAAGGCTAGAAGATTCAAAGGTTATGTTGAAGGAAAGTTTGATAGTGTTTATTTAACTGGAATAAGTTCTGTTTCTTTTATAAGTGGATGCCAGACAAATGGAAAAGTTGTGTCAGAATAGGTTCTCAGTAACACCCATCCGAAAGCTACAGCTGGATCACGTTGCCAGGTTCTGCTTTCACTCCACACTCCCATTCACGTATTGCAAGCCAAATGATGGGTGATTGGATCATTAAAGGGGAAGACTTGCTGATGACCTGCAAGGAGAGCAGATGGGGACTCAGTTATTTTTTTCAACATTGAGTAATGGGTAAATGCCACTTAGCTCAATAGACAATAACCTCCGCTGCTGCAAGGGTCAAAGAAGAAGAGCAATTAAAAGAATGCAGGAGTGGATAATGGGAGAGTGGGAGGGAGAGGGTGGGCTGGTCCAAATTTAGGGGATAAACTCCCACCTTCCAGCTGATCTCCCCATAGTTAACCTTCCAATCGGTACATCTTTAGGATTGGGGAAGGAGAGGAACTGGTGTTTTTGGAGAAAACTCACAGGGAAGTGTGCATGTTCCACATGGACGGGCCTGAAGAATGCAGGTTGCTGCAGCAGCCCCACAGTACATCTAACACCCTTTGTTACTGACATTCATGACCTCCTCACTTTTAGTATCCAAGACCCGCAGCAAGAAAGACAACATCTTATCAGTGATCCTAATTAGCTGCCTGTAGTGTGACATAATTGGGTGGCAAATTTCAGGTTACCTGCTGATGATGTGAACAGAAAGCAGACATTTTAAATCTGAAACTAATAAAAGCCAAAAATTATCCAGTTATGGTGCTGGAGGAGACTCTGCTGCCAATGTAATATCAGAAAATTACTCTCTTAATTTGTTGTCAATGATCAATAACAGCTGAAAAGTTTACAAACAAGCGTTTTCAACACAAAATGCATTTATGAAATTATGAACCTTTTTAGTTTAAGGAGCTCTGAAGGTGAAACAGGAAAGGACAAATCCCAAGACAGAGATTTAGAGTTAAATCTTCACCAATTAAGAGAATGCAGGAAGAAACCATTCCTTTTTTGTAATCTTCTCCAACTCTACACACTTCATGTATATAAAACCACAGCTGCAACCTCTGTGTTTTCTGTGTATAACCCTTGACTTTCCACCTCCAGTTCGTGTGTTTCAGCTACCTGCACCTGAAGCTCTATATTTCACTGGCTAGACCTAATACAATTGTTAGCTTTAAAAGAAAATAACATACTCCACAAGATATATCTTTTTCACACAAGCTTTTGGCCATGTGGCCTAATGCCTTCTGTGTGCTGCATAAATAGAAGTTGTTGTACTAGAGGACAACTGACTGTGGGTCAGGCCTAAAAATTATTAGAACACGCTTTAACAAAACTTGGCAATGTATTTGAAATAGGTTTAATCTGGAAAAGAACTGGATTCTAACACTTCTCTTAGCAACTCCTGTTTGTACATTTAGGTTTTTGTTAGCACTAAAGACATGGTTGCAGTGTGAAATTTGCATCAAGTTTAAGTACTAAAACAGTATTATTCTTTTCCCTTCCCTCATAATTTTCAAAATTCACTGGCCTACAATATGAAAATCCTCACTGAGTTTTACTGAAGCTGATTCCACAGAAAGCACAACTGTCCTTACCTTAGACAACCATGTCCCATGCACACAGTGATCTGGTATCTAATAGTTCACCTGCCTGCTCTACATTAACCTTTACAAATGCAGAACATTTCCACAAAACGCATCCCTCCTCATGGACTTTCCACAATCACCATTAATAAAGTCCCTCAGACTACTGATCTCCATCTTACTGAAACAAATTTGCACATTTTTTTCCATTTAAAATCTTGCCCCCATCATTCTAACACTGATCAAGATTTAAGATCAGAATGACATTAATGTTTTTGTGATATTTTTCAACCAACCAGACAATCTGTACCATCATCGCATGCATGTTAAAGGATCTGAAATATTATGCTGGTCAAAATACTTGTGTGGATATAAACACAGCAAAATAAAATTTTTATCCCTCAATTCACTACAAACCCATTCTGCTTCCTTCAATGGCATGATCATTAAGCAGAAACTTAACGGGACCAGTCTCATAACAGGGATGCAAGAGTATGTTAGAAACTGTATATCCCACTGTGAGTGACTCTTCTTTTTACATCCAATGCCTTCCATACTTCCATAAAGAACATATAAGATAGGGAGCCAGGATTGGTTTCCTTGTGTAGGGAGGCTGAAACTATGTTGAAGGTTAGAGGAAGGAGGTTTGACATACATCTGAGGGGTATCTAGAATGAGCTCCTTGAGGAGGTAATGGAGGCAGGATAGATGCAGGCCACAGAGGGACATGAATTTTTTTTCTTCTTGTTGCGTGTGCCTGCATGCGTGCGAGTCTGTGCGTGCGTCCATGATGATGTCTTTTTCATGGCTTTTACAAGGCGCGGAGCCAGAGAGAGACTGTGTGGTGAGCCACTCCTCACACAGGCATTTTCGCAGTATTTTTCCCTTTATTTTATGAGATCGAGTTGCGATCTGGACACTCAACCTGGCATGGATGGAAAGCGTACTCGGGAGCGGACCCGACTGGTTTCGAACCTGGGAACCTCTGCTCCCGGGTCCGGCGCCGATGTTGTTGCACCACCAGCCAGCCCAGAGGGATATGAAATTAATGCAGATAAATGTGACTGGTATAGATGAGTGTGATGGTTGGCACTGAAATAGTGGACTGTACTGTAAAACTCTATGTGACCGTGTGTGACCAAGTCAGGACCACGATGGCTCCAGCAACTGTAAGAAATTCAATGCCATCCAGACACAAAGCCGACTGCTTGATTGGCAGCCCATCTATCACTTTTAACATTCATTCCCTACACTAAGGTACAATATATCTGTAAGGCATACCATCTACAAAAATATACTGCAGTTACCTGCCTCGGCTATTCTGGCAACACTTCCAAACCCACGACTTCTACTGCCAAGAAGGCCGAGAACAGCAGACAAAATTTTCCCTCAAATGGCACTCCATTCTTGTTTGTAAATATATCACACCTCCTAAATTATTCGCGGGTCTTAATCCTGGTACTCCCTACCCAACAGTACTGCAGGTACATTTTCATCAGAAGTGGTTCACCACCAGCCATTGACACTCTGTGATCGTCAGCCTAGTCAGCGTTGCCCACATCCTGAAAAATGTACAAGTAAAAGAAGACCATCCTAAATATTGAAGATAATTCACATCCAATTCTTCTCACTCATGACTCATTCATAATATTGGTCATTATGTAGAGCATTAAGCGTATCAGCATCAACCCTTATCTGGATTACTTGGAATAAATGATCAAATGAATCACTTTTGTGGGAAATATAACAATAATAAAATATACAAATTTAAATTTATGTTTTCTTGTTGACTTTCAACGTAATCATGTTTTCTTATTGTGATCATGTCAGCCGGGGGAACCTATTGAATTAGTGAAGGAGGACTGTACAATATTTTCTTCCACATTGACAGCTTTCTGGAACAATGGGCTCCTGGCTGTCACTTGTAATTACTTGAGAAGCATCTTTCCCTGTACTTGAAAATTCCCAATTACCTCTGTTATCACATCTGAATATCAGTACTTGTTTGACATATTCTAGAGGTTGCTACGTTCCAAAAGAGGTCACATTCAACTTGAAAATATAAGACCATTGATGGAACATTTCTGGTGGTGAAAATGCAATTGAAGGCAGAAAGAGTTTTTGAGCATGCCTATTGTGATTGCTCCAATCTTTGCTTTAATTTCTAAGCTTAGTTAGCCAATTGTAATGTCTTTGTTCAAAATGTGTGTGCATGTGGCCAGTACATCCACTTTCAATCTCCATATAATAGTCTGCATTTTTCTCATTTCTTGCGTCCCAGTAAACATTTTTATTCAACGTGGTTCCTGAACATTAGTTGTGCTCTGATAAGTTACAAACAGATCCTTTCAATTTGAAGTTGCACTTTCCCATTTTTATAAAGATAGAGATTGGCTTTATTTGTCACATGTACATTGAAGCATACAGTAAAATGCATCAATGACCCCAGTCTGAAGATGTGCTGGAGGCAGCCTGCAAGTGTCGCCATACTTTCTGTGCCAGCATGGGATGTCCACAAATTACCACCCATACACCCATGTGGGAATAAACTGGCGCACCGGCAGGAAACCCACTCGGTCACGGGGAGAAGGTACAAACTCTTAGAAACAGTAGCGAGAATCGAACTCAGGTTGTTGGTGCTGTAAAGTGTTGTGGTATTACCATACATATGACAATGATAGGTTTTATTTTTGGTCTCTGTTCTGACCAAAACAGATTGAAGAAAGTGATAAGAACAATATCAATGTATGTATTTTTTGTCAAACTCAAGGATGAATTTTACTGGTGAAATGCTCATGGATATAAGAGTCAGTACCACTGGATTTATTTACTGTGTTTGTCTGTGATATTGAGGATTTACCACTGCAGCTTCTTCTGACTGAGAGCAATGATGTCGGCCAGAAAGTGTGCATTACCAGGAGGTATAGAGGTAAATGAACGGGTGCTCTGGTATGCTGGAGATGGAGATCCATACTGCTCTCCCGGCAACCTGCCTTTCAAATGTCCGCTCTCTTACAATGAAGATGTACACCTCAGAACTAACAAGGATTATGCCTGGAATTCTGCCTTTCGTTTTGTCGAAACGTGGCTCAACACAGACATACCAGACAACTTTGCTCAACTGCCAAGGATACCAACTATTTAGAGCAGATCATAATAGCGCCCTTTCTGGCAAGTGATGTGGCTTGTGCATGTTTAAAAATAACAGATGGAGCAGGGACATGTCCACCATTCTTTCTTCCCCCTCACCCCCCACCCCCGAGGACCCAGAGGCTCTTTTCAATCATTGTAAACCATTCTACCTATGCAGGGAATTTCACTCTGGTATCCTGGCCAGTACTTACGTTCCCCCTTACAGAAATGCTCCATCTGCACTACACCAGTTGGCTGATAACATTTACGGTTTTGGAAAACAGGTTTCCTGAAACTGTCATTTTCATTATGGGGATTTTAACCATTGTAACATGAAATGTGATCTGTCCAAATACCATCAGATGACTAGCTGACCCACAAATGAGGACAGAACTGCTGCGCAGGTTGACTCTGTGGTTAAGAAAGCATGCGGTGCATTGGCCTTCATCAATCGTGGGATTGAGTTTAAGAGCCAAGAGGTAATATTGCAGCTATATAGGACCCTGGTCAGACCCCACTTGGAGTACTGTGCTCAGTTCTGGTTGCCTCACTACAGAAAGGATGTGGAAACCATAGAAAGGGTGCAGAGGAGATTTACAAGGATGTTGCTTGGATTGGGGAACATGCCTTATGAGAATAGGTTGAGTGAACTTGGCCTTTTCTCCTTGGAGCGATGGAGGATGAGAGGTGACCTGATGGAGGTGTACAAGATAATGAGAGGCATTGATTGTGTGAATAGTCAGAGGCTTTTCCCCAGGGATGAAATGGTTAGCACGAGAGGGCGTAGTTTTAAGGTGCTTGGAAGCAGGTACAGAGGAGATGTGAGGGGTAAGTTTTTTACGCAGAGAGTGGTGAGTGCGTGGAATGGGCTGCTGGCGGCGGCGGTGGAGGTGGAAACGATAGATTCTTTTAAGAGACTCCTGGATGGCTACATGGAGCTTAGAAAAATAGAGGGCTATGGGTAAAGCCTAGGTAGTGTAAGGTAGGGACATATTTGGCACGGCTTTGTGGGCCAAAGGGCCTGTACTGTGTTGTATGTTTTCTATGTTTCTAGAACTTTGGACCACTTTTACACCAATATTAAAGGGACTTTCTGCCACTTTCCCCAGGCACCCCTTGGGAACTTTTACCATGTCCTAATCTTACATGCTCCCAGCTATATAAAAAAAACCTGGAACAATCTAAACCAACCAGGACCATCAGAATATGATGGACTCCTGAGGCTGTTGGAAGGCTGAGAGACTGCTCAGGATCCACGGACTTGAAGGCCTGTGGAAGGTTAGTGTAGCAGTGTAGATGAATAGGCTAACAAAGTAACATCCTACATATCTTTCTGTGAAGGTGTGTGTCCTCCTAAAAAGATCATTGTGAGGTAAGCTGTGGTTAAGCAAGGAATTTAGGGCTCTCAGGTCTGCAAACGATCATGCCTACAGGTCTGGAAACAGAGAGGAATATAGCTCTGCAAAACAGCCAATTATTAAAGCTTTGAAAGTCGTGACAGCCACTTTCATGGATTGACTGGGGGGGAGACTTCAACAGCAATAACTGGGCAGCCTGGAGTTTTCTGCAAAATCTTACCAACTTCAAACAGAAGTGCTTCGGGTCTCCCCTCCCCTACGCTGGCCCGTCAGCTCAATCACCTTTATAGCCAGATGATCAGGACAGTCAGCATCTGTCCCTTCTCATTTCCTCTGACCCTGATATGCTGAGCCCCTCCACTCCCCCTTTCACAAACACACCAATGTCACCATCCGCCCTTCACCCTGCCCCATTCACCTTCTTCAGCCTCTTGCCCCTCCCTCCATCTTTCTGTGAAGCAAGATAACATTCGTAAACTATTTGAAAAACAAAACATTAGGAAAGCTGATGGTGTCTCACCTGGTTCTCCTAGGCACTGTGCGGATCAGCTAGCACCTGTCATCACTGAAATATGTAACACCTCCCTGCAATTGCTATCACCGGACTTAATGATTATAGCCATTCACTCTGACTTCAGTAGGTATGAAAACCTTTGAACTTCTGATGTTGGCCTACCTTAAGTCCATTACTGATCCTCTTCTTGACCCACTGATTTTCTTATAAGAGGATGCAGTTTGTCCCATGATCGGCAACAATGAATTATCAATTGAGCAGGTTTTATAAAAACAAACAAACATTTATTAATCTCTGCTCAACAATAGCAAAAAATATTCAAATGACTAACTTTTTAAAATCATTTTTTAATTCAATTTTCAAACTTGATTACATGGAATAATAATATCTACCCTCCCCCCTCCCCTTAACCCTTCCCCCGATACATAATCCTACCTAAAAGAAACCCTACCTAAAAGAAAAGAAAGAAAAAGAAAAAAAACAGAAAAAAAAGAAAGAAAAACTGATTGGATATTGGAAGGTCTCCACATGCTCCATGGGATTCGAAATAAATTTAATATATGTATTTGTTTCTTTCCCCAAAGGACCAACATCTTCATCATCGGAGAACCTATATACACAATCCTATCTTTTGTAAATAAGGGTGCCAAATATTCAAAAATGTATCATATTTATTTCTTAAATTATAAGTAATTTTTTCAAGTGGAATACAGCTAAAAATTTCATTATTCCAATGATCCATACTTAAATACAAATCCGATTTCCAAGTAACTGCAATAGCCTTTTTGACTACTACCAATGCAATTTTTATAAGTTCTTTCTGATATTTATTCAATTTAAGTTTCGGTTTCATCCCTTCAATGTCACCTAATAAAAATAATGTAGGGTTATGTGGAAGTTGAATTCCAATAATTTGTTCCAATAAAACTCTTAAATTTATCCAAAAAGGTTGAATTTTGGAACAGGACCAAGTAGAATGTAAAAAAGTACCAATTTCTTGATTACACCGAAAACATTGATCAGGTAGGTTTGAATTAAATCTATTTATTTTATGCGGTGTAAAATATAACTGATGTAAAAAATTATATTGTACTAATCTGAGTCGAACATTTATTGTATTTGTCATACTATCAAGACATAGTCTTGACCAACTTGTTTCATCAATATTAATATTCAAATCCGTTTCCCATTTTTGTTTTGATTTATGGATTCCTTGTTTAAGAGTCTGTTTTTGAATCAGATTATTCATAAAAGAAGTAAATTTTTAAATTTTTCCTTTTTGAATTAAAGTTTCAATTTCATTAGGTTTCGGCAATAACATTGTTTGACCCAGTTTATCTCTTAAATAAGTCCTTAATTGAAAGTAACAAAAGAAAGTGTTATTTGATATTTTATATTTATTCTTTAATTGTTCAAATGACATCAATATACCTCCTTCATAACAGTCTCCTATACATCTAATCCCTTTATGGTACCAATTATATAAAAGTTGATTATCCATTGAAAAAGGAATAAGTCTGTTTTGAATCAAAGGTCTCCTTGCTAATAAAGATTTCTTTATTTCATCATCAATATTTATCTTATCCCATAGATTAATCAAATGTTTTAATATAGGAAATTCTTTCTTTTCCCGTATCCATTTAGATTCCCATTTATATATAAAATCTTCGGGTGTATTTTCTCCTATCTTATCTAATTCTATTCTAATCCATGCCGGTTTTCATTCGTCAAAAAAAGATGCAATAAATCTAAGTTGACTTGCTTTATAACCGGAAGTTAACTGCTATACGGCAACTCTGGAACAGTTCTTAAAAGGGTAAATTCAAAAACGGTTCTTAAAGTGGTAAATTCGAACACAGTCTTAAAATGATAAATTCGAAAGCCCAAGTGATTTACACAGTCAATAAGGAGAGACTTCTCTGGAAATGGGTTTCTTTGAAGACATGATATTACTGCTGATTGTCCAAAGGATCCACGACGAAGGAAATAAAACGGCTTGAAGGAACTGACTTTTTTTTGGCAAGTGAACACTGCACAAACTTCCCCGCTCTTGCAGGAGTTATCTCAGATACAGGTCACTTTTCTTAACAAAGACTTAATGAAGTTGATCCTTCATTAAACCGCAGAAACGACTCCAACTTTATTCGATCCTTCAGGTTCACTCTTCACTCTCCAATACTACTGTAAAGGTAAATCAAAAATACACCAACAAAGCTGGCAGCGATTGGTGAAACTGGCGGCACAATGATTTTACCTTCCAATAGAAGGTAAAACTCCGTTTTAAAACGAAATTGCATCATGAGATGAATACGCAGCATAACGGAGTAACTAATGAAGCAAACAACAACTCAACTGAAAAACTAACTGCGTCACATCAGGGGTCTCCTTCATACATGTTGAGAACAGGTCATCATGTGACCTCACACTGGCGGGAAAATTACATTATGTGACCTCCACAAGATCATTACATCATGCTCATAAGACAGTCACAAGATACCCATGGGATATGTAACAAGTTAACTTACCCCTTCATTACATTCATCAACATTTAGACTGCTCCAACACCTGTGTGAGGATTTTGTTTGTGGATTATAGTACAGCCTTCAACACTATTGTTCTGGAGTTGCTCCAGAGCATACTAATCCAGCTAGCTATACCCTACAGTATCTATCAGTGGATTACAAACTTCTTGACTGGAAGGAAACAGTATATAAGGCTGGGCTCCTATGTGTCTGATCCATTGTCTATAAGCACAGGTTCTCCTCGGGGCTGTGTTCTTTTACGCCTCCTTTTCTCACTTTATACAGATGACTGTGCCTCCACAGACAAATCCATTAAAATCTTAAAGTTCATGGATGACGCAACTGTAGTTGGTTTCATTTCAATTAATGTGACCTGCTATCAAAGAAAGATAGACCGCCTTGCAGCATGGTGTGCTCATAACAACTTGGAGCTTAATGCTCTCAAGAGAGTGGTAATGAGGACTGACTTATGTCCCTCCCCTTGGAAGTTAATGGTCAGGCTGTGTCTGCAGTCGAGTCATACAAATTCCTGCGGACGACCATTACCAATACGTTGAAGTGGGACAAGCACTCTACGCTCATCACTAGGAAAGCCTAGCAGAGATTGTTCTTCCTACGCCAGCTTCAAAAACTCAACACCTCCTGATGAATTTTTCCTCAGCCATTATTGAGAGTGTTGTGACCAACTCCATCACTTTTGGTTTCCCGCCTCCTCCTCCCTCTCCAAGTCCAGGTTGCAGTGAGTGGTCCATTCAGCAGAGAAGATCATTGGCTGTCAGCTACCGACATTAAAAGACCTGTTCAGCGCCAGAGTGAAGAAAAGAGCTGAAAATATTACTGCTGATTCCACCCACGCTGGCAGTGACCTATTCACCAAATTGCCATCAGCAAGACACTGTAAGTCCATCACCAGCAGAATTACACGTCATCTCTGAAGCTTCTTTCCTGTAGCTATCCAGTTTCTCAACAAAACTCACTCAGGTGCAATACCCTAACTGTCTCTGCACAACATCACAGGCATTAAATGGTCTTTCCTGCTCCCCTTGTTCTGTTGATAATTATTGAGCCTATTCATATGTTCACATTCATTTAAGTTTGATTATTGATATTTGTGCATGTGACTGTCCTGCTAAATATTGATTACTCATGGCTGTTTGCACTATTGTCTTGAAAATGATTGGTTGCTATTGTGTTGTCTGTTATGGTATTGTCCTGTGTTTTATGCTTGGCATCGAACCACAATCAATTCTGGTGTGTTTCACATACTGGCAATAAAGTGATTCTGTTAAGGGTGCATTGTAATTTATCTGCTTGTACCCTCCATTCTTGCACTACACATTTACAGACCATGGCTGCCCTTCTCCAAACTGCGGTTCAACAGACAGGAAAGTGGTCAAACTTGACTTTTCTCTTTTGAAATGGGCGTGTACCTGGTGAACCAAGTGACCTCCTACTACATCCATATGAGCAAGCTGGCTAATCAAACTATATAGCCTATATCAAGGTGACTGATAGTTCGAAGGAAAATATGCCCCTACATTCTGTTAATGTTGTGCATTGTAAAAATATAATTTTCTGCAGAGGAAAAGTGGAAAAAGCAAATGCATGTATTTATTTTCCATCCAATTTGTACCTTTCTGAAAGTCTGACCAGGCACATCCTATTATGATAATCAAATCACCCATTTTCCATTAAGGATGTGCATAAAAACTAGAACAAATCATTGCACAACATAATCCAAATCAGATACAATTGTAGGTCAGCACTGTTATAGGTCAGTCACAACAGAACCAGGCACTCACAGCTCTGCTTTCTGAGAAATATTAGATTAAAGGGATACTTCTGCACATCTTGCACAAGCCTCTGCAGTCTGCTGCACAACACTCTAGTTTCTGAAGCCTGATTATTTTCAGTTTAGGCATGGTCGTCTGTCATTTGCACACTTGGAGCAGGTAAGCTTTGAAAGTACATTGATATGCCTAGACTCCTCAATATACCGAGACAGGAATTTGCCCCAAGCCCAAGTCTTGTGACAAGCTTTTGCAGACGGAGTTCTAGTCTCCCCTGTTCCGATTGCTTTGCCCATCAATTTGAGGGACACTAAGTCCTCAACTCCCTAACCTCCAGCTCACTTTGCCTTATTTTCAGCAAGATAGTAAGCTGCCCAATGAAATGGTTGAGGCAGGTACGATAGTTCCAATTAAGATGAACTTGGACAGGATTAGAAAAGTGGGTCTTGGAGGGATATGGGCTGAACACAGGAAATTGGGACAAGATGGATGGACAGTGTAGTCAGCATAGATGGTTGGGCTGAAGCCCCCCGTATTTGTGCTGAAATGCTCTAAGCCTCTATGACTGCAAGACTAACTGTGCATGTCGATTTGCCAGCCTTGCCCGCTTCCCCAAGAATCAGATGGCTATTACTGTTTGATTTGGGCGCCACGGTAGCGTAGTGGTTAGCACAACGCTTTGCAGTACCAGTGACCCGGGTTCAATTCCTGCCATTGCCTGTAAGGAGTTTGTACATTCTCCCCGTGACTGCACTGGTTTCCTCTGGGTTGTCCCATTTCCTCCCATAGTCCAAAGATGTACTGGTTGGTAGGTTAACTGGTCATAATAAATTGTCCCATGATGAGGCTTGGGTTAAATCAGGGTTTGCTGGGTGATGTGGTTTGAAGAACCAGAAGGGCCTATTCTACGCTGCAATTAAATATGAGAACTGTCTGTACTCATAGACTGCACTCGTGTTGTGCTTCAGGACCCATAGCACCCCATAAACTGCAGGGGCTAACACTCAGTAATTGTACAATTTGTACTAGATCACAAATAGAAATTTTCTCATGGTTAAGGCCAGGAATCCAGCAAGCTTATGTGATTCATTCATTCTGCTGCAGTCTACCTTGCTTATTAATTCTCTGCAGCAGTGGAGCACTGAAGGCTAGATCTGAGAGGATTAGTGCTAGAATGAAGTAACAGGTATACACAACAACATCAATTCGCTATCCTTTACTGGGCCCCACTGTGAAAATTCAATATGGTATGGCTGATAAAATTCTAATGCACCTTGTATACATTCAAATTTGTAACCATGAGCAAATCAGCAGATGCTCAAATTCCAAAGCACCACACACAAGATGCTGGAGGCCAG